>NC_138876.1:11535800-12140800 GCF_965194805.1 Balaenoptera borealis
TAGCAATACCATGCTTCCCTTCTTACATAACAAGGAATAAAAAGATGTGCAAGATATAGTTCCCATCCTTAAAGTGTGACAACTGATTTGGTGAGTGAGGTGGGGAGAGAGCCATATCCATGCCAAAAATTAATGCATGATATAATTCAATATACACTGAATGCTCAATTAGAATGCAGGATCTTAGAATAATTGCAGTCAGAAAAGCCAGATGTCACAGAAAGTTGACTAGATCAGAAAAAACTTCCTGGAGGGGCTCAGAGGTTTGAAGTGGGCCCTGAAGTATGATGTCCTAGGTTGCAAATGGGAAACTGGATAATTTAGTCAATTCTTTTCTCTTCTCTCTACTTCCACCTCCACAGTTTTACATTATTTTTAAGTCCTTTTGTCCACACTTACAGTTTGCCCTGTCTGAGACATAATCTCACAAACCCCACCTAGATATATTGCTTCCAGCAATCATTTTATTTCTAAATAATATGGAAATGGTCATTCTTCCTGGACCATAGAAGGGGATTATAACCAAGAGAAACTTGCTGTTCTTGGCTTTTTTCCCACTTCTGAATACATCATATATGACCATGTTCTTCAAGCTTCTACCGCACTCAATCATCCATAGCCTTGAATCGCTGCAAACACATCTCCGTCAGAGTCAGCGCAGTGGTCTTGGAGTCGATGTTACCACAAACTAATCCCTGTGGGTACTTTCTGACGTCCCTTTTGGGTTGTACAAGTAATGAATCATCTTTGAAACTTCTGGGATCTGCTTTCTTCTCCTCCAAGGCTCCTTGCAGACTTTTTTGTTCCGTTTGCCAAGAACTCCGATAACAGGAAATTCAGCAATGTGCCCATTCACTCCAAGGAAAATGTTTTCCTATCTATTTCCCTATGAAGTAGTGCTTTTCTTCCTTCTCCCTTCTCTTGGCATGTATTTCTGCAATCCAGAAAACACCTATACAGAGGGATGATTGGAAACTATGAAGTGCCTCAGGTGAGTTACGACACATTTTCAGTCCTCCATTTGTTCTGCAAAGTTACACAGAGTTGGACTAGATAAGTGGCATAGCACAATAGTTAAAAGCCCAACCAGAGTTAGCCTTGATTTAAATCCCTGTCTGATATCTGATCTTGACAAAAAGATCCTGACCTTTCTAAATTTACATCTCTTGACTTGTAAAATGGAAAAAATAACAGTTGCAAGGATTCAATAAGAAACTGCCTCTCAAATGCTCAGCACAGTGTCTTGCCCATTGAACATACTCTCTAAGTGTTAACTATTCTTATTCTGATTCATGGGTTCAGCAAGTATTTATTAAGGACGCTCCCCTTGCCTCTACGCCAGCCACTAAATATAAAGGGGTGAGTAAGACTATCATAGTCCCTGCTTGCTGGATAATTCCAGTTCCTTTAGTTGGTTAATGACACAGACAAGCCAAAATGTTCCTCTACGTCTGATCAGTTCTACCTCCCTCACATCTCTCGTGTCCCTCTCTCCCTCTCCGTGTCCCACTGTTGCTGCCCATTTGGGGAAGGCAAGGGGAAGGGGAGGTCATTGGTATATTTATTAGGCACTTATTATGGCCCAGGGCTCATGGGAAATCTTTTCAGAAAAATAAATGCAGCGTGCTGTGACTGAGGGTAGGAATGCAACCAGAGTCATGCTTGCCCACTCGTGTCGGTGTATGAATGAACCTCGTCGGAGGGTGAGCAGCAGGCCAGTGTTTCCACAGTAAACTTATCCTGCGGCAGCGCTGCATTGCTCAACTGCATAAGCTATGACATGTGTGACAGTAGCGTTCTAGTTCCCTGAGAACAGGAAAATAAGAAGGAAATATTTTTACAGTACTACAGAACTCCAGTCTTGATTCAGCAGGAGATCTATAGACATAGGAATACCAAGAGTAATACTACTTATATTTCTAAAGTAATAGTGAAGTAGTCTTACCTTTGTGAAACATAGTTGATGTTACCAAAAATCCCATGTGATGGACAGATCATGTATTATTATCTCCATCTTACAGGTGAAAAACTAGCCCTGAGAAGCAAAAGAACTTTTGCAGAGGCACACTTGTAGAATGTAAGAGTGAGAAACTTTCTCCACCAGATTATACCCTCACTGACAGCAGGGTCTATGATCTTTCAGAGCAATACTTTGAAGAATTTAGCATTAAAATCTGGGGTTTAGCTCATCCCAGTTGAAAGTTTCAAATCCTGACCCTGCCCCTCACTTGCTGGGTGACTGGAGAAATCGCATGAACTCCCAGAGACGGATTCCTCATCTACTGAATAGGGATTAAAATCACTACCTGGCAGCACTCTTGTGAGGATTAAATGGGATCATATTCATAAACAGCTTAGTCCAGCGTGTGTAGGAAGTGCTCATTAAACAGTTGTCATAATTGGTTTCTTTTCCTCACCTCCCTCCTCCTCTTCTTTCTTGTTCTCCCTCCCTCTTCTCTTCCTTCTCGCTATTGTTACTGTTGTTTTTGTCACGATATTACTACTGTTAATGCCATATAGCAGCCTTGTTGAATAGGTACAGGGTTTGAAATTCTAGTTCCAGCTCTACCACTTCTTAGCCTTCTTGATTTTGCTTAACTAGGAGTCAGAGGATATATATTTCTGGGCTGGGTCTAATCACAATATCATCTTGCAATGGCAGGGATGCTATACTAGACTGAGACAAATAGCTCATTTTTTTCTCATTCATTAATTACTTTTGAATGCAACCAGCCAGCCTCTAATTCATATATCTCTAAATCTGTATCAGATGAATAGGACTCCCTTTTAGTCATGATTAACACGAGGAGCTTGCTGTCCGGTTGGTTGATTTAGTTGGGAATCTTGTCTATAAGTCACATCCTCCCTCCTATTCAAACAAGAAATCATGGTCATCTGTTTATTCAAACCACTGTTTCATTTCCAATATTATAGGCCAAAGCAAGCAGACTCTCCAACATCAAATAGTCTCATGAACTCAAATGGTTTTCCTCCCTTGGAGGCATATAGCAGCAACACCTCAGGACCATGGAATTGGATCATGGGGTAACTATGGCAGCCAGGAGATGTCTGTGATGCCTGGGTGTTTTCCCAAGCAGCCCATTACCATCTTCTGCCAGCTGCCATATTATAGCAGAAAGGATGAGAACTTGGGATGTGGGTGGATCTGTATTAGAATCTTATCTGTTTGATGGACAGAGAGTTTTCCTTACGTTTTGGTTTCTTCACCTTTAAAACGGGTTGGCAATACCTGAGTTGTTAGTTCTGAGAGTTAGAAATGCTTTATACATAGTGTTTGACATGATATTTGCCACATGGCAATTGCTCAAAAAAAATCATACTTTATATTATCGTTAGCTAAATAATTTGTTTTTCACAGTGGTACAAAGGTGGCACTTTTCTTCCAACCAGGTGTGGATAGTTCCAGCACCAGAATGTGAGTTGTGGGCTACCACTCTCTGCCAGACTCTAAGGCTCAGCATCAACTTCACTTCTCAGATCCTTGATGCAGTGTCTCTGCTTTCTCCTGCCCTGGAGAGCCCACTCTGTTGTTGATAGCATCAGAGGGTCTGCAGGGGTTCCCATCCCAGCAGATTGTCTGGCGTTGGCCTCTTTACCTCTCATTACCCAATTAACCATCTTGCAAAGTGTGAAGGGACACATTCCCACTCTCTGTTCATAGTATATGTGTTACCCAAGTATTATTGCATTTAGCAGCATACCTTGTGTATTGGGGTTCTCCAGAGAAACAGAACCAAGAGATTAAATAAATACATAAATAAATTTATTCATTTGTTCATTTACTTATTTATGATGAAAAATTGGCTCACAAGATTATGGAGGCTGAGAATTTCAAAAATGTGTCATCTGCAAGTGGGAGGCCCAGAAACACCAGTGGTGTAATTCAGCCCAAGTTCAAAGGGGTGAGAACAAAGGAAGCCAATGGTGTAAATCCCAGTCTGAGGGCAGGAGAAAATGAGATGAGATATTTCAGCTCAAGTGTGTTACAGAAAAGGTGGCAAATTTCTCCTTCTTCGGTCTTCTGTTTTATTCAAGCCTTCAGTAGATTGGATGATTCCTGCTCACAGTAGCGAGGGTCATTTACTGAGTCCACTGATTCCAGTGCTAATCTCACCTGGAAACACCCTCAGAAATAATATTTACTCTGGGTACATGACCCAGTCAAATCGACACATAAAATGAACTATCACACCCTGTTCTTTAACCAGTATTTACAAACACCACTAGAGTAGCTGGGGCAATCCATCTTCAAGGGCGAGCTCTTACGCTCTTCCCTATATCACACCTCCCCTTTGCTCCTCCACAATCCTCAGGTCTTGTTGATTTATCAGTAAAGATCTATCAGTCTCCTTTTCTTTTCTGATCTGCCTTCCTCGCCCTTTTAGTCATGATGTTGAGGTAGGTAGACACATTGGTAATGGTTGGAACCCCCAAAGATGAAAGTAGCTCAAGTCATTATTCCTCATTCCCTACCTCTCAAGGCTCTTCAGATCACATGCAAATCAGTGGATGCTGGTGCACACATCAAGGGAACAGAATGTGTCACCCAGACTCACTGGTCAGCTCAGAATTTGGGTTCTGAAACAGTCAGGACCACTGCTATATGAACTTTTAAGGTCACAGAGTTTCTGAGTGCAGAAGAGGACTTCCAGGACTCCTGTCTTCTGACCCCTTGACCAATGACACGTCACAGTCTTAATTAGAGGCTGAATTGCAGCAGCAATAAGTACTGAGTTATAAAGATTTTACTATGTGCTAGATGCTGTGGCCAGTACTTCAGAAGCTTTAGCTCATGAAGTAAGCTCTATGAAGTATGTGTAATTAAAATCCCCTCTTAGATGATAAAACGTCCAAGGAGGTTAAGAAACGTGCCTCAAATCACCCACCTAAGATGAAGAAGAATTATGGGTTGGTCTCTTGCCAAACTCAAAGAAATCTCTATACTGACTCTGAATATAAAGAATTTAGTATAGTGTTTGACACACAATAAGCTTTTGGTAAATGATTACTAGCTCATGTAAGGCTAGTTATACCTGAGAACCCCTTGAGGAAAAGTGGCCTGTCTTTTTCTGCGTTTTCCCCTCATCATTGTCTCACATATGTCACAAGGTCCACTGCAAATACCTCCCCAGCTGATTTGATTTTGATGCTCTCCAGCTCTGAGATGGACACAAAGTACAAATTTAGTGTTACCTTTGGGTATTAAGCAGTCAGTTCTGGAGTGGAGAGCAGCCATGATGTATTTTTAATATGTTAATGAATAAAAAACAAGAGAAAAGCTTTGCTCAGGTTTGCTAGATCCAATCCCATTAGGTTTCATGGCATTCAGAGTTCAGGAGCAATAAATGAGGATATAAAATTAAAAATAAAATAAAAATAAATAAAACAAGAATTAATGATTGAATATTTCCATAGCTTGAGACAGTTAATTTAGTGAACTTCACCAGCCATGACGTAAGCCTTGCTCACGAAGATTGAATAAATATGTTAGTACATTGTATTCCACATTGCTTTGCTGAGTTTGCACACAAGGTCATAAATGAAAATAAGATCAAAAGTGACAACTAGGCAATCTAAGTAAAGTTCAATGGGTTTGTTTGCCCTGTCAGCGAACCTTCTTTCATAGGAGTTATCGAGTCTTTCCTTAGCTCTGAATGCTACAAGCCTTATTCTTGGCCTTTGTTATATATGCCAAATTTAATTAACATGAGTAAGTGAATCAGCTTAGAGAGAGGGTCAATTTGGCAGATATTAGATTAGCTGGACACTACATCTTCCATCTTCCATGAATTATTTATGCTGTTTGATCCCAGTTTTGAAAGAGAAAAATCTGAACATCTTTTTTTTTAAACTTTTATTAGGATAATCCAATAACTTAATTCTCAACAAAGCAACTATTTCTGGGTGTTTTCAAATGGCACTTCTCTTTTGTGTTGGAAAGAAACTTCTGTGTAGGATGATCAAATGAAACAAATATGTACTCAGATTTAGACCAGAGTAATCAGAACCATCCCTAGTGTAACACTGAGTCATCACCATTGGGGAACAACAAAATGAGCATAAGCTTTGGAATCATCATAGACCTAGGATTTAATCCTGGCCTTGCCCCTAACTCACTGTGTGATCTTGAGACTCTTGCATCAGAGTCTTAGTTTCTGTTTTGGTCAAATAGGATAAATGGTAATCACCTTGCAACTGCTGTGAGAATTAGATGAGATAATGCCCACATTGTAGGTGCTCAATAAATGTTACTAGTCATTATGACTAGTTTTGCTGTGACTGTTCACTGCCCCCCAGACCCTCATGTCTACAAAGGGTGATGCTGTCTTCTGTACTGCATGCTGGGAAAAATTAATGGAGCCGAGTCAGAGCCAGACCCACAGGAACATATGCATTAAATATAGTCATCTTGGCATACAGATCCCTGTCTGATCTGCTTCTCTTTCCACTCTCTTTTCTCTCCACATCACATACTTCCTTGGAAGTAGTCCATTCCAACAAACTTAGAGATCTCAGAATTCCCCAAGTTTTCTCTGCCTGTCATACCCTTCATTGTGCCTAGAACCCGCTTTTCTCCTCAATTTCCTGAACAACTTTCCTTTGCCTTTCAAGACTCCTTTTAAGAATCATCTGTTCCCGAAAATTTCTGACATTTCACTTCTTTTTCTGGAATGAATTGGGAGCCACTCCTCCACACTTTTCCTCTGCCCTCCCATACTGCAGCATATACCTCTACAGTGTCTTCATCAATGGCTGCCATCATTATTGACTTACTTATCTATGGCAAGAGCAAACTGTCAGCTCCCACGGACAGAAAGCATGTCTTTTTATTTCGGTGTTCTTAGCACCCAATATCAGGCCTGACACCATTAGGAACAAAATAAATGTTGAATGACTGACAGAATAGATGAATCTTCCTGAAATAACATTTTTTATTATCCCTCATATACAAATGTGACCTTTAAGGATAGATACATAGAATAAAAATTATTTTAAAACGTACAGCTCTCTAAAAATTTCATGACTGAGTCTATTTATTTATCTACAATGATTTTACTCACCCCTTCATGGTATAAACAAAATGAATTAATTTCTTTTTAAAATTAAAACAAATGAAAGCAATGAATTTTCTGTGAGACAATTTTCTATTGCTTAAAAGAAAAAGTGTCTAAGCATACATATTAATTTATTCAATTTTTCATTCGCTCAGTCCACAGAATTATGGGTAACTAGTACTGTACCTGGAATTGGGCTAGGTGATGAAGAATAGTGCTATCCAAGAGAAAGAAATGCAATCCTTTTGTTCCCCAGTCCTATAATCTCAGGGGGTCAGATAAGAAAAATTAATTACCAAATATAGCTATATCTAAATTGGTGCAGCCACTGTGGAAAACAGTATGGAGGTTCCTTAAAAAACTAAAAATAGATTTAGCATATGGTCCAGCAATTCCACTCCTAGGCATATATCCACAAAAGACGAAAACTCTAATTTGAAAAGATACATGCACCCCGACGTTCATAGCAGCACTATTTACAATAGTCAAGACATGGAAACAACTTAAGTGTCCATCAACAGATTATTGGTTTAGAAAGATGTGATATATATATACATATATATATATATATACACACACACACACGCACACACAGTGGAATATTACTCAGCCATAAAAAAGAATGGAGTATTGCCATTTACAGCAACATGGATGAATCGAGGGGTTATCATACTAAGTGAAGTAAGTCAAAGACAAATATTATATGATATCACTTATACAAGGAATCTAAAATATAATACAAATGACCTTATTTACAAAACAGAAACAGACTCACAGACATAGAAAACAAACTTACTGTTACCAAAGGGGAAATAGGGGGAAAGGATAAATTAGGAGTTTGGGATTAACAGATACATACTACTATATATAAAATAGATAAACAACAAGGACCTACTATACAGCACAAGAAACTATATTTGGCATCTTGTAACAACCTATAATGGAAAAGAATCTGAAAAATGATATATATATATATGTATAACTGAATCACTTTGTACATCTGAAACTAACACAACATTGTAAATTAACTGTACTTCAATTAGAAAAAAAAAACAAATACAACTATCATGTAAAAATCAAACTGAGGTAAATACATTGAGGGAAAATAGGAGATTCTGAACTGAAGTACTGTGCTGCTCAAAGAGGGTCATGAGACTTCCCTGGAGTATTAACAGTTCATAGAAGTGTTGAATATTGAGAGAGATCCAGGCAGGTGAATGGGAGAGGGGTGGCAATGAGAGCCGGCAACAGTTACTGCTGTACAGCGGGAAGCAGCCTTAGAGAGATCAAGGTGGCTTTCCAAACACTACCTCTACTGAAATCCAAATCCAAAGGAAACAAAACCAATTCGTTTCTTTCAAAATGGCTTCCTGATTTCCATTAGTTTCCCTGCCTGCTTTTCATTAGATGAACTCCCTATATTCTATCAGATGTAATCAAATTAATTTGGAGACCTGGGCACCTATAGAAAACTCTGCATTTAGTAGGGTCTGATCAAATAGAGAAAGTGCCTTTCTGCTACACTATACTATACTTTGTCCTGTTTATGCTAAATAGGACAAGAGGAATTCCTATAATGTAACCAAGAAATCTGGTGTGTTGTCTTCTGTTTGGTTAATCTGTGAAGCCACTCACATGTGTATGTTGGGCGGTATTCAGAGAAAGCAGTAACCAGGGAGCTGGCTGTACATTCAGCAGAGAGGAGGTTGCTGAAAGAGCCAAGTAATGAAAAGAGCATTGGATTTCTAGTTACACCAAAAGTCTAGCCTCTGTTTCAACAGTGGTCAGGAAACAACTTCTCCTCCTTGATCCTCTATGTCCTCCAAAAAGATGGAGTTTGATGACATGCTTTCTCTGATTCCCTTCTCATTCTAAATGACTCGGGCTATCCCTCAACCCTGGCAGGAAGTAGGGCTGGCTCTTCACAGGGAGAACTGCATTCAGTCATCTTAGGCACTTATTAGACCAACTGCAGCCTCTGAAAAAATACAGCAAATTAGAATTCCTCAGCATTGAATTTACACTTACAGTAGGTTCTTTGGGGCTGCTCTTCCTAATGGGGAACAAATCACATTCTAGGTACTTGGTTGGAAATTATGCTTTAAAGAGACGAATTGCTGTGACATTTGATAGGGTGGTATTGTTTAAAACATTCTAGGGCTAATCTGTGGCTAATGAACAGGACTCCTGCAAGTGTGATATAAACAGTATGGAATAAATCAGTGTTCCCTCTGCGTTAATTGAGTGTCAAGTTTGCATTAGTTTTATGGTAGCAACACTACTCTATTGGAGCATATGGAACTTGGACTCCTCCAAAACCCTCAATGGGGAGATCTCACTGTAGGACTTAACAGATGACCCTACTCCATGCTTCCTTGTTATATCTGGCCCATGTGTTTGAGGGTGTTGAAATCTTAGTGTTTCTAATTATTTCATCCAATGTCTAATGACATCTTCTAGCATTCTGCCATATACACATTAAGCATGTCCAGTTTTGTTCATGTTTCCAAACCAGCAATGCATATCCTTTACCTATGGCATGCATATGAGTTAACCTCTGATAGGCAGCCCCCTGTAAATTTACCTAAGTTAGCTAAGGCCAGTTTCTGCTGGCTGCCACCCAAAGAAACCAGTCTTACAGTTCTACTGCATTGATTCTCCCTAGCTCTTCCCAGTTTGACATCTTAATTCCCTGCCTCTGGAATTCGCCAACATAATGCTTGTCCCTTAATACAGAATTGAATTGAGTTGGTTTTTGACCAGGGTGGGCTGGCTTCCAGTTAATACACAGTAGCTATGAAATGTTGCTAACTCAGATCATCAAAACATTTGGGGGCCTGGAGAAGATCTCTTTTAGGATTTGTGAACAAAAGGATGATTGCAAGAAGAAAATTCTGCAATAGAAAAACTGCTGGTTTCAAATATCCTCTGTGTGCCCACTAGCAAGTTACTCATGCTCAATAAGCCTCAGTTTCTTCAGTTAAAAAGAAATTCATAATATTGATGCTAAGCATTGATGAAGGATTAGAGTAAATGCTTCTCTTTTCAACCATTTCTCCTTTCTTCTATTCTCTTCTCCCATCTCTTTTCCATATTCCTTTTTGCTTACTCAGGCTTCTCTTTTTATGCTTGTCTTGTCCTTTTGTTTTTATGTTATTGTTTTCATTCTCTCTCTTCATTACTTTTACTAAGAACAATATCTTCCACCCCTTTAACGGTTATGATGGGTTGTCTCTTCCTGCCCAGCATGATTCCCCCCAACCATTTTTTTTCTTGTTAAAAGCACTGTGTATAGATTGGAGGATTACCTTATGCCATATTATTATGGAGAGACTTTCAATTCAATTGCCCTGACTTCTTCCAGAAAAATGGTGAGTTAGGGGCCCAAGTAGGCAGGTTAAATACTTTCTTCCTTTTTCAATTTTTATTTTTAACATCTTTATTGGAGTATAATTGCTTTACAATGGCATGTTAGTTTCTGCTGTATAACAAAGTGAATCAGCTATACATATACATATATCCCCATATCCCCTCCCTCTTGCATCTCCCTCTCACCCTCCCTATCCCACCCCTCTAGGTGGTCACAAAGCACCGAGCTGATCTCCCTGTGCTATGTGGCTGCTTCCCTCTAGCTTAAATGGAATGGCATAAGCACAGATCCCCCACTGTAGATTCATCTCATCAATGCACCCTGAAGAGACCATCCATTAGATCTTTCCCATTAGATTCCTAGACGGATCCTGGTGCTTTCCCCTTTTGATTCTGCAATTTGATTTTTTTTTTTAATTTCAGCAAGCTACCCCATCTTCTCAACAAATTTCCCTTTTTGCTTAAGTTAACTAGAGTATGTTTATGTAGCTCACTTCTGAAAAGTTCTTAATGATTCACCCCTTTCTTTTTCCCTAGAAGAGTCTCTCCTACCTCAACTGCAGCTGCTCAACCCAAATGTGTAATAGAAAATACATATGCAGAGGCATGCTTCACGGAACAAAAGTGGATGTCAAACTGTGTTTGAAAACCCTCAGTTAGGGATCCAACACAGCCTGCATGGCTCTCTTCCAGTCCACGAAAGTGGGCTCTGGTGGCTAGAGTAATAGAGACAGAATATTTCAGTATCATCCAAAGACCTAGGGAGAATCTGGCCAATGTTAAGTGCTCTTCTCAGATGTTAGACAGCAGAGGTGGGGTGTGGAAGTCCCCTGGCTCACAGGATGTGGAAGTCTCTTCCTTGACTTTCCTATTATCCAAATTCATTTATCACAGAGGTACATTTGATCATGTTTAGGGTCCCTTGAGCTACCTTCTCCCAGAGGTATTACTTACCACTTTCACCTTCTACTGAAGCTCGATTCTGTGAACACTGTTCTTTCACTTCGTATGTACACATACACACACACACACACACACACACACTCTCACACCCCTAAAATTAACTTTTCTTCTCACCCAAGAAAAATCCTAAGGATTCTGGGATAATAGAGATCCTCACTGAAATTTGAACCCATGTAGATCCACCCACGTCTCCCTTTGGGCATAAGCATGGACTCCATTGAACTTTGGCTTCTGCTTGCAAGCATGGCTATCTCAGCACAAGGCAGCACATATTTCAGTTACCCTTATTTTTAATTTCATTGAGTTATATTATATACCTATATACTTGTTTTGATCTGTAGAGGAGAATTTAAAAGGATTGTAAACCTAAAGAACAGATTGGGTTGGGAAACTTTCCTCTACAAAATCAAGAGCTCTTTTAGTCTCTGTTGGTTTTTTCCCCCCCAATTTAAGAGGAATAACATTTTCCAGTGCAAAAGACTGAAACAGTACATTTTTTTTGGTGACAAGCACGTGAAGAACTTATGCTAGCCTATTGCACATAAGCAATAATGTAACTGTTCTCTAGCCTCATTTCCCGAAATGGTCTAGAAAAATGAAAGATACATATATCGTGGTGATGGCATTATCATCACATCAGGATCTTTTTTATCTGAGTGGACTGTTAATAACTTCACGCTTAGGACTCAAGTCAAGGAAATTTGCCTAGAAAAGACCCAGGGCTTTAAATATTCCCTCTGAAATGTGGGCTGCTGAAGAAGATTGCAATAGTCATTTGTCTGCTTATTAGTTTAGAGCATTTGTTGCACTGTAATTGCAGGGGGAAAAAGCTTGCAATCCACGTGGCTCATTCCACCAGTCATTGGAGGGTATATTTCTCTCCAGGGAACAAATCACTGTTCTTTTTTTCCTCCTGGAGAAGCTTACAGTGCGATGGGCTATAACCCCTAATAGATACGATACATCTTCTCTGAAGAACTTACAAAAGAAATCAATGGTTTGTTTTATACCCACTGTCTCCCCAAATTCCCTCATACATTTGCTTCCCCTGGCTTGGGTAACTTAAGAGCAATCACACTTCATAATAAAATGTTGGCTCATAAACATGGACTTGGGCTAGAAACTTTGGTGGGGCTCATTTATTTATAGCATTAATTGTGATCCTAGCACAAAATAGGCTGAAAGAACATCCAAAAAAAAGAAGTAAAAAGAAACAATAAAATTGATAAAGCACACATCCACACAGCATTGCTCTGTAAAAGGTATAATGGAATCACTGAATCTGATCCCAAGGAATGTAGTGTAGACAAATGAGATTTAGTCTCGGTATAATGAACTTTGTAACAATCAAAACTATCCAGTGATGGAAAGGGATGCTTTACAGTATTCTGAGTAAGTTCTTTCTCAAAAGAAAAAGCATAGCAGAAGACAAATACTCCTGAACTTGAAGGCAGAAGGAACCAATCTATTACATTTAGTAGCCAGGTGGATTTGAACAAATTTCTTAGCCTCTTTGTCCCTGTTTTCTGTTCTACAAAATGAAGATAATACCTAACAACAGGATTTTAAAGATTGAATAAACTTGTGTGTGTTAAATGGCTAATATAATGCCTCAAACATGTTTGATATTCAGTAAAGGTTAATTTCATGTTTTTCATCAAGACCAAAGGCTTAAGTATTGCTCAGGATGTGGCCAACTGATGCTTCATATCCATTTCCACCATCTCCTGGTGTATTACCTGTAGTGCTGAGCACAGAAGGTTAGAAACCACCTTTTCCAGAAGCTCTTGGAGCTCAGGATCAGGATGTAAGTTATGTCCCACTTATTCAGTGCATGCATGCAACTTTTGGGAGGCAAAATCACAGCCAAGGGCATCTTCCTGCAGCTTTAGAAAATTTCCCTCTGACAAGCAAAGTTGTGAAGGAATCAGTGACCATTTCCTAGCTTCACAGTATTGGGAATCAGTTGTGGTGGGGAAGGATTCTGAGCTCCAGTGTCCACATGCTGGTATCTGCTTCCTGATTCTGGCTTCCTGGTCATTGAATCAGAGCATGGCAATTTGTTCTTGAACTCAGTTGCAGTGGCTCCTATGGCACCTTCTTCCTCACTTTAGAGGAATATTTATCCTAGCAGGTTGGTTCTTCACTGTTCAACATGTTCCTCAGATCCCTCAAAAAAATTTACAAGCAATTATTTTTTTCAAATCTCTTTCTTCTTTTTTTGTTTTTGTTTTTGTTTTTTCACACACACACACTGTATTTTATTTTTACAAGAGATAAATAAACTGACACCAAGCATTGTAAACGGATGACCACAACAAAAGCAACAACGATTGCAATTACCAAACACGAAACACACTCATACTATGTCATAATATTGACATTCAGTCCAGTAATTGTCCACTGTAACAGCTCCTTTACTTTGCAGTGAAAATTGCAAATCTCTTTCTTCTTGAAAATACTTATGGTGGTTTATATTCATTGCCCCAAACTCTGATAAAGGTATATAACAGGTGCCCTAATAGTGCACAGTTCCAAGAAGAATAACATCATCTACAGTTAAAAATTAAGGAGAATTTTCCAATAAAAATTAACAAAAATTAAAAAATAAAATTTGGATCAGAAATTCAAAAAAAAGGAGAATTTAAGAATAGGACATAGTCTTGTAAAGACTTGCAAATTTCGTATCTTATCGTGAAGAGAATACATTGAATTAATTGCAAGCTTGTAATTATTTGGCTTTATAGAGAAGCTTAGTCTTACCAAAGTAAACTTACAAAGCATGTTTTAAGATGGTTATTTACTTTACAAAAATAATTTCTTTTAAAAAATATTCACATGATAAATAAGATTTGAGGAGTAGTCAAAGAAAATAGAGAAATTTATCTTGGAGCAAAGAATTAAAGAGAGACATAATAGTGTCCATTGTATGGAGAAAAAAGTTGTGTAACTTCTGAATAGAGAACCACAACTACTGGGTGGGGATTACAAAGAGATTGATTTGTTTCAATATGAGAAATTTTTTTCCAATATTCTACAATGAAAAGGCTGCCTTCAAAGGGGATAAACAGATTTAGATAAGGAACAAAGAGCTGTTTCCCAAGGATAAATTACAAAAGTTCCTTAAGAAAGGAGCTAACAGGCTTTGTGACCACCTAGAGGGGTGGGATAGGGAGGGTGGGAGGGAGAGGCAAGAGGGAGGAGATATGGGGATATATGTATATGTATAGCTGATTCACTTTGTTATAAAGCAGAAACTAACATACCATTGTAAAGCAATTATACTCCAATGAAGATGTTAAAAAAATAAATTAAAAATTAAAAATAAAAAAAAATTTAAAAGAAAGGAGCTAAATTAGGGGAAACTTGTGGTCTCTTCTAAATTTTGATATCCTGTGATTCTATGATCATTTATATTGTGACTTCAGAGTTTTACATTTAAAACTGATGTGTGAAAATGATTTAAGCTCAGTGTTTCAGAAATATAACAATTACATAAATTGAGGCATAGATTAGATTGACATTAGTGCAATTAACACACATTGTTTTTGTAATATACCTTTAAGTGTATGTATATATATGTGTGTGTGTGTATATATATATATATATATATATATATACACACACACACACACATACATACATACATATAGATATAGACAGGTATACACCCACAATGAACACAAATGTGATATGCCAGTTTATTAGTCATTTATCTGATCAGTAATTTATCTATTCATTTCTCTTTTCATCATTTAAGATGAGTGGCTGGAAGACCTGATATACATATAGTTTCTTTTGTTCATTATCTACTGAAATAAAGGAACAGAGCAAATTGGGCAAATGGGTCACACCAGTGATATATTCCGCCTAGATTTAAGTTAGAAGGCCTATCAAAAGGTGATTCTAAATTAGTTTCTTCTTCTGAACTCCAAAGTTTTTCTTAATCCTATTACCCTCTAACTTAATGCTTATATACTTCACTGGTGTGTTAGAAACAAAACAAGAAAATCACAATGTATTTTGACCATAGGAAGAAAGTGTGTGGCCTCCAACTTTTTTCAATTACTCTTTTTCTTAACGAGGTAACCCTGGAGTTAATACTATCTTAGCAGTTCACTTTATGTATAAAGAAAGTATTTAAAAATATAGTTTTCAATTGGATAAATTCTAACTTTCTGACTTGCAAGTAGATCATTCAAGAAACAGTTATTTTGTCTGGATGTGCTATCTCTATCCAGTACAGGGAGTGGTAAGTACCAATCACTTTTTGGTGGCATAAATCATATTTAGAAACTTCCTTGAGTTCTGAGAGTCTCTGAGAAACTTCGGATCTTTTATTCCCTGTAACTACATTTCATCGTATTTGCTTTGGGGTTTATCTGTTAATAGAGTCTCTTGATCTGCTTAACTGCCTCTTCAGGAAAAGCATTTCGATAATACTGTGTAATGATATAGTTTTAAAATTTAGAATGATGTAAAAGGAAATTTTAATCTTCTACTAAGTTTGGCCTCAAAATGTTCTGGTCATAATAGTAATGTTTTCAAATTTATCATTCCTATGAAGGCTTCACATTTCACAATGCTTAACTTTGCAGCCAAGGAGTATTAATCAACCTTGTTAATAACTAGAAGATACATTCCAATCTTTACATTTTGTTCATAACTCTTGCCCATGACTGGATAGGTTAACATTTCCAAGCTGAGAGTGCCAAATGATTATGTGACTTTCCTAAAATCATATACCAAGCTTTTGTTTAAAAATATCTTATGTTTCACATGCATAATATAGTTTGAAGATCTCTTGGTTTATGAGAAGTTGATTGTATAAGTCAGTTTTGCTGCTTAACAGCAAATCTCAGCTTAAAACACAAGCAGTTTGTTTGTTTGTTTGTTTTTAAAATCAGATTACTTGTCAGTAACTGTTCCAACTCTGCTTGCCTATGCTGCATGTGTCTTCTCCCTTTGGGGTTGTGATTGAGGGAACAGCCCACATCTGGTACATGCCATGCTAGCAGCAGCAGGCATAAAGTTAAACAAAGCTACACAGTCATATTTAAAACTTGAATGTGGCATGTACAGAATCCACTAATATTCTAACTGCCAAAGCAAATCAGATAAGCTCAATATCAGTGGGGCAAGAAGTGCTTTCCTTCCACAAGGGAAGGGGAGCGAATATTTATAAATGTTAATCCAGCATGTAGGCCAAATGATAATTCTGGTTACCTGCATGTGTAAATGCCCCATACAATCTTATAAATCTTCTGAGATCTATTATCTAGCTCCACTAATTGTATCTGAGCAAAAATCTCCTTTCTGCCAGGCATGTATCTTATCAGGTAGTCCTGGTCATGCTCACATGGCAGTATAGAATATGGAAAGAAGATAAGTTTTCAAAAGTCTGACCAGAGACGTGAGTTGAAGCCCCAGCTTGACACGAATCTAACTGTTTGCGTTTAAGTTAATTCACTTCCTTAGACTTTGGCTTCCTAGTGTGTAAAATTGTGCTAATACTAATAAATGCCTATCACAAAAGTTGCAGTGCAGTTTCCTGAGGTGCAGCATAGGAGAATAAGCACATGTGTAACCTGCAAAGCACTCTACAGATGCAGCTACTGATAAGAGAGTTTTGATAAGGGGTAAGAATAAGGAAATAAGAGAGTCATGACTAGACCTTGGTGATATGAATGGAGTTCGGAAAAGGATGTGGATGAGGAAGGAAAACACAATGCAGAATAGGAGAATGGAAGTTACAAATACATGCTGATAATGAATCACATCCACTTCTTTGACTCTATGCACAGTAGAAATAGAAAATGAATGCTATCACACTTCACTTATTAAAAGCTCACAAGAGATTCCTTGGCTTTCTCTTCCTTTTCACCTAGAAAATACAAATGACATGGAAGACAGGAGATAATCATGTGTATATTGTGGGTCCATCACATAATAGCTGCAAGCTTCACTTTTCTTATCTGCTAAATGGGGATAATCAAATGTGTCTAATGGATTTTTCTGAGATAATTTTCATGAAAGTGCTTTAAAGACCATGAATATTACATACAGGAAATGATTCAGTCATCTGTAAAGCAAGAGACTTGGGGGGTCATTAAGAGCCTTTCCACTCAGAAGTTTTATGACTCTGGTATTATTATTGGCTTAGACCTGGAAAGGATGTTAGAGACCAAATAGTTCACGTCCTTTATTTCACAGGAGAGCAAAATATTCTTAGTTCCATGATCTCAGTCCTCTTCTTTTATTGAGGTATAATTGACATAATATTATATTAGTTTTATATATGCAACATGATGATTTGATATTTGTATATGTTGTGAAATGATTGCCACAATAAATCTAGTTTACATCCTCCATCACCATACATAGTTACAAAAAAAAGTGGGGTGTTTTGGTGGTTGCCAGAGATAAGGGTTAAGGGGTGGGCAAAATGGGTGAAGGAGGTCAAAAGGTACAATCTTCTGGTTATAAAATAAGTGAGTCATAGGGATTTAATGTACAGCATGATGACTGTAGTTAATAATTCTGTATTGTGTACTTGGAAGGTGTTGCAAGAATGGATGATCTCCGTTCTTAAAATGTAGAGCAAGTATATTTATAATTCTTGTGCCAAGTTTTTTGTTTTAGTTTTAGTTTTTGTGTCAGTATATATGAAGAATATTTTTGTTGTAATGTTGAGATTGCTTGCTTTATTCTGAGTTACTACTGTAACTTACTAGAGTTCCCTTTAATCTTCAATTCAAATCAGTGAATGTACATGAACTCCTGCTATGTACTGTGCTACAGACCAATACTTCTCAAGCCAACTGCATATTGGAATCACCTGAGGAACTCCAAAATACTGATTCCTGGGCTTTTCCCTAGATATTCTGATTTATTGGGTCTCAGGCATAGTTTTTGTTTATCTGTATGTTGTTTTATGCTCTCCTGGTGATTCTATTGTAAAGCCAGGCATGGGAACAATTTCTCTAGAGCCATCAAATTGAATAAGGCAAGATTTCTATGTTTAAGAAACTCAAGAAAAAAAAATGTTTTGTCAGACAGATGTGGAAAAATGACTTGCTGATGCTCTATAATAGAATTATGTTCAAGACGGACCTGATCTGGGAGCTCAGAGAACCTCATAAAGAAAGTAGAGCTTGAACTCATCTCAAACAAGAGTAAGGATTTCCTACCTGCTCAATCAAAAGAAGAGCCTTTGGGAAAGGGAAAAAATGGTCAAAGACACAACAGTTGAAGTCATCAAATGTATTTGAAGAATATCAGTAATAAGATGTTCACACGTAGAGTCTGAGGTGGGGAGTACGGCGGAGAGGAAGTTGAAGGAAGAGGCAAGAATCAAATCAGGAAGGGGTTAACTCCAGTTTGGATTTTATCCACTGAAAATAAACTGAAAGAATTTCTAGGCAACTGAATCATTTCTTCTTAGATGCCTCCCCCAAAAAAGCCCACCCATCTCTCCTTGAAACTTCATTTTACTTTCTCTTGATCTGCTTTGGATTTCACTAATCTGGTTTTTTATATTCATGCTCATCATACAAAAATCCTGGAGGAACTCTGAAAGAATACCTCATTTGAAAAATGCACTATCCCCCAAATATTCTGTTTATGCAAATATACTGGTCTTGAATCTCATGGACCTTACCCTATTTCCATGATTCTAAGATGTAACTGATTATAAGAAACCACTTTGATTTAATAAAAACTATTTGTTGATAAAAAAAGAAGGAAATGACCACTGTTGCCACATTAAATATATTCCTCATTTGTAAGAGGCAGCCTAATTGTCAGTTACATAAAAATTGGGGAAAATAGTGCATGTTTGAATCAGATAAAGGGAACAGATCTTGTTTCTTAAGGGCTCATAATGTGCTCTAATAATAAAAGCAAAGAAAATTCTGATCATTTACTGTAGCAACTCATGGGTTTGTTTTGTTTTCTTTTTTTTTCTGAGTTTGTGTTTATGTTCCCTCCAAAAAAGACCTGAAAGTCACAAATTGTGTCCAGAGGAAAGGGATAAAAGTGACACATTCTTTTGGATAAAATGTTCTTATCTAAACCTATGATCAATGAGTCAACTAAAAAACCTAATGTTTATTGACTGCTTCCAACATGTAAGGCAGTGTGCAAATTATTAAAAGATGAGGAAAAGTCATTCTTACATTGACTCATTCATTCATACCACTTACTTTGAGGACTTACTATGCACCTGGCACCATGCTAGCATCTGGGAGTACAAAGATAAACAGAGTATCATCCTTATCTTGAAGTGCTGATAGCAACATGGTTAAATAGAAATACACTGCAAGTCATATATGTTATTCTAAATTTTCTAAATCTTTTTAGAAAGTAAAAGAAATAGTCAAAATTAATTTTTATAATGTATTATATTTAACTTAATGTCCAAAAGTATGATCATTTCCACATGCCATCAATATAAAAATATTAATGAGGTAGTTTGCATTTTTTTCCTTACTCAGTCTGTGAAATCCAGTTATATTTTATATTTAGAGAACAAATTCAGAAGTTAAGTTATTGATAAAGCGAATGTTTTCTTACCAAAATAGTAAAGTTGTATTTAATGGAAAAATTTTTATAGTGCTTTAATTTTTAAATGTAAGTCAATCAAGAAATTCTAATAAAATTAAAATTCAGTTCTTCAGACATACAAGCCATGTTGCATGCAACTAGTGGCATGCAACTTGTTCAGAACCTGCTAGAGACTAACTAAAAGAGGAAGAGTGATTGCAGTAATGTGATAAGACAGAAGGCATGTAAGGAGCACAGATGAAGGTGAACTTAATGTTCCTTGGTGAGCTTGAAGAATCTCTTCAAGCTGTAGGAAAAGCAAGCATACAAGAATGGAGAAAGAGATTCATGGAGAAGACACAAATGTAAGAAAGAAAAATGGTAGATGGAGAGTTTCCACTCTCTAGATTTACCATCAAAGTGGCAAGACTAAGAGACAATGAGTTAAATGTTGAACAGTTAAATGTTGAACCTTGTATACTTACATATACAATGCAAGTATGAGCTTGAGAGAGCATCAAAGGTATTGCAGAACACCTACATGCATACCGCAGTTCTGCAACTTACTCTCTGCCTAAAGCTGACAGCATCTAGGCATTTCCTCATCCATAAAAATGGGAATCATAGTATCTGCCATAAAGGACTATTGTGAGCAATAAATAACATGCATTAAAATGCCCAAAGCATGTTTGTGAAATCAGAACGCAAATGGGAAAGACCATGAATGACTAAGTACCACACTCAATGTACAGGCAATCTTTTCCCTTGAGACTTAGAGGTGCGGTAAGACTTCAGGCTGCAGTGGTAAAGGGAACTCCTTAGCAGAGTCACAGGCATCTGAGCGTCATGTTACAGGTGGGATCCACAAACTGGGGGAAGAGACTGCATTCCAGGTGTTGCTCTCATAGTAACTGAGTAGTAACCGTGGGGGAGCCTGGAGAGCAAACGAGATTAGTGCAAATCCCTGCCAAAGAAGGAGACATGGGGGAGAAAGTAAAGGATAAGTAAGAGCCAAGTACAGAAGTTTAACTTTGAGAAAGACCAAAAAATATGAGGAAAGAGAAAGAAAAAAAATGAGAAGGAATGCCCTAGTACAGTTTTTACTGTGGCCTCTAGACCCCAAGTAAATTGCCCTGTTCTGCCTTTCTGGTTTCTACTGATGCCAACACCTCCTCACTCACATGTTGCTGGTTATCCTTGGATGATGCGTGTATCCACTTCTGCCTCAAAGACATACACCTGCCCTTCCCTTTGACTGCCGTGCTTTTACCCTTGCTTTTCGTGCCTGTAGTTCCTTCTCATCTTGGAGGTCTCAACTCAAACGTCTCCACGTCTGATCTGCCCGTCTAGACCACTCGCAACCACACACCGAATTACTCCTACCACCTTAACTTCTGCTGCCGGCAGAGACCTGATCCCCACATGGATACATTCTCTTATTGTCACTCATCTGTCACTGCCCCCCTTCTAGAATGTAAGCTCCATGAAGGCAGTGATTACATGTCTTTGCTTATGACCATATCCCTAGGACCTAGCAGGTGCTCAAGGAATATTTGTTGAATGAATGACTAAATAAATAATACACTATCCATAACATATAACTTTTCACCAACACTGACACATTCATAACTCAAGCAGCTAGAAGCCAATAAAATGAATGTCAAAAATGCTATGCCTGTTATACTGATTACTGGGACCCTCTATTTACTCCTTTCGAAATTCCTTCTCACCCCTCATGATCAGGTTTTTTGCCCCTCCCTTCCTTTGGGATTAAAGCCTAAAGTTATTTTTTGGTGTCATACTCACCCTGTAGCTCCAGGCTATTTTGGATACAGGGCCTCAAATATTCTAGTTCTGGAATCTGGAGAACTAACTGGTGACTCATAGAGAGGGAGAGAGAGAGAGAGAGAGAGAGAGAGAGAGAGAGAGAGAGAGAGAGAGAGGGAGAGAGAGGGAGGGAGGGAGAGAGAGGGAGAGAGAGAGAGGCCACATGAGAATGGGAGGGAGAAAATAGCAACCTAGAATATACAAGAAAATGTAATGAATAACTGTTAACATCTGCAAGGAAATAAAGCTTCATGAAAACATAGGTTCAGGTGTTTAAGGGAATAAATCCTAAATAAAGCAAAGAATGCAGATGTTGCTTGAAAATCTTGGAAGAGGGGCTATGTAGGTCAGGGAAAAAACTTGCAAGAAATTTGTAAATACTTCTTAAAAGTGAAGTAGATGTTTCAAAAGGACATGGAACTTCTTTAGCTTTGCTCTCATTCTGACAAAGTTTCTCCTTTTTGATCAATCATGGTTTTTCCTAGGTTTTCATTTCAATACACATAAACAGGCCATGTATCTGGGTCAGCAAAATGGGTAACCATACCCGATGATTTCCTCAGTCCTCACACTTGGCAAAATCTCTGTAATGGTATCAGCTACATCAAGAATAGGGCTACTTCTCAACTTAGGGAGAGAGGGAAGAAATGATTGAATCCAGAGGATTCATTTTATAGATAAGATGTCTGAGGTTCAGAGAAATGGACACATAATCAGTCTTATAATTCCTAATTGCCTTAACCTCTGAGATGATGGCCTTTTCAAATTAATTCCAAGATGATTCCTTGCTCCCCAAAAAGTGTTTTTCATAATCTACTACCACGTACCTGAAATTATATCAGTCGTTCAGTGTAATTGAATTTGATGTTACATGCCCATCTGTTAGAATGAGGAAATGTTTCCAGGCAGAGGAATGCATCCATGCTCACTCTTCTGGTGCAGAGATTGGGGGATTCTGAGAGAACAGGGCGATGGACTAATAAATGCTGATGGGTCAAGGAAACATCTAGGTTAATCAGCACTCACCAGTGTTAATCATAGCTCACATTTACCGAGCACTTTGAATGTGTCAGGAACAGTCCTAAGTGCTCATTTAACCCTTCCAAAAACCCAGTCTGGTAGGTATTATTATTACAATGATTATTATTGTCTGCAATTACAGTTGAGAATACCGAGGTGCAGAAAGGTTAAATAACTGGTTCAAGGGACGCATTTAGAAAGAAACAACAAGGATTCAAACTAAAGCAGTCCTCAAATGGAGAGAATCCATCCACTACACTCACCTTCTTCTCCAGAAGGACACACATATTGAACCATAATACCAGGAGGAAACATGGAGTTTTGGGAGAATGGAATACTAGAATCTGATTCAAAGTCTCCCATAATCAAATGCTCCTAGGATCAGGGTCTCCTGTTTAGAGGATACACTGACCTGAAAGTTGCCATTCGTTGCCAGCATTTGCAACAATATTTGTACTAAATGGCTCTCCAATCTCACTGCCTCTTAAAGATATCCATTGTTGGGGAGGGGGCAAGATGGCGGAAGAGTAAGACGCGGAGAGCACCTTCCTTCCCACAGATACAGTAGAAATACACCTACACGTGGAACTGCTCCTACAGAACACCCACTGAACGCTGGCAGAAGACGTCAGACCTCCCAAAAGGCAAGAAAATCCCCACGTACTTGGGTACGGCAAAAGAAAAAAAAAAACAGAGACAAAAGAATAGGGACAGGACCTGCGCCAGTGGGAGGGAGCGGTGAAGGAGGAAAGGTTTCCACGCACTAGAAGCACCTTCGTGGGCAGAGACTGCGGGTGGCAGAGGGGGGAAGCTTCGGAGCCACGGAGGAGAGCGCAGCCACAGGGGTGCGGAGGGCAAAGCGGAGAGATTCCCGCATCCCGCACGGAGGAGTGGCGCCGAGCAGCACTCACCAGCCCGAGAGGCTTGTCTGCTCAGCCGCCGGGGCGGGCGGGGCTGGGAGCTGAGGCTCGGGCTGCGGTCGGATCGCAGGGAGAGGACTGGGGTTGGCGGCATGAACACAGCCTGAAGGGGTTAGTGCACCACAGCTAGCCGGGAGGGAGTCCGGGAAAAGGTCTGCAGCTGCCGAAGAGGCAAGAGACTTTTTCTTGCCTCTTTGTTTCGTGGCGCGCAAGGAGAGGGGATTCAGAGCGCCGCCTAAACGAACTCCAGAGACGGGCACGAGCCGCGGCAACAGCGCGGACCCCAGAGACGGGCAGGAGACGCTAAGGCTGCTGCTGCCGCCACCAAGAAGCCTGTGTGCGAGCACAGCTCACTCTCCACACCGCCCCTCCCGGGAGCCGGTGCAGCCCGCCACTGCCAGGCTCCCGTGATCCGGGGAAAACTTACCCGGGAGAACACACAGCGCGCCTCAGGCTCCTGCGATGTCATGACGCCTCTGACGCCGCAGGCTCGCCCCGCCTCCTCCGTACCCCTCCCTCCCCCCGCCTGAGTGAGCCGGAGCCCCCGAAGCAGCTGCTCCTTTAACCCCGTCCTGTCTGGGCGGGGAACAGACGCCCTCAGGCGACCTACACGCAGAGGCGGGTCCAAATCCAAAGCTGAACGCCAGGAGCTGTACGAACAAAGAAGAGAAAGGGAAATCTCTCCCAGCAGCCTCAGAAGCAGCGGATTAAAACTCCACAACCAACTTGATGTGCCTGCATCTGTTGAATACCTGAATAGACAACGAATCATCCCAAATTCAAGAGGTGGACTTTGGGAGCAGGATATATTAATTTTTCCCCTTTTCCTTTTTTTGTGAGTGTATATGTGTATGCTTCTGGGTGAGATTTTGTCTGTATAGCTTTGCTTTCACCATTAGTCCTAGGGTTAGGTCCGTCCGTTTTTTTTTTTTTACTTAAAAAAATTTTTTTTCCTAATAAATGTTTTCTTAATAATTTTTCCTTATTTTCTATTTTTAGAAATTAAAAAAAATTTTAATAAGTTTTTTCATATTTTTTATTTTAAAAAATTAAAAAAAATTTTTTCTTAATAAATTTTTTTCTTAATAATTTTTTCTTATTTTTTATTATAAAAAATTAATAAATCTATTTTTAAAAATTAAAAAAATTTTTCTGAATACATTTATTCTTAATATTTTTTTTCTTATTTTTTATTATAATAGCTTTATTTTATTTTATTTTATCCTCTTTCTTTCTTTCTATTTTTTTCTCCCTTTTATTCTGAGCCGTGTGGATGAAAGGCTCTTGGTGCTCCAGCCAGGCATCAGGGCTGTGCCGCTGAGGTGGGAGAGCCAACTTCAGGACACTGGTCCACAAGAGACCTCCCAGCTCCACGTAATACCAAACGGCAAAAATCTCTCAGAGATCTCCATCTCAACATCAAGACCCAGCTTCACTCAACGACCAGCAAGCTACAGTGCTGGACACCCTATGCCAAACAACTAGCAAGACAGGAACACAGCCCCATCCATTAGCAGAGAGGCTGCCTAAAATCATAATAAGGCCACAGACACCACAAAACACACCACCAGACGTGGACGTGCCCACCAGAAAGACAAGATCCAACCTCATCCACCAGAACACAGGCACTAGTCCCCTCAACCAGGAAGCCTACACAACCCACTGAACCAACCTTAGCCACTGGGGACAGATACCAAAAACAACGGGAACTACGAACCTGCAGCCTGTGAAAAGGAGACCCCAAACACAGTAAGATAAGCAAAATGAGAAGACAAAAAAACACACAGCAGATGAAGGAGCAGGGTCAAAACACACCAGACCTAACAAATGAAGAGGAAATAGGCAGTCTACCTGAAAAAGAATTCAGAATAATGATAGTAAAGATGATCCAAAATCTTGGAAATAGAATAGACAAAATGCAAGAAACATTTAACAAGGATGTAGAAGAACTAAAGAGGAACCAAGCAACGATGAAAAACACAATAAATGAAATTAAAAATACTCTAGACGGGATCAATAGCAGAATAACTGAAGCAGAAGAACGGATAAGTGACCTGGAAGATAAAATAGTGGAAATAACTAGTGCAGAGCAGAATAAAGAAAAAAGAATGAAAAGAACTGAGGACAGTCTCAGAGACCTCTGGGACAACATTAAATGCAACAACATTCGAATTATAGGGGTCCCAGAAGAAGAAGAGAAAAAGAAAGGGAATGAGAAAATATTTTAAGAGATTATAGTTGAAAACTTCCCTAATATGGGAAAGGAAATAGTTAATCAAGTCCAGGAAGCACGGAGAGTCCCATACAGGATAAACCCAAGGAGAAACACGCCAAGACACATATTAATCAAACTATCAAAAATTAAATATAAAGAAAACATATTAAAAGCAGCAAAGGGAAAACAACAAATAACACACAAGGGAATCCCCATAAGGTTAACAGCTGATCTTTCAGCAGAAACTCTGCAAGCCAGAAGGGAGTGGCAGGATATACTTAAAGTCATGAAGGAGAAAAACCTACAACCAAGGTTACTCTACCCAGCAAGGATCTCATTCAGATTTGATGGAGAAATAAAAACTTTTACAGACAAGCAAAAGCTGAGAGAGTTCAGCACCACCAAACCAGCTTTACAACAAATGCTAAAGGAACTTCTCTAGGCAAGAAACACAAGAGAAGGAAAACACCTACAATAACAAACACAAAATATTTAAGAAAATGGGAATAGGAACATACATATCAATAATTACCTTAAATGTAAATGGATTAAATGCTCCCACCAAAAGACACAGACTGGATGAATGGATACAAAAACAAGACCCATATATATGCTGTCTACAAGAGACCCACTTCAGACCTAGAGACACATACAGACTGAAAGTGAGGGGATGGAAAAAGATATTCCATGCAAATGGAAATCAAAAGAAAGCTGGAGTAGCAATTCTCATATCAGACAAAATAGACTTTAAAATAAAGACTATTACAAGAGACAAAGAAGGACACTATATAATGATCAAGGGATCGATCCAAGAGGAAGGTATAACAATTGTCAATATTTATGCACGCAACATAGGAGCACCTCAATACATAAGGCAAATACTAACAGCCATAAAAGGGGAAATCGACAGCAACACAATCATAGTAGGGGACTTTAACACCCCACTTTCACCAATGGACAGATGATCCAAAATGAAAATAAATAAAGAAACACAAGCTTTAAATGATACATTAAACAAGATGGACTTAATTGATATTTATAGGACATTCCACCCAAAAACAACAGAATACACATTTTTCTCAAGTGCTCATGGAACATTCTCCAGGATAGATCATATCTTGGGTCACAAATCAAGGCTTAGTAAATTTAAGAAAATTGAAATCGTATCAAGTATCTTTTCCGACCACAACGCTATGAGACTAGATATCAATTACAGGAAAAGATGTGTAAAAAATACAAACACATGGAGGCTACACAATACACTACTTAATAACGAAGTGATCACTGAAGAAATCAAAGGGGAAATCAAAAAAATACCTAGAAACAAATGACAATGGAGACACGACGACCCAAAACCTATGGGATGCAGCAAAAGCAGTGCTAAGAGGGAAGTTTATAGCAATACAAGCTTACATCAAGAAACAGGAAACATCTCGAATAAACAACCTAACCTTGCACCTAAAGCAATTAGAGAAAGAAGAGCAAAAAAACCCCAAAGCTAGCAGAAGGAAAGAGATCATAAAGATCAGATCAGAAATAAATGAAAAAGAAATGAAGGAAACAATAGCAAAAATCAATGAAACTAAAAGCTGGTTCTTCGAGAAGATAAACAAAATTGATAAGCCATTAGCCAGACTCATCAAGAGAAAAAGGGAGAAGACTCAAATCAATAGAATTAGAAATGAAAAAGGAGAAGTAACCATTGACACTGCAGAAATACGAACGATCATGAAAGATTACTACAAGCAACTCTATGCCAATAAAATGGACAACTTGGAAGAAATGGACAGATTCTTAGAAATGCACAACCTACTGAGACTGAACCAGGAAGAAATAGAAAATATGAACAGACCAATCACAAGCACTGAAATTGAAACTGTGATTAAAAATCTTCCAACACGGGGCTTCCTTGGTGGTGCAGTGGTTGAGAATCTGCCTGCCAATGCAGGGAACACGGGTTCAAGCCCTGGTCTGGGAAGATCCCACATGCCGCGGAGCAACTAGGCCCGTGAGCCACAACTACTGAGCCTGCGCATCTGGAGCCTGTGCCCCGCAACAAGAGAGGCCGCGATAGTGAAAGGCCCGCGCACCGCGATGAAGAGTGGCCCCCACTTGCCGCAACTAGAGAAAGCCCTCGCACGAAACGAAGACCCAACACAGCCAAAAATAAATAAATAAATATTAAAAAAAAAAAAAATCTTCCAACAAACAAAAGCCCAGGACCAGATGGCTTCACTGGCGAATTCTATCAAACATTTAGAGAAGAGCTAACACCTATCCTTCTCAAACTCTTCCAAAATATTGCAGAGGGAGGAACACTCCCCAACTCATTCTACAAGGCCACCATCACCCTGATACCAAAACCAGACAAAGATGTCACAAAGAAAGAAAACTACAGGCCAATATCACTGATGAACATAGATGCAAAAATCCTCAACAAAATACTAGCAAACAGAATCCAACAGCACATTAAAAGGATTATACACCATGATCAAGTGGGGTTTATTCCAGGAATGCAAGGATTCTTCAATATACGCAAATCAATCAACGTGATACATCATATTAACAAATTGAAGGAGAAAAACCATATGATCATCTCAATAGATGCAGAGAAAGCTTTCGACAAAATTCAACACCCATTTATGATAAAAGCCCTGCAGAAAGTAGGCATAGAGGGAACTTTCCTCAACATAATAAAGGCCATATATGACAAACCCACAGCCAACATTGTCCTCAATGGTGAAAAACTGAAACCATTTCCACTAAGATCAGGAACAAGACAAGGTTGCCCACTCTCACCACTATTATTCAACATAGTTTTGGAAGTGTTAGCCACAGCAATCAGAGAAGAAAAAGAAATAAAAGGAATCCAAATCGGAAAAGTAGAAGTAAAGCTGTCACTGTTTGCAGATGACATGATACTATACACGGAGAATCCTAAAACTGCTACCAGAAAACTACTAGAGCTAATCAATGAATTTGGTAAAGTAGCAGGATACAAAATTAATGCACAGAAATCTCTTGCATTCCTATATACTAATGATGAAAAATCTGAAAGTGAAATTAAGAAAACACTCCTGTTTACCTTTGCAACAAAAAGAATAAAATATCTAGGAATAAACCTACCTAAGGAGACAAAAGACCTCTATGCAGAAAATTATAGGACACTGATGAAAGAAATTAAAGATGATACAAATAGATGGAGAGATATACCATGTTCTTGGATTGGAAGAATCAACATTGTGAAAATGACTCTACTACCCAAAGCAATCTACAGATTCAATGCAATCCCTATCAAACTACCACTGGCGTTTTTCACAGAACTAGAACAAAAAATTTCACAATTTGTATGGAGATACAAAAGACCCCGAATAGCCAAAGCAATCTTGAGAATGAAAAATGGAGCTGGGGGAATCAGGCTCCCCGACTTCAGACTATATTACAAAGCTACAGTAATCAAGACAGTTTGGTACTGGCACAAAATCAGAAATATAGATCAATGGAACAGGATAGAAAGCCCAGAGATAAACCCACACACATATGGTCACCTTATCTTTGATAAAGGAGGCAAGCATATACAGTGGAGAAAAGACAGCCTCTTCAATAAGTGGTGCTGGGAAAACTGGACAGGTACATGTAAAAGTATGAAATTAGAACACGCCCTGACACCATACACAAAAATAAACTCAGAATGGATTAAAGACCTAAGTGAAAAGCCAGACACTATCAAACTCTTATAGGAAAACATAGGCAGAACACTGTATGACATAAATTGCAGCAAGATCCTTTTTGACCCAGCTCCTAGAGGAATGGAAATAAAAACACAAATAAACAAATGGGACCTAATGAAACTTAAAAGGTTTTTTACAGCAAAGGAAACCATAAACAAGAGCAAAAGACAACCCTCAGAATGGGAGAAAATATTTGCAAATGAAGCAACTGACAAAGGATTAATCTCCAAGATTTACAAGCAGCTCATGCAGCTCAATAACAAAAAAAACAAACAACCCAATCCAAAAATGGGCAGAGGAACTAAATAGACATTTCTCCAAAGAAGATATACAGATGGCCAACAGACACATGAAAGAATGCTCAACATCCTTAATCATTAGAGAAATGCAAATCAAAACTACAATGAGATATCATCTCACACCAGTTCAGAATGGCCATCATCAAAAAATCTAGAAACAATAAATGCTGGAGAGGGTGTGGAGAAAAGGGAACACTCTTGCACTGTTGGTGGGAATGTAAATTGATACAGCCACTATGGAGAACAGTATGGAGGTTCCTTAGAAAACTAAAAATAGAACTACCATACGACCCAGCAATCCCACTACTGGGCATATACCCTGAGAAAACCATAATTCAAAAAGAGTCATGTACCACAATGTTCGTTGCAGCTCTATTTACAATAGCCAGGACATGGAAGCAACCTAAATGTCCATCATCGGATGAATGGACAAAGAAGATGTGGCACACATATACAATGGAATATTACTCAGCCATAAAAAGAAATGAAATGGAGGTATTTGTAATGAGGTGGATGGACTTAGAGTCTGTCATACAGAGTGAAGTAAGTCAGAAAGAGAAAAACAAATACAGTATGGTAACACATATATATGGAATCTAAGGAAAAAAAAAAAAAAGGTCATGAAGAACCTAGTGGCAAGATGGGAATAAAGACACAGATCTACTAAAGAATGGACTTGAGGATATGGGGAGGGGGAGGGGTGAGATGTGACAGGGTGAGAGAGTGTCATGGACATATATACACTACCAAATGTAAAATAGATAGCTAGTGGGAAGCAGCCGCATAGCACAGGGAGATCAGCTCAGTGCTTTGTGACCACCTAGAGGGGTGGGATGGGGAGGGTGGGAGGGAGGGAGATGCAAGAGGGAAGAGATATGGGAACATATGTATATGTATAACTGATTCACTTTGTTATAAAGCAGAAACTAACACACCATTGTAAAGCAATTATACTTCAATAAAGATGTTAAAAAAAAAAAAAGAAAAGGTATCCAGTGTTAAGGAACTCACTATTTAATTTTTCATCTTTGTGCACTTTGACCAAATATAACACAATTTTGTATAATGAACTAAAACGTCCCTAAATCTTCTATCCATTGGTCCCAATTTTGTTTCTTAGGGACACAGAGACTAAGGTTAATGCAACTTGTGGTTGGACCCTTCATCTGAAAATAGTGACCTTCCTATCCAAGATTAACATTCTTATATCCTTAAGTATTTCTTTTATAAAATGAATCTCTCCCCAGTGCCAAGAGGTTTGGTAGGTGAAAACATTCTGAGAAAAAAATGTTGGGACTCAAAAATATACAAAAAAAAAAAAAGAATAGGCTCTCTAAATCTGATTGCCCAGTTTGACTCAAAGATGGAAACTATGTCTTATTTGTATTTGCATTAGGCAGTGTATTAATTAGAGTAAAATTTTTCTTGTTCACATAACAGTCCAAGTAGACTGTTCCTGGTTGGCATGAATTTTTCCTCCATGCAGTGATTTGGGGACCCAGGCTTCTTCTGTCTTATGATCTACTATCCCATAGCACTGATTTTGATTGGCATTCAGACTATGGAAAAAAGTCTTGGAGGAAGCATACCTCTTCTTTAAAGCCTGACGCTAGGTACACATCATTTCCATTTACAATCTACCAGAGAGAAGATACATGTGGCTAGACTCAGTTGAAAAAAATGCTTACAAGTGTGTGGGAAAGGATTTTGGTGAACAGCTAGCAATCTTCCACAAGCAGTACATGCAACGTTAGGAAATCAGACCTAGATTCGCATCTTAGTCTCCCACTTTTTTAGGCATATGCACATGGGCCAGCGCTTAACAGGTCTAATCCTTTGTCTCCTTTGTTACTGATAGGATATCTTCAGGGCTATTGCAAGGATTAAATGTGACAGCACTTTTAATGTTCTTAGCCTTGTCTAGCAAGTAGAAAGTGCTAAGTAAATATCGATCATTATTATCATCTATTCTCATACTACTACTGCCAGATCCCAGCTTGAATCCCAACAGATAATGGATCTTAATAAATGTGTATGAGCTGAACTGAGCTGAACTTCACAGTCATTCCCAAGGTCAGCCATACCCTTATGAGGAAGTACAAGGGGAGCAAGTCTGGTCCTTTTTCGCTCTGATGCTAACATGCTTACAGTCTGCTCTCTTTGTGTTCCCACGCCTCTATGCTGCATTCATCTGTGAGGCTGCTTTTTACCTTCTCCAGGGACACACTTTCACTAATTGAAGACTGGAAACAAAAATCAAAAGTTGAATTGAAGAAGTCAGCCAGTTTAATAGGTACCACTGGTCTCATTTCTCCAGCCCCCAGTGACTGGTGGTAGCTGCAACCCTGGCACAAGCATAAGTCTGGCTATTCTCCTGCTGAGCAGGGTGGCTCACAGGGAAACCTATAGCGTTTTTCAGTGGCTCTTCTGTTTTATACACAGAAGTCCTATGAGAATCCACCAGTCATCTGACCCAGGGGTCCCATAAGCTACCCTGCTTGAAAAGGCAGTGCTGAGTCCAATCAGCCCAATTCAAAATGCTATGTGGACTATTTGCTTTCTCAAACAGGACCATCAAATAATCATTATTTCCAGCATAAGCAAGAGGTCAGTGTGCACAGTGGTCCCTGGGGTAGTGATGACAAGGGGTGGATTATTCATTACAATCTGTTCCTCCAACTAATACCTTCTCTGTGGGTTCCATCTCAATCGCTATTCTTGCTAATTGTTCAAACAGTGAATTGGTGGCCAAGTTTTCAGGTGAAATGTCGATGGGTTAGATAAAGTATGTGTTTCTTCATATTCAGAGACTCCGGGGCATTTGGACATGCTAGAGCTGGGTGGCAGAGTGGTCATATCATGTCTCTGAATGCCAGAATGGATAATGCCCGTTGAGGCTTCTCTAGTTTCAGTTCTTTAGATAACCCTCTTTTCAATATCTGCTCAGATTTTTCTCTGTGGCTCCATCCCTTCTTTCCTTTAGTGCTGAAAAATTAATTTCCCTTGGAAAACTCATTAGAACTAATTATTTAGTGCTGGAAGACACAGCTAAGTTATCTCACAGCTGAACTGTTTTTCTCCCCAAATTGCCCTTGGTATTCTTCTAGCACATAACAGCCCTTTAAGCTGATCACTTCCCCTTCCATATGGTTTCTTTTCTACCCCTACTTTCCTTTCCTTTTATCCTCTTCATAGTGAGAATGGGAAGGATATGGATAGCAGCAGGCTGTTACTATCTTCCTTGTGTTAACTTCCCGTCCAGTCTGTTTATATGAGTTTTCTCATTTTTCCACTTGTAAGAAAGGAAGAGATAAGAGCTGAATGAAACCCAGGACAAACAATTTGGAGCAACTCTCAAAACCAAGAGACCAGCTGGAGATGTAACAGCTGCAAATGCCCATTAAAACAACTATCTTAGCTTCAACTTTTCTGTGCCTTGAAACCTATATTCCTATCAGAGAGAGATGGATGAAGGGCTCAGTGCTGGAAACTCACCTGGGGCCAGATCTTCCATTTAAATGAGTTTGTGATGTATGCTGTAGGTCACTTGCAAGGGGGCTATGTTCAGAGGGCCATTGTGTGTTCAAAAGAGCAATCCTCTCAAGTTCAAGTCCTGACTGTCCATTTGTGAACCGTTGCTCTTGGGACAAATCATCACCCTCCTAAGGTTCCATGTTTAGCTATAAAATGTGGCTCATAATAATTACTTTGCAGGCTGCTTGTGCAGTGGAATGTGTTAGTGTATGGAAAGGGCCTTGTATACTGTAAAAGAGGGCTATAAGTAGTACATGTACGTTCAAGGAACACAGTAGGAAAAGCAGCCTCAGATCAGAAACACCAAGTATGAAGGGAGGACAGAGAAGGGCCGAGGGAGTGGACAACTTCGGTCCAGAGAAGCCACCCTCCCCTTCTCAAGCTACAGGCTCCAGGTCTTTGACTTTGGGTCCCCAGACCAAACCATCTCTCTGGTTGTTACAGAGGTGAGTCACTGGGTGGATTGAGCTCACTAACAAGACTAAAGAGAAATGGAAGAATGAAGGAGGGGGTGAATTTTTTCACCATCTTTTAAAAATATTTATGTTATACATAGAGCCTGGAGTCGAAAGCTGCCTTGATCACAGCTCTGCTGCAGTGCATCAAAGGGAGGGAGCCATTACCACGTTTGTAAGAAACACAGCACTCCCCTAAAAACACATACAGTAGGACGGTCATAAAAGTTTCAATGAATAAAGAAGACATATCAGTATATGCAAAAGTGAGATGCCGGGGGCAAGAAACACGTTTCCCGTCCATTGATGTGAGGAATACAGGCTGTGATTGATAATTGATTTTGACTATTTGGGCCCTTCCATTCTGTTTGCCTATATATATATTTTTTAATTACCAATTTATTGGTTTTATCTTTCAGTCTTATGCGTTGTTATTAGAACACGACCTTCTTGACATTCAGTTTCCTGAATTTCATAAAACGAGCATCACTCCTACTTCACAGTAGGAGAAAAAGAACAAATGAGAATCACCTGGCTCAGTCCAGAGGACGGTCCTGATAAATGGCCTATCTCCCAATTCTCCTGCAAATAGTCTTGGATGTAAAGGATTTTGTAAGCCAGAACCTACACAGTCATACAGCTATGACATCTAAGGATGATCTAGACATTTCAACCTGTGGGATGGGGAAGCTAAAATAAATCTAATATCATGAGAACTTTACCTAAAGCTGAGAAATCGCAATTTTAAAAGTAACTTGGCAGACTCTAACTCAGGGATCAAACTGGAAAAAAAATATGAACAGCATACTGGCTGTGGGATCTAATGTGATCCCTTTGAAATAACTAGAAATATTTTAATGCTTGGGGGAGAAAGAAGAATCAGCACAGATTGAACGTTTGCTGGGTACCAAGGACTCTGCTACATGCTTTCTACATATATGTCATTTAACCCTCATGATAACCTCATGAGGTAGTCAAGGATACACCCATTTTGCTGATGATAAATTCAAGACTCAGAAAGTAATCAATTTTTGCAAAATCACACAGCTAGCAAATTATAGGACTAAGATATAAGCCCATATATATTGTTAACTTTTTAAATGAATGTATATTAGGGGCTTTATGTGACAAAGATTGGGTGGTAAGTACTTAGCAGTTAATAAAATAAACATAAGCCTGTCATCTGGAACATCAGATACAGCAAAAAAGGATATGAAAATATACAATATATGCACCTACTAAAGGCTGTGGAATTGTGCACTTCAAAATATACCAAATTGATAATAGTATTTATCTCAGTGGTGTTCCAAAGCAAGATATTTGGAAGAGGAGAGGGTTAATAACTTTATTTATATATTTGTTTTACTTTATTTTTAAATTTCCAACTTTTAATTTTAAAATAATTTCAGATTTACAGAAACATTGCAAAGTTCCCATATACCTTTCACTCAGGTTCCCTAAATGTAAATTTCCTAAATAACCATGGTAAAATTATCAAAACTAAGAAGTTAATGCTGATACAATGGCATTATCTCATCCACAGACCTTGTGCAGATTTTATCGATTGTCTCATTAAAGTCCTTTTCCTTGTCTAGGACCTGGTCCAGATTCCATATGGCATTTGGATGTCATGTTTTCTCATCATCCTTCATTGTGGCATGTCTCTCCATCATTCTCATGACTTGACACTTTTGAAGAGTCTTGGCTAGTTATTTTGTAGACATCCCTCAATTTAAGTTTGTATTTTTTTTTCTCCCTATGATGAAACTCAGGTATGCATTTTTGGTAAAAAAATACCACCACCAAAGCAATATCATGCCCTTCTCAGAGCATCTTATCAGGAGGTACACAATGTTGATGTCTGATTACTACAGGTGATTTAATAATCCTTGCATAAAGTTATATCTGCCAGATTTCTCCCCTATAAAGTTACAATTTCCCCCTTTGTATTCAATGACGACTTTGTTGGGAAATATTAGGAGATGATGTAAATAACCTGTTTCTCATAATACTTTCACCCATTAATTTTATTATCTATCAACAGTTCTTCCCTGCAACAGTTATTACTATGGTGTTCCCCAAAGGGTGATTTTCTATTTCTATTTTTCCTTCTACATTTATTAATTAAAGCTCTACTGTAAGGTAGAGTTTTTCCTTCTCTCCCATTTATTTCTTCATTCTTTTAAAAATTTTATACCAGTCTAACTTATGGATATTTATTTTAGTTTTTGAGAATTATAATCCATTACTATCATTATTTATTTTCTTGCACCTATTGAACCAGATTGAGCTATTAGGAACTCCTTCAAATTGGCACCTATATTCTTTAGGAATAACATCATGATTTTTTAGGCATGTTCTTATGCTGGTACCATAAGACAATGATATGCTGGTAAGCTGGTTCTCAAAAAAAAAAAGGAAAAACTAGAAAAACAAAAAAGAAAAATGAAAGCCATATTTATTTTTGTTGTTGTTGTTGTTGTTTGTTTCCTGATTTCCATGGTGTGCAAATTCTCACCATGTCCAATTTTAAGCTACCCATAATTTTTTTAGAAACGAATACCTGGGTGCTAGGTGTGCTAATTGTTGCTGAGGTGTCATTTACATCTAGGCTTATTCAGAGATGAGAATTAGAAAGAGTTTATGTATTTATCCCTATCTGTATACACATTTATATCTATCCATCTACATTAAAAATTATGAGATCATACTGATACTTTTGAATCTAGTTCATCAGCACTTGACCTATTCTTGCCATCTCCATATGTGGAAATTCTTTCTCTGACGGTGAGGAACCTGAATCTTATTATCCACAATATATCTGCTTATTTGCTTAATCTTAGAATACAGTATTATTAGAATGCAGTATTATGAATCTATAGCTCTGTGAAAATAAATTTACTGCTATTAATATATATGCTAACATCCTAATAAACCCTATTATATCATAACAGTAATAGTAATAGTACTATTATAATACAAGTTAGCAATAGTTTGTGGGGTTCTTTTTGTCTTTAGCCTTACAGTGTACAGACAAAATACTATTTCTTAAGATTACTTAGGTTAGTTTTTCTCTTTCCCACCTTCATCAGTGTGGTTATGCTATTCCTTTATAATACAGTTAGGTTTATTGGTTACTATTTACATTCCACTAGATTTTCCTCACATCTTGATTTTAATTATTTACACATATTTTTGAGTATGTGAAACATTATTATTGTTCTAAGAGTTAAAACTATACAAAAAAGTATTTTCAGGGAATATACCTCTCATCCTTTCTCCCTTGTTTCTATCCATCCTCTCTTTCTACCCTATTTCCACCGATCCATGTGGGTAACCAATCTTATTGGTTTCTGGTTTATCCTTCCTGTACTTCTTTTGCACAAATGAACAGATACATGTTTATTTTCTTATATCACCTTCTTTCTTACAAAACAGGGTAGCATAGTATAGATAATCTTTTGCACTTTGCTTTTTTCACTTAACAATGTATCCTAGAAATCACTCCATATGTGTATATAGAGATCTTCCTCATTCTTTTTACAACTGTATAGAACACCATTGTGTGGATGTACCAAAGTTTATTCAATCACTCTCCTAGATATTGGGCATTTATGTTGTTCCTAATATTTTGCAGTTATAACAATGCTCCTATGAAAGCTCTTTGCATATGCATTTTTCTCCAGGAAGTTCATTTTTATGGTAAGTTCCTAACTGCAGGTTTGATGGGTCAAAAGGTAAGTATATATATAATTTTGTTAGTGTCTGCCAAATTTCTTTCCAAAATATTTGAATCAGTTTGCATTTGCACCTGCAATGTATGAGAGTACCTATTTCCCAGAAGCCTTGAAAATGAAATATGGTGTTATGTTTTTTAACTTTTGCCGATCTGATAGGTGAAAATTGTATCTTAGTATTTGCTTTGAGTCAAATTGAACATTTTTTCATGTACTGAAGGAATATTTTTATATATTGTCTATGATTTGTCTATTCATGCTTCTTCCCTCATTTTTCTATCAAGTTTTTGGTCCTTTGCCCCTCAATGTTTTAGTCTTTTATAAATTAAGCATAACAGCTTCCTGTTTGTGGTATTTAAGCAGAAAGGTTTTCCATGCTCCAAAGTTAAGGAGGGATTTATGAATGACTTACACTTTATCTCTTAGTGTTTTTAAAATCCCATGTGTTTTACAATAAGCCATGATCAAATCTCTGGAGAAGTACAACAGATGATTGTGTCATACCCAAGGATAAGCTCTGCAGACTCACCTTGGATGGTGAGCACACCATCTATGAGGTAGTCACCTCCGCAATGCAGTCTTTTACAGAAGGACTGCTAACCCCACCACCTTGCGTTTACCCTGGCCTCACTTCAATCTCTTTTCACTGGAACAGTGAGAGCAACAACTAAGTCAGGTCATGCCACCTCTTCCTCAAATTGCTGCAGCCACAGTGGTCATGCTTTCCTTGACTTCACCAAGTTGCTTCTGCCTCAGGATCCTCACATTGCATTCCCTCTGCTTGGCAAGCTCTTTCCCCCAGATGTCATTTTAGCTTACTCTCTCCCTTGCCTCTACTGTCTCTCATATAATGCCTGGTCTTCCGTGACCACTCTGTTAAATGAACCCCTTCTTACCTCCTATTAAAAAAAATAAATAAATAAAAAGATAAGAGGAAACCTCCACTACATACAATCAGAGACCAGAAGGGGGAGCTCTCATACCCAGCGACGATAGCCCGACAGGAAGAAGAAAGACTCCTCTTCTTTCCTGGCAAGGACTCAGCCAATCAACAGCCATGGAGTCTGTGTTAATGATAGCCCTCCCAACTTCCTTTTACTAACTCTAAGAGAGGTCTCCTTCCCTTGCCATCAGGGGACTTGCATGTTGTTCACCATAGTTGCAGATCCTGAATTGCAATTCTCTGTTGATCCCGAATAAACCTGACAGTCTATTTGTTTCAGGTCAACATTTCATGCTGTCCACTCTGTTTACCTGTTTTATTTCACTTTTCATTATCTGATGCAGTTTTTGTTTTACTTGTTTCCTTGCCTATTGTCCATCTTCTTCTAGCACAGCTGAGGCTTCCTGAGGACAGGATTTGCTTAATTTTTTTCACTGTGTCAGCCCCTGAGCCTACCTATGTCAACGCATTGAGCATAGCAGTCATTCAAGAAGCACTTGCTGAAAAAAATGAATGAATGAATGAGTATATTGGTTTTGTCTGGCTGCATTCTCAATACTGTAAGAATTTTCTAGAGCAAAAAAACGTATTTTTGAAGACTTGGTGATAACGTCTATTGTGATTCAGAATCAAAGAATGTGTGGCTGAAAGAAGCCTTGGGGATCAGGTTGGTTGTTGTTGCCTGATTCAAAAGGAGGAACTGGAGCCCACAGAGGGGAAAAGACTTGCCCACCAGGCCACAGCCAACCCAGATTCCGGGCATTGGGTTCAGTGCTTCTCATTCACAAAGCTGGGAATCCCCATTTACGTCTCTGTCTGCATAGGGACTTAGGAGGCAGAGGGTGCGGATGGTGTGGAGAAGAATTTTCAATTAATTTCATTGGAGTAGAAAACTGGTTTGGTCAGAAGATGTACCTAAAGCATATTTTAAAACTCATTTCCACAATGCTGGTTTTGATCAAACCAGGATGAAGAATTATCTGTTTTTATTTCACTTAGGAAGCTTATTCATATTTCCTGTCTGACAGGGATGTTCAGACACTATTGTTTTTCAAATACCCCCAAAAACCCATAGAGATTACTTTACTGTAATGCAGAGAAAGAGGAAATTCCACACATTTTTTTGCCACCATTGATGGCAGGAGAGGGGCTGTATCTTAGATTTTCTGGCTTTTTAACCAATTTTCAACATTATCTGTCTAAAAAAAAAAACAGATCATTGCTTTAATTTCCAAAATTCTATTCCAAATCAAGCATTTACCTGAATTAATTAATTTTAGTTAATTAATTCAGATAAATCAAGTCTTTATCTGAAGAACCGGCTCTACAACAGGTTGAACTATCAGGGTTATGGAATTTATACATCAATTCAACAAATGTTTTGTTTTCACTTCTTAGCTTTGGACAAGTAACTTAATTGGTCGAAGTCTGAGTTGTCACATTTGTAAAATACATAATTTGTAAAATAATAATACATCACAGGAGTTGTCAGGAGAATTAAGTGTTGTCAAATGCTTAGCATAGCACTTGGCATGTAATAGGGACCCCCTACATGGAAGCTATTATTATAATCCTTATGTTTCTACTTGTTATTATTTTGCTATTATTCTTAGTAGAAGCCATATTAAAGAACAGGCACTGGCCTTCCAGACTTATTTAAAGTTGGATCAGGCCTTTATACTCCCAATGATCAGTCATTGAATCTGGGTTGTCCTGAGAAGGGGCATGACTTTGGGTGAGGTAGCTTTCTAGAACTCAGACAATCCCTGGAAGGACTTATAGCTGGGGTTGCAAGTTCTTCATTAAAGGGAGATGTGCGTGGTCCATCACAGTGTGTCCTGCAGGAGGCACATATCACATTATTCCCCACCCTATGCTTATGCTTATGCATATGCATAATACCTCCTTAGAAAACTCATGGCAGTATTGCACATCTCTTTCTATATACGCATTCTTCATCAGATTGAGTCCATAGCTTTCTCCTTATAATTCCCCAGCATTCATCGTCACACATGCTTAATTCCTTATTCATATTTCATCTCATCAGTGATTTGAAGGCAGTTGCTATGCTGCCTTCAAATATCCAAAACTTTTCTCTTCCTGGTGCACTGTCCTTGGCTCCATTAAAGTTTCTTGAGATGACAATAATTTCTAAGTCATCCTTTATCTTACTCACTCTCCTCTAGTTATATTCTGATTTACAGAAGTCCTTCATAAAAATAATACCTAGAACTACACTACCTGTGAAAATATAGTCACAAGGTCACTTGGAACACATTTTAGGAGTTAAACAAATATCTTGGCATTCATTTGAACTATGTATATGGAGAAGAGTAACAAAGGAAAAGAAAGAAGGGGGATACATATGAATATATCAAATGAAAATATTCAAACTACATAATTTTAAGATTAAAGAATATCTGGTTTGGCAGAATAAAAGACAAAGCAAGAAGGAGGTCTTTATTGACTGTCTACTCTCCTATCCAAAAGAGTTCTTTAAAGCTAAACAATCTGATTTTTATTACTCAGTTTGCTCCACAAGAAGTAGGCCTCCACTATTCTCACCTTCTTCCATATCCTGCTTCTGAACAGCTTGCTCTGCCTATATTGCCTTCCACCTCACATAAACCCACTTACTTTGAACCTTTGAACTCCTTGTCCACTTATGATCTCACCTCACCATTTGGACAAGCGAATTGGCACCAATTTACTTTCTTCATTGGTAATTTAAATCTTTCCTCTGGCTACATTTAAAAGACAATAAGTTCCAGGAAGGCAGGGACTACACTGTTTTGCTCACCACTTTATTCCTGGTACCTAGAATGGTTCTTGGCATCAAGGAGATGCTCAATGAGTTTGGCCAATCAGGTGGTGCTTCACGTAGCTGCTGACAAACACCTGCATCTTCTGGCCTGTACTTGGGACACTGTCTCAGATGATCCTATGAACATGTCACTTACCAAGCCCATATCATATGAGATTCAGGCCAAAACAGTGAGACATTTACTGTCTCTTCAGAGGAATCCCCATCTTCCAGAATTCTCAGTCCTGGAGAACAAGCAGTTAACCCTGGGGAAGGGAGAAAGGAGAAGACAATAGAGGAATGGTCTACATCCAGTGGCATCTGCTTCTCAAAATGAAACATTTGGAAGTTTTTTGAGTGCTTGTGAGGGGGCTTTAAAATGCAACATGTGAAGTGAGGTTATTGAAATTCGGATCTAACTGTGTGGCCTATCTTCATGCCTGCATTAAAATTATTCAGACTTTGACCATCCACCCCCGTCAGTCTGTTTGGATTAGCCGAGGGCTCCACTTGTGTGGTACATTTTAATTTTGTCTGACACAGTGTTCCCACTCCATCCTCCCTCAAGTAGGTCTGGGGGGGAAAATGTACTTAACTGAGAAGTCACAATCTCTGCTTTTTTGTGCTTCCAAGGAAACTTAACAGGAAATGGATTTGCTTTGCCATATTTAGGATAGCTTGGAGTACAGATTCACATAGAATTTTCCTCAAGTTGCATTTCACACAGAAAACTCAATGACAGATGCAAAGAAAGAAGTGATCTTACAATCCAATCCTAGGATGCTTAGAGAGTATGATCAAAGCTTTCTATTTGATAGCTGAAGGAGTTGATTCCTGGTGAGGGAAGAGTTTATTCAAAACCACACAATGATGGTTTAAGAACCAGGACTGGAATCCAGGTCTCTTGCCACTATTAAGCATGAGATAGAAGTTAAGCTAAAACATACCTGATGGAGCCCTATAGTTGTATGCTTTCATTTTTTAACTCCACTGTCCCAATTCCCAATGCAGTGATCAAAAACAGTATTTCTCAGGTTTAGTCACCTGGATCCTAGTGTGTATTGGGGGTGGGTTCAGATAACAATGTCAAGAATGTGGGCTAGAAGAGTCATCACTGAGGAAGTTCTAGAGATTCTATAAAACTAAAACTAGTAAAGGTAAGATCAATTAGTCTAGATTTGTAAGACCCTCGTAGGATGCTATTCTCTATAGCCTAGAGATTTTCTTCTTTTCTCCCTCTTTAACAGAAGAGTGAGGATACCTGGCACAACAGAGAAATAGTGAACACCAACTTGTGCCTTACATTGTTTCCACTCTAGAGAAACAATCTCTGCAGCCAAGTGGTGAGTGACAGAAGCTTCTACATGGACGGAGGTTTATCCAGGATAAGACATGTGCCTCGGTCATGCTGTGGGGAAACAGCTTTAAAGTAGGTCAGAAGACAGGCAGGGACGTACATTAGCTTCCTACAACTTTGTGAGGCAGTAGGATGAAAGGAAGAAAGGCAAAGCAAAAGGACAGGTGAGAATATTAGTTTGAAAGGGTGTTCTGGAATATTTCAGGGTCTGCCTTGACTTTCTACCAATGGTCCATTGATAGACCACACGTGAAGGCTTTGGTCCATCTCAGTCCCAGAGGCAATTCTATGATGAAGGGAACATCAATCCCACTGCAATGGGAGGAGCGGAAATGTTGAAAATTAAATGGGGCTTCTAAGCAGAAGGAAAATCCAAATACCAAGGATGACTCAACACAGGTCAGTATAACCTCTGTGCTATACAACGGGACCTTGGTAGTCCCCCCTTATCCTCCAAGTTATGCTGAATTATTCTGATTAGATAACAATATCTGTATTAACCACCACTTCAGTTTATTTGAGTACCCTTCAACACACTAGGAAATGTGAATGTATTAGGCTTTTTACGTGCATTATATTTGATCCCAACAACAATCTTGAAATGCAAATATTATGAATGGATATTCTATAAAAAAGGACAATGGAGATTCGAAAAGGTAAAGTCATTAGCCCTGGGTCACATGGCTGAGTAGCTGTAAGAGAATGGTGGTTAAGAGCATGGACCGCTATATTTAAAATAAAATGACGTTCCATGAAAAATTTTTTTTTTAATATTTAAAATTTTAAAAATAAATAAAAGTAAAAAAAAAAAAAAATAGATCATGCAGACTGTAGAGAAAGAATACCTGAGTTCAAGCTTTACCTTTGCTCCTTGTTAGCTGGCGAGTTGGGGCAGCCATCCTCTAAGATGTTCCCCATTGATCCCACTTCCTGGTAGTCAGAGATTTGTGTAATCCCCTTCCCTTAACTTGCTTCTAAGCAGTAGAATATGGCAACACTATACAGTTATCATTTTGGTTATTAGGTTACAAAATATTGTGATATCCATCTTCTTAGCAAACTTTCTCTGTTGCTGGCTTTGATGAAGCAAGTTGCCTTGTGGGAGAAATAAGGCTGACCTCTAGCCAACAGCTTGCGTTGTACAGTGGGGAACTGAATTCTGCCAATAGTTATGTGAATTAGCCTAGAAATAGATCCGTTCCCAGTCAAGTCTTCAGATGAGATCCCATTCATAGAGGACACCTTGATTGCTGCCTTATGGGAAACTGTGAAGCAGAAAACCCAGATATGCCATATCCTGATTCCTGACCCAAGAAAATGTGAGATAATAAATATGTATCATTTTCAGTCTCTAAATCTGGAGATAATTTGTTATACAACGATAGATACAGGGAGCATGGACAAGTTATGTAACCTCCTTTTGCCTCAGTTTCTTATCTTTAAATAGAGATAAATAATTATGACTATTTCAGTGGGTTCCTGCGAGGATTCTGTGAGGTTATATACATAAAGCCTGACATTTGGGAAATGCCTAAGTGTTAAAATCACAAAGCTGAAAGCCAACCCTGAGTCTGGCTGCTGCTCCAGATCTTCTTCTACAGCAACTCTCTTGCACCCTGCCAATCCATTTTGAGAATCTTATCTTTAATATCTACTTCACAACTCATTTATGGTTTTATGTATTGTCTCTTACCACATCCCTAAATTTGCCTTTTTCCTGACTCAGTGTTATCTAATTTCCTAAATCCGCTCTTAACTTTGAACCATATAAGGTACTGGCTTCTTTACTTTACGGCTCAGCCTCCTTTCTTGGGCCCCTGTTTTCCTAGACTTCTGGCTTCCTGTGCCCAGGTTAATTCATGCTCAGTGTCACTGGGCCGCATTCCTGACTTGGAACTATATGAGATGTATCTGTGGATCCCGGAAAGCCAGAAAGAACAATGACTAAAGAAGATAAGATGTGTCCTCTTGTTCCATTTCTTCTTTAAGTAAGTTAACTCACTATTTTCTGCATCTTAGTTTTCATATATGACATGGAAATTATAATATCTACCTTACAGACAGCATAGCATTAAATGAAAAAAGGAAAATAGAGTGACTGGTGTGATGAATGCTAATCTTCTCCTTCCTTTCCTCGATTCTGACATTCCATGGTTCTGGCTGTAAATGCTTCAAGCAGAGGCCATGAAAAGTACCAGAATATCATTCTCTTTTAGTCATGAACTCTTTCTCTATTCTGCTCTGATTCTTTCCCCCTGGAAGTGCTATTTCTATTTGGGGAAAAAAATGAGCCAGTTTCAGAGAGATCAGACCTGCCAGTTTCCTGGATGTAGATGGTGCTTCTGGGGTAAAAAGACAACCTGTCTTAGATTTTGCTCTGTCCTTCTTCATGTCCCACCTCCATCCCTCAAGCACAGGAACCCTGCCCTTCCCTCCTAACTTTACTCCCGACACCTGTTTGTTAAGACTTCAAGGCCACAGACATATATACCCACCAAATGTCCCAGATTTTCCAATTTGATCAACCCTGTTATCATACAATTTTTTTTCACTTGCTCCCCCTAGGCAATTCAAGCCTTTGTTGCTTCATTCATAAAATGAGGTTAGAATCCCTATTTTGGAACATAATAATAATGTACATAAAACGCCTAGTACATGGGCCCTTAATGTAGGGATTATTATTATCTTAAATAAAGGTCATGGAAAGCCAAATTGTTTATCTTTGTAAAGCTTTTACTATGCACATATTGATGAATTAAAAGAAATCTTTTGTCATATTATTTATTCCTATGAAACCAGATATTCTTTGGGATATCAATAATACTGTGAGAATAATTGTGGTCAATGTAGTGTGGACTGAAAGAAAGGATATGCGCTTGGGATCGATCTGGGCTTTAATCTCAGCTCATCCATGGAATAGTACCTTGCTACAAGGTCAGCTGTGTGACCTTGGCAAGCTTCTTTTTTTTTTTTAAAGCATGCTAGTGTTAGTGAGATGGTTATTATTATTATTATTATTATTTTTTATTTGTTTATTTATTTTTGGTGGTGTTGGGTCTTCGTTTCTGTGTGAGGGCTTTCTCTAGTTGTGGCAAGCGGGGGCCACTCTTCATCGCGGTGCGCGGGCCTCTCACTGTCGCGGCCTCTCTTGTTGCGGAGCACAGGCTCCAGATGCGCAGGCTCAATAGTTGTGGCGCACGGGCCCAGTTGCTCCGCGGCATGTGGGATCTTCTCAGACCAGGGCTCGAACCCGTGTTCCCTGCATTGGCAGGCGGATTCTCAACCACTGTGCCACCAGGGAAGCCCCTTGGCAAACTTCTTGCACACTTAGTTTCCTCATCTGTACAGTTGTGATAACAGAACCTATCTTGCAGGCATTTTGTACACATGAGCCATCTGTCATTTACTAGGCACTCAATGTGTTAGCTCCCTTTCCTTCACAACTCGTCTTTCCAAGGCAATCCATTTTTCCTAATTGAAGATAGTCCTTGCCTTATTTCACCTGATGAGGGATTTTGCAATGTTAAATGTCCCTCCCTGAAAGCTGCTTCAGATTAGGCATGGCTTAAAATACGGATGACCCGTCCTCCTCACCACCCCACTTCCTCCATAACCCCACACTCCTTTCTCAGCTAGAAAAATCTTTCTTCAAAATTCAAAAGGCCAAGGAGTCTTCCGAGGGAAGTTAAATCCCTTTATACTTTGTCAGAGAACTTTCCCACAAAGAGGAAATTCTACAAATACTCAGATGACATCACCAAGAAAAGGCCCTTGTTTCCCCAGGGCCCAGCCTCCCTGGAAGATGACAAGGGTTAGGGACAGAGAAAACCCCGGCCACTTGTCGGATTTGGCAAGCGGCAGCCAACAGCTGGTCAGGCCAGTTAATTAGCCCTGCACTCTGCTCCTGTCCAGCCTTTATTGGCAAAGGCAGAGGCAAGTGGCTCTGGCCTGCTTTTCTCTTTCTATTAACAAAGCCCGGTGCCATAGGGTTACGTTGGCCCGGGGCCAGGCCTGCTCGCCTTTTGCTGCCTGTGTTACCATGGTGATGGCGATGCGCCTTTTGCCAAGGCAGCAGCTGGTGGATGGGTAGTGATTACCTGCCAAGCAGATTTACTAGCTCCAAAGTACAGACCTTTCTCTGATAAGTAAAAGAAGAGGAAAGTTCGAGACTCAGACAAGGAGGGAGGGGTCTCTGCACCTTTTGACCCATTCCCCCTATTTTAATTGTCCAACAAAAGATGATTATTCTCCTTCATTTGTCCAGATGCCCATCCGCTAAGCACATAGGCCCATCTTGTCTCATCTTTTTCTTGCATCATCTTATTCTGAGGAGAGGCAATAAACAATTTAGTCTTTGTCTTTGCTGCAAGAAACATGCTACCCGCCCCCACCATTCTGCAGCAGGAGCAGCGCTTTCCACACCACAGTGCAGGGCTTTTGGGGAGGGAAGGAGTTCCGGCAGTGGGAAGAATTTCCGGAAAGGAAAAAAGGCAGTGTGCCCACTTTGAGAGAATCATGAAAACTTAGTGGAAAAACCTACGATGATTATGGTTTTCACCTAGGAGGAGATTCCTAGGGAATTCTGGATCCCTGAATTTTAGGATAAATTTTTTATTTTTCTTAAGTTTTATTTAGAAAACATTTATTAAACACCAACTGTATGTAAGCTTTTTAAAAATTTCAATTTTCCTATTTTATTTTATTTATTTGTTTAATTTTTAACATCTTTATTGGAGTATAATTGCCTTACAATGGTGTGTTAGTTTCTGCTGTATAACAAAGTGAATCAGCTATACATATACATATATCCCCATATCTCCTCCCTCTTGTGTCTCCCTGCCTCCCATCCTCCCTATCCCACCCCTCTAGGTGGTCACAAAGCACCGAGCTGATCTCCCTGTGCTATGCAGCTGCTTCCCACTAGCTATCGGTTTTACATTTGGTGGTGTATATATGTCCATGCCACTCTCTCACTTTGTCCCACCTTACCCTTCCCCCTCCCCGTGTCCTCAAGTCCATTCTCTAGTAGGTCTGCGTCTTTATTCCTGTCCTGCCCCTAGGTTCTTCATGACCATTTTTTTTTTTAGATTCCATATGTATGTGTTAGCATACGGTATTTGTTTTTCTCTTTCTGACTTACTTCACTCTGTATGACAGACTCTAGGTCCATCCACCTCACTACAAACAATTCAATTTCGTTTCTTTTTATGGCTGAGTAATATTCCATTGTATATATGTGCCACATCTTCTTTATCCATTCATCTGTCGATGGACACTTCGGTTGCTTCCATGTCCTGGCTATTGTAAATAGAGCTGCAATGAACATTGTGGTACATGACTCTTTTTGAATTATTAGTTTTTGGTTTTTTTAGGTAGGGAGTTTGGTATTGACATGTACACACTGCTATACTTAAAATGGATAACCAACAAGGACATACTGTATAGCACCTGGAACTCTGCTCAATATTCTGTAACAGACTAAATGGGAAAAGAACTTGAAAAAGAATAGATACATGTATATGCATAACTGAATCACTTTGCTGTATGCCCCAAACTATCACAACATTGTTAATCGACCATATTCCAATATAAAATAAAAAGTTTAAAAAAAACTTAAAGTTTTTACTGAATTTCAAGCATTGATCTCCTACTACTTCCATATATAACCAATACTGGGACCATTCAGAATGGGTAAGATTTCAAAAGGCAGACAAAGGGAGGTGAGCAGGGCACTCCAGGTGGAGAAGGAGGGTTTACTCAAGGACAGTGTCAGGATTGAGGTGGGGAGTACTTTGTATAGCTTGAGTGGGAGCTGTACATGGGAGAGAGGAGAGCAGAAGCAAAACGTCAGGGGAAGCAAGCTGGGGTTTTCTATGTATTAGAGAAATAGACACTGAGGAATTTTCAAGCTGTTGTAAGCGGTAGAGAGCTATTAAAGGTTCTTAAGACAGAGTAAAACAACTAGTTATGCTTTAGGAATGAAACTCATTGCCCTGTGGAATGGATTGGCGTGGAGCAAGAGACCGATGGGGTAAATGGCGAAAAGTGTCTAAAAAAGGGCACTGGTGGTGACAGGGAAGAGGAAGTGGATTCAAGACCTGTATCAGCAATGATTCGATATTACCATCATAACAGCTAATAAAGAGGGAAGGCCTTTCAGGGGCCAGGTTCTGCCGTAATTGCTCCTTGCATGTCCTTGTGTCGTGCACTCATCTGTCTCAGCCATCATCACAGCATCTCCACCGTCAAGTCCCACTTTACAGACGAAAAAGACTCAACTCTGGGATGTTTCTGTGTTTGCACAGCTGGCGGAATTGGCAAAGCATTGTTTTGTGGTTTTAATTCAAAGCAGTCTGATTCCAGTCTTTGGGTCCTAACCATTTTACCACACTGCCTCCCAAATTCCATTCAAAGGGAGGCGAGATACATTTCTGGGCCACCGAATGCTTATAATCTTAGACAGGGGGTTGGTGAGCAAACTCCTTCCGTAAAGGGCCAGATGGTAAATATTTTAAGCTCTGTGGACCGTGCAGTCTGTGTCACAGAGACTCAGCCATGGCAATGCATCAACCAGTGAGGGTAGCTGTGTTCCAATAAAACTTTATTTACAAAAAAATAGACAGAAGGCCAGATTTGGCCTATGGGCTAGAGTCTGCCAACCCCTGATCAAAGGTAAAAAAGTATAGGAACGTCTTCTTTGAGTATAAAAATGGAAGAGCTAAGGTGATAAATTACTGAATTTGATTTGGAGGGAACTTCTAGCTTGTGAGAGAAATTTAGACCAGGAAGAACCTTAGAATTCTCTGAGTTCAAGGACTCAGATCTTGGAGAGATGACCTGAGGACCAGCAATATTCAGGAAGGACTGAGGGTGATGGGACTGCAAGGCTAATGTCAACATCTCTTAGAGAAAACGCGTGAACTTCGAAAAGGTCTGCTTTCCCAGCAAAGCCAACAGAGTTAAAGCTTAATAAGTGTTCTTGGTCAGAGTTATGTAAAAGTTGGAATGAAAGCACTTCGTGACAAACTTCCACAGATATATGAATGACCTTCAGAAAAACTGTAAATCTCCTGGAATTATTTGCAGAATCATTTGTAAATGCGTGTGTACGTGATCGCTCCCTCACCTCATCCCGACCTGGAGAGAAATAGCATAACAAACTCAGTAGGGAAAGACGCCAGTGTTGGACTCAGATAGACCTGGGAGCAAATAAGGTTCCTCCAGTTATTAGCTCTGTCACACACAGCATGCTGCTTACCCTCTCTTAGTTTGCATATCTATAAAATGGGACAAAAATAATACCACCATACGGGGGGCCGTTATTCTGAGAATTGAATGAGCTGGTAAATATAAATCATTGTGCCCAGAGCTCCCTATGTGTGATAAGAGTGAAGGCCAAGTCTAGCCCTCTCCTGGAGGATAGCTGAGGTATTGAGCACATGGCCTCTGGAGACAGGCACTTATATCTCATTTTCTTCATTTGCAAATATAAATGACAGAGTGCACCTCGTTGAGCTATTGTGAGGATAAAATGAGATGATGTTTATGAAGAGTTTAAAGGCTGCTGGAAACATAGTAGGTATTCTTTAAGTTTTAAATTTATATAGATGGGTAAACTGAGGCCCAAAAGATTAAGTGACTTGTCTGAAGTCACAGTGCCTCTGGGAGATCTTCCAGTCTTGGAAGTGAGAGGATGGTAGAAAGTTTAATTCTAAAACATTGCTCTTGTCTGCACATCAAATTAAAAAAGGAAATGTCTTATTAACGATACACATTTCTGTAATGCTGACCAGACACCAACAATATTCTACGTGTTTTCCATTGACGTTCCATTCATCCTCTCAACAACCCTGTAAGGTAAGTACGCTTATGATCCCCATTTTCATCTGAGAAAATAAGACACAAAGGGGTTAAATGACTCTCTTAGGGTGACATGGTAGTCAATGGCAGAGTTGGGATTTGAACGTAGGTATTTTGCTGCACTGCCTTTCAAATAACCTTATTAAGTTCAGACAGAGGAACAGTAGAGGATAATAAGGAAAAGCTAATGTGAAGGAGGACAGCACCCCAAATTCCTAATCAAAAGGCCTTGGAGGATGAGATGTGCTTGATTCAACAAGGTTGTCAAATCATTCAGCATTTGTTATATGTATGTATAACTGAATCACTTTGCTGTACACCTGAAACTAACACAGCTTTGTAAATCAACTATACTTCAATTAAAAAAAAACAAAACTAAAAAAGAAGTAAAAGCAAAAATAAACAATAAAACATCACTCAGTGATTGTTTAATATCTGTCTCCTCTGCGAAGGCTTGACTACACCCGTCTTCATGCCCAGTGAGTTGCTCTCTCCCTGTTTCGGTTCCCGTCACTCCCTTGTCCAGACATCTGCTGCAGCATCCACAGCACATTGTTAAGTGTGTTGGATTCCCTTCTCTCTATCTTATTTCTAAGTCCTTAGTAGTGGGGTCTCTGTCTTATCTCTCTTTGTATTTTCTGGACCCAGCACAGTCCCTGGCACAGTATAAGTACCATTTTTACTGACTGGATAAACAAATCCACTAAGAAATGAATGAGAGCCCTTTAGGGAGAGGAAGGAGATGGGTTCACGGGCCATGATAAGACTCCAGGAAAATCCGGGCTTGTGTTGTAATGAACTCCTCAGCAGCCTAATGAAGCTACTGCGTGACTCTCGCCTCAGCTGGATGTCGAAATGAAAGCCAACATGAGCCCGTGTTCTGCTAAGAATAACACCTACGAGATAGCAGTGTTTGAAATAAGCCTGTCTCTGGAAAGGTTCCTGAGCCTTGTAATTTTACTTTTATAGTCATGGCCCCAGCATGTTTGACTTTTCAAATCCCCTCACTAAGATCCAAGGGTCTGTTTATAAAAGCTGTATCTGAAGCTCTTTCCTCTGTGAGGTACAAGAGGGATTTGTACTCCTCTGTACAAATTGGTCCCCTGGAGTGACATTACATTCTGCTCCTTATAGGGCTTCTCTGTTTGGTGAACTGAGAAGAGAAAGCAAACAGCATGATACAAAATTGGTCATAAATGTCTCCTGGGAACTAAAGCCCTCTAACAATAAAAATAACAATAACAACAGTAATAATAACAGCCTAAAGCAGCTGTGGTCCAAGAGGGGAGAGCAAATAGAGACTTAGGAGAAGAAACCAGCTTAGTACCAGAGGAGCAATTGGACCTTTTAAATGCAGTGTTCTAGGCAGTAGACAGGAGCCAGGGACATTGGAAACAGGATTGGAAAGCAAAGAAATAGGTTGTAACACAAAGTAAAAGAACTCAGGACCTATTTTAGGATCCAAGAAAGGCTACCAGGAGGTCAAGTTTATTGGATTCCAACGTGGTCTGGTTAAGATATTTAGGACCACACCGGAGCCCTGTCACTACAAAAAAACATTATGGTGGCTTTATAATGTGTTAGCTTGGGGAGGCTAAACTAAGTTTCCCAGAATTTTTTCCAGAATGTTTCTGGTTAGTGTGGACCCAACAGAGATTCTTATGCAAGATTTGAAGGGTGACAGCACCATATGGTAGGTTGCACAGGATGGCCCTTATCTGCTGGCTCCCTTTGTCATCATGGAGCAATAGCTGGGCTAACAACTGCTCCAGCCTCCCCCAATTCCCTCCTAAGCTTAGCCATCTTCTGGGCCAGGTGTGTGTATTTTGCTCTGTGATGCAAGGTGCGAGCCACTTTCTGTGAGACACCCACACCATCAAGGTCAGAGGCAGTGAGAATTGACATGGATTTCAGCACATCTTTCTTGGGTTCCAACTTGTGTTTGGGGTTCTGGCTTGCCCTTGCCCTTAATTTTTCCTCACCAATGCCTGCCTTGTGGGCTTCAAGGTCTGGCATTAAATGCAAAGACAATAGCCTTACAGAAATTATTTCACCAGCTGCATGATTGGGCAAGGTCAAATCCCTGTAACAAATTCCTTATTATATACATATTTACAATACCTAGTGGTTCTGCTTCTCTGTTTGAACACTGACTAGTACACACATTGCCAGCAGAATGGAAAGAGCATGAGCTTGAACCAGACAGATAGACCTGAGTTCAAATCCCACTCTTGCTATTTGTTTTTAACCTTCCATGTAGATTCTTATTTTGATGAGCCTCAGGTTTCTTATCTGTAACTTGAGGATAACGCTTACCTCATAGGGCTATTGCGAGAATTAAGAGAAATAAATATGGATAGCACTAGCTCATAGTAGGTGGTCAATTATGATGGGGAAGAAATGCTTTGTTCTTTCTTGACTTCAGGTAACTTCACTTCTCTCATGTCCATCCACAGCAGCTTCATTAGAGCAATGGTACCTCATATGTGCTCCATGGTTAATTGGTCATATGTGGTCACAGCTACCCACTTCCAGAAAGTGATGGAGTTGGGGTCGGTTTGACTCAGGCCCTGCTTGCTTCCTCCCAAGTGAGTCACTGCAGGCGATTTCCTCCTCACTGCAGGGGGATAAATGCCCCACCCAGAATGAGCTGAGCACATGTGGCACTGTTCCTAATCCTCAAACATTTCCATATGGCCCACTGGCTGCCGATTCCCCAGCTCTGACTGTTCCGCCTCTTCTTGCCTCTCTTGGTTATGGCAGTGATGATGGCCAGAGTTACTGAAAAAGAGAATGAAGTCTTTGCCAGCCAGCGTTATGAGTCTCTGATGAACCCCTGGCTGAGCTCATCAATGGCCTCTCAGCATTCAGACGGCCATGGGGATCAGCCCCCTGACAACAGGATGTATTTTGGGACAGGGACAACTTCCTTTAGCTTCATGATGGGTGTTGTCAGAGCTAGATTCCTGATGACAAGTCCATTGGTCAAAAATCTCCTGTGTATTTATTTATTAAGACAGAGGGTATAGAGAACGAATTTGGAGAAATGCAAGTATCCTACAAGTTCAGTGGGTTATTTCATAGCTGGCACAATTGAAAATAATAGAAAGACCATTGGGTTGAAAATGAGACGGTAGAGATTTCAGTCCTCATCTGTTACCCATTGGGGAGGGAGTGTGGAAAGCCATTCACTTCCTCTAGGCCTCAGTTCTCTTCTCTGTAACTCCATCTCTAAGGCCTATTCTGAACTCTGAGTGTGAACATTTCAGCATGAATTAGTAGAAAAAGAAGTAGACTATTCAACCATAAATACTTTTGAATATTTATTGTGTGCCAGGCAACTTGCAAGATCCTATAGAATAAATGAAAAGGACATAATTTCTATCTTCACAGGGTAGATAAGAATTAAACACTTAAAGAATTACTATGCAACATCAAGGCAATAGAAAAGGTATCAAAAGCAGAACGTGATTAGTTGCCATGTGATTTGTACAGAAAATATGGGCTGAAGAAGATCAAAGAAACTGAAAGAAAAAGAAGGGAAGTGAATCAGGTTTATGGGTTTTAAAAGTTTGTTTGTCCTGATGAATGTAAGATTTAGACAGGTAAAGAAAAACAAAGGACCAGGAAGGAAACTAGATTCTCTTCCTCAAACTAGACAATTGGTCATGGACAAGGCTCTAGACATCTCAGAGCCTCAGTTTTCCCATCTGCCATATGGGGATGGGAATTTGAGTTGAAATGATCTGATTCTTTATTAGTTTAGTAATTCAAGCCAGATTACCTATCTTCATTTGGTTTTAGTTTATGATATGCACAATGTATCTATACAACACTGTTTCGGGTACTACAGCTGAAATAGTTCCTTGACTACAAATCACACCTTCCCAACATAACTGTTAACCTTTTTTAGGGACGATCCTATGGCTGATGCTTATCTTGGTTCTTCTTATTCTGTTTGCAAAGTGTCTATGTATCCACGGCCAGTGTTTAACAAAGTCAGTTGGCTGATAGCTTTGTACAATGTTGTTCAAAGCAATAGGGAACGTCACCCAATTAGACACTTGGACTAATTCCCATACCCCCTGAAAGAGTGCAACACTGAAAATTTATGCAAGGAGAGAAAAACATGTGAAAAATTTCAGCAAACTCTCTTTTCGTACAAAGCCAAGCACTTGGTGTCTTTTTTTTTTTTTTTTTGCAAGTTTGCAAAATGACAAAAAGATTTCTCAGGCTGTTGGGAACAGATTGTCCCTTTGGCCCAAGTAGAAGGGGGGGTGAGAAGCTGACTGTTGGGTAAGAAACATGTCTGAAGTACACAGACATGATATTTTCATTTCAACTTCAGTGGTTTGACTAGGATGACTGAGGCTTTTTATAGAATTATTGTTTTGGCCTTGTAAATTGGCAAATCTGTTTTCAATCAAGTGGGATCATTGTCTCTGGCAGTGCAATATTTCAAAAGGAAAAATTGGTACAGTCGACCTAGATGTGGGCATCTTAGCATCCTTCTCTCCATGGAGACTTAGTAAGTTGCTTTCTTGGGCAAGGGGTGTGATTCATCCAAAGGTAACAGACATATATCTTGTAATCTGTCAAGGAAACTGACTTTTGGTATTTTAGAATACAGAAAAGAGCAGCAGATTTTATTCATGTCCTGGCTACTTGACATAAGCAACATTATGTAATATAAAATAAGTAGCATAATCTAACATTAGTAACATTATCATGATTACCAAAGCTGTCCTTTACTTTGGAAAACAGTTGTGGTCTAAAAAGAACTTCCAGATTTGTTATCTTAATGACTCTGTGTTTTGTTTGTTTATTTGTTTGTTTCTGTTTCTTACTTCACCTAATGCTGCCTGGTAGCATTTTTCAGGTCTGGCTTCCCAACTGGATGCCCGCTGAGGGTCCGGGTAGGTCTTGTACATCTTGATTTCTCACCCTGTGCCTGCTGCTTATTTTGCAAACAATAACTATGTTTTAAGAAGTTTTTTCCGGTGATTTTGACTCTCCCAAACAACCTTGTGTGTTAGGTAAGGCAAGAAATATTTTCACTTAACTAGCTGAGGCCAAAAGGGGTAACAGGCCTTGTCTGAGGGCCAGCCCCACCCCACCACTGTCTCCTCCATTCGAGGTTGACAAGTCATGAATGCATTTATTCCACCTAACGTCCTCCTCTTCACCTGGGTATTCCCAGATCATCCTGACATTCTATTCAAGGAACTTCTGCTCTAAAATAACATATGAGGTCTTGACATATTTTCCTCTGTCTTCTCCTGAAATCATTCTGATACATAATGAGACAAAAACTCAAAAGCTCCCAACACTGAAAACCATGACTCTCAAACTCTTGCAAGAATTTGAAAATAAATTTCACTTGCTACAGTACTTCAGCAACTAAGAATCCCAACTTGTGGCTGTCACAGTAATTGCTCCATGAAGTGGAATAGATCCACTAGTTAAAAGACGATAGGAAAATCTTAGCTGCCACCCTCTTATACATATAGCTATTTCTTTGGCAAGGACCCTGGGTTCCTGTTGACCAGAAAATCATGTCACTATTTCTCTGATGAACAGCATCATCTTATCAAAAAGGCAAGATATTGTGTCTTATTTAAGAATTATTTCCCAACAGTAAAATACACACACACACACACACACACACACAAACACACATGTTTTATATACATATTTTTTTTCAAATTGCTTTGAAGTTTTTTCTCTATCATTTGGGTCTTCAATGTCCAGATCACCTGGAATATATTGTTAATATGGCATGAGTTTGAGATTTATTTTTTTAGGTAGGGAATGCTCACTATCCACACTCTATTTTTGAAAAGCCCATTTTCCCCATTAGTTTGTACATCAGTTCAACAATTTCCTTATATGCCACGGTCTGTCTCTGCATGCGTAGTTCTGTTGATCAATCCTACACTGTGTTAATTAGTGTGGCTTAAAAATAAGTCCTCATGTCTGCTAGGGTAAGTATCACATCTTTGCTCTTTGGCAGAATTTTCTTAGCTCTACTTGAACAACTATTCTTCCATATGAATTTTAAGTAACATTTTGTCAAGATCTGTGAAAAAAAACCAAAAAACTCTACTGAAAAATTGATTGGAATGTCACTGAATATGTAGACTTAAGACAAACCCACACATCGTTACCTGGTCCTCAACCCAATAAAAGTGTACTTTCCCTAATCTGACACATCTCACACTGTCCCTGATTCCCCAAACCTTTCCATAACGTACTCAAGAACCCACAGTCTGTCATTAGCAATTCCTCTATAACCTAAACCTGAGGATATTGCTTCCCATGAAGCTTTATCAGTCAGAGTCAGTCTTGCCTCCCACATAATCTGTGGGTCTGTAGGGGGAGTAGGTGTTCTCCTGGCTCTTTATTGGCACTTCCTAACTATTTACCCTCTTTTCTGTCTAAAACGTCTCATCCTTTGAAAAAGACACAATTGGGCTACATCATCTGTTACTTTATACCTTGAATACAGAACTCCTGGGTACTTCCCTTTTACTTACGAAATATTTTAGCAAATGCCTCATGAATTTTCTTTCCATGACTACTGTTGTCATCCTTGTTTGGTGATTTTTGTATTCAGGTAAGTGGATCTATCCAATAGCCCATCTTCTTTTCAAGATCTCATTCTCCTCACACCTCAGCTTATCCAACTACATGGTCATAGCTTAGACCTGACTATTACTAATAATTGCCTTCTCCCCCCACCCCAAAATATCAGCTTCAAACCTCTCCTTTTCTGACCAACACCTCCTATCTTTTCAGCTCTTCACCTCTTTCTGGTGCCCCCTTTCTCAAAATGCTTTCACCTCACTGAGAACTCTAATGCAGAATGATTCTACATTAGGAAGGATCTACCTACCCTTCTTTTTCTGTCATCAGTCCCCTCCTGGTCTCATGTCCTTCCATATACCATTTATATTTCATGCTCTATTATTATAATCACATGCTTGCCTCTCTCTCTTTCCAGGTACTTAGATTATTTTCCTATCACTACTGTAACAAATTACCACAAATTTAGTGCCTTAAAAGAATACAAATTCCTTATCTTCCAATTCTGTCCATTGGACATAAAACGAAAATGGGTCTCACAGGCTAAAACTAAGGTGTCATCAGGGCTGTGTTTCTTTTTGGAGGTTCTATGGGAGAATTGGTTTCTTACTTTTTCCAGCTTCTAGAGTCCACCTGCATTCCTGTACTTAGGGCACCTTTCCATCCTGAGTCAATGATGGTTGAACAAGTCTCATATGACATCACTATGTTTACACTCTCTGTATCTCCCATTATAAGGACCTTCGTGATGATATTTGTTCACTCCAATAATCCAGGGTTGTCTCCATCTCAAGGTCAGTTGATTGACAAAATTAAGTCTATCTGCGGCCTTAGTTTCCCTTATCCATGTAACCTAACATAATCACAGGCCCCAGGACTGGGATGAGGACAACTTTGTGGGGACATTATTCTGCCTACCACAGTACTTAAATGGAAAAACTCTACCTTGGTGAAATGAGACTCTCTGCCCATACTCTGGACCATCCTCAGAGAATGGAACATGACAGACCGTGACATTGACCTCATGACAAGAAACCTTAGGTGTCTTTGTCTGCTAAGGCTGCTACAACAAAATAACAGATAAGGTTACTTAAAAAACAAGAATTTTATTCTCACAGTCTGGGGTCTGGGAGGTCCAAGATCAAGGTGCTCACAGATTTGATTCCTGATGAGTGCCCTCCTCCAAGCTTGCAGACAGCTGCCCTCTTGCTGTGTCCTCACATGGTAGAGAAAGAGAGAGAGATAGAACACTCTGATCTTTTCCTCTTCTTATAAGGACACTAATCCCATCATGGGAACTCTAATTGCTTGGCCTCATCTTAACTAATCACCTCCCTAAAGGCCTCACCTTCAAATACCATCACGTTGAGGGTTAGGGTTTTAATCTCTGAGTGCTGAAGGACCCCAGGGCTCAGTTTTCAGACTTCTTCCTTATTGAGAGTCATGATTTTTAAACGTTATCTGTAAATTGATAATTCTCAAATTTATTTTTCCAGCCCTGATCTCTCCCCGAATTCACACTCAAATATCCAACTTCCAACTTGGCATCTTCACTTAGATGCCTATCAAGGATTAAATACTAATTTTTCCAAAACCAAGCTCTTCATTCACATCCCCACACTGAAAAGTGCCCCCTCCTACATTATTTTCAAAGTCATCATGAAATAGCTAAACCTGGTAATTCCACATTTTCACTATACTGACCTTCACAAGACTGACCTTTTCTCATCATCTCCTGTGCTACCTCCCAGTCTACTCCACAACCAATTATCCTTTGTCTGGTCCAAACCAATAGTTTTTTTTTTTTTTTTTAACTGGCCTCTTTTTTTCCACTCTCACCTGATAAAGTCTACTCTGTTCCCTATACAACAAACCAAGTAGCCCAATTAAAAATTTAATCTGTTTATGTCATTTCCCTGCTCAAAATCTTCTATCATCTTCCCATCATGCTTAGAACAAAATCCATATCTTACCATGATCTATGAGGTCCTTCACAATATGGTCAACCTTATCTCCTACTTGTAACTGCTTAGTCCATACAGTCACACTGGTCTCCTTGCTCTTCCTTGAACATGCTAACCTTAGGTCCTTTGCCCTTAGATTTCCTATTCTACATGGTCTCAGAAACCTCTCCTTCACCACTTAAGTCTTCACCCAAATATCATCTCCATGGAGGCCATTTCTAATATTCCTGTCTGAAATACATCCCTAGTCACTATCTTTTCCCTGACTCCTGCTTTATTTTCCTTCAAGATCCTTTTCAGTATTTAACATATTACAATCTGCCAATTTGTTTATTTTCTGAATCTCTCTCTAAAATGTAAGATATCTGAAAGGAAGGAATTTTGTCTTTTTATTTACTGCTGTATCTTCAGAGCCTAGAGGAGTAGAACCACAGAGGTTCTCTTTAGCTATTTGCTGACTGAAGTAACTAAACAAATGAATATCATTGAGTGTTTTCATCTATATGTGGTATAACTCCATTTCTTTCATTTTACAAATTCAATAATGTTTTTTAAATTTTAATATTTATTTTTATTTATATATTTTTTATTGAAGTCTAGTTGATTTGCAATGCTGTGCCCATCTCTGTTGTACAGCAAAGTGACTCAGTTATACACATGTAGACATTCTTTTTTTTATATTCTTTTCCATTATGGTTTATCACAGGATATTGAATATAGTTCCCTGTTCTATACATTAAGACCTTGTTGTTTATCCATTCTAAATGTAATAGTTGGCATCTACAAACCCCAAACTATGTTCATAGCAGCACTATTCACAATAGCCAAAAGACGAAAGCAACATAAATGTCCATTGAGAGAGGAATGGATAAAGAAGATGTAGTACATATATCCAATGGAATACTACTCAGTCACAAAAAGAATGAAATAATGCCATTTGCAGCAACATGGATGGACCTAGAGATTATCATACTAAGGGAAGTAAGTCAGAAAGAGAAAGACAAATATCATATGATATCACTTACATGTGGAACCTAAAAAATGACACAAATGAACTTATCTACGAAACAGAAACAGACTCATAGACATAGAGAACAGACTTGTGATTGTCAAGGGGGAGGGGAGGAAGGAGGGGGATGGACTGGGACTTTGGGGTTCAATAATGTTTTGAGTTCTAGAGTTCCTAGACCCAAAATGCCTTGTGACAGAAAGAGAGAGAGAGATTCTTCTTCTCACAGGTCAGGTACCTCGTACTCTCACATTTTGGAAAACATGAATTTATTTTCTGGGATAGCCATGCTTCACTCCAGGCCAATGAAATAAAAAATCTTGGGGATGGGTAAGGACATAAGTTATATTTTAAAGGTCCTCAGGTGTTTCCAATATTCAGCCAAGGTTAGAAACTACTCTTCCAAATGCTGAGAACCAAGGGTGAGGTTATAAAAAAGCACATTCATGACTGGTTTCCTCTCAGGCAGTCACCTCCCCTGCGACCACCATCCTTTTTTTTTTTTTTTTTTTTTTTGGCCATGCTGCAAGGCATGCAGGATCTTTGTTCCCTGACCAGGGATTGAACCTGTGCCCCCTGAGTAGAAGCACGGATTCTTAACCACTGGGCCGCCAGGGAGGTCCCTGACCACCATTCTTTTATCCAGTGTTGCTTGTGGCTCTCTCACTGCACCGTGTTCTCACTATACTCTGCACCTTTCCTTGTCACTTCCTTTGGGATCATCTGTCTTCCCTTCATTAGCCGACTCCCATTCATCCTTCGACTCTGCTCAGACACCTCCCAACTTCTCGGTGCTTTTGCTCACAGCTTGTAAAAGACCTTCTCTTCTGGGCCCCTCAGAGTTCCACCCTTACTTCCACCATCACATTGGTCAATAATAGTATCAACAATGATGGTAAGAGCAGTCATCTATGGAGTAGCTTTTGAACTCATTTTTCTATGCTATGGAGAGCTTTCTGCTTTCTTGAAGAATGAATTGAAAGAATCGTAGAACCAGGGCAGGCTTTCTATATTACTGAAAGAAATGCTTAGGCAGAAGGATAAGAGAATTCTACATGAAGAACATGGGATTTGCAGGGTGCAAAGAGCAAAGGTGACAGACAGCGTTGGACTTGGGCAGAATAGTAAGGTAGTGGTTCTCAACTGGGGGCAAGTTTGCTGCCAAGGGACATTTGACAGACTCTAGAGCATTTTTGGTTGTCACGATTTAGGGAAGGAGGTGCTACTGGCAGCCAGTGGATAGAAGTCAAGGATGCTGTTAGATATCCTGTGGGCAGCCCTAATGGCAAAGAATATTTCGAATCAAAATGTCAATAGTGTTGAGGCTGAGACACTCCTCTGATAAGGCAAACTCAGGTGAAAGTCTGGTTCCAACATGTAAGAGCCATGTGACAATTTGGACTTTTTCCCCTGCCTTCCTGTGCTTCAGTTTCCTCAAGTGCAAAATGAAGATAATAATAATATTTACCTCATGGAATTTTCAGCAGAATTAATAAAATAATTTGTGAAAAGCTTTTGCCATGCTGTCTCACACATAGTAAATATGTAAAGAATTGGGGTATGGCCACTAGAATTTTAAATCTGGATTTAGAGATAATCTAATCCCGTCCTCTACCCCATGAAGAAAGTTTCCTCACCTACAGCAATCCTGACATATAGTTATTCCCTTCGTTCTCTGATTCCCATGAAAGCCAAACACCATTGTTAGACAGTTTTAATTGTTAGATATTGCTGTTCTACGTTGTGTCTAAGCAACCTACCCCAAATTTGAATTCACTTATCTTAGGAGTTTTGTCAGGAAAAATACACCACAACCCTCATTCCTGTTTCATATGGCAGTACTTCAAATGCCAGCAAGCTATATGACCTGAACAAAGAGAGTAAAGTTATTGGACAGCATCTCGAATAGAAGGATATAAATACTCACCTTATAGGTTTAGGATGGTAATATCATGAGATAATGGAGATTGCAGGATACAGTATAATTCTTTACAATTTGAAGGCTTAAAAGTGTTTCTTACATTCCCCCCTTTTCAAATCCAAATTTAATGTTCACTATTAGATAGGGAAAGGTAGGTTTCTAAGAATGATTGAAGTATACATCCCATGCAGGCTATTTCTCTATTTTTAAAAGAGGTGTCACTAAATAAAAACATGTTCATAAAATCTGGTTAATTCAACTCTCCACCATTTGCAATTCCAAAACAACCTCCCCCTACTCTTTTTCTTTCCTGTCTCAGAGAATGGCTTTCCATTCATCTCATCTATCCCATCCATCTTGTGCCCAAACCAAATGTCCCATTTCCAGTCTTGACTCCTCTCTTTTCTTCATCCTCCACAGATGGGTCCCCTTCATTCCAGCTCCTCACTGTATCTTGAATCCAGCTATTCATTTGCATCCAGAATGCCACTTCCTCCATGCAGGCTGCCATCATCTACCTCCTGGTTTATCACAGAAGTAACCAATCAGTCTCCTTACTTGTGTTCTTTTCAATCTTTCTTTAATAAGGACTTGTAATCATTTATTAGTTATGTCTATATGTAATGCAAAGGCTTTACACCACTTCTTTATTATTAAGAAAAAGTTTGCCTTGCAGCCCTGGCAGTGAATTCTAACCAGTCAAGGACCCTCTGCTACTTGGATTCATAGAAAAGTAGCTAAACATCGGCATCCACAAAGATGAATTTTAAGTGTCCAGGCCCTCAGAATAATTTCTTTCGCTGTTCGTGACCAAATTTCTTCCTGATCCAATATAGTTTTGGGGGACCCATCTTGTCAGGGATATCGTCTCTGTGTGTGAATGTGTTCCCATAATGTGTTTTTATCTCCCATGTAGTGAGGGATATTCATCTTTTTCAATTTTACTTCCATAAGTACAAACATTCAGACCCAATATGTCCTGCCCACACCATCCATGATGAAATAAGGTCTTGATGATCTTGGCTAGCGCAGAGAAAAGGAGAATGGAAGTGTCATTAGTCATTTTGTTGCATTTTGTTTTAACCCGTCCACCAGATTTGATTTCCTTTTTTACCTCCGTGAATGCTTTTCCACCAACTACAAGAACCCAAATCACAAGATCAAAGACTTTTAGACCCCAAAGACTATAAGACTTAAATGTGTTTCAGGAGAATGTCTAAATGGTGACATAATCACGTTCTAGCCAGAGATACCATTTCTTAATAATTTTGAACAACTATGCCAACCTATTTGCTAAGAGTAAATAAAAACAAAATGCGCCATCTGCATCTTGGCTTTAAATTATACAGTTACAAGACAGACAGAGTTGGTTTGTTCTTTTCAGAAAAATTCCCCTCTTTTGCATCATCATATTACTTGGTTCATATACAGTCTGCTTTCAATTTGTTGAAGTTTTAGATTCTTAATAGGCATGGACCTAATTTCTATAGTATGGTTTGTTCATATTCAGTAAATTTCTTTATATATTGACTTGCTTTCCCTGATGTAAGAACTGAGGCACCAAAAAGTGTGTCTCTAAAATCACAAAGTAAATAGTATATATTCCAGAATGCACATTTGAGAAAGCTTTCAGTTTAAACTTCTAGTGATCACGACATATCTATGCCAAGAGTCTTGACAAAACTGAATGGAAGACATGCCTCCTAATTTTGTTTTTCTGAGAGACCTCCATTAGAAATGCATTCTAATACTCAATATTCTTTTTAAAAATCATTCTTGTCTATAACTAAAATGCTACAAGAATATATGCCTAGAATCTCTTTTTAGAGACTTCTCTACAAGTCAACAAAAACTAGCTATAAATGTCAGGAAATCACATATCCTTCTGCTAGTTAGGTATCTGTAGCCCTTTGTAACACATATTCTCACTGTGTCCTCTTTTTCCTTTAAATATTTCTTGTGTTAATTTTTCATTTTTGAATATTCCACCATCTGCCTGTTGCCTGAGTTTCCTTTTCACTCTCTGAAGTCTTGAACCCTAAAAAAATAAGCATGCCTTAAAAAAAAAAAAAAGTCTGTATGGCTAATCACTGTAGAAAAACAGCCAGAGGTATAGAAATTTGCAATCATTGAATATTCACCAAGTTTTGACAGTGACAGTGGTACAATATGATTAACCAGTTACACTGGCATAAAACAAGGCAGGACTTAAATTATACCTCAGTTTCTTTACTTTAGAGATGTCACTTTTCTGAAACCCAATTGTTCTAAAAAGAAAAGGTAGTACTCTCCAACTTGTAAGATTGATATAAAGACTGGAGGTAATTCATACACTCAACAAATATTTATTGAACACATTTTAAGTGTCTTGCTTGTGCTAGGCTCTGAGTATACAATAGAGGACAGGTCTATTGTATAGGTCAGATAGGGCTCTGGACTGAAGTTCACAGTTGATTGGGGGATGGGCACAGAAATAAATAAGCATACATCAAATACAATAATAGCAGATAATTATGAATGGCCTAAATTTAAAATATCATGTTATATGAACTAAAGGTTGAGACACAGGGCCCTTTGAAAATTTTTTCTTATAACTTTTGAAATTATTTGTTGAAAAATATTTTAGAGGTATAAATGCCTTGACCTTACTTATTTATATATCTAGTAAATTACCTTAATCCATTGGGGATTTCTTCTGAATGACATATCAATCACACAGTGTATAAAATAAGGCGATCCCTGGATCTGGGAGAGAGAATGTCCTCTTCTGCTCTTGGGTTCTAAGAAAAGAAGTCAAGAGAATGGCTAGTTTTAGTTACAGCTAGTGGTTGACTTGTCTAAGTGGCTAGCCTGAGGGCAGGCCTCCACGGAAATATGTTTGAAGAAACTAAACACCCGTGAGCATGTATTGTACATATGTAATCCTTTGCTCTTATAGAAAGGGGACTGAAGCAAACATTGGTGGCAGGAAATGTCCATATATTTTATAAGTCACCAGTACGAGGACTCATTGCTGTTCATAGAAATAAAATTTCATAGAATTATTATTTTTATTTTGTGTTGTAAACTTCTTGTTGGATATTTGGAAGATTAACCTTCTCAAGTACTCACTGGCTTCCTCAACCCACAATGGTTAATTCAGTATAATGTTCCAGAGACTTTGAGAGGCTGGAGATATGGTTAAGAAAGGGTTTATTCCTGCCCTCAGGATCTCAGAATATAGGAGAAGGCAGACGCTGAATGAAACATTGCAATGTCATACAGTCAGTTCTCTAGTGGCAACCAAATACTAGAGTCCTGAAAATTCAGTACATCAAATCTCTAGGATATGGTGCATTGTCATATGTTTTCTTTTCTGGGATAGAAAAAAAGAAAGAAAGAGAAAAGTAAGTCATCATATCCAGACTGCACATAGCTGAACTTCTGATATCATTGTTATGTTTTGACTAACCCATAAACTCAATGTAATTTCTCTAATCCTTGCAGTGGTTGCATCTTCTCTCCGTCTGCCTATGTCTATAGCTAAGTCTACTCTTATTTTTCAAATCTGATATTGTGCCTGAAGGAATTCTCAGTACAGACTGTTTTTACTTGCAACCTTTCTGCCAAAGCTGGGGAGCAATCATCAGACCGAGTCACTCTAAGGTATAATGAGTGTTCTTGGCAAATATGGTGTGGTTGTCTAACTACCGTGTACCATTTTTTTGAAGGGGCCTTTACAGTAAGGAGCCCAGGGTTTAAACAGCAGCTCTGGGTTCCTTACTATCAAAGTCTCCTAAATGTCCATTTCCTACCCTCACCTCAGAATTCTAGCCTCATATATCCAGCAGCCCATTCCACATCTCTACCTGTTTATTTAATACACATATCGATGATAACATGGTCAAAACAAAACTCTTGATTCTCTACCCTGCAGAACTATTCTTCCCTCAGACTTTCACCACTCAGAGAATGGTACCATCATCCATTTGGTATTTGAAACCAAGGTTTAAAATAATGCCCTGTTCTTCTCTTTCCTTCTTCTCTACATATTGTCCATCAGCAAATGCCCAGATGGACTCTCTCCTTCCACATTTGCCCACTATAGTTCTCCACAAAGATGCTTCAACCATCTTTTTAAAACATAACTAAGATTAATGCTCCTCCTTACATTGCAATCCAGTTCTTCCAAACTTCCCCTAAACTGGGACACATCTAAGTAATTATCTATTGGTTGACTAAAAGCCCAAGGTGTAGTGAAGAGGATATGCTTTGCAATCAGAGATCACTTCTAATTTGATCTTAGGCTTTTCTACACGACAGCTGTGTGAATTTGGACAAACTACCTAAATTTTAAAGCCTAATATCTCAATCTGAAAAATAAAATTAAAAATAGTATCTTTCTTCATTCATTCATTCATTCTAAAAACGTTTGTTGAATTACTAAGAGTGTCAGGTACTGTAATGAACATTGGTATAAAAACTAAATAAAATAGATATAAGGCTGTCCTTACATTGCTTAAAGTTTACAATTGAACATAGTAAGTCAAATGCGTAACAAGTACTTAACAAACAATGGGTGCTGCTATGGTCTGAATGTTTGTGTCCTCCCAGATTCATATGTTGAAATCCTAATGCTTGGTGTAATGGTATTAGGGGTGGGGCCTTTGAGAGGTGCTTAGGTCATGAGAGTGGAGCCCCTATGATGGGATTGGTATTCTCATAAAAGAGACCGAAGAGAATTCCCTTAGCCTTCCTTCAATGTGAGGATACAGCTTAGAAGTCTGCAACCCCAAAGAGGGCCCTCACTTGACCATACTGGCATCCTGATCTCAGATTTTCAGCCTCCAGAATTGCAAGGAATAAATTTCTGTTTATAATCCACCCAGTCTATGGTATTTTGTTATAGCAACATGAACAGACTAAGACAGGTGCTTTGTTCTTTTGCCTTCTGATACTAGGGATCACCTATCTTCTATTTCAACTTCCCTCAGATTATCCCCTGATTCTTAATCCTGAGCTATTTTTACTTTACCATGGTGCCTTATACTGTCATCAATTGGAGCAATATCCAGTTTTAAAACTGAAAACAAAAAGCTGAAGTGATTTGTCCTCAAAGGGTCACTTGGGTAGTCCTCTTAGTGCAATTTAGAGAAAGGATGTAATTATAGCCCCCCCATGTGAATAAGCCCTCAGCCTTGTACAGCACCGGCTAGATATGGTAAGATGCATGAGGAGATGAACATGTTCCTTGAAGGTTATAAATAAGTGTGTGTGATGTTTGTAGTAAAATACAAGAATTGGGTTTTAATTACAGCAACATGCCATAAGCAGCCAGATGGCACATATAACCACAAAAAAAGAATGCAGTTCAATAATTGGAGTAGATTGAGACCCTAAAAACCATAGCTGCAACTAATGCCGGCTGGAAACCAGCTCAGACTGATTCCGTCTTTGCTCATGAGCACCCGGAGACACCACCCTTTTGTGAGCAAAGTGTCGCTGCCACAACTTGGGAGGCCAAAGGCTGGTTGAAATCCCTTGAGGCACAGAAGAAATTTCTTTTCATATTTATCCCCAGGAACTCATGCCCTTATTCCTCCAAAAGAGCCACAATTCAGTTCACAGCAGAGAAAAGTCAAAAGGACAGGTTTTGTATCATAAACTGAGCCAATCAGAAACTGCCTCTTCTCGGAGCCTATGAATCTAGTTCTGAAACGATTTGATTTTTACTTGCGCTAGACAACAAATACAACCATGATGAAAATGCAGGTGATCTGGGAACAATTCTGAGCCCATGCCTATGCACCAATGGGTAAGAGTCATTTCCTTTCTTCGGGCTTTCATTTCCTCACCCATTAAATAGAAGTTGAGCAGGTAGCTAAATAGAAGGCCTTTTCTGGTGTTCAAAAGAGGATGGAGCTCTGAAATGGCCCAGGCCCAAGCCTCTTTCCTATCTGTGATTCAGATCACTGACATCAGCCTTTTGGGCCATTTTATCATACTCTGAGCTTCCTTTCAGGAAGTTGCTTTGCATTAATTAGGCTCTTGCTGTTCTTTTGTCCCACTCTACTAGTCAGATTTCACCTTATTAACTACCTGCATTTTCTACTCTTTGAGCCTTGGGGCTCTTCTTTGTACAGTAGCTTAATTTGCTGCCTTAGCAACTGCATTTGTATTTCCAGTGGATCTCTCTAACCAGCCTCTGCTTCAGAACAAGAGAAGTACCTCCTTGGGAGAAAGGCAGATTGTACCTTTATAAGAAGCTCATTATACATTTCTTTTTCTTAATTTAAGCATCTACAAACTCAAGATAAATGGAAGTTAATGGATATTAAAGATTAATGGACCCATCCAGGCATTTGTTCAATACACAATTATTAAGTCTCTTCCATGTACCAAGCACTGTGCTACGGGTATTTCATATACCTTATATAATCAATCAAATTAAAAATATTAATTGAACACCTACTCAGAATCTGAAAACTTACATCCTGCATTTCTGTTAAATTTTCCTGAATTTTTTCTTTCACAATATCTTTCCTATTTAAAAAAAATAAAATAAATGTTATCAAGATATAGTATACATTTTGGGGCTACAATTCAGTGAGCTTTGACCAATATAATCCCCCATATAATCACTCCAGTCAAAATATAGAACCTATACATCATCCCTAGACAGACCCTCATGCTCCTTTGCAATCAACTCCCTTCTATTCCTGGCCCTAGACAAGTCTTGATCTGTCATCATAGATTAGTTTTGCCTGTTTCAGAATGTCATACAAATGGAATCATGCAGCATGTTCTCTTGTGTGTCTGGTTTCTTTCATTCAGCATAATGCTTTTGAGATTTATCCATGTCGTTTGCATGTATTATTCATTGCCCCCTTTTATTGTTAAACAGTATTCATTGTAAGGCTATACCACAGTTAGTTTATTCCTTCCTATGTTGATGAACACTTGAGTTGTTTCTAGTTTGGGCTATAATGGATAAAGCTGCCATAAACATTCATGGACAAGCCTTTGTAGGAATATGTTTGATACTTGAACAACACAGGTTTAAATTGCATGGGTCCACTTATACCTGGATTTTTTTCAATTAATACTACAGTACTGCATGATCCACAGTTGGTTGAATCCATGGATGCAGAACCACAGACGTGGAATGTCAGGGATAGGACTTGAGCAGCAGTGGACTTTGGTTACTGTGGCAGGTCCTAGAACCAATACCCCGCAGATACCAAGGGACTATGGTACATGCTTTCATTTCTTTTGAATGAATACCTAGAAATGGAATATCTAGGTCATATTTAAGTGCATGTTTTACTTTATAAAAAGCTGTCAAACTGAAAGAGTGGTACCATTTTACACTTCCAGAGTTCTAGCTGCTTCGCATCTTCACCAACACTTAGTATTATCAGCCTTTTAATTCCAGCCTCTTTAAGTGGATATTTAGTGGTATCTCATTGTGATTTTAACTAGCATTTCCCTGATGACTAGCAATGTGAGTATTATTGGATATTCTTATTGATGTTTTCTATATCTTCATATATTAATTGTTTGTTGAAATACCTTGGGTTGTTAGATTTTTATTATTGAGTTGTAAGAGTTATTAAATATTCTTGATACAAGCTATACAAGAGTATAGCTCTCCACTTATTTATGTCTTCTTTTTTTGTTCTCCCAACACTGTTTTGTAGTTTTTAGTATATAGGTATTGCATATATTTTGTAAAACTTATCCCTAAATCTCTCATGATTTTGGTGGTATTATAAATATATATTTTTAAAAATTTCCCAATTATTTGTTACTAGTATATAAGTACACAATTGATTTTTTTTGTATATTGACCTTTTGTTCTTATAAACTTACTAAACTCAGTTATCAGTTCATAAAGCTTTTTGTAGAGTCCTTAGAAATTTTTATGTACGTGTAATATTGTCTGTGAAGAAGAGTAGTTTTTTTTTTTCTTTTCAATCTATATGCATTTTGTTTCTTTGACATGCGTTACTACAATAACTAGGATCTTCTGTTTGTTGCAGAATAGATGTGATGGAAGTGGACATCCTTCTTTTATTCCTATTCTTCCAGAGAATGCATTCAGTCATAAAACATAAGATATGATGTTAGACATAGCATTTTTTTGTAGATGTAGTTTGCTTAGAATTTGTTCATGAATGCTTGTTTTTTATTTCTTGAGATAATCATGTGGTTTTTCTCATTTATTCTGTTAATATGCTGAATTATATTGACTGATTTTTTAAAAAATTTTATTTATTTATTTTTCGCTGTGTTGGGTCTTCGTTTCTGTGCAAAGGCTTTCTCTAGTTGTGGCAAGCGGGGGCCACTCTTCATGGCGGTGTGCGGGCCTCTCACTATCACGGCCTCTCTTGTTGCGGAGCACAGGCTCCAGACGCGCAGGCTCAGTAGTTGTGGCTCACGGGCCTAGTTGCTCTGTGGCATGTGGGATCTTCCCAGACCAAGGCTCGAACCCGTGTCCCCTGCATTGGCAGGCAGATTCTCAACCACTGCGCCACCAGGGAAGCCTTGACTGTTTTTAAATGTCCTATTAACTTTGCATTTTTGTTTGTTTATGTATAAGAGTGAAGCATCAGATATTAAAAGCTACCTGAAACCTACCATGCATGGGTAAGCCTTGTCAACTGATGGACTTCTTTATACGGAGATCTGGATTGTTCATTGTGTTTAGGGATTCCCACATGTCAGTATTTATATATCTTTTCTCTTTGGCTTGTCGGATACCCAAAAAAAAATTCACCAACTCTTCCTTGAAGGTTAAGGCCTATTTCCCACTGATTTATTGCTTCATGAAGGAAGAGAATATCATTATAGGATTTCTGTGTAATCTCTGTTTTCTGTTTGGTTCTCTTACATCAACTTTGTCTTCTGTCCTTCTGGTTCAACCTCTCCAGAGACTAAACCTCCATTCTTCTGTGAGGTAGGAGGGGGATGAGGCGTATTGTTTCAGAGAAAAGTTATCTAAAGGTACGGCTTCTTCTTGTATAGTCTGTAGGCAATCATTCTGAGACCGCTTTCAGAAGTATTTGATCTCTTGAACTTCTGAAACTTTCTGGAGTTTCATGGTGCAAAATAGCTTGCTTTCAAGATCCCTGTATTTCTAACTTGGGTTTCAGAATTGCAAAGTATTGTTGCTAATTTTCTTGTTTCTCTTCTTTTTGTCTTTGCGAATTTATGCCTTTTTAAAATCCTTTCACTGTCTTTTAAAATGCAGTTTGGAGAAGCAGCAGAGATGTCCAATCATTTAGAAAGTCCTGGCATTGTTTTTTTAAAAATATTTTTAAAATATTTGATGAGGAAACTGAGACATATTAAGACTAGAGAAATAAGCAGACATCACCACAGGGCCTTGTAGGCCATATAAACGTGTTCGCCTTCTTCCTGAAGGCAGCGGAGAGCAATGAGGGATTTTAAGTAGGATACCAATGTAATGAGAATTAGATTTTTAAATGAATCTTATGTCTAGAATATAAAAAGTTGTTGAGAAGAGTCAAGAATAAAGTCAGAGAGACTGGTTCAGAGGTTCTGGCAGCAATTTTAAAAAGAGTTATGGCAGTTTGATCTAGGGCAGAGGCAGTGGTGGGTCATGCACTAGCATCCTGACCTCTACCTTCAGACCTCTACCTTTCTCTCAATCTGTCTTCTTTCCTTCCTTCCTTTCTTTCCAACAAGGCTTAATCCTGCAAAATGTAACTTCAAAAAATCTCTCTGTTGTACATTCTCTTCCTTTCTAGACTAGAATATCATCTAGCTCCCGAGGGGTCTCAAGACACACCATGAATCCTGTACTTGGCTGCCAGAATTAGTTTTCGAGAGCACAAGTTTGATTATGTGTCCCTTCTAAAGAAAACTTTTCAACGACTCCCCAAAATTCAGAAGACATAATTTGAGATCCTTAGTCTGACATTCATTTTTATTAGATTTTACAAAAGTACCTATCTATAATGTATTGAACACTTTTAAAGAGAAAAAAATCTGATACTTCACCATAGACAATTTGAAAAACACTGCTTTAGATAATCTTCCCCCTGATAGTAAAACTCATGAAGAACCAGGTTCTTAACCCAATTGCTCTGGCCCCATAAGTGTCATAGATGCCTGGGAAATAGCAGATTAAAAGTAAGAGAGGAGGGAAAAGAAGGGAACACTAATATCTGTCAAATACTTGCTCTCTCTCTGTCTCTTTTCTGGGAGTTTTTCATATGTAACAAAGTAAAGAAACTATTTTAACTACTGAAGTTAAAGCTTCCTTTGGGAATGAAACTCTTCATTTGGGAAAATATCTTGATAGACTACTTTGGATGGGCAAGTTAAGGCCTCAAAACTCTGCAAGATAAATGAACAGGAAATTGGTGTTGATAGCAGAAATGGAAATAGAGGTCCTAAATAATCTTACAAGAATTTGGAGCCCACACAGAAAAGTGGCCAAAAAGAAATTCAAAATGGCAGAGCAACATAAAGATGTTTTAAAAATAAATTAAATGTCTGATTGCTAAAGTTATATTGTTTAAATTGTTGTACTAGAAACTTATACCTCCCAAAAATTTTTAGAAAAGGGGCACACTAGTGCCTAGTATGAATGACTTTGAGAGTATACCAAGGAAAGGGGGTGTGTTTCATATTAATTTGAAATAAATAGATGATAATAAATAGAAAAAAATGAGATGAAAATAAGTAGAGGTTTATGGACGCCAAAACTCATAACTAAAGGTAAGTAGGAGAATGTAAATATGATACCACCAAGAAGTTACAGAAAGCTTGGGTAGGACACAGGATTTCCCAATGGACATAGGATATGTATTTTGTAACAAGTTTTAAAAATCTCTCATTGGACAGTTGCTGCATAACAAATTACCACAAATTTAGGGGCTTAACACAACCCATATTTATTATTTCATTATTTTTATGGGTTAGAAATAACAGGCATAACTTAGCTAGGTTCTCTGCTTCAAGGCCTCTCATATTTAGAGAGAGATGGGGAAGAAAGTAAGAGAGAGAGGGAGTGTTATTTTAAGGAATTGTCTCATGCAATTGGCAAGTTTAAAATCTGGCAGGCTGCAATTCATGCAAGAGTTGCATTCTTGAACCAAATTCTGCAGGGCAACAGGTTACAAACTCAAGCAAAGTTTCTATGTCGCAGTCTTCAGGAGAATTCTGTCTTCTTTGAAGAACTTAAGTCTTTGCTCAGTTAAGCACTTCAACTGATTGAATAAAGCCCACCCACATTATGTAAGATATGCTTTATTCACTCTATTTAAATATTAATCATTACTCAAACTCTTCTGATTTAAACGTTAATCACATCTAAAAAATACCTTTCCAGCAACATCTAGACTGGTGCGACCAAACAACTGGCCATTATAGCTTAGCCAACTGGACATACAACATGAGCCATCACAGGCTGTAGTCAAGGTGTTGGATAGGGCTGGATCTTATCTGAAGGCTTGACCAGGGAAGGCTGGATCTTCTTCCACACTCATCAGTTCTTGGCAGAATTCAATTCTTTGCATGCTATTGGATTGGTGGCCTAAGTTCCTTGCTGGCTCTTGGCAAGAGGTTGCTCTTGCTTTTTTGCCACATGGGCCTCTCCATTATGGTAGCTTGCTTCATCAAGGTAATCAAGGAAGAGTCTATTAGTAAGATGGAAATTATAACCTTATGTAACCTTATCAAGGAAGTGATATTCTACCACTTTACTACATTCTACTGTTTGGAAAACAAGTTGCTAAACCAGCCCACAACCAAGGGAGAGATTTACACAAGGGCATGAACACCAGCAGGTGGGCATCACGTTAGAGTCTGCCTATCACAGGTAGCTTATCTCTGTTAACATTTGGATGTCAAGTTAACTATTTCATTAGAATTGTCTTAACCAGTTTACGAGGTAGGCAGTTTTATTCCTATTTCACACATTAAGAAATTAAGTAACTATAACATATCAAGTAAGCGGCAAAGCTGGTAATCAAGCCTGCGTCTATTTGCTACCAAATGTTGCATCATTCTTATTAGGCTGTAAGGAATAAAACACATTGGAATTAAGCAACTCTGCGAACAAGCTTCTTTCTGTTTCTAACTTTTGCTTGACCTTCTACCCTGCAACCTGTTCGAGTTTTCTTTTTTGTTTCACTAGAGATTTCCTTTAGACTGACATCCATTGCCCTTTCTCAAACGTATGTACTCGATAGATGCTTAACTTCTCCAGATACAGCTCTGAGACCAGGAGTTATATTTGCCTTGTGGATTGCAAGGAAACTTTTCTCAGAATTTCTTCCCATTCTTTATATTCCTGCTTTCAATTTCCCTGGCTCATTATTTTATGATAATCCTTAGTGCCTCTTTGTGTTCCATGGCTTAGCCTAATTTTCTGCTACCCTGCTCATGTGACCTTACAACTGGAGCTATTCTGTTTTGCCAGCAGATTTAACCTTACTTCATTCTTCATAGCCAGTCTGTTCCCTTGAGAAGAGAAATAATCCCATGGCCTGATCATCCATTATCAGGACAGTGAAACCCTGGATTCTATTCTAAATTGTGCCCTGGGTTCTAAACTCTGGCTTCAAGATCTGCATTTTATAACTGATTCTCATATATAAGTACCATCCTGGCATCCACGTTTTCTAGGATTGGGGTCCCTACCTTGGGGTTCCTAGGGCCTGGAGTTATGATTCTGAACCCATTCATTGTAGCTAAATCCTCTTCTCTACCTCTGCCACACTGCCAGATTGCCGGTCCTCTTCTTATTTCAGCCTGTAGTTAACATCTAAGTATTATTCACCCCAGATAGGTAGAGAAGATGAGGAGCCTTATGACATTTCTTCTGGGTTTGTAATGGGTGGGAAATTACAAGAATGAAACTTCTAGTTTAAAGATTTTTTTGACGTGGACGATTTTTAAAGTCTCTATTGAATTTGTTACAATAGTTTCTGTTTTATGTTTTGGTGTTTTGGCCATGCAGCATGTGGGATCTTAGTTCCCCCACGAGGGATCGAACCCACACCCCCTGTATTAGAAGGTGAAGTCTTAACCACTGGACTGCCAGCGAAGTCCTGAAACTTCTAGTTTATATCCTTAGGTTACTTGTTATAAACTTTAAATGCAAAGAAAGAAAATTCCACGCCTTCTAGCTAAAGGTGAGGAAGGAATAGGAATTTGGAGGCAGAGGCCTTTCTTTAACCTTATGCCACTTACTCCAAGTAAGCTGTGACTATTGTTGAGGCAGTGCTTCACCCCAGACATCTGTGTAACAGACCACCTCTCTCCCTTCCTCAAATTTCTCCTGTTGGCCTGCATTGCTTACAGTACAGAATCCAAACTTCCTAGCCTTGTACTCAAGGGTCACCATGGGCTGGTTACAAGCAATTTTTCCAGTTGTATTTCCATGTCCTGTGCATGATAATCCCTTCCCTTTCCTCATGTATAATAGTCTTCCCTTAATTCTTCACTTATTAAACTTGATCCAAGATCTTTTCATTCCGGTCCATTAACACCACATTCTTAGATAGCATTTCCTGTTCCTTGCAAGAATCTCAATGAAATGCTCTTTTATCTGAGATCCTCATTACTTTGTTTATAACTACCCAAATGCATATTTCATTCTATCACATGATTTGGCTCATTGTTTACATGCCTTTCTTTCCTTACTAGTCCAGAACATTTTTAAAGATGTTAAAGACTGCTTTCTATTCTTTGCTGTATTCCTACTCTCAGATTCTATCATAATGCACTGAGTGAGGCATGGTGATAAAATGAGGTTGAGGACAAGACATAGATTTTGGAATCAGGCACACTTAAATTTGGAAATGGGTCCTGCCATTTACTAACTGTGTGACTGGGAAAGTTACCGAGCCCCCAAATCTTGCTTCCTTTATCTATCATATGAGAAGAGCACTGCCTGCATCAAAGGTTTGCTGTAAGAACTCACTAATATTTAATATATAGAAAGATTGGCACAATGTAGGGTAAAACAATTAATGTTTCTTCCCCAGACCTCCCATTCCCACAACCCAGAATCCAGACTTCATTCCAACCTCCTCTCCCACCCACGCTTCCTCGTTCTACCCCACCATTAATAAACGTTAAGTTGGATTGAATCCTGTCACTAGTCCCCCTCGAATCAGGAAGCAAATGACTCACAGTTTTTACCTTTCTGTTTTTTTGGTACCACGCATCCTCGCTTTTCTCCTCTCCCAGCCTGGCCTGGTATGAATCCTTCTTTTGCGTGCTCTTGCTGTTGTAAAATTTCATTTTCACCTTCACGTTCTTTGTTTACATGGTGTCCCTCTTCTGTTGAAAGAGAATGGCCTTGTAGAGCTGGCATTTGTTTAATCTTCTGGCTTCTCAAGACCATCTTTACGAGTTTCCTAATGTTCCCAGTGCTGGGGACTTCAAAACACAAGCCAGAGCTTTCTGACTAAGTGCTCCAACCTGAAAGGAGAGCTGTTCCAAGGTTATGTCATCTCCTGCAATGGCGCTTCCTCATCCACAGCCAGAGTTTCCATGGAGATGAAACAGAAATGAGTCTGTCTGATGAATTCTGATTTGTATAAATAGGAATCCATTTTAAGTCTATATTTGAGGCTTGAGCTTCTTGTCATAGTTAAGAAGAGGGTGGGAAGTTATCAGGTAAATTTCTAGCATTGAATATCTGCTCAGTTTAGTATAAGAGAGAGACTAGACCCTTGCCCTAAGGCGGCTTAAAATTTGGTTGGTGAATGAAAATTTATTTGGGAAATGAAAAGTAATCCACAGGATAGAGAGGGTAATTAGTGGATAAGAATAGGAAGAGGTAGTTTAATTACCATTTATTGACTTATTGCATGAATAAATAAATACATGATTGTTTGTGACCTCCTGCCCTACAAATTCATATGCTGAAAGCCTAATCCCCAATGTGATGGTATGTGGAAGTAGGGCCTTTGGGAAGTTATTAGATCATGAGTAGAGCCATCATGATGGAATTAGCATCCTTATAAGAAGAGACAGGAGAAAGCTTGCTTCCTCTCTCTCCTTCTCCCCTTCTCTTTTTCTCTCTCCCCCTCTCTCCTCACCATGTGAAGACATGGCAAGAAGGAGGCAAATCAGGAAGAAGGTCCACACCGGAACATGACCATGCTGGTATTCTGATCTTGGACTTTTTAGCCTCCAGAACTGTGAGAAATAAATTTCTGTTGTTCAAGCCACCCTGCCTATGGTATTTGTTATAGCAACTCAAACTGACTAAGACAATGATTGAATGAATGAATAAAATTGGTTAAATGAATGAATAAATAAGTCTTGTACTTTACAATTTTGACAAAGTAACTAATTCAAAGCAATTTAAATCACCTTTAAATTATTTGCATTGGAACTCCACATTGATCTCATTAAGTCAGCAATTTAAGCAATTTCAACAAAGACCCCTAAAGTAACCACACTGGCCAGATAGTACACTGAGTACAAAAGAAAAACAAAATGAATAAGGTATTGTCCTTTTTCTAGTATACAAACAAAAATTTCCCCTCACCCTTCTATGAATTGTTGCCAAGATATCCTAAGTATGGTCCATAACCTAGCATTGAATAGGAACCAGTTTTATATCATCAGTTTTAAGTACAATAATAGGTTGAATGCAAATTGTGTTGGGATTCAGGACGACTTGCTGATTGATCTATAAGCATTACTCAGTGTGTCTATTTCATCAGTTGGAGAGCTTTATCTTTCTCTTCTGGAAGTAGTTTGACAGATTTTGTTCTCTGTTCTTGGTATGTGAAATATTTGTTGTGTTCTCAACTGGAACATAAATTTCTTGAGAGCAAGATCTATTTTTAATTTATCTTCCACAGAGCCTAGCATAGTGTCTGGCATATGGCAGATACTCAATTATATTGGATGAATGAATGAAGGAACAAGTGTAATATAAAATAGCGATGTGTATTTGCTCAGTAAGGATTTGGAAACTATTACTATGTGTCACACACACATCTTAGCAATGGAGACATAAAGATAAATAAAACTAGCTCCTGATGCTTCAGGAACTCTCAGCCTGGCTGGAAACTCCAAATGCAAACCAATAATGATGATTCAGTGTGCTAAGTATCATGGCAATGATAAACATCAGAAGCTTTATGAGCAATTGGCAGGGCTCAAGCATTCTGAAAAGACTTAGGAAGAAAGGTGAACTTGAAGTAGGACACAAAGAATGAAGAAGTTTGCCACATGAAAAAGTGAGGAAGATAATTCAACAGAAGGATAAGAATGCAAGCTAGTGGTGAGATAGAGCTCATTACAGACAGAAGGAACAGCACATGCAAAGGCACAGAGAAATGAGAATGTCCGACATTTAAAACAATTTGAAGTGGCCAGAGTAGGGGTGTGTTATGGAGAGTCATAGGATAAGGGAGTAGCAAGATAGACTAAGATCAGATTATAAAGTTCCGGCCATGCCATTGAACTTCATAACTTGAGCAATAATAAGCCATTGATTTTCTTTAAGGAGAGTAGTGAGATAATCAAATTTTTGTCTTAGAAAGACAAGTCTGACTAAGATGGGGAAAGTGAGTGATCCTACGTATTGAGGAAGGAAGGGAACATTTATTGAGTGATGACTATATGCCAGGAAATTTATTGGGGGGTTTCACAGATATACTGAGGTTTGCTTCATTTAATCCTTATGAACCAAAAGCAATAAGCATTAGTATGTTCATTAACAGAGGAAAGGTCTAATGCTTGAAACTGGGAATGAAAGAATGATTAGAAGTCGAGAAACTACTTAAAATTCTAGGGGAGACCAAAAGTAGGTCAATGCCAGAATAATGGTGTTAGAGAGGGTAGGGTAGGGAGGGCAAAAGGTTAAGGATACAACATATTGGGGAAGTTCAGAAAGCATAATTAATAGAATTGTCATTAACTGGATGTAATAATAAGGAAGAGGAATAGTCAATGGTGAATTCAAAGTCTCTAGAAAGTTGAAAAGCCTGGGTCTTATATGACTGTCTTCTTTGAATGGTTTTAATATTTTTCACGTTTCTCTTTATACCATTACCTTGAAATCCATAGAGGTAGCTAGAAATATCCTTCAAGGTGCAAACCAGAGTTTTAGAGATTTGTGCCTTACGTGTATCCCCCTGGGAGTCAGCTACAGTGCTAGGAAATATCCCAGGTACCCAGGATTCAAGATGATTTTGTATCTTTCAACTCTACTGTATTGAGAGGATTTCTGTTGTTAAAGTATTCAGAGGAACTTGGAAGCAAACAAACATATAAGTGCAAAGAATTGTATCTAAGGGGAGACGCCACCCAGACACTTGGCAAGCCTAAATTCACTTGGAAGCAATTAGTGTCCCAAGAAACTGATATCATAGAGGATCAAAGTGTTCACTGGGAAGTGATTTGGGGGATAAAGAGGCCATCAGTGACTTCACAGCAAACCATGCAGTGATTTTGAAACAGTGTGTTTTGCAATGCTATGCACAGCAGAGGAGCCACTCCAATTCCAGAGAAATCCTGCTGACAACCAAAAGACCTGTTTCTTATGCTTCCCAGAACTTCTAGTATCACATATTCTCTTTCCTCTCTCAAGCTTAATTCTGGTGGTCTACTCCTTATTTTGAGAGTTTCCTTAACAACTATCATGACTGGAAAATTTAGTCATGCACATACCAAACCTTTTGTTTTACAAAGGGATCGAGAGTACAAGAGATGAATTTGAATTGAGGAGATAAAGAAAAAAATTAATACCCTTTCTAGACCCTTCTGCAGTGGTTCTGATCACTTCCTCTGACCAAAGTGATGAAAGGGGAAATAAGAAAAGAGGATGTGAGTGACACAGGAAATTAGAAGGGGAGGAGAGGGGCAAAGAGACTTCAAAGAGACCTGTCCTGTCTTGCATATCTACAAACTCCCCATTAATGTGTCTTGTAGCAGCCTACTTTTTTGTTTTATAGTTCTTATCAAAGTTTGCAGATATATTTTTATAACTATGGTCACCACTCATGGTCCCTGAAATGCCCAATAATAGCTAAAAATAATGGTGTCCAGCAGAGTAGAGTGAGGGATTTGTACGTGTCGCACACATGTTTGTGGTATGTGTGTGTGTGAGAACAATGCTTGCCAAGATGAGAAGATGCCTCAGAATTCTCAAATGGAGGCCCAGAACTTCATCCAGGTAGGAGGAGGAGATTTACAGGTTTCAATTATGATACTCGGGGAATTAACCAGACCAATGAGCTAATGAAATGGTAGCTTCTGTACATGAGATCTGACTTTCAGAATCACATTCTCTGAGGATTAAAAATTCAGACACCTTAGATTCAGAACACATTATCAAAATCCTCTACAACAAGTCCCAATCTTCTTTTCCTTTACCATCTCACACTTCTCTTTCCTCCATCCTCAGAAACACATGCACACACACACACACACACACATACACACACACCACCCTACATTTCAGCCATTCTCTTATTCCCACTCTATTAGTTTCCTATTGCTGCTGTAACAAATCACCACAAGCCTAGTGGCTTAATAAAGCACAAATTGATTATCTTATAATGATGGAAGTCACAAGTCCCACACCAGTCTTCTTGTACTACAATCAATAAGTACAGGTCTGTGTCCCCTCTTGAGGCTCTAGGGGAAAATGTATACACTTAATTTTTCCAGCCTCTAGAGACTGCCTGCCGTTCCTTGGCTTATGACTCCATTTTTCCTTCTTCAAAGCCAACAACAGGATTTTCACGTCTCTCTCTGACTCTGACCTTCTTTTGCTTCCCTCCTTCATTAATAAGGACCCTTATAATTACATTGGGCCCATCTAGATGGTATATGATAATCTCCCCATTTTAAGAATTTTATCATAAACACATCTGTAAAATTCCTTTTGCCACATAGTTGACATATTCACAGACATTGGACAGGAGGCCATGGCCATCTTTGGAGGATGGTCTTTATTTTACCTCGCATGCTTGCAAAATGCCAAGCACATTCTCACTTCCATATATTTTCTTAGGCTAATTTCTTTGCCTGGATTCCCTTTTCTCCCTTTTCTACCTAGAGATCACTTACCTTGACTACGACCTCTTCTCTGAATCTTTCACTAATTACCCATCTTTCCCTTGGAAGAATTACTGTTTTATCCTCACAGCAATGCGTTAAATATTGAGTCGATTACAGCAGCCATCACGTGGAGTTGTTTTTCTGTCACTTGTCTGCCTCCTGCAGGAGGCTGGGAATGTTTCAAGGTCAGGATATATACCTTACTCATTTCTTGTTTAATTACTAGGGAAGTGCCATTAGTAAACACTGTTTATCTTATATATGATTGAATTCACTGATTTAGGTTGAATATTTTGGTCATTAACAACAAAGACTTTGCTGTGTCCCTTCTAACTCCAATTCAAGAACTGCTTTCAACCGTGTCCTGAAAAAGCTATGGCTTAGCTGGTACCATCATAACTGAGTTCAGACATTGGAAGAAATCTCTAGGAAAGAAGATTGATTTGTGTGATGTCAATAAAACCAATACCCCAACATTACTGACCCACTTTGATTTATCATGAGCATGAGTTTTCTGGTGAAAAGAGCTGTAAATCAAGAATCAACTCTTTGAATCATCTTCCAAAGAGAACAATGTGCTTTTAGCATAAGAATATACCAGTTTAAACCATAACGTATGCTTGTAAAGTAATTTACAGCTTGTAAAGCGCTTTCCTATGCATTATCTCATCTGAAACCCCACATTAATTATGTTAAGTAGGTAGAGTTTATTATCCCAGTTTGCAAAAGAGGAGATTAAGGCTCTGAGAAGTTGTGACTCAGTGATTGACAGATGTGGAAATAAAATCTAGTCCTCACTCAAATGTTAGTTCTTAATATATTTCACTGTAATGAGGTTTCGATTCCTTCACCATTAGATCTGAGGCAGAAATAGCCAGAACAATTTCTCCTTAAACTCCTTTGCATAATCCTATAGAGGAATTGTTGAAGGATCACTTATGACTCTTACTATAGTCAATGTATCTAATATTCCTCAGTACTATAGTTAAACTGCCATATATATATATATATGTATGTATATATATATATATATATATATATATATATATACATACATATATACATACTATAGCTAACCTGGTTCCTTGTGAATATGTTCTAGATCAGACTTTGAGAACAAAATACATTGCCAAAAGTCCATGAAAAAAAAAAAAAGAACTGTCTCTCTAAGAAGAGGGGTCATGTCATTTTTTTTTTTTAAACATCTTTATTGGAGTATAATTTCTTTACAATGGTGTGTTAGTTTCTGCTTTATAACAAGTGAATCAGCTATACATACACATATATCCCTATATCTCCTCCCTCTTGCGTCTCCCTACCACCCTCTCCATCCCACCCCTCTAGGTGGGCACAAAACACCAAGCTGACTGGATATAAGTAATGTAGAACAGAAGTCCATCCACTTGGAAGTCTGGAAGAAGAGTTTCCCTGCTGAATGTGGCTGGACCATTCCAGAACAACTTATTTTTAAAACTAAAAGCAAATTCAAAAATATAAAATGTTTATAAGCCACATTTTTAAAATGCTTCAATATTAAAATAGTATATCTAAATGACATTATGGAAATCAGTTGAGTAAGGTGCTCAAAGAATCAGTCCCTCCACTAAATCAACCATAAACTTGGGAAAATGGACAGAATCAACTTTCTTGGAACCCTGGATTCTAACTGAAGACTTGTGGTAACTGAGGGAGTGTTTGATGAAGAAAAAAGTTACCAAATTTTGTTAATATTGTGGCACTTCTCTTTGTTGCCTATCATTACACAACATAGCAGTAGTGGTCAGGTGGTCAGGTGATGGTGGCTCACATTCCTGGTGGGGCTTGCTGGAGCTAGTGGAATGAAACTTATTCTTAAAATGCTGTGATTGTAAATTTGTGTCTGTTACTGCAGTTCACACAGGGGTTAGGGGCTAGTGCAGAGGTTGACTTTTGTTTTGCCCCCTTCCCTCAGCTGGACTAGCTTTCTTGGTGGCAGCTGAGGAGTCTGTCAAAAGATTTAAAGACATACACCATCTGTTCCTGCCAGTGGCAAGGAATGGAAGATGAGGCAATCATCAGACAGATCCAGAAGCCTGGGAAGGAGAGGGCTGAGGAGGAAATTTCTTGGTGGAATAAGGGCTTAGAAAGGCCTCTGTATATACCAAAGAAGATGGAGAACAGTGTGCATGTCCAGGAAAAGACACGTGCCCAGGAAAGACTTGAGGGTACTCTAGGTTTATATCTCTGACAAATCTGTGGGTGCTGCACAAGAAGGAGGTGAAGGCTAAGGCAGGGTTATAGGCAGCCTAACTTATCATTGAGGGAGTGCTCCAGCTCAGAGTCAAGTTACAAAAACCGGACAGTAGTATTTTTTCCCTTCATTTTTGATTCCAGGGTTTAAGCAAATCCATGTCAAGTCACTGGGTGACCACTAAGATAAATGAACAGAGACTTCAGTGATCACATGCAACAAAGAATACAGTCTTTGCAAAATAGTTTGGACAAGTCACCAAATAAACAGATAACTATAGCCCATAACAATCAATAACAGCAAACCCTAAGGAAGAAGAATGATTCCAAGATTCACTGCATTATTATATTCAAAATGCCCAGTTTTTAACAAAATATTGGAGCATGCAAGAATCAGGAAAACATGGCCTACTCATAAGCAAAAAATAACAGAGACTGTCCCTGAGAAAGCCTAGCAGTTGGATTTACTGGACAAGAAATTAAATCAAATGTCATAAATATGCTCAATGAGCTAAAGGAAACCAACACTGTAGCTTTGTAGTAATTTTGGAATCAAGAAGTATGCATCCTACAATTTTGTTCTTCTTGTTCAAAATTATTTTGGCTATTTTGGACCCCTCCTGATTTGATTGAATAGGAATTTGAAGATCCAATTTTGAAATTAAAACTTATGTATCTTGAATTGTAATACATAAAATATGAGGTTGGAAACCATTGGGCCAGCTATGTTTCCCACCATGTGGACCAGAGAATCAGAGGAAGGGAGTTTGCAGAAAAAAAGAAAAGTGAGGCAGAAGAGCAAAGAGAAGCAATGAGGAAAGAGAGGGAATCTTTATAACATTCACATTCCTCATTCCAGATGCATCTCTGAGCTTGAATTCCACAATCCCTCTGTATCCTTTTAATACATTGTCTCTTTAACTTAAATTGGTAGGTTTTCTGTCCCTTGAAATGAAACGAGTCATAACTATTACACAGTGAGGAAATGAATACTGCTTTACAGACACAAAAATCTTAATACTTTTGCATATTTTAAAGGCAACAAATAAAGAGACAAATTTCTTTTTCTGTTTCAAGCCATCTATAGGATTTTAGAGTTTCTAAAGTATATTTGAATGCAGTATCTAATTTCATCCTAATACTCCCCTGGAAGTAAATGTTATTAGCACCCCTATTTTAAGGATTGGAAGACTGACACCTAGAAAGGTAAAATGGCTTGCCCCAGTTAGCAGCGGAACAGGAGCTAAAATTAACGTATTCCATGAAAAGCAATCTTTACTGAGCAGCCATTCTGTGAGTGACTTGTCCTGGGAGACAGAGATAGAAAGAAACAGGGGATAATCTCCATGCCACCATCTCTACACGTGGACTTCCTCTCCCATGGCACACAATCTCCTCTCTACTTGGCAGGGACAAGTAGAGTGAGCTGTGCCTCACGGGCCAGTGCTAGTACCTCAGCTTCCTAGAAAGCCTTTCTCAGGGCACTCTGCTTGTCATGAACTATTATCAGCTCAGCTGGCTTGGGTACCCACTGGAATCCAAAGGATCAGACCCTTTCCATTATTCTTTAGCCTTTTCCCTGTGTCCATTCCCTCCTGACACCAGAGATGTGCACTGATTAAGCAATTTTAAGAAGGCAAATTTCTATGGCTGAGGTAGCTGTGCAGAAACTTTTTGTGCTCTCTAACCAAAATGCTTTGTGTATGTAAAAGGCTACTTTTAGAATTGGATTATAAGACTTACTGCACAGTTACCTGAGATTGGATTATAAGACTTACTGCACAGTTACCTGGGATCAAGGTATCAAACCAGAATAAGGCTTCCAGCAGATTCTAGTCATGAGCAATAGATTAGGACAAGAGATTCCATATTACAGCAAAAACAGTCATAATGGGTAAAAAAAAATAGTGCATGGACAGAATCTATATGCTGCTTACTTTCTTTAGCAGTCTCACAGCAATTCAGGTTGGTATGGGCTCTTCAGTGTCAGGGACCCAGGATCTATTTATCCTGTAGCTTCAACATCCTTAGCACATGGTTTCCAACTCCTGGTTCAAGATGGCTGCTCAAATACAATTATCATGTTTGTGTTCCAGTCAGCAGGAAGGGAGAAGAGGCTTTCCCTTTAAGGACATTTCCTAAGAGTCACATACTTATTTCCTTTTACCAAAAATGCACCAAAGCTTAGACATGTAGTTATAACTCATTGCAAAGAGACTGAGAAAGGCGATCTTTATTCTGAGTAGACATGTGCCTATCTTAAATTTAAAAGTTGTATTAATAAATGACAACAGGGTATTAGAGGGCACATAGCAAACTCTACCACAGTGTGAAAGCTGTGGGTGAAGTCATTATAAGCCTGTGCATGTGTGGCCTTTATGAAAATGCCAAGATGGAAAGTTCTGTTTCCTTAGATCAAACATATCGTTTCTCTTCTACAGAAGCATCCTGGTATACCAGCACCCTGGGGAAGATAGAGAAAGTGATGTCTGCAGAGCAATAGAATGTTCAAGATGCAGCAATTACAAGTAAGAGCAATACTGTTATAATAATCATGATAATAATGTCTCACATTTGCAGAATGCTTCAGATTTCCAATATTTAACTTATCCTAATTGAACCCCAAACTATGTAACAAAGATTTTAGTAATAACTCAATTTTATAGAGGAGAAAATTGAGAATCAGGGAGGTTAACTGCTTGTGTAAAGTTTATTACACAGCAAGTAAATCCTAGTCCAAGGCCTGAGCACTGTGTTTTACCCTGATTCTAATGTTCTTTGAGGAATGCAATGCCAATGTATAAGTGCAATTCTAATTTCGATGTATTCCTGCATTCACTCATCAACTCATGTTTACTGAGCAGCCCAAATAACACAAACAGAACAGAACTCCTGAGTTCAAAGGCTTTTGAGAAGCTTGTAGTGAAAAGTGGCATGTATACATATATATATATAAAATTTATATCTATATATTTATTTTATATTCATATATGTCATATACATATATAACACAATATATTTGTGCTTTTTAAAAGAATATGTAGACAATTCATTGGTGGGGAGGAGTATCATTTTCCTCTTCAAGCGTTAGATTGATGCCAACAGAATTAATAGGCTACCCTGTACCATAGAGACTTTGCCTCCTCCAGTGGGTCTTTCTTTCTCTCTTAAAGCTTCATCGTATCATTTCCTCCATCCCTTGCTGATACATTTCTCTGATGAAAGGTCTTACAACACCCCAGTGAAATAACCATCATTATTCCTATCTTATAGAATGAAAGAATAAGATCAAGATAGATAGATAAGCTTCTCAGGATGGAAGCAAAAACTCTATGTCAAACCAAAATTACCACTCTTTTAGTAAGTTTCTTACCAAAACTACAGGATCCTAAAAATAAAGATTGTATTTATATATCCATTATTATAACTACCATTTTGTGTGCCTCTAACACAATGCCATGAACATAGTAAATAGCCCCATTTGCCAGGTCCCGGATTGAGGGCTCTCTATACATTAGATAGTGATAATAATGATAGATAACATTTATTGGCATGCACCCAGCACTTTGTTAAATATCTGATGTCTGCCTCATTTAATCTTTAGGACTATGTTGTGAGGTTGATGATGTCATCCCCTCATAGCATATGAACTTGCTGAGAGCCAACAATGTGCCTGTGTTCACGGAATTCATATGTCCTCAGATTTTGGGGTCTTAAAATCTAAGTTATCAATCACTGCCTCCTACTATATGAATTTATATAGTACATTGACTTTAGTTATAAATTAAAACACGAGGGAGAGAAAAAACAAGAAGATTGCAGAGCAAGAATAAGAATAATATTTCTTGAAACACCGAGAAGAAATACCCGTGTGAGATGAAAAAATACCATATAAGTATAAAAAGATATAATGGATGTCTGTTTACACTTGAGATGTACATGATTTTCATCACTGTCTTTCTTCTAGGTATTACAATTATTTCTGTGCATGTTTTTGATATTTTATTTGACTATAAGTTTTTTAAGGACAGGGACAAAAGTTTTTTTCATTTTTTAACCCCTTTACATGAGTGAAAGTATATAGAAATTGGAGTAAGAGATGTGAGTTGAAATCTTTGCTCCACTCAATTCTTACGTGACTAGAAAACTCTTCTCATCCGTGAAATGGAGAGGATGAGCCTGAACAAACAAAATCACACGGCTGTGCTGAGAGTTAAACAAAACTATATAAGTTACAGTATCAACTGAAGTGATATCCAAATGTTCATGATTGACATCATCAACATCATCGTCATCACCATCACTTCATTATAATCATCATTAGACCCAACACTTTGTCTCACAAAATGAGGCATGAATATTTGCTGAATGAAGGAATGATGAAACAAATGGATGAGTAAATGAATGAGACGGGATGGACTAGAAAAAAAGCAGGAACCTAGATTTTACACAGCCTTGCAATCTCATTTACCATAAGTAGTTCAAGACAAAAAATAGGTTACCAGTGCTTAATTTTGAAGTCCTGCTTTGTGTGTAGTTTTCTGATGGTAAAATGTAAATTTGGCTTGAATGGACCCCAAGTAAAGGTCATGGGTAGGACTGGAAAAAACCTTCGTCTTCTAAAATGAAACTGTAAGTACTTTGGCACTGATGAGAGTCATCTTCTTCAATGGCCTTGAATGACCTTCCAGCATATGAGAGGAGGGGATCAAATACCCCCCTTAATTAAGTCTATTGTGGATGGACCCCACAGCCAAAGAGTTACCCTAGTTCAGACTCCAGGCATCTGTATCCAAATCAGGTATGCATTTCCAAAAGTGAATTTTTACCACTGAAGTTGAGGATGTTACTTCACAGAAGAAAGAATATCAGCTAATATTAGGAGCGTTTAAACCTCATGACATTTCCTGCCCCTTATGGGAAACTTGCATATATTAAAATTTCTTAAAAATCAAGAATCACTTTTGTCCCAAGTAACATTTCTTTGCTTTTTCTTTCATAACTTCTGATGTTACAGTCATTTATGCTTAAGGATAAAGAAATCAGGCTGAAGAAGAAAAAAGCAGATGTGGAAAAAATGTGTAAGATTTAAAAGAGTGCCCCGTTTTACATTTCTGGCTCTGTTGTACAGGGTGGTCTCATGAGGAGTGAAAGGAAAGAAAACCCACAAAACCAACCTATTGGGTGGGTGGAGGAGAAGAAAGGGAGAATTAAAAAAACAAAACAAAAACTAAAACATCTTTTTCTTTAAAATGGAATCACTTGCTTAAGACAAAAAAAAAAGGAAAAACCTAAATTACAAGTATCGTTAAGGACTTTTATGAATTAGTTTGCATAAATGCAATCACTTTTTGTATGCACCTACAAGTATTTGGATTTATACGTGTGTTTTTATTGGTTTTGTTGAAAAAAAAAGTTTTCTAATCACAAGAATGAGCTATCACATGCAATAAAGGTACTAAGGATCCCAAACATTAAGCCCGTTGGGTTGGAAATAGAGAAGAAAAAATGAACAACTCTCCACAGTTTCTCCTCATTTGACCTTTAAACTTGGTTTTATCATTTTGCCTGAAGAACTGTGAATTCTCATAACTCATTTGAGCCCTTTATTCTAGGTAATGAATAAGTATGAAAATGTCTTCCCATGCTTGCTGTGGGCTGGGAAGATGTCTACACCTCCGGTCATCCACATTTGTGAGAACACTGAATGTAATCATAGAATGACTGGAAGCTGATAACAACATTTCAATACTAGTGATAAAAGTATTTAGTCTTATTTAAAAAAATTTTTTTATTGAGTATAGTTGATTTACAATGTTGTGTTAGCTTCAAGTGTACAGCAAAGTGAATCAGTTATATGTATACATATATCCACTCATTTTTTTTTTTAGATTCTTTTCCCATACAGGCCATTACAGAGTACTGAGTAGAGTTCCCTGTGCTACACAGTAGGTTTTATTAGTTATCTATTTTATATATAGTAGCATTTAGTCTTAATACTGGAAAATATCAAAAGATGTCATCTAGTATGTTGGCTACCTGGGAAATTTTAGAGGCCAAGAAAAATCAGGTGAAGTGCTCTCCTATTTTTAAAGGCATCTCTCTTTTTAAGAAGCAGACCAGGTGATTCTGATGCAGGTGGTTGGTTAGAAGATGATACTTTGAGAAACATTCCCTTAACCAGGAAGAGAGCAAATATTTCATTAATGAACATTTACTACTTGCCAAACACTGACAGATGCTTTATACATACTGTCATCATTCTTCAAAACAACCTTATGAATAAGTATTATTATCCCATTTTGCAGATAATAAGTAGAGGCCAAGACTGTGGCCTAATAAGTGGTCTAAAAACTAATAAGTGGAGGATTAAGGATTCAAGTCCATGTTCTTCTAGCTATTTCTTTCCCTACACCAAAACTTGTTTCTTTTGCTCACATGTCTATCAATTCTGAGGATCAGAACATTATTCTTCTTTGGGTACAAAAGTGCAGTGTGCTATTATTTAGCTCATGAATCCATTTTTAGATTGAACAATGTCTGGGCATCAGCATGCAAATCAAACCCCACTCAGTAGAAGTATTGAGAAAAATGTCTTGTGGGTCCAACTTGGCTCAGAAATGTCTCTCCCCAACAGCAGTGGGTCTGTCTAATTGAGTTTTTTAAGGATTACTCATCATCAATTATTTCGGCCTGAAAATTGGATATTTCTCACAAAAGAAAATTTGGGAAGGGATTATAATCAGGTTTGTGGATAAGATTTGTTCTTTTTATAACCCAATCCTGTTATTTCTTATGGCTCCATTATCTTTGGAAAGTCGGTATGTTTTGTTCTTCTTTTATATTGGTTTTCCATTCTTTCTTATACCCAGATGCTAAAATTAGATTTAGGGCATCATAATTATGCCATAATTACCATGATCATATTTTCCTGCCATTGAAAATTCGTACCAATTTTGATTTTCCCCAAAACTTCAACAGATGCTCTCTTTCTATAGCATCGTAAATCAGTGTCAGTGTGTATATAAATGTACAAGCCATTTTGCTGAACTCATGAGGGGTGTACTGAACTCACTGTTTCACTGAAGTTAATTATTTCCAAGAATTATCATTCTTTCTATTGATAATTTTATTCCAGAGAGCTTAATTTTTCTCTAATTACCCTGAAAACTGTCTTGTTTCACTGTCCAGAAAGGAACTTATTATCTCTGCCTGAAAACTTCAGTTTACAAATGAGACATAGAGGACCAGAGAAGGGAAGTGACTTGTTCAAGGTCACTTAGCAAGTCAGGAAGAGGGTCAAGGTTAGATATTTTTATCCCCAAATGCGTTTTATTGTATCACACTGACTTAATCAGACTTAGGTCTTGGGACTTAAGACTGGGATCTTAATTCTGACTAGCCATTCTGCCCTGTTACTTTTGAGCAATAGAAGATTAGAAAATACAGTGGAAGGAAACTAAAGGTCACCACTTCTGGAAAAGAAGAGTAAAGGGTTTAGTGTCCCAGTAAAGTCTGAAAATAAGACGTTGTTTATCTGGGATTAGGAGTACTATTACTCTCTCACTAGGTGGTAGTTAAGAGCTAAGAGGAATAAAGCTTTGGCAATTCATTTACTCATTCAACAAATAATGACTATCAACCGTCTGTGTATAGTCTCTGGGGATACAAGATAGAAGACACTTTCCCTCACACCGTCCCAAGAAAAAGAGTTGTCGTTCCAGTGGTATTTAGAGATATACAGACCAATAATTATAACATAAGAGTGGTACATTTATGGATCAAAGTTGATTGTGAGATTTATTTTTAATACTGTACTATCTCTAATTTTATCCCAAGATAACTGTTTCTTTCTCCTGCACTTATAGAACTATTGCTTTATTCAATATATTTTAGTTTATATTTTAATTATTTTTCATGCCCTATCACCAATAAAGTACTGAATCAAGCAAGGCTCCTATCTTCAAAAACTTGCAATCTAGTAGAAGAGACAAAATAGTTGTTAGTCATAATTCAAATTGAAGTGTGAATATTCATCTTTAAAACTAAGGTATTAAGTGGTTAGGATAGAGGTAGCTTTGATTTTGATCCTTAAAGGATTCGGCAAGTGGAAAATGGGCCAGTTGTTCCAAATATCAGAGACTTTGTGTTTAGAGGTCTGAAGCTTACAGTTTTACAGGGTAATTCAGTAAAAAAGGGCAGTGGAGAAAAGTTTAATTTGGAAAAATATGTTGGAGCTAGATTTGGAGAAAAGTTGGACATTTTGAAAGCAATCTGACCACTGATGAGTTGAAAAAAAGCCATTTATTGAAATGGCATGTTTAAGGTCGAAGCATTTCTAAGGTGGTCAGAATAGCCTAACCATCAGTTGAAGAGTCTATTGAATTTGTTCCATTTTTCTGACAAGGTCAGCTACTGACCAGTGATTACATAGTAACTTCTCACTATGGTCATGAACATGTGTTTGGGGTGGGGGGGTGGTGGTGGTGGAAAGGACTCTTGTTTAATATCAACCACTGTACACTTTTCCAGGTCACATATGAAAGAGGTGCCTATTAGTTAGAGGTAAGAAATAATCCTTAGAATTTCATGGCAGCAGACAGGAGGACATGTAGAGCCATTAGCTACCACTCCATATAGAGATATGATGAGTTCAAGGAGACTTAATATGGTGTCTGAAATTAGATTAAACTCACTTGTGTAATTAACTCATGGTGCATCAACAGTCATTTCCAAATTCTTGTGCAAACTGCTTATCAAAGATAGAGTTGCTGCATCATTTTTCTTTTCCAATAAGACAATGAACGATACTTCTGGTTTATCTATATTGCATGTTTTTAAAAATACTGAGTGAGGCATGAAGACAATAATGTTTGTTCAAAATAAATTCCAAATATTTAGCTGATAAATTTTAGAGGAATCTTAGAGATTATCCAACTGTGTTTACCAACATAATTAAATTTGTTTAAGCACATTAACTATAAATTGCCCTCTGTTATGTGTCAGGGACTTGTTAGGTGAATTCAGAAGACATTGGTTTGGAATCTAGTTCTGTCATTTATAAGTTAGGTGATTTTGGGTTAGTCACTTAACCTCTCTGAAGCTCTTTCACTATCTTTAAGCAATGTGAATGAAAGTCTTCCAACCTCATGATGGCGTTATGCGGGTGAACTAGGTAATGTATGTGTGAAAAGAACTTTGAGTAATGGAAGATGCCTTAGACATGTTAGCTCACATTATTATTAAAACATTATAGATGTCCTACCTTAAGAGGTTGAACTTGGGGAAAATGCATGGGATGGTTGAAATCACCCTTTTCTTTTCTTTTCTTCTTTTTTTCTTTTTTGAGTTGGCTTTGGCTCATTAGTACTTTCATTTTATCAAGTAAGGACATTTTTATTTTTATTTTAAAAAATTTTTATTGGAATATAGTTGATTTACAATGTTCTGTTAGTTTCAGGGGTACAGCAAAGTGAATCAGTAATACATCTACATACATCCATTCTTTTTAAGATTCTTTTCCCATACAGGTCATTACAGAGTATTGGGTAGAGTTCCCTGTGCTATACAGTCAGGACCCTTTTCTTTTTTTTATATAAATTTATTTATTTTGTTTTTGGCTGCGTTGGGTCTTCCTTTCTGCTAGCGGGCTTTCTCTAGTTGTGGTGCGCGGGCTTCTCACTGTGGTGGCTTCTCTTGTTGCAGAGCACAGGCTCTAGGTGCGTGGGCTTCAGTAGTTGTGGCACAAGGACTCAGTAGTTGTGGCTTGCAGGCTCTAGAGCACAGGCTCAGTAGTTGTGGCGCACGGGCTTAGTTGCTCCATGGCATGTGGGATCTTCCCAGACCAGGGATCGAACCTGTGTGCCCTGCATTGGCAGGTGGATTCTTAACTACTGTGCCACCAGGGAAGCCCAAGGACCCTTTTCTTTATTCATCTTTACCCACAAGCAAATAAACACAAACAGGTTAGCAACTATACAACCATGTAGTTATGTGAGAGAAACAGTAGGACAGGGAGGGACCAACCTCTCCTTTGTATAATCAGTCCAGAGTTGTTCACTCATTTGAAATAGCGTCAAAATGAGAATAATATAAATATTTTAGTAATTATTAGACAGTGGTTTTGAAGAAGGTGATTGATCTTAACAGGAATATTTTTCATTTTATTTTAAGTGTGTGACTAGTACTCATCCTAACTGCCACTGCAGGGAGCGTTCCCTTCTCCTCAACAGAAACTGATCATGGAAATTGTCCAATCTGCAAGGTATAAGAAAATATCTGGAGATTGATACTTGATTATTTGGAGGGGAAGACCACTGATATCCTATAAGATGGGGAGAGGAATTAAGTGGAAAATGCAACAGAGGTACGGGAGAATGGCAGGTTTAGAGAAAAGGGGATTTTTCACCTGGGCAGCTCAAAAACTGTAGGGACTATCTAGGGATCAACAGACGCCTACATAACACTCTTCTGAAAGAGAGTCAAGAAGGTAGACCAAGGAAACTATGCTCTGTCCCTGTATTTCTCCTAATCTCCATCATCACATACAAACTTCTCACATATACATACACACAAACACACACACACATACACGGAATCACGTATATTTTCTATAACTTTAAAGCAACTGTTTAAGTTCTTTAGAAAAGAATTATTGAAACCATTTCCAAGTTTATGGGTACACTGTTTTTTGAGAAAGGAGAGAAGAAGAGTGATATCCATAACAAAAAGTGTGTATGCCCTCCTCCAATACTATTGTTGGTTCCCTCATTGTGGATTCCCAGTGAACAAAGGTTTTCAACACCTAGACAAGAGTCCCACTTGGAGAAGATGAGGCCCTCTGACTTTCTCTACTCAGAGAGAAGCAGGAGAGAGACCTTGAGGAATAAAAAAAAAACAAAAAAACCCAGGAAACTTATTATGGGTTAAGGATACATAGTTTCAAACTAAATCTGGATAAATCATTTCATGGAAGACTCACAGTAGGAGAGCAATATTGTCAAACAGCTCTTACATTTCAGATGCTCTACAATGTATTATCTCCACTTTTAGATGAAGAAATTGAGCCTCAGAAATGTTATATCATTCTTGTAGGTCAAATGATGCTGAATAGAAAATCTAAGATTCTATCTCATGTCCACACAACCTCAAAACTCTGCTCTGAGGTGACACCATGTTGAGAGATTGGTAACTAGTATCACTTATTGCATGCTTAGTGTATTCCCAACTCTACATTATATAATTAATTCTCACAATAGACAAATTTAGTGGGGCACTATTATGCCCATCTGACAGACAAGGAAAGAAAAGAGATCAAGGTGATAATGAAATTCACACAGCTAAGAAGTAGGTTTGGGATTAAAGCTCAAGTGTGTCTAAATCAAAGTTTGTGTCCATTCTACTAAACTGCAATAGCCCAGTATCCCTTTGAGATTCACCTATGAAGAGCAAACTTACCTTCCAATCAATGTGGCCTTCTGGGGTCCCTACCAGAACAGAGTGACAAGATTCATTACTGCTTCTTCTGGTTACTCAGTGGTACCATAATTCTGTGTGCTTTTTGCTCCCATAGGATTACACATTGCATTGCTACTGCCTATATCTATATGTGCCAAACCAAAATATGCGCTGCAGCTTATCTTGCCATTGTCCATTTCCAGGGACTGGCACGAAGTAGGAACTCAGGAAATTTTATTGAATCTCTATTCTGATGAGAAAGTCTTAACGGGTGAATCCTGAAATGGACGGCTGAGCTTGTGTCAAAGTTCCTCAGCTAGTTCTAAGGTTTGGGAACTGCTTGAAGCAACTATAAATGCACCAGGAGCCAGAGTATCCAATACTTACTGCAGCTCCCAAACCTCTGATGACTGTCTGTGTCGTCACAGCATTTCCTCAGTTCCTGCAGAAAAGGTATTTAAAATGCGTTTACGGACAAATCACAAAGAATGGTCACTCTGGTCTTTTTACAATAGAATTGCTCATCTGTGGCAATGGATGGCCTGACCAGGACAGTCTGACCCAGAGACCAAACCATTGATGGTGCTTCCTTTAATAGCCACCCTTTATCCTTCCTTTTCCAAAGGTGGCCAAGGACCACAATCACCAAATAATAATGACAGAGTTTGCTTGTTTATTTTTCCTGTTATCACAGAAAAGATGGGGAAAAAGTAAAGTAAATGGCTTCACATGTCTAGAACATTTGCTTAGTATCAGACAGTATCTGACATATGCATAGGTTGACACATTTCATTCACCAAATACCCTATATGGTAGTTTATAAATGCTGTACCTGGTATTTATACCTAGTGACTGCTTAACACATGTTTGTTGGATAAATGAATGAGATGTATTCTAGCTTGACTTAGTTAGATTAAAAAACAAAACAAAACACCCCAGAACTTGAAGTAAAAACTTACTGGGGGGATGCAATCTCAAGGAAATAGGAGGGAAGCAAAAACGGGTAGGAAAAGAAGGAGAACAAATTCAAGGTGTGTGCCACCAAGCTAGTCAATGCTTTGCAAACAAGCCGTTGATTCCTTGATCTTACAAGATGTTTTCAAATAGGCTAAACAAAATACAGTGTTTCAAAACAGTCTTTCCATACAGTGGGGAAGAAAGAAGAATAAGTATATTCTGGTTCCTTCCTTCCTGTCCTTTATCTCCTATTGATCAAAGTCTACCTCATGGAGCATTAATTGCACTTCTCTGTGGAAACCAGAACCCCCCAGGATACTTTTGGCCAGTGCACAGACAAGGTGATCTCTTTGTAAGTCAGAGCTGTGCATGGGGCAACTCAGTCTGTAGCAGCAGCAACAGCAATTTGGATCCATGAGCATTGAAGGGGACGTACACCCTTGTTAGGTTCTCTCCAGTCTGAAAGCAAGACAAGTGTCTTCAGCTAGAGTCAGGGTACATGGGAGGCATCATTTAGGATAGTGTATAAACTGAGTCCAATGTATAGTCCTAAATGGCCTCTTACCTGCTCAGGTTCTGTACTCTTTCTCAGACTCAGACACAGGGTGTCTTATGTTAATCTTTCTTCTTTTCTTTATCATGGACTCCAGACACTTGGCCTGCTTTTCTCTCTTTTCAGCAACTGCTACCATATACTCTACATTTTAGGAATGTTCTCTGCATGTCTACACCTTGCAGAGTAATGGGGTCTTGCCTCTTCAGATTGCCCTCCCCCACAGGCTCGCCACTTACCCCAGCTCCTTATTGCTGCTCTCAAAGACAAGCCTTTAGGTGAGGAACAGCGAGCAAGTATCTTCCCCTTCGTTGGCTCAGACCATCAGAGACATCATGGAATTCTGAGAAGCACTGTGAGGCCAGGTTCAGTGAAAACTGTTGTGATTGATTTGGAGTTTCCATCATTGGCTTGGAAGGAGAGTAGTGACAGTACCTAGACAAGGCTTTTATCTAATCATTTAGTGTAAAATCATTATGTTCTGTGTTTTATCTCCGATCACTTATAGAAAACCAGTTGGAGAAGACAACTTTTTACAAATTAAAAATATTGGGAAATGATAACATTGTAAAGTTCTTAATGCCATGATTCCTGGTCTGTCATCCTTAGTCTCTTTAAGGTATTGAATGGGAGTTCCAGTAGGTTTATATTCCTGTATTTTGGGGAGAACTTATGGACAGACGTTCCATACCATAATATCATCATTGTCTTCCTCTTAATGAAGTATTTATCAAAAATTCTTGCCGCAATGAGAACCTACTGAATAGCACTACTCAGTGCTCTGTGGTGACCTAAATGGGAAGGAAATCCAAAAAAGAGGGAATGTATGTATATGTATAGCTGATGCACTTTGCTGTACAGCAGACACTAACACAACATTGTAAAGCAACTATACTCCAATAATAATTAATTAAAAACAAAATCTCTGGCCACAGTTTCCTCCAAGAAAACTTCCTTATCAGCCATGAATATAAAATCAAATAGAAGAGGTAGGAATCCATAGACTCAAGTGAGCAATTTGTAACTTGAAGACTTCCATTCTGAGGTATCCCATTACCTTTAGATCCACAAGATTTGGAGCATGTCTTTGGCTGAAATAGATTGGGAACTTAAGGGCACAAATTAATGACAATGAGAAGTAAAAAGATTCTGGATATATTTTGAAGGTAGAGCCCATAGAATTTACTGTTTGATCAAAGTTACTGAGAGAGAAAAGTCAAGGCTTTGACCCAAGCAACTGAAATAATCCCATCACAAAATGCTTAAGATAAGAACATTGTATCCACTGCCCCCAAGGCCGTGCTGGATTCATGGCCAAGGAGAACACTGTGAAGATGCAAAGCCTTGGATCCCTCAGTATTGGCTATACACTCAACAAATGGTCCCTCTCCAACATGAAGCCTCTAGTTGTCTTTAATTGGTTAAGAGCATATGAGGGAGAAAACATCTGGGGAAGCAGATATCTTAAGCCAAAATAACTCCATATCAAATAGTTGTGAAAGAGTTACAGAGGCACAAGACCAAAGTTCTCTGTTTCCAAATGAATGTAGATGCTATTTTACACTCACTTCAGAACAGTAAAGTGAGAAGTGGAAGGCTCAAGGGAGAAATGAAAATTGAATGTCTAAAACTGCTTTCTCTGAAAAAATAGCTTAATACAGAGAATACATGCAGAAAGTTTACCTGCAGACACACTTGTAGCAGAGTGTGGAAGGCAGAATTGAGCAAAGGCAGGAACTGATCCATGGTGTGGCTGCATTTGAGGCCTCAGCAGGTCTTACAGAGAGCTCTGGAGCTGGGACGACCTATCAGAGCTGTCCCAAATTGCAGCAGGAGACTTTGTATCCCTACCTTAGTCAGTCCTTGTCCTGATCAGGGCTCCTTGAGAAGGTCGTGGCCTTGAGTAAAGTAAACTCTGTGGCCAAGGACTAGTTTTAGTGAAGGATTCAGCTGCTGGCCATGAAGATGTGGGTATGTTGGCACTACAGAAGGAATTCAAGATGAACACCAGAGTATCCTCTAGAAAGAAGTTATGTACTGGCAGATTTCCTTCTGAAATAGGTGCATGCATAGTGACAAAATGTAGGTAGGAGATTTCTCCCAAGTGAGTTTACAAGTCATGAATTCCAGCAACCTGTCATCAATTGATTGGCATTGTGGCGAGACCATACCAAGAAGATTTTCCCTTTCATTCACATATCACTAAGCTTCTGCTATGCTTTTTGGCAATGGTAAATACTGTGTTCCAGGAATATAATTTTCCCAGTGATAATTGCTTTAGGGGGCTAGAGATTATTTTGTTTTCCAAATTTGCTGTGTGTGGGCCAGGGAACATCTGTATGTGCTGACACAAAAGGTTTTCTACAATATTTTTATGAATGATAATCTTGTGTGTACTTTCACCTCTTTAGTCTCCGTAAAAGTCAAGCGGGGACTTTCATTTCCTGGAGGTGGAATACATGTACTTTTCTGTTTTACTCCTGATAAATGCAACTAAACCCTGGATATTATACATAAAACAAACATAAAGAAGACTCTGAATGTTGGAGAGAAAAGAGGCTGGGGACCACAGGACCCAAGGAATGAAAAGGTTGTGAGTGCCTTTAGGTGTTTTTGTTTGTTTTGTTTTGTTTCTCATCATATATCCCAGCCTTGAAGACAAATAAGCCACTGAATTAGAAACACCAATGGATACAGATGAAAAATAAGCCCCAACAGAAGCCTGCTCTCTCTAGTCAAAGGATGAAGAAACAGGCAGCTTAACAGGACAGAAAACTTTTAAACAATAGCCACTCTAGCCAAACAAAACAGAAAAATTGACCAACTCGTGCGAGTGAAGGCTAGACATCCACCCTCATGAGGCTGTAACAAGATACCCCTAACACTGCTGCTGGCATAGTATCAGAGAAGGCTAATTAAGGAGGCTGGACTCTTATCCATGTTGGCCAAAGAGAAGGTCCTTCTTTATCTGCACTGTCAGTAGAGACACGTAGAGATTCTGTACTTCTACCCCAGCCTAGCAATAACAAGATGCCCCTTCCACTCCTCACTGGATTGGTGACAGAAGAGGCCTAGTGAAGAGTCAGGACTCTGACCATCACGCATCAGTAATAAGGCCATCCACACTCCAGTGTCAGTGGAAACCCTGAGGGGAACCCAGATTCCTACCACATCTCAACAGTAATGAGAAGCCTACCCTGGGGGTACCAACAGAGGCCAAGTGAGAAACCTGGACTCCTGCTTCTACCTAGCAGTAATGAAGCAGCATCCCTCCTTCGGGTGCTACAGCAGTGCCATAAGATCTAAATAAACAGAGAGATATGCTATGTTTCTGAATCAGAAGACTCAATATAGAAAAGATGCCAATCCTTCCCAAATTGATATGCATGTTTCATAAAATTCCAATCAAAATTCCAGCAAGAGTTTTTACAGATGCAGACAAGATTATTCTGTAATTTGTATGGAAAGGCAAAGGAAACAGAATAGCTAAAATAATCTTGAAAAAACAATAATAAAGTAGAAAACAAAACAGTCAACCTCATCTTAAGGTTTCTTATATAGTCACAATAATCAAGAATGTGTGTTATTGACAGAAGAGAAACATAGACCAATGGAATAGAACAGAGAACTCAGAAATAGACCAACAAAAACATGGTCAACAAAGTTCTGACAAAAACACTAAAACAATTCAATGGAGGAAAGAAAGCCATCTCAATAAGCTGTGCAGGAGTAAATGGACAGCCATAATCAGAAAATGAATCTCTACCTAAGTATCACATTTTATTGACAACGTAACTCAAAATGATCACAGGCTTAAACATAAAGCATATGACTATATATCTTTTAGAAGAAAACATAAAAGAAAATGTCCAGATTATAATGTTAAGCAAGGAGTTCTTAGATTTGACATCAAAAGCAATATCTATTTTTAAAAATGGATAAATTGAACTTTAGCAATATTTAAAACATCTCTTTTGCAAAAGACCCTGTTAAGAGAATGGAAAGAAAAGCTATAGAGTGGAAGGAAATATTTGCAGACCTTTTAACAAAGGACTAGTATCTGATATAAACTCAACAATAAAAATCCAAAAACTCCAATTAGGAAATGAACAAAATACATGATAAGACTCTTCACTGGTATGGGCATATGGATGGCAAACAAGCACATAAAAAGATGTTCAACATAATTTGTCATTAGAAAAATGCAGAGTAAAATTACAATGAGATATCTCTATATACCCATAGAAATGGCTGAAAAATGAGTAATAACCACACTAAATGCTCGCAAAGATGCAGAGAAACTGAATTACTCATACATTGCTAGTGGGAATGTAAAATGGTACAGACAATGGGAAAACAGTTTGACACTTTCTTAAGAAAACTAAACATTCAAATCCTATATGACCTAGAAACTGTATTCCTGAGCACTTACCTCAGACAAATGAACACTTATGTCCATAAAACAACCTATACACAATTGTTTATATCAGTTGTATCTATAATAATAAAAACCTGGAAATTTTAAATATCTGTTTTAAGCTGTTTTTTTATAGGTGTTTGTTATGGGCTGAATTGTGTTCCCCCCAAATTCATGTTGAAGCCCTAACTCCCAAAGTCACTATATTTGGAGGTAAGGCCTTTAACACAATAATTAAGGTTAAATTAGGTCATAAGGATGGAGCTCTAATATGACTGGTGTCCTCATAAAAAAAGGAAGAGATATTGAGGAGGCATGCACACAGAGAGAAGGTCACATGAGGACACAGAGAGAAGGCAGCCCTCTACAAACCAAGGAGAGACATCTCAGGAGAAATCAAATATCTTGATCTGAGCTTTCTAGCCTCCAGAACTGTGAGAAATTAATTTTTGTTGCTTAAGCCACTCAATCTGTGGTATTTTGCTACGGCAGCCCAACACAGCATGTTAAGCTTATTTTACACATTGGGGGCCTAAATAACTCCCAACAAACAGCATCTCTCTCTATTATTGGAGTTTTGCATAAATTAAGATATATAACAAATGAATGGCAGATGGGGTTTTTAAAAAACACTTTTATTACTGATCAAGGCCAATTTGGAGAATCCTGTCTTGAGAACAAAAGGCAAGTAGATTTGCTAATATAAATGGTATAATCAGGCAAACTCACTTACCAAGTCCTACCAGCATAGACTGGAGCAGTCTTGCCTGAATGGGAACCTGCTGGGCAGGAGAGAGCACTGGCATATACTTTCCATGGACAGAAAAAGGAAGCGAATGATCTCTCATTCCTGAGCCCACAATGTCTGCTTATTCTTTCTAAATTTTCCAGTCATTACATCATTCCACATTAGGAGAGGAGGAAGAAAAGGACAGATTGAGAAAAGTCAAGAGTATGTGTAAGGAAAATGACTCTTGAAAAATCTGGGGAATGGAGAATCCCCTCTTCCATTACTCAGTTTTTTGTATTCTTAACCCATTAGGACTAACGATGATTCCTTTATTGAAAAAAAAGGTGCGGCTATCTTGCGAAGGTCATATGACCAACAGTCCATTGAGATATTCCTACTGATCTCATAAGGTCAGTCAACCAATACCAATAACTACTTTACTGGGAATTCTCCAGGGACCAGTGTTGTGTATTAATCAACCCACAGTGAATTATAAAAAAATCAGGTTCCCTAAGCTCAGGATTCCTCAGCTACTACGCAAGTCCACTGCATGCATAGTATCTACTTGTTCCCCTACAGGTTATGCCTATGGAAAGTGAGAGGCAAGGGGAAATGGTGCAGATATGTTAACTTTCATGAGCCAGGTGTAATAAAGTCCTTTGCCTCTGCCGCAAGCACCTCATGTCTTTTGCCAGAATTCATGAAACTGTGGCAGACAAAATTGTTAGCTTATGAATAAGGTAAAACTCCAGACTTTTAAAAGTTCTTGACCTAGACTTGGGCAAATTAATTATAGTACAGTTTATAATTGTAAAAAGTAGAAATCAAGTTCAGTGTGTAACAATGGGGGAATGTATGGAAATTTGTGTAGTTCAGCATTTAAACTAAGCGAAGTTGATGTACTGTGTTTACTTGTATAAGACCACTATTTTTATAGCTCAAAATTAGTTGATTATTGGCAACTGTATGCAGTTTAACCTAATATATATCAATATAAATAGATCTCCAAAACATAAATTTAATTTTAAACTTTGATTTGTTCCCTAAAAAACAAAGTATGCAGATGTTTAAAATGGAATCTTACTCTTTTTAAATGTTCACTGATGGAGTAAAATTACTCCACTGTGGAAGGAGAGACACTGATTTCAAGATGATAACTGCCCCTGGAGTGAGTGGCAAGATGATGAAAATAAGGTGAATACCAGTGAGATTTCAACTGTATCCATAAAATTCTGGCTCTAAAACCAATGAAGATCAGAAGTAAATATTTTAATGTGCTAAATAGTTTTGTTTGTATGCGTGTATACTTGAGTGGCTGCCATAAAACTTCCTAAAATCCTCTTTATACAGTAAGTATCCATTTTTTCCCAATTAAACCACAATATTAAAGTAAAACAAATGTATACAGGCTCAAGATGGAGACCACAATTTGGAAAGCAGTCCTCTTGAGCGGGCTCTCCAAATCTCTAGAACCAGTACCAGACCTCTGTTCTCTCATTTTCTCAGAAGGCCTTTCTTGGTTTACAGGACAGTTTCTTTTTCTTCTAGAAAACACATTATGAGTCACTCAGAGGAATATGGGCTAAAATTTTTACCATGTGTCATTAAATGTCATATAGTTCATCATCTGCAGGAAATTTTTTTCTCATAATGAGAAATGCAAAGTCTGGGCTGGTTTCAAGTTAATTTTTTTAAATATAAAGTTTGTACTGTTACTGCCCTCATTTTATATGTGAAGAAACAAAGTAGTGGAGCCAAGATTTTAATCCCTAGAACTCTTGGTCCACAGTTGGTCAACCATTCAGCTGTCACCCGTATTTATCAGAGTAGCACCAATAGTTTTCCCCTTGAGGAAACTGAAGCCCAGAGAGGTTAAGCAAAAGGTTCAAGTAGAGTTTTGCATAGTTATGATGGAAACAAAGTCTGTTTAAGCCCTACATTTTAACACGATGATTTTACTTAGCACAATTTATTTAGTTGTGTGTTTGTCTCTCTCCCTCCTTCCCTTCTCTACCTCTGACTTTCTCATTTTTATATAATAGAAGATGCTAACAAATAATATTGCTTTCTACAACTTGAAGTCATATCTCCAGTCTTGTCATTTTACAATCCTGCTGGAAGATTAACCTCTCACTTTAACTAGTTAGATTCGTAAGTCCCACTTCCAGAAGCAGCTTATGATGCTTTGTGTATCTGGAATGGAGACTGGGTTGGCCTGTCTCTAAAGAGAAAGAGAAAGAGCCATCACGGACCTGGACTGAAAAACAGGCCATGCTGTGTCAAGCCAACTCTTCCTGCTGACTCTTTCAAAATGTCACCCATTGCTAATTGGCACAGAGTCTACCTCTGACGTTGAAGATTCCCATTAAAGTAATGTGATTTTGAGTTTTCCCCAGTTCAAAATTCTGGTTCTGGCACTGCATTGTACCCACTAGCTGAGTGATTTTCATGAGTTATTAACCCTCCATTTCCTCATCTTTAAAATGGGGGTAGGGAGGATGGGTGATGCATATTTCACAGCTATCCTGTATGGATCAAGGATGACTGTAAGTGCCTGGCATATACTAGGAATGTGTCTCAGTTAAGTGCCTAGTTTCAAGTAGATATTCAAGAAATGGTAGTTATTTTTATCAGCAGAATCAACATTGCTGACTTTCAAGGCATAGAGCACAGCAGATTTAAAATGTGGTATTGAATGCATTCTACATGCACTTGAGCCATTGATATGCTGGGCATTGATTCTCCACCAACTCAAGAAAATTTTAATCATAAAATGTTTCCATTTGACAAATATTTTCTTTGAGTATCAGCTTTTAGAAAGACACTGCCGAGGATTCATAAAACAACAAATCGGTTCATTCACAAGGCATATCTCAAAGTACAAACACAGGTGTCTCTACTTCTGTGTTCCAATTGGCTGAAGACCCTACATTATGATTTCTTCTCTGAAAGGGATTCATGTGTAAGAAGAAATCACAAGATCAAAGATTATACAAATTTATTTCTCCAGGGATTGTCCCTACTGCTTGTTGCCAGGTCTCCCTGAACTCCCTGAGTTCACAGACTTTCTGCCAAGGACTCTGGCTGGGGAATGATCAGTGTATTTAGATTTCTGATATTTCATAGTGATACCCCAACCCACTGGACTTTTCCATGTATGTCTGCTCTAAATGACCTACTCACATCTGATAAAATATCTTCATTTTTCTGCTTACCCACAGTTGGGAATGCAGTTCTGCTTTACTAAGATGAATGAGTCTCTCCTACAGGAGCTTGATGGTGCCTCTTTGGGTGAAAAGCAGGGTAGATGACAGAGACAGTATTTCATTTTCTTTAAGTTCAACTAACATTTAGGTTTGGGAGAAGCTAACACAGCTAATCATCCCTCTCTCTTTGGGTCACCAATGAATTCTAAAAATTGGAAACTGACAAGTCAATATGAATTTAAGGGAGCATTAAACCCTGGGAAAGGAAAGATGTGATCTGTCAGTGAAACTTGTGGGATGGAACGTGTGAAGCCTTTGTGGCTTCATGATTTGGTTACTAAGGAGTGGTTTTAACATCAAAAGATGACTTTTAACTCATATTTGGCAAAATGCCTTTACCACAATTGCTAGTGACAATAGAAGAGCTCAGAACCCATTGCAAATTCTTCCCTATATGATGATTCTAGGGAAAGAAAAGTTACTTCATTACCTAGGATACTTAATTTAACTTATCTAACAAATATTTGACAGGCCCTTACCTTATACTAAGTACTAGGGCTACAAATATGAATAATGCAGTGGAGTTCGTTCCTCAAGTTATTTCTAAACTAGTGGGGATATGGATATGTAAACCAGTAACTGAAAAATAGAATTAAAAAGGACAATTCATGAAGTTACCAGAACTTCAATTCCTTGTAAGTTAGAATGATGACTAGTGGTAATAATTCTTGCCTCAAGTGGTTTTAAATTAAGAAAACTATAAGTAAAGTGAGTGATACAGGTAAGAGCAGGCAATTAATAAATGAAAATCATCAAGATGATTATTAACATCATTCTTCTTATAGATCCAATAACGTATATGTGTGTGTGTGTGTGTGTGTGTGTGTGTGTGTTTGTGTATGGAGAGGGGGGAAAATAACAAGAGGGGGACAGGGGATGGAGTATTTACCTCTACTTGGGATTATCTTTAAATAAGAGAGGACATAGTAGTGGACAGGAAGAGAAGTTGGCAAAGGGTAATTTCAGGCACATAGCAAATACCCAATAAATGTTACCTATTATTATTATTATTATTATTACTGGAGGTTGACCTATGATAAGTTTTGAAGGGTGAAATGTGGCCAAGAAGGGAGAAGGAGGGAATTCCCAACAGGGGAATGAATTTGTGCAAAGGATAGAGGCACAGCACTTCATTATGCTATTATGGAATAAGAAATATCTCAATATTGCTAGGGGATAAAATGTGACTGAGATAAGCCTGTAGAGGTAGACAGAACTACATCACAAAGGGTCTTGGATAGTAAGCTAAGGGGCTTCTACCACATCTCCTGACTATGGGAAGTCACGAATGGAGTTTAACTATTTTAGGGACATGATCGAATTTACATTTTAGAATTATCACTTGGGTAGCAATAGAGAAAAATATTAGAAAGAGGTAAGAGGCAGAGAAAGCTCAGGGATATATGGTAAAGTTAAAATAACCAAGAACCTAAAAAAATCCTACACAGTACAGCATTTGTTCATTTATTGCAATATTGTTTATAATAGCAAAAAAGTATTAGACACAATCCAAATATATATCAGTAGGAATAAATATATGAAAAATTAGGCTAGTATAGTCTAGTAAAATAATTACTAGAATATTGTGCACTAAAATGAATCAGTTAAATCTAAGTGTAATAGCAAGAGTTAACCCCAAATACCTGTGAGTTAAAAACAATAAGTTGAAGAATGTTAAGTATAATCTGATGCCATTTATGGACATTTAAGAAATAATATTGTTTATGGACACATATACACAAAGCAAATGTCCACAACAGGGACTGGAAGGGAAGTCACCAAATTCCTTATGGTTGTTATATCATGGGAGGGAGGAAGGGACATGAGATTGGAGAGGAAAATAGAGAAGACTTCAAATTTATCTTGGCTATTCTTCTTTATGATAGGTAAAATTTAAAGCAAACATGACAATATACTGGCTTTTGTGATTTTCAGTGTGGGAATACAGATTTTAATCTTTAATAGTTTAAGTGCTTGTAGAAAATATTTTTAAATGAAATATGTGTTTGATTTTGGTGTGGGTGTGTGTGTACATGTGCGTGGGCAAGGTCTAAAGTCTCCAACTGTTACGGAAAATTCCTGAATATATTGAGGTTCACTCTCTATCAACTCCCAAAAGCAGTAAATGGCTGATAGACCAATAACTTCGACTTGGACCCAAGAACAGTGTCAGGGGTTAGGGATACATACTACTAACTGCCAAATCTTTCAAATAACACTAAGGCTCCTTGTAGTTTTCAAATAAGGAAATCAATGATGATCAAGTACCGTTATTAATTCAGGAGGAAGAGGAGACTTTTCAAGGGAAGTTAATGATTGGGAGGCTGGCATGGGTGGGTATGATGGCCCAAAGATCTGGAGCAGGAGTGAGCCAGTCTTGTGGTTTCAGGGAAATGGGACATCACCTTTACAACTGCAGGCAAATGATTTTGCCTCACCTCCTACCTTCTTTCGCAAATGGCCTTGAAGCCCCGTTTTTGAGGGAGGAATGGAAAATGCTATCTTCACAATCATAGTTTTTGCTGTATTAAAAATACAGTCAAAGACCCTTATGGAGAGAGACATTATGATAACAAGCTTAGTTTCAAAAACATGAAAAAAATACCCTCTTAAGTAATTTGAATTTTCAGTTCAATTCAAGTCAGCAGAGAGCAAACATTTTTTTTTTCCCTTTGCCAAGTGTGTTTTGGACATTATTCTAGGTACTACAGGAGGTGCAAAATAAAAGGAAACATACTTCTGAATTCAAGAGAACTTACAGTCTAACTATTGTGCAGGAAATGTGTACTAAGGGCTATATGATTCATGCAAACCATGCTGTAAGATTCCAAAGTAAGAATATCACACAAGCACTACAAAACAAGTTTAAAAATATGCATGGGATTTTCATTTTTGCTGAGTCTTAAAAAGACAGCAGAATTCCAGCAAGAGGAGGTCAGAGGAAATAATTTTTAGATAGAGGGAATGGCATGGGAAAACCCAAAGGGAAGGGAAAGCCCTATTTGGAAGTACCCGAACAATGCTCTTCAGCTACATAAAAAGGTCTAAATTAGAAAGTGGGGGAGAGCAGTGATGGAAGACAATGAAAGTTAAGTAGAACCCGTGTTGTTTAGGCACTGAATGTCAAGGTCAGAAATACGGGTTTTATACAACACGCAATGGGGAGTAGTTCAGAAAAGAGTATTTGAATGTGATATACTTGGAGCACTCTTTTATTACCCTGGATCCTCTAGAAGCACCATATGCAACTTGCCCTCTTATGCTCTTAGAATCTCTACCATGACAATAAGACCAAGGTAGTCTGCTAAGTGATGCGGAACACAGACTCAGCCATCCCTATTGTTTGTTCCAGGTGACAGGTTGCCAACTGCCAGACTTAGAAGTGAGGTCATCCTAGATCATCGAGACACAAGGTGACCCATCAGCTGACAGTAAACACTTGATAAAGCCCAGCAGATATTATCAAAGCCAATGCAGAGAGAAAGAACCACACCACTAACCTACAGAATCACAAGCTAAATAAATGGTGGTTGTTTTAAGCTACTAAGTTTTGGTGTGTTTAGTTTCATAGCAATATGAATCTTCCTGGGCACAGTAAATACTTATCCATTCAAGAACTAGTTAGAAAGACAACCTGTTTTAACATTAAGAGTCATGGATGATATTTAATAATTGCTGGAAGTCTTACAGATGATAAAATTACATAGATGATAGACAGATTTCCTGGCTCGTTTTTACATGTCATTTCTGTATTCTAATGCTGCTTCACTAAAGTTCTTGGGAGATAGAACTGTTTTATTCTCTTCCTTTTTAATAATCTAACTCTTACCTGTGGTCCATAGGGCAAGCCATGCTCTCTAGTCAATATCGATAGGTAAACACTAAATGACTGATATCAATGATAAAAGGATAATGTGCAAAAAGGAGTTAGCATAGCAGAACTGGGACTGCTATCCTTAGAAAAACCTGCTTGCAAATTTGACCCTTGACCGATGTATTTGGGGACTTGGATTTGGGGAAGGTTTCCACCTTTCCCTAATAAGGAATTCACCATGCCTAAACTGTGCCAGCCATATGGCTTATTTTGAACACCTGCTCTTTTTAAAGGGGCCTGGAATTTCAGTATGTGCTAGGCAGAGGTTGCCTCTGTGACCAGACCCTAATAAAAACCCTGGGCACTGAGGCTCTAATGAGCTTCCTTGATAGACAACATTTCACAAGTATTGTCACAACTCATTGCTTGGGGGTAAGCATCCCCTGTGTGATTCGGTACATGCCTCAGTTCCTCAGGACTCACCCATGCACCTTTTCCCTTTGCCAGTTTTTCTCTGTGTCCTTTCAAGTAGTAAATCTTATTCATGGACATGACTATACATTGAGTCCCTTGAGTATTGTGAATCAATTATTGAACCTGGGGTGGGCTTGTGGACCCCCCCAAGATAGATATCTGTGATAGAAATTATATAAAACAGAATGGCTTTTCAGCTGCACTCAAATTGCATCTGTTAGAGACTCATACATAGGCAAAGACTGGCACACCCCCAAAAGAACGTGGCCTATTTAGACATGATTGTATAAGAGTGCTGCTGAATAGTGGTCAGGAAAGCTGAAAAAAAGCAAAAATTAAACCCTTTTAAGAATAGCTTCTAATATCAACTTTATATATATAATTATAATATTAAGTTAAATAGAAGCCTCTCTTCTACCAGAAGTATAGAAGTATTGCCTAGTTATTATAAAGGATTGGGGATGGAGAAATGGACAGAAATTAATCAATGAAGGGGAAAAATTATCCACTGTCCATATCCTACTGCATATGCACTTTTGTAGTTGTGGACTAACAACAGTTAATTTAATCCCATAACAGGATATATAATATTCAGGCAAAACTAAAACTTATTTCTAGTGTTAATGATCAATATCTCCTGACTAAGGTATAAATGTGTCCATAGAACAAGTAAGTGCTTGCTGTATTAGGTTGAAGAATTTATTCTGAAGGATCATGCTATATCAGTTATACCTTACTGTAAAAACCACCTCAAAATTTTATCACTTAAAACAACAGTCATTTGCTCATGATTCTCATGTCCAGCCAATTGGACTGATCTCAGCTGGGTAGTTCTTCTGCTGGTCTTGCCTGAGGTCACTCATGTTCTTGATGACTCAACAAATCTGGGTGGTCCAAGATGGCAGATGATGCTGGCTGTTGACTAATTGGTCCAGGAGCTGGAATAATTTGTCTCTGCTACACATAGCCTCTTCTCTTCCAAACTGCAAGACCAGGCTTCTTCACTAGGAATACTTCTTCCAGTGATGGTGGAAGTATTCCCAAAGGACAAGAACAAAAACTGCAAACCTCTTGATACTGAAGTTTGCAAGTTGCACAATGTCACTATGCCACATTCAGTAGACCAAAGCAATTATAGGGCCAGTCCATATTCCAGGGGATGAGAAACAGATACTACAAATTGATGGAAGAAATAGCAGTCACATTGCAATGGGCATGTGTACCAGGATGTGAGAAATTGTTGAGGCCATCGCAAACTATATATGAAACTTTGACACTATTTCTCTCTCTCTCTCTCTCCATCTCCCTCTTCTACTCCCTCCACCCCTCTTCCCCCTCTTCCTCTCTTTTTCCCTCTCCCTCTTTCTCTCCCTTTCTTTTACATTTTTTGTTCTTGGTTCATTGTCCTTTGACAAACTTGACACTGTATGTCTCACAATGGTCCATTTAAGACCAGTCAATGCTGAATGTAAAAAATTCTTAAGTCTCGGTTTGCGTTGCACAAAATTCAGTCTTTAAAGTGTACAGATTTTCCACTTTGACAACATAAAGTTTCATCTATTACTTGTACTCTACTTTGGCTATTTCTTTGTCCATTATTTCCCACATCTGTGCAATGTATGACTCTCTTCCAATGAAGAGGGTAAATTCTAAATTATCTCCCAAATTAATAATTGCCAAAAGCCTGTGCCTCCAAAGTGGGAGAGTTTGTTTTCATACTCTTGACTTTCTGTAAGAAAAAGTGGAACTTCTGGTTAAACATTGCATTATGACCTTAGTCAATATTATTGAATCCGTAGAACTGATGTGAGAATTAAAGATGGCAAGGTAGAGCAAAAACTGCAGAGCTACCTCCAAGAACTTTCAATGTAAAGAGAGAGACTGGCACACGTATGGTGATAAGTATCACAAGAGAAATACCCAACTTGTCCTGTGAAATACCCAACTGCTCTGTGTATCATAAGCTCCATTACAGACTAGTCAGTGCTAATTCTAATGTCTTGATGAGAAAGCTCTTAGTCCCAGCCTGGATAGCACCAAATTCAGTCTTCAAATGTAAAGATTTTTCTACTGTGCCCAAATAGAGGCTTATTCATACACACACACACACACACACACACACACACACACACACACACACACACACACGTACCATAAGAGGGAAATGGACAAATTCCAATGGGAAATTAAAAGAGGAACAAATTACATTTAGTCATAGGAAGCAAGAAAATTCTGAGATGCTACATAAATGTCTGTTATCTTTTTCCATCCTATTTCTCTGAATGTGAGTTTCTTTTCCTTATAATAAGAATTTTGGATTATATAATTTGGTGGGTCCCACTGAATTCCAGTATTTTATGCTTACGGCATAGGCACCTAATGTGGCATCAAAATTTCTAACACTAGTGAGTCAAAACTATTCCTCACAATCTTTCAGAAATAATCCACTGTTCCATCAAAATGTTGCTGAATTATATATAATACATCTTATTTATTCCTTAGATATGACACCACTCCCATCCTTGTGAAGTTTATAAAGAAGGGCTTTAAACTTACAGTTGAAGTCCGGGTGCACAAGACGAAAAACAAACTGAGTCAAAATGAAAAAGAATTCTGTATTTTCTGAAAATACTAGCAGAACAAGTGACAAATCAATTTCATAGAAGCTCAGTCCTCTGCTATTTAATGCACATGTGTGATTTATAGATCTCCACATAGGAAAATGAGTCCTCTGACCTGCTCTGTTAAATTTTGCGGAGTTCTTCTTTTGTAATGTTAAACAAATGCTCTACTTTTCCTTCCATCACCCAGAAAAGTGTACTTATCTGTCAAGTAACTAAGATTTTTATGTGTTTATACGTCATTGTACTTTTTACATTTTAAATAACTTTCAAACACACCCTCACATTTGATCATCAAACAAAACTGTGAAGGTTTTTACAAATAAGACAACTGAGCCCAGAGAATCCAAGTGAAAAGCCCTAGTTTACATAGCATGTCAATGACAGATCTAGGGTGAAATCCAGACATCTCACCTTGAAACCATTTTTTTCCTACTACATAATACTGGGGGGAATTTTGAATAGTTGTGTAGGCCTACCCCTCTTTTACAGACAACATCACTCATCTGTTTCATTGCTCTGACATTCAAATAGCATAAAAAGGGGTAGGTTTATTTGGTGCCAGCTAGGCCATTTTGCTGCTCATCTTCCCATCTGTTGGACAGCTGGACAAAGGAACAGCTGCCAATCAAGGCTGTTTTGCCTGGCACTATCAGATCTATTGGCACCCAATGCCATATGCCAGCTGGTGCCTACTCTTGTTGAATAGAACTTGTTTGAGAAGTGTAAGGCTCCAGTTGTTATTAATGCAGCTGTGGACCTCAGTCCCCTTCTTAATGCAAAAAGCTAATGTCAGAGAGAGAAGGTAAATCAGACTCACCATTGAAAAAGGTTTACTTCTATTTTTGTGGAACCAGAACCTGAGTGAGTGTCACAGACCAGTGTATGAATTCCATAGTTGCCACTTCTCAACTGTGTAACCTCAGCTTAAGATTCCTTACTTAAGATTCAGCTTAAGATTCCTTACTCTGCAATGGAACTTGAGCCTACCTTGCAAACGTGCCCTGAAGTTGAAATGAGTATATGTGAAAGAACCTTGCCCATAGTAGACCCTTAATCAGTATGAACTGATCCAGAAACCACCTCCATCTGCAGCTTGATATAATCTCTAGGAGAGAAGCCTCTGGGGTCACCTGTTATCAATGTTTAGTTATCTGAAGGACTGAAAGGAGGACGGAGGATTAGAATTTTTTGTGTATTTCTCTAGAAAGAAAAACTAAGACCCAAGGTTCAGAAGTTGCAGGGAAGTAAATTTTAGTTCAAAATTAGAAGCAGCTTTCCAGAATTCAGAGCACTTAAGAGACGGGAAAATTGGGAGTGACATGCCACATCGAACACTCCTGAGAAGAGGTTGAGTCACCACCTTTTAGGATGTTATAGGAAGGAGCCCCTTTCTCCTCTACTCTCTTATTTTGCCTTTTTCCCCTTCCTTTATCTCTCTGGCTATTACCTATTTCAAGAGTATTGCGTAGGGATAAAAGTGATTAATACATGCCCGTATCCTGAAGGAGCAATACGCACATTACAAGTCAGTGCATTATAAAAGATTCAACAAAAAGTGTGCTGTGGAAGTTAGTGAGCATGAGAGTGAATGAAAATCCCTGCATCCAGAAATAAATAAGTGCAAAGCCGCTGGGGAAACATATGTGAGCATCCCTCACAAGGTTTAACCCCCTCAAAGTGGGAGCAATAATTTGGTCACATTTATCATACATGCAATACATTTGACATGTAATACATTTGGCCTGTATTTGTTTGCTAGGGCTGCCGTAGCCAAGTATCACAAACTGAGTGGCTTACACAACAGAAATTTATTGTCTCAGTAAATGTCCATAGGCTGGACATTCAAGATCAAGGTGTCAGCAGGGTTGGTTTCCTCTGAGGACTCTGAGGGGGAATCTGTCCCTCCTTCAATGGCTTCTGGTGGTTTTCTGATAACCTGGGCATTCCTTGGCTTGTAGAAGCATCACCCTGATCTCTGCCTTCATCTTCACATGACATTTTCCAGTATATGTGTCTCTAGGTCTAAATGTCCCCATTTTATATGTATACTAGTGATATTTGGTTAGGGCCTACCCTAATGACCTCATCTTAACTAATTACATATGCAGTGACCTTATTTTCAAATAAGATCACCGTCTGAGCTACTGGGATAGGACTTCAACATATGAATCTTGAAGGGGCACAATTCAACCCCAATTAGGGCTTTAGATGTGGTAAACATTCAATACTATTTTCTTCAGGACTGCAGCTGAAAACAAGAGTATAATCAAACCACAGAGTTAGAAATAAATTGATGAAACAAGCTCTACTTCTCCTAGGCCTCCATCCTTTCTGTGATCCTGGCTTTCTTTGGAGTCTTCCAGGGATGTCTATGAAAGGTAGAATTTTTTTCATCTATTTATTTATTTGTCCAAGTTTCTATGACTATGAGTGGGTGAGGAAAGAAAGCTAAGGAAAGAGAGCCCTAAAATAATAAATGACCGCTTAAAGCATTTGAATTCCTTTGCTTGCTAGCATAGTATTAACTAATGACTAGTGTTGAACTATCAAAAGCAAAATAATTAAAGAGGAAATCATTATTATTTTCTGAGCACTTAATATGTGTCAGACACTGGACTAAGTGGTTGATGTGATTAGATGGAAAACAACTCACAACCATAGGGATATTATCACTTACACAATTGAAGAGAGGAGTCCTGAAGAGGTCCAGCAACTTGTCCAAGATTACACTGCGTGCAAGATGCCTCAAGATTCAAAAGGGGTCCACCTGACTCAAAAGCCTCCCTTTCATAAGTCCTGTTCTATACTGCCTTTTCTTGTCTCTTACTTTTCTTCACAATTAAATTCAAACTGAAAAATCTGCTTACTGGCTCAGAGTGAGGGTGGAGGGTGGTGAGGATGATATTTGTTTGTGCATCCGTGTATAAGACCAATACATTTTAAAGAGGGAGGGAGGGAGGGAAAGGGAGAGAGAATTGGTAGAAGGGAGAATTCTTACCAGTTTATGTTTTAGGTAGGTAGGTAGATGGGTGGCTGCTTTCTTCAAATTATTTTTGGCTATTTCCACTATTAACTAATACATGACAATAGACCAATTCAGAAAATTCTATTTCCTAGAAAGGCACCTGGCCCTCCCACTCCGTGGTGGTGAAAGGAAGAACACCAGATGTGCTGAGGTTTGCCTGATCTAGCATTCTTCTTTGGGTCTTCACCACAGTCCCTGAAAAAGGAAATGATTTTAAGTGAGTTAATTATATGAAGGTGGTGTTGAAGATGTATCTTTGGCTCTCTAGATCAATGCTGTGACAGTGAACAAAAGTGCTGAGTACCTTGAATGGTTCCCTCACAGACGCAAGAGTCCATTCTATTTCTGGACCACAGAAGATAGTTCTGTGAGCCTGACTCAGTCAATGGGGGTGAGAGGGCTCAGAAATCCAGCTGTGCTTCTCCCCAGGGTACATCACTAGTAAATGTGATACTCTTCAAGTACGAATGTATTGAAATTAATCCATAAATACCCTCCATTTTTTTTCTAGTCTTGATGCTGAGGTTGCCAACTTTGTAACCATGGTTCGCCTTTCAGAAAATAAGTAGAGGATTCCAGAACCAAGTTAGCCCCCTGGCCACTTGCATACTTCCAATTCATCTGGCTGATATGCTCTGAATACTTGCTCCTGGAGAATTTAACATAGTAATAGATGTAAAATATATTCACTCATTTCAACAATACCACCAGTTAGGCATTATTCACCACAAATTAGTGAGGGACACAGAATAAAGTAACTGGGAAAAATGCTAAATTTCCTGTGAGCAACTTAAAACATTAAGCGGAAGATGTATGTCCAACTCATTCATTCATTCATTCAACAAATAACTTTAGATTGGGCTAGTGATGAAGATAGAAAGAAAAATTGTAATATAGATAGCCCCCCCCCCCCACTTTCATAGTTCTTACAGTCTACCAGAGAAACAGAATAAAACATATTATCATACAAATTATCATATATTTATAGTTGCAATAAATATATTGTGAAATGAGAGAATATAAAAGAGGTGTAATCTGGTCTGAGTATTCAGATAAACATCACTGTGGAAATAACATTTAGGCCAAGATATGACAGATGAGTAAGAGTTAGCTGGAAAGGAGGAACGGCAGATGGAATAGTAAATTGGGGATGAATTTTGGGCACTGTGGGTGAATGAGGAGCCAAATGATTGAGAAGACATGACAGAGGAGGAAAGTGGCATAAGATGAGGCCGTGGAATTAGGGAGGGACAAGAAACGACACATATGAAAGCTGGTCTATATCCTAAGACTAATAGGAAGTCATCGAAAGGTTTTAATGAGTGCAGTTACAAGGTCAGGAAGGCATTTCAAAGATCATTTTTGTCAGGACACGAGGAAAAAGAAGGACAAGAAGGAGAAGGGTGAAGTCCTGTTAGAAGATTCTGAAAAGCTTCCATGAGAAAGATGTGGTGGGTTGGATTAGAACTCGGGCAGTGAAACTGTAAATACATGTTTGAATTAAAAAATATTTAGAAGGGGTCTTGCCTAGACTTGAATATTATTAAATATATGTCCAAGATGACTAGGCAAGTGGAAGGCTAGAGATGCCACTTACTGAGGTAGGAAACACTATAGATGGAGAATATTTCCTGGGGAAAAAAATTATGAGGTCAGCGTTGCATTTACCTGTGAAACATCCAGGCCGAAATGTCAAATCAGTGATTAGATATTCAGGTTGAGGTCTAGAGCCTGGAAAAAAAGACTTAAGTTGGAAATATCAGTGTGAAAGTCATAGCCTTTGAGGTGCTAATGAAACCATGGGCACAGAAAATGCAACTTAGGGAGAAGTTCTAGACCAGGACAGCAAGATAGCCATGAGGAACCCTGAGTTTTTTTATATCTATTTAGTGGAGGAACAATAACCGTGAAAAGGCTCTGAGAAGGAGTGACCAAAAGTGCAGGTGGAAACAGAAGACTATTGCACCAGCCAGGTCAAAGGAGGACTGTCTGCAGAACATAGGGGTCCACATTATCTAAAAGTCAAGAAAATGTGGTGAGTGCAGAGATTGCCTGAAACTGGAGATTTGGATATTGCTGAGACCTTTTGGGCAGTCATTGCCAAAAAGTGATGGAAGCAGAAGCCAAAATGGAGTGGGAGGTAAGAAAATAGAGAAACATACACAGAAAGCTTTTTAAATGTGGTGAGAAAAGAAGGAAATTGCGACAGCAGCTGGACAGAAATGATCCAAATGGTATAGAAGACATTGTTTTCCACCATCAGTTAAACTAAATGACCTCCGAGAACCCTTTCAACGCATAAACTCCACCATGGTATCCCCCAGTAGTCAAGGCAAGAGTTAATAGCTGTGTTTCTTACTGTGTTCATTCTCAACTCATGACACAAATCCTATCACCTTGCAGATGCTACTAAGTTTTTTGAAAGATTAAAGTTGTTATTAGTGGACTACCTGCTAGCGTTCATGAAATACGTACAGGAAATGAAAGAACTGTTTGACTAGAGGTCTAATAAGAATAAAGGCCAAGATCTTTCAAAACTAAAAATGTGATATCCTTGTGAACAAAATGACTAAGTGAGCAAAAAGAGAGGCAGAGCTCCTGGTAAGGGAATATAAACTTATTGGTCAGTGAAACCACCAATGCAGATATATACACATTGGAAATGATTAATTTAGAAAGTACAATGGCCCAACAGCCAGAAGCCCTGTAGTTTTTTTTTTGTTTTTTTTTTTTTAACAGTCAGTATTGGAATGATTGTCAAGTTGCAAGATCTATAAGGAAATGATTGAAAGCCAGAGAGAGTAAAGATGAAAGTGCCTTCTTTCTTGAGTTTCTCAAAAAAAAATATTGGCTTGATTGCTTATCAATAACTGTCTGGATACTGGTTTTAATGCCTGATGTGAGAAAAGCTTGAGAAATGTACCTAGGCTGATGCTTAATACTTGGGGTTATCTATAGTCCGCAAAAGGTCATTCAGCCTAGTGTGTTTGATACCAACCTTGAGACTAGAAGACCTAGACTCTAAAACTAGATTTAACAACAATAGCTAACATGCAATTGCATCTCACTGTGCCCCTAAATTTGCTGTTTGCCGTGCCTAGTATCGAATTTCCATAACAATAATAGTTAACATTTATTTAGTGCTTACTACATGCCAAACACTGAACATGTACTATCGCATGGAACCCTCAAAATACTTTTCATTTTACAGAAGGAAAAGCTAAGGACAGGACAAATAGCTTGATTAAGAAGTTTGCATAGTTATGAAGTGGTTCATCTGGTATTTAAATTCAGCTGGATGCTGACCAAGAATTATGAAACATACCAGAACATTCATTCTGCAGTGAATACATCCAGGCAAATAAGGACCAGCTGGGAATGAGGCATCACTTCCATCAAAGCCAGCAAGGGCTAGAGAGTGGAACAAGGACCCACCCATGGATTCAAAGCCTCCATCCTCCCTCAGGAAGGTAGAGAGAGTTTTCTGATTCATGTAGGTGTCATCCTGGGAAGAAGAAAGAGAAACGGGTGGAAATATTGATAGTTTACTCCCAGAAGATTCTTTTAAACTGTTAGGAATCCCATTTGTATTGTAAAAAACTGAAGTGTCATTAGCTGGCAAGGGTTTTCTTTTTCTTCCTATCCAGAAGATTTGGGGTTCAGAAGCAATCCTTGATGAGTTACACAAAAATAGGAAACCTTCCATTTTTTTGGATACCTGTGAAATCAGTGATGCTGCTATGTTACAGGGAACAGGCTTTGTTTGTCCCCAAACAACCCTGACTGATACAGCTACTGACATTATATATCCAGTACAACTTCTTTGATAAAATACTGGAAATATCTACAGTTCTTCACCTTTGCAGTTCTCTCCCACATTGATGCCAGATACAAGGGAGAGCTTCTCTAACAGCTTAAGGTCACAGTGGTCATCTCGTGTCAACATTTTTGTGTGGTCCCCTGTCCCTGAACCTTTCAGAACAGGAAATCCAGGTACACGTTTCAAGGTAATAGCAGGGGGAGGGGCTTGTTGGACAGTGCAGAAGAAGGGATCAATGTCTTAAGTGTGGTCTGAGGTCGTTTGATGTTTCTCCATAGTCCTTGAAAGGCTGCACTAGGGAGAATCCATGGAGTTTGCAGATAGCAGGATCTAGATGTAAAGATTTACAGTAGATATGGGAACATATGTATATGTATAACTGATTCACTTTGTTACAAAGCAGAAACTAACACACCACTGTAAAGCAATTATACTCCAATAAAGATGTTAAAAAAAAAAAGATTTACAGTAATTACCTGAATAATTTATGACAAAAACTTAAAAAGGATTATTTCCTGAGTCAACTGAATCATAGCCTCATGGCATATCAGTGTTGGGAGGAAATTTAGAGATTGTGTGGTTTATCTCTCTCAGACTGAGATTTTTTTTTAACATTTTTATTGGAGTATAATTGCTTCACAATGATGTGTTAGTTTCTGCTGTATGACAAAGTGAATCAGCTATACATATACATATGTCCCCATATCTCCTCCCTCTTGCGTCTCCCTCCCACCCTCCCTATCCCACCCCTCTAGGTGGACACAAAGCAACGAGCTGATCTCCCTGTGCTATGCGGCTGCTTCCCACTAGCTATCTATTTTACATTTGGGAGTATATATATGTCCCTGCCACTCTCTCACTTAGTCCCAGCTTACTCTTCCCCCTCCCTGTGTCCTCAAGTCCATTATCTACATCTGAGTCTTTATTCCTGTCCTGCCCCTAGGTTCTTCAGAACCATTTTTTTTTTTAAGATTCCATATATATATATCAGCATACAGTATTTGTTTTTCTCTTTCTGACTTACTTCACTCTGTATGACAGCCTCTAGGTCCATCCACCTCACTACAAATAACTTAATTTCGTTTCTTTTTATGGCTGAGTAATATTCCATTGTATATATGTGCCACATCTTCTTTATCCATGTGTCTGTCGATGGACATTTAGGTTGCTTGCATGTCCTGGCTATTGTAAATAGAGCTGCAATGAACATTGTGGTACATGACTCTTTTTGAATTATGGTTTTCTCAGGGTATATGCCCAGTAGTGGGATTGCTGGTTCATATGGTACTTCTATTTTTAGTTTTTTAAGGAACCTCCATACTGTTCTCCATAGTGGTTGTATCAATTTACATTCCCACCAACAGTGCTAGAGTGTTCTCCAGACTGAGATTTATAGACAGGTACCCGAGATGACAAGCAGAGTTAATGCAGGAAAGGGACTTCTGGTCCAGGGTTCTTACTGTTCAATGACTTTAATCCTCCAACGGGTAGGATTTACTCCTTTTTTTTTTTTTTTTAGATAATGATTCATTATTAGTGTATCAATTGGACAATCTGTATGGTGAACTTAGAAGCTCTCATTTGTTTATTCATTTATTGAAAAATTTCAGGGCATTTTCTATTGCTAAGTACTGGACTAGACACTGGTAAAAGAAGAAGGTTAAAATATAGACCCTTCCCTCATAGAATTTGAGTATAACAGGAGAGACAGATGTGAAAGTTCAGAGTAAGTCACACAACCTAAACACCCTGAATCTCCTTTGCAATTACTGAATCTAGGTGACTGCCACTGACAGTGCATGGGGTTGAGATGACAGCCTCCATCTCTGTCTGCAGGATTTGCCTAGCACATTAATAATGAAAATATTCCTGCAATACGTATCCTTGATCATTTAAGAGAACACATTATTCTTCAGCAGATGCAACGCATTAATGCTTATACAAACAATGCACATGGCGACTGCTATCCACAGATTAGTTGGAGCAGAAAATGACAACTTGGTAAACAGTCCTATAGCTGTCAGGCTGTTCTGCAGAGTCCTCAGCTCTGAAGAGGGGCTTCTAGAGCTACTGCTAAGGGTCAAGTGAAAGTCCAGCAGCTCCTCTCTTCCACCAGGTCAGTTACACACCCATTACTTCATTTTTTAGTCTTGCACCAGGGATTTTATTTCATCAAAGTGTTCACTCCTTTAAATAGCATGACAACTATTGATTTCAAGTAAGTCCTTGATTTTCAAAATAGGGAAATTGAAGACCAAGAAATTAAGTAATTTTGCTAAAGTCCCAACGTTGGTTAGTAGCCAAACCGGAGTGAGACTAGCATCCCATTTCCAGCCTGGTACTCCTTCCACCACTCTCCCCTGCTCCTTCCTTCCTTACTCATGAGAATCTGCTACCCTTGTGATGCGAAGTGCCAACCATTGGCTCTTATCCCTGAAGTTGGAAGTCAAGGATCTATCATTTTTGCAAAATAGACTTGGCTTGTGAGTCATTTCACAGAGCTAGACTGACTTTCCACTGAAAGCTTACTGAAATAGGAAACTTGACCTATCCTTGAAAGAATCTTGTGACATTTGACAAAGCTATTATCTTAATGAAGAGGACCACACAAGTATATGTCCATGATCCAAATAACATCTTAAAAGTGGCACCAAAATGAAATTGTTTTGTTGCACTTCTCTGAGTGCAACAAAGCCTGCATCATAAGAATAAAATGAAAATAGAAGTCACATATGAGATCACACTCATAAGGAAAACAGGCCCTAATACATGCTTATGTACTTAAGAAATTATCTAAGAAAATGGACATGCAGCAGCAGGTACCACAAAATATAAATGAGCATCTGATTATCTATTTAAAAACGAAATGATTTTGATAATTTAATCCTTCATTTTATGCTGAGTAATTTTATTCAACCTTGATCATCAATGTACACAATTTTTCAGGGAGATCGAAAATGGCCATATTCTACATTTATATTCATTTCTTGGTACAAATCTACACATATGTAGCTCTGACTTTGGCATATACACATACACACACACAAAGTACACTTTCTATTAACACACACTTACAAATATGCATAAATTAATTTTAGAGTTGAATAGACTTGCAGATTCAAGAAGTATAAGACAAAAATTATAAAAAGATGAGAGTTTTGTAGATTTAATCATACCATTAAATTAACAATTGATCTTGAAAGCTGGACTCGAAAGTGGTAACTTCTCAATTTTGCATAATCCCCAGCAGTGAACTACAAACTTTTTTCTGTAAAGGACCAGATAGGAAATATATTATATTCTTTGGCCTGTATGTTTCCTACTGCAACTGCTCAACTCTTCCACTGTAGGAAAAGCAGCCACAGATGATAGGTAAACGAATGGGCATGGCTGCATTCACTTATGAAGACTGGCATTGTATTTCATACAACTTTTATATGGCATGAAAATGTCTTTCTTTTGATTTTTTTTTGTACAGTTTAAAAATATAAAAAACATTCTTAGAGCAAGGATTATGTAAGACAGGCAGGGCTGGATTTGACCTATGGGCCACAGTGTGCTGACAACTGCATGCAGCATCTAATATATTCTTATCAATAATTATGTTCTAGATATTCTCTAAGGGTAGTGCAGTTTTCTCTTTTGTCCAGAAACGGAATGGACTGTCTTGGGAAGTATTAAATACCCTACAGTGGAGTGGTTCAAGTAGAGCTCAATTATTTGTCTGTGGACTTTCAGGACGTTTTTCAACCTCAGTTGAGAAATGACAATATTTAGAATAAATATTCCCAAACTTAGAGATTTAATATTATACTTCACACATTCAGTATGATGACTAAAGACCATAAATTCAAATTTGTGACATATCTTTCATATACTTACATGATCCTTGTCTTCACAAAACCCAGATATAATTTAAAGATTCAAAATACTTTAGGTATAGTTCTATTTAAAAATTGTAAGCTAACTTTTCTCATAGGCTAGATTAATGCCTTTCAGTCAAAATTACTCAAAAAAAAAAAATCTATTGAGCTCCTACTGGGTGCTGGGCACAGTTCAAAGTGTGGGATGGTACAGCAGTGAATAAGATTACATTCTTGCTGCCAAGAAGCTTGCATTCTAGATGCTGTACATACACTGTTAAAAACAAGCAAACTGCTGAATAGTGCATTGCATATAATAGTAATTGGCATGAAGAAAGTAAAAGCATACATTGACAGAGTGGCAGAGTGATGGTGGCTAGGTAAAATTTGAGTTAGAACTTAGATGATATTAAGGAGTCAATCATGAAAAAAAAAAAAAAAAAAAAAACCTTGGAAAGTGTCATTCCAGACAGAAGGGACAGCCATGAGGTGGAAAAGAAATGGAAATATTAGACATAAGGATGGAATGTTGCCATGGCCAGTGCAGAGGGAAAGGCACAAGATGTAGCAAGTAAAGTAGACAGAAGTCAGAGCAGCCAGGGTCTTGTAGACCATGGTCAAGGGCTTTGGCATTATTCTACAAGTCCTGAGAAGACATTGGAGAGTTTGGAGCACAAGAGTGACAAGATAAGATTTACTTTAATATATATTATGTAGAAATATAATATGGCTCCTGTAGAAATGAAGCTGTAGAGGATAAGAGAAAAAGCAGGTAGCCCTGTTAGGGGACTGATGCAGAAATCCAAGGATGCCTTGACTGTGGGAGTAGCCATGTAGGTCAAGAGAGCTGGATGGTTTCAGATATATTTGGGAGGTAGAGTTTCTGATGCATCAATTTTGAAGTATGAGGGAATTAGAGGAATCTGAGAGAAGTCTTAGCATTTTAGCATAAAGAACTAGGTAGAGTATATGTTTTACCAAGGAGGAGACATTCAGTAATGATCAATTATTGTTAAATTGATCTGTTTTTTTTTTCATTTTTTGTGATTTTTTTCTGTCACCTTAACCACTCTAAGCCTTGGGTTCTTCAACTACCAAAGAACATAATATCTCATATCATTACATAAAATAAATGAAATAATGTATATAGCACATCATTAGGTCTTACTACAAGTAGCTCTATTTATCATTTCTCTTGAATATAATTGGACTTAATAGCAAGTACCATTTGTCAAACACCTAGTTCCATTTATTTGTGTTTTCTTCAATTTCTTTCATCAATGTCTTATAATTTTCAGTGTACAGATCTTCTTGGTTAAATTTATTTCTTAGTAGTTTATTATTTTCATTATATTTTAAATGGAATTGTTTTCTTTATTTCTTTTTCAGATAGTTCATTGTTAGTGTATGATTTTATATCCTGCAACTTTACTGAACTTGTTTATTAGTTCTAACAGCTTTTTGGTGGAGTCTTCAGGGTTTTCTATATATAAGATCATATCATAAAATAGATAACTAATAAGAACCTACTGTATAGCACAGGGAGCTCTGCTTGATACTCTGTAATGACATATATGGGAAAAGAATCTAAAAAAGAGTGGATATATGAATATGCATAACTGATTCACTTTGCTGTACACCTGAAACTAATACAACATTGTAAATCAACTCTACTCCAATAAAAATTTTCAAAAAGGACCATATCATCTGCAAAAAATGTATTTCTTTCTTTTTGACTTGGATGTCTTTTATTTCTTTTTTCTTGCCTAATTACTCTAGTTAGGATTTTGATCTATCCTGGAGGATGTTTTGCATATGCCTGAAAAGAATGCATATTCTACTGCCTTGTGCAGAATATTCTATATATGTCTGTTAGTGTGGAATTTTCTGTATGTGTATATATATGTTTGTTTATTTGATCTAAGGTACAGTTCAAGTTTAATGTTTTCTTATTCTCTGTCAGGATGACAACTGGGTTATTGAAGTCTCCTACTATTATTTATTGTTGTATTTTTGTATTGTTGTCTATTTCTCTCTTCAAATCTGTTAGTGTTTGCTTAATATATGTAGATGCTTTGATATTGGGTGCATATATATTTACAATTGATATATCCTCTTAATGAATTGACCCCTTTTTCATTATATAATGAACTTCTTGGTCTCTTGATACAGTTTTTGACTTAAGTCTATTTTGTCTGATATAAGTGCATCCACCCTGCTTGCTTTAAGTTCCTATTTGAATGTAATACCCTTTTCCATCCCTTCACTTAGAACTTATGTGTGTCCTTAAAGCAGAAATGAATCTCTTGTAGGCAACATATATGTGAGTCTTCTTTTTTAATCCATTCAGCCTCTCTAAGTCTTTTGATTGGAGAATTTGGTCCATTTAAACTTAATGTAATTATTGACAGGTAAGGACTTACTAATGCTAACTTATTAATTGTTTTCTGGCTATTTTGTAGTTTCTTTGTTTCCTTTTTTCTCTTTTGCTGTCTTTGTGAATTTACTGTGGTGGTATGCTTTGAGTCTCTTCTCTTTATCTTTTGTGTATTCACTGGAGGTTTTAGCTTAGTTTTTTTTTATCATGAGGCTTACATAAAACACCTTGTTGTATATATGGTATATTTTAAGCTGATAATAACTTAACTTTGATCACATACAAAAACTCTACCTTTTTACTCCCCCCACATAATTTTTTTATGATGTCACAATCTACCTCTTTTTATATTGTGTACCTATTAACAAATTATTGTATCTATAGTTATTTTTAATACTTTTGCTGTTTAATCTTTATACTAGAGTTAAGTGATTAACAAAATACTATATTACAGTATGAGTATTCTGAATTTGACTATATACTTACCTTTACTAGTATAGTTTATCTTTCCGATGTTTTCATGTTAATAATTATATCATTTTGTTTCAGCTTGAAGAACTCCTTTCAGCATTTCTTGTAAGGCAGATTGAGTGGTGATGAACTTTACTTTTTGTTTGTTTGGGAAAGTCTTTCTCTCTCTCTCATTTTTGAAAGAAAACTTTGATGACAAGTAAAGTATTCTTGGTTGACAATTTTTTTTTTCTTTCAACATTATGAATACATCATCCTACTCTCTCCTGGCCTGCAATATTTCTGCTGAAAGATCCTCTGATAGCCTTATGGGGGTTCTCTTATATATGAGGATTCTTTTTTCTCTTGCTGCTTTTAAAGCTTTCTCTTTGTCTTTAATTTTTAGACAGTTTTATTATAATGTGTCTTAGAGAAGATCATTTTGAATTGAAAATTTGGATGACTTATTAGCTTCATGAACTTGGATGTCCAAATCTCTCCCAAGATTTGGGAGATTCTTAGCCATTATTTCTTGAATAAGATTTCTGCCCCTTTCTACCATGGAACTAGCTTGGCACTAGGATGAGTCCAAAACCTGAGGCTTTGGGAGTCACCCTGGAACCTGGGGTTTTGGGGGCTGGTCTGGAGTTTGGATCTGTGGTGGCCAGTATGGTGCTGGGGTGGGGTTGGAGCCTGAATCCCGAGGAGCTGGTCTTGAGGCTGGGGCCACAGGAGCTGGCCTGGTGCTGGAGTGGGTAGAAAGATTTGGTCTGCAGTAATTGGCTTAGCACTGAGCCCACCTGAGAGCCTGGTGCAAGTTTGCACCTGGAGCCTGGGTTCCTGGTGGCTGATTGTGAGCCTGGAACTACCCGGGTCCTCACAGCTGGCTGACACTTGGGTAGGCTGGGGGCCTGGTTTCAGGGCAGCCCACCAGGAGCCACCTAGTTCTTGGGAGTAGTCCTGATGTTGGTACAGACCAGTGCTGGGATCCACTATAAAGTCTGGCACTCACTTCACTCTCCTTTTCTCATGGGCAGGGTGTCTCTTTCCATGCTGAGTTGCCTGGATTTCGAAGAGAGGTGATGGGGGTAGTGTGAACTATCTTTCCTACCTTACTCAATGTGTCTTTTCTTATGTCTGTGCTTCATCTAGGTGCTATATTCCCTCACCTGGAATTCTTAGCTCTTGGGAGGTATTTTTGTGTACAGATAATTTTTCAATTTAATGTTTCTGGGAGGGTACAGGCACTAGAAATTCCCATACAGCAATTTTGCTGATATCACTCTCCTAGATATTTCTGCTCCTACTTTACAGATGACAAAACTGGGTCCCTGAGTGGATGAATATTTTATGTGAGGTCAAATAACTCATTAGAGTGGGTCAGGGTAAGAACTCAAATTTGTCTGCCTCCGGTGTCCATGTACTTTCTGTTACAAAATCCCTTCTTTCCAGAAGTGAAATACAGTGAAAATAAAGATAATTACTCCTTTTAATAAATAATTACCTAAAACCACATTTGCCCTCTTTGGGGTAGAATAATACACATTGGTGGGAGGATACATCTTTATACTGCTCCCTTCTTTACAAATGCAAGTGAAGCCACATCCAGATGTTGAATCATATAAAAGGAAAGATTGTAGTGCCAAAGATTCCACCAATTCTTTGGCTGTCAAAAGTTGAAAACCTCAGATAGATGGCCTTTTGTTTAGGAGAAAACCATAATAACTCATAGTTTTTAAAGACTGACAGACCTGAGAGTTTGGGCGAAAAATAAATTATTCTGTGCATTAAAATGGAAAAACTCTAAGAAGTTTTTTCAGGTAGTCCAAACTAGAGGTAGAGAGGAGCCCAGGAAATGGGAGAGAAAGAGTGAAGTATATAAAGAAAGTGAGTGCCTGGCTAATATGGCAGCTAGGAAATCCATAAGGAAGACTCCAGCCAGTGAGAAACCTCTGTGAGGAGTGAATCTATAGAACTCTGGGAAGTTGAGACCTTATTAATAATTTCTCTTGGTTTTCTGCATAGTACCACCAAAAAAACTCTTCCTTTTTCTTTCTCTGAATCTTTAATCAAAACAGGGAAAGAAGACCAGATTCTGCATTTGGGTTGACTCAAGCTAGGAAGATAAGAGCCACAAGTGGCAAGACATAAGTGAGATCAAGAACCCAGAAAAGAAACTTGGAAGACTAGGGGAAATTTGTGACCTTCCCCAACAGGAATGCAAGCAGATTTAATAGGAGGATGTATTATGGCTGGGTTTTTCAGTATATGTAGATGGAAGCTTGAGCCTATTTATTTCAGTATTAAAGGAAAATGGTGACCAACAACCATCAACTGTAGGATTTAAGAGACACTCAGGTATCTGGTACTTGGGTCATAAAGAGGATACTGAAATCACCCAAACTCTCTAGCACAAGAGAAACAAAACTCTTTGCACAAATCTCTTTCCACATTCTTACTTTCATTCCATCACACACCCTAGAGTCCATCAACATCAAGTGATGTGCCTTTTGCAGATATACTGTGGTTATTCAGACCACCATCTTTTTCTCCCTCTGAAGACCCTTCTCCATCTGCTACAACTCTACTTAGACATCAATATCATCTCCTGATTAAGACTTTTTTTTTACTCTCTTGGTTCTTTCCTCCTTAATAGCATCTTAGGTCTATTTCTGCTAAAATGTTTGCAACTCTGGATTATCATTACTTTTGATGTTCCTCTCTGCCCATCTGAACTGTAAGCTCCTTGAGTGAGGGGAAAGACATTACTCAAATCTTTGTTCAAGAACCTAGCACAGTGCTAAAATATAGATGTTCAATAAATCTTGATTAGATACATGACCAAATGCTTGAATGGTGTCTTGTTAAACAACTTTGTTCAAAACTGTACAAGGAGAGCTCAAATGGGATGCTTGAATTTTCTCTGGATTCTTACCCTACCTCAGTCACCATCTGTGATAGAGAAGCTATGAGTATATATTCCTTGTGAGGATGATCACAACAATAAAATCACAGCCTCAGCCAACAGAATTCATGGAAACCAGGCTCCACTCCTTTGAGCTCCTGAGGAATGTAGGACTTTGATTTTACAGTTTACTTCTTTTTCTCTCCTGAAATATTGGTTTCTAGTTTGACTGCCTCATTTTAAAAAAATTTTTGAAATAACTTCAAACTTACAAAAAATTTGTAAGAATTAAACAAAAACAAACCTTATATACCCTTCATCCAGATTCAACCAATTGTTAGAATTTGCCACATTTGTTTTATCATTCTCCCTCTAATATATGTGTATGTGTACATGTATATATATATATATATATATATATATATATACTTTTTCCCTTAAGATAGTAAGCTGCAGATATCTTGTCCCTTTACTGGTAAATACTTCAATCTGTAGTTCCTAAGAGTAAGGGTATTCACCTCCATAACCACAATACAATTATGAAAATCAGGAAATTTAACATTGGTACAATATTACTAATTAGTCTATGGATCATAGTCAAATTTCACTAACTGTCCCCAAAATATGATCTATATCAATTTTTCCTGGTCCAGTATCTAATTTAGGATCACATATTGCATCTAGATGCCATGTCTCTTGGTCTCCTTTTTTTTTTTTTTTTTTAACAATCACTTTTGTTAATTATTTATTTATTTATTTTTGGCTGTGTTGGGTCTTCGTTTCTGTGCGAGGGCTTTCTCTAGTTGCGGCAAGTGGGGGCCACTCTTCATCGTGGTGCGCGGGCCTCTCACTATCGCGGCCTCTCTTGTTGCGGAGCACAGGCTCCAGACGCGCAGGCTCAGTAGTTGTGGCTCACGGGCCCAGTTGCTCCGCGGCATGTGGGATCTTCCCAGACCAGGGCTCAAACCCATGTCCCCTGCATTAGCAGGCAGATTCTCAACCACTGCGCCACCAGGGAAGCCCTGGTCTCCTTTTTGGGGGATGGTTCCTCAGCCTTACGGTCTTGCATGAGACAGACACTTTTGAATAATACCAGCCACTAACTGTGTAGACAACTCCTCAGTTTGGGTTTGGCTGATATTTCCTGATGATTTGATTCACTTTACGCACTTTGGGCAGAAACACCGCAAGTGATGTCAGTACATCTCATTAGGAGTCACACAGTGTCAGTTAGCCCATTTTGGGTGATATTTTCTCTACAAACTACTTAATAATTACAAATGTAATGATAGTGACTGTACAACAGAGAAACCTGGCAAACACATCTTAATCAAATGATCAACGTGAACATTACCAGTAGCTGATTTTTTAAAAAATTAAAAATCTACTTCAATAAAAGATTCAGCTATTTTAAGAACTTACATGTCACCCATGCAAATTACATGTTCTGATAAAAAAAAGGCATGAAAAAACCTGACTCTGGTGTTTGCAGCAATATTTACTCAGCACCCAGTGCATAAAATCTAGAATGATTTTGATAATGTTCAACTAACCCCAAGTCCTTCATAACAAGTTACTTACTGGTAACACTTCTACATATATTTTTTAATCTTCCCATGACCTTATATACAAATGAGGAAACAAAAGTACCTTGGCCAAGGTTGCAAATCTCAAGCATAATGCTGGACGGTAAGTGCTCTTTCATCTCCCTACAAGCCCAGTGTTCTTCACTCTGCACGTATTTATTCAAAACCAGTGAAAATATGGGTCCTCAGCATTAGAAAAGCGCTCAACTGGAGCTATGGGGAAGGCCAGGTACTACTTATTTTCATACTATTAGATAGCACTCTGTAACTCCCTCATTAAAAGAATAATTCAGAGAAAGAATGTGGAAGAAGACTGTGGATGTGGTGGAAGGGAAAAGGATTCCAATTTCCCCCACAGGAGACCAGTCCTGCCTGCAGCCTTCCAAAAGGCAAACCATGCTTATCTGGATACAGGTATTTCTGGGTGAGCTCAAGTACCCTTTACGGAGAAAGAAGGAAGCTGTATTTAACTGTAGATAAGAACTTAAAAGCAACAACTATATATAGCACTCCTGTCCATAAAAAAAAACCCCAAAGCTTCCAAAGAGTTCCAAATTCTTCAAGCTATAGATAAACCTCATTTATGGGTGAGACTCTCATTAAGCAAATATTTGGAAGAGATGTCATGAAATGGAGGTCATTATGATGTTGCCATGCAATTTCCAGAAGGAAGATGTGGAACAGGACCTGACTGAGGACAGGAGGTGGCAAAGCTGCCTCCCTTCACTCTTGAACTCAGCAAAAGGGAGTCCCTTTCTTCCACTTTGAGTCTACAGTGGAAACTCACCTGTACCTGTGAAGCCAGTGAGTGAGAGAGGAAAGATGCTTTGCAATGTTGGACATTTGTAGCTACTGACTTTTGGAAAGAGTCACTTGAATTCTACAGAGGGTGGGTGGGCTACAAGATACCTCCAAAGGGGAAGTGGAACCACAAACACTGGAGAGATAACCGAGTCCTTAAATAGTAGGTTGCAACCACTAGGAGGAATCCTTCCAAAGTGTACACTTTCTTCTGCCACTTTGCCCTTTCAGGAGGATGAGTGGACCAGTGTATTGGGGATAAACTATCCAGATCACTTTCTTTTTATTAGCGTCTGTTTCATTCTCTGTCCAGCAGCAGGTAGATAATTCTCCTTGCCTCTCACTTGGTCACATCTCTACTCTCCAGGGATGCATTACTTTCTCCTTGCTGACCCCAGTAATTTAGACTGTTTTGCTCTCATCTTCACAGCTGTCACCCCCCATTTCTGCATTCGGGCATCCATTTGTTAGACTAAGCCCATCCTCTCCAGTTACCCCCTTTCCTGTTTCCCTTGAAGACCAGCACACAAGACCAAGGGTGTAAGACCATAAAGCAACACGGGACAGGCAGAGCAGTTAAGAGTTCAGATTCTGAAGTCAGACACACCTGGATTTGAACAGGGTCCCTCCTGTTACAAAATTGTGTGATCTTAGCCAAGCCTAGTTATCAATTTCTTCATCTGCAAAACTGACACAATAATAAATCTCATGTTTCACACAGTGCATGCAAAGTTCTTGGCATATAGTAAGGACTTAATAAATCTTAGTTATTAGTATTGGTGTCATCTTCATCATCATTATAGTCACTGTTGCCATCAGCACCATCATCATCCTTTTCTTCTTTTTTTTTCTTTTTTTTCCCTTTTCTTCTTTAATTGTTACAAAGAAATAGATGAGAAATAAAAATCATGGGTTCGAAAATTTCTAGCAATTTCAGAATCTCACTAAATTCTGTGGTTTTTCTTCAGGAATATGTCTTGATCCTTTTACTTGTGGCATTTTCTCTTACTAGGGATGTCTTTTTCTCAAGAGAGGATGTAAATTTACATGGTAAGGAGAAGGAAAAGGTCTATGCCTACCTCCACCCACAACACCTGGCACAGCTGGGTCCAGGTGAGGATCTGAAGGAAGCAGAGCAGGGGCGCGGCCACCCAGAGTGTTTCGACAGTCTGTTTGTTCCCCTTTGCCCTGGGTCAAATGCAGAAGACCCAGCATTTGGGCTTCCCTAGCCTTGGCACTTACCACAGTATGTCCATTGTACGCTCCAGTGCTGTGGTTGGTTTTCTTAGCTGCCTCCCTGACTAGATTACAAGTGCCTCTAGAATGGGAGTGTGTTTAATTCATCTCTGCGTTCATCAGCCTAAGCACAGTACAGAAGGAAGGAGTTCAAGCAGGGTTCCCTCTTTCTCATCACTTTTCTCAGTCTCACTTTCTGTTCCTCTTCTGTCAGTGAAGAATCACATCAGGACAGAATCATAGATGTAAATAACCCTAACCCTCCCCAAACACACACCCACTCCAATGGACAAATGAGGAAATGGGCTCCAAGAGGGAATACCCCGTGTCTGGGATCTCACAACAGGTGAGCAAGATGAGGATGGGCAAGTCAGAGTTTCTGGTCCTCATTCCCACACAGCCTCTGTATTCAAGGGCTTGTAGGCTCTATTGAGTGTTTATCATTTGGGGGAACCCCAGACAGGTGACTCACCACAGAGAACTACCTTGTTTCCACAGGAAGGATCACCTGCACTCCTTTCCTCATGCCCTTCTTGATTGAAAACTGCCCCTGACATCCAGTGACCACATCCTCCCTTGTCATTTACACCTCTCTAGGGTCTTCCCCTTCCTCCTCCCCCACCTCCACTTTCTTGCAAAACTGGCTCATTCTGGGCATCAGACAAATTCCTTTGTACTAATAATGTAAGGGTGGGTGCTAAAATGGTCACATCTATATATATTTTTAGAAGGGCCTTTAGAGGTCAGTGTCTCTAATTAAGGAGAGATTGCAAGTCCTGGGCTTAGGAGGGTATACATGGTTAGGTGGCATTTCCAGATTATGGGGCTGTGGAGGGATGGGGAGAGAGCTGTGCTACTGGACACGATGTACCTCGTGCATCCTGTGCCATTGGATGTGTTGCTAGGTCAGATGATGGGTGAGTGAAACATATATTACCTGACCCAGGGAATCCGGAATATTTCACACTAGTGCCCGAAGTCTTGATCACATTGCCTGCTCCTTCCACGTAAGTAGAAATAATAGTAATGGAAATAATTGTTATCAGAGCTATCACTTGTCTAATGATTTTTCACTGTGTGCAGGTAATATGATGTAAACCTCAGCCACACTTCAAGGTAGGAGGTATTATAAACAAAACCAGACTCAGAGAATGTTACGCAGCTCAGAAGTGGCTTTCAATCCAGGGATGCCTTACTCCAAAGCCCACTCCTTGCATTTCCCTCTATGGTGGCCATGATCACATGGGTCTGTTTGGCAGAGATACAGGGGGGTAGGGTTTAGTGATGGGAGCACAGAGATGGAGAAGAATACCTGGAAAGGGATCACTGATAGGAAGCCCAGGGGTCATTTGTTTGTTTGTTTGTTTCCTTTGGGTCCCAAGGCATTTGAAAGAGAATATAACTAAGCAGGGTCAGCGGTTGCCAATTCAAGCAACTTCCTCCCTTTGTGTTATACCTTTCCTGGCTCACAGATTTTTGCCACCTTTCAGTAACTAGAGGCATTTGAGGATTTAAATTCTGGACTAGAACTCAGACAGACTGAAGTTTTGGATGACTGCATTCTGGAGAGATTGTCATTTTTTTTCTTAGCATCAGCCCCCGAGGATGCTAAGAAAACCAGGGCAGAGACACCCTGTGCTGGCTTCTTCCCACATTCAGGAGTTCACAGTTGACAAGTCCTTTCCCAGTCCAACCATCCTCTCATTCTGATCTCTTAAAGATCCCCACAACTTTGCTCTGAAGATGGCCTGAGAGGACTTACAACCCTCACTTTCCTTCTCTGAAGTATTTGGGAGCTATCATAATAAAGACTGACCATTGGATGTTTTGAGCAAAATTCTTCTCCCTGGCAAGCTTGGTTCTTTTAAAACCATAGACCTGAAATAGACCAAGTCCAAGCACACTTCTCTTTCTGTTGAGATGCTCACCCATTCATTCCTTTGCGAGGTGAATTGTCCTTTCTGCAAAACCCAGTCACTCCCATCTTCCTGACACACTCAGGTTTAACCCAGAGCTCCCCAGCTTTCCTTCTATCTTGACTGTGCTATTTAACACTGCACTTATTTAGTCTCTGTACACAAGATCCCAAAGACAGGGATTCTGCCTTACCTCTCCATCTCAGCACTTTGACTGGCACATAGAAGGCAATTTATAAATGGTTGTGAAATAAATAATGTGATCCTCTATCAGGCCAACAAAATCACTGAATACTTCGCAAGCCATCAACAGATGACTCCAAGTCATGTGAGAATTAAATAATATAATTCAGCTCTTCCTCTGGCATATAATGTTCTTTTCAGGAGGAAGAACAAGATGGACAAAACACAAAGTGGTAAAATAGCTCCGTGTCCAAGTGCAGTATTCCAAGGGCAAAAAGTGAGAGGTGAGAGGAGCAGGGGAGGCTGAGGGTGTAGGGATGGGCAGGAGCATATTATGCTGTGTATATGAACCCTCACTGGGAGTTTACACTGTATTCTGTACAACAGAGGGAGCCAATGAATGTTTGAAATAAGGGAACGATCACGATTCTTTTACTTGTTCTTCACTGCAAAGGATTGTGTGAGACTCGGGGTTTATCAGTCTGAGTGTCAGTTCTCAAATTTCAAGAAAGGATAGAAAACAAACTTATGGTTACCAAAGGGGAAAGGTGGGGGACAGGGATAAATTGGGAGTTTGGGATTGACATATACACACAACTATATTTAAACAGATAACCAACAAGGACCTACTGTATAGCACAGGGAACTCTGCTCAATATTCTGTAATAACCTAAATGGGAAAAGAATTTGAAAAAGAATAGATACATGTATATGTATAACTGAATCACTTTGCTGTACACCTGAAACTAACACAACATTGTTAATCAACTGTACTCCAATATAAAATAAAAATTAAAAAAAAAGAAAGGATAGCATTTAGAAACTGTAAGAGATGGCAGTGAATCTATACCCCTCCAGCATATAACCAAGATAATTTTAATTTTTCCACAAATGAAATTTCTGAACCAATAATAATTCATCATTACCATTTGTTGAACATTTACTCTGTACCAATTAACATTCTAAGTACTTATATCTATCAGCTCTCTTAATACTCCCCTTGATCCTCTGAGACTACTCACAGATATGGTTTAATCCTGTGTCACAAATCACACATTTGGTAAGTTCAGGAGCCCATTTCCACCCTGTTCTTTATGTCATCTTAAACACTGTCTTCTTTTTGCTTCTTAATCCAAGGATGTCTCCTGATAATCTGCCTTGTTCCTTTGAAGATTGATTGGAGAGTAGGGTACATTCCTAGAGAGTGCAGGTTTTGCTGTACTTGGTATGGAAAAGGTGTTCAAGTGATGGCTTCTCTATCCTAAGAGAAAAATGACCATGTACACACAGAACTCATTCTTATTTCTACAAAGGGGACATAAAAACCCTTTGCTACTTTTTTTGGTCATTTCTATATGGTGGCCCTAATCTAGGCAGCCTTTACTTACAGAATTTTCCAAAATAATTCCTCTTAAAAATCAATTCAGGAACAAGTTTTTCCATCCTGTCCCTTTATTTGTTGAGGTGCAATTCGCATACAATATTTGAAATCTTCCTTTCATTTAAGCAGTTCTCCTGGATATTTGAACCATAGAAAATAGATTGGATTTCCAGACATACCACATACTAGTCTTGTACAAGTAAGTTAAACTCTAAAATGGGAAGGCCTCAGTGACCATATTACTTGTGATGATGTATTTAAAATAAAGCACAAAATATTTAATAGGTATTAGTATCCTCCTTCCCTCTCTTCCAAGGTCATTTTTGGCTCAGATTACAATGATAATCTCTTATCAGATTATCTTTCTTTCTCTTTAAAAGTCCATTTTCAAATTCTATCATCAAAGATTACTGCAGACATTTGATCAGTCCTGCAGGTCAGTAAGAATGGCACTGCCAATCTGGGTCAAATTAAGAGGGAATTGATCAAAATTAGGAACACAGCACCATACCATAGCAGGAATTCTTTAAAGGACTGGGTTTGTTTATCCTGAAGACAAGGATATTTGTGTCATCATTTTTAAATATCTAGAAGATTTTTATGTGGAAAGGGAATTACACTTTTTAGTGAAGTCGTAAGTGGTAGAAAGTGGAAATTGCAGGGCAACATATTTTGAAACAACTGGAGCCAGAATTTCATAATAGCCTACAGAAAAAAAAAAATTGGTTGACTTGGGCGGTCAGGAGGGTAGAGGTGCTCACCTGTAGGCAGGTTGGCCACATGGTGGAGATGTTGTAGAAGGTATTCAGGTACCTTCTGAATAGGGGGTTGGGCTCCATGATCTTGACAGTCCCTTTGAACTCTGAGATGTTGTAACCCTACAAATTCATACTTATTTGTATCTAAACTATCTTGTCTGTGAACTGGTGCAAGGTCGGGCTTTCAGAAAACTTCCTAAGAAATGATCACTGATTTCAAACAATACAATAATCAAATGTTACAGCTGAAATAAAAATAACTCATCTATAAACCTCATTGTAAAAATGGGCAGGCTGAGAGAGTTAAAATGACCTTCCCAAGATCACATAGCAAAATGTCACTGAGTCAGGGCTCAAAATCTCGAATGAGAGATAAGATACATATATACATCTCTAAGGAACACTTCAAGAAAAGCCCCTTTTTAAAAAGAAAGCTGCATGTGGTAGTATATATGGGAGGGAGACGCAAGAGGGAGGAGATATGGGGATATATATATATGTATAGCTGATTCACTTTGTTATAAAGCAGAAACTAACACACCATTGTAAAGCAATTATACTCCAATAAAGATGTTTAAAAAAATAAATAAAAATTAAAGAAAGAAAGTGGCAATGAATAATCTCTTCTCTCACATTTTATTTACTTAGTAAATATGAAGCACTCTTGTCTTTTTTTATTAACCAAATGATTCATATTTAGTAAAAACTAAGGAGTAAGAAACACAGAGTCTTGCTCTTAAATTTCAGAGATAAATGGGACTGAAACAGTAAATTAGCAAGCTCTGAGGGAGGCTGCCTGAAGACAATTCTCAACTTGAACTACTGTCCTGGGAAACATTTGATAGCAGACTTGGTGCTTCTAAGGGAATTGAGGAAGCCTATTTCAGGTAAAAATTGTCCTCTCTGGGCAGAAAGCAAAGGAGAGTTACAAAATACTTACCGTTGCAGAGGAAAGATAAATGTCGTAGCAGGTGTTTCTCAGAGTGGAGAGTCAAGGAAAGTACCTACCTTCAGCATTTTTGTGGATTTGTGAAATAGCAAAATAGGAATCAAATCAACTATGACAATAATTAACGGAGACAACTTTAAAGACTGGAATAAATTGAGCAAATCGAACATATAGAGACATAAAAATCTCTGAATATTCACCACTGATATAAAAGGAAATGGCCAGTCTGAGTGGGTCCCATGGATCTGATGAGCTCTTCATGTCTCTGAATGTTAAGTGCCAGAGCAATCTATGGTTGGGCCATTTCTTTACTTCTTAATGTCTTGCACTGTAACTCAGTCAGCAAAGGTACTCAATTAACAACTTGAGGAATAGAAAGCTGCAACACTGAGATGGCCAAGACTGATGCCCCAGGGACCATAATAAAGGTCAGAGCCAGTTGTAGGTAAAACCCAGGCAACTCACATTGCATTTTCCAAATTAGAATGAAATTATAGATTTTCACATCCATCTTTAAGATGATACCGTGAACTCCTCAAAGTCAAGATCTCTGTAATCCATCTCTTTGCCCCTGTGCAAAGCTTAGAACTTACTAAGGGGTAAGTGTGCAATAAATTTTAGGTGAATTAAAGTAAAACTGCACTTCCCTGATATTCCCTAGTGATAAGAAATTATGAATTAATCCCAGGCCTTCTCCTACAAATATACCTGCACACCAGGGGTGTGTATGTTAATGTAGAGTGTATAGACCTAGGAAAAACTTTGGAAATTTGGCTTCTGAATCAGTAAGACAAGTCACTTAACTTCTCCAAGACTCAATTTCTCCAACTATAAAATGGAGGTAAATACACCTACTTCTAGATTTCTTGAACTGTGGTGAGGATAAAAAGAGATTATATACACAAAGTGCCTAGAGCAATGTTTGCCACATAGAAGTGTTTAATAAATGAGGTGGGTTGCCATTATCAACAAATTATTTATTTTTGTTCCCTTAAGACCTGAGTTAAGAAATCACTTTTGCTAACTTTCAGATGTGAGATCTGAGCCATTTAAACCCTCTGGGGATTCAGACAGGTTCCTGGTACTCAGAGAGGACATATCTGTTAATAACTCCTCACTATAGACCAACACCTTAATAATATATATTTCTGTTTGGGTCTGCTCCCCTGTAAAGATCATGGAATATAATTATGTTGCTTAATTGAATGTAACACCCATTAACTTGGTGGGTAAATTTCACAATGTGTGTGGTATTTTCTGTCCCTCCCTATTTTTTCATTTCAGTTTAATTTAGCCCACATCTTCATACTGCTCTAAATTCAGAGTGGGTTTTTCCCCAGTCTCTCTGTTTTGCTGAATTGCATCTTCGGGTCTGTTCAGAAAGAGAGAATGAGAGATGAGAATGCAGTGATCAAGATTCGTCTTATCTCTGTTGCCTGTAACGTGGTTTTTTTTTTTTTTTTTAAACCTGAACACAGTAACGGTTGTATGACTAGTAAGGTACTCAAGGAGAAAATCAATATTCAGGAGAAAAAATGTAAAGGTCCCCTAAATGAAGAGAGTTGTAGACCTTAAATAGTCAACTGCCCCCTCTCTGAGTCTCCAGATCTTTACCTGTTGAAGGAGGAGGTTGGCTATGAGGCCCTTCCATTGGGTCCCGAGGACATTATATGTGTTTTATCTCTGCACAAAGTCTTTATTTACCCCCTCCTACCACTTTCATGTAATTGGGGCTTTTGAATATTTAAAGTATTAATGGGGAAGAAAGAAAAACACTAAATAATTAAAAAAAAAACAGTGAAACATAATTTGAATTTGGAAGACACCGTATATGTATTCTTTTACTACAGATGGCTTCATTGCACTGAATTTAAAGACACAATGAAAATTGTTTTATGTTTTCTGCATGCTGAATGGCCAGCAATGGGAAATTACCCAAGATACTAATGGAACAAAATTCTTAACCTTTTTCTGGGAAATTCCATCCTCTTCCTGGGGATGAGTAGTGTTGAAAATCTTAATTTCAAACTTAAATAAAAGTTTATGTACTATAATTAAATACTATTAAAAATAGTAAGGGGTAGGTGTGCAATGATTGATTTATTTAAAATAGAAAATTAAAAAGCAAACAAAAACCTTATTAACAAAGAATATAGTTCACACATGGTTTCCGGTAAAATCAGTTGAAATTGAATGATACACCTCTGTCATTTTACAGTTTGCAAAAGAACTGCAAACTGATGCTCTGAGAACAGATAACAGAGCACGTGGGGATTTGGAAAAACAACGGTAATAAGCTGTGTGTATTACACATCATAGGTATTTTGGAACAGAGCTAGAATAAAATTCTGGGATCAGAGTTTTTGAACTTGGATTGTAAAGTCAAGTAAAGATTGTTGTAAAGCTTAGAAATGGGTGAAGGAAATCTAAAGTAATTGATCCAGGTCCATTTTTTGTGCTATTGATTGACTGCTGTAATCAGCAGTGTTTGGAGGAACAAGTGGTACCATGACACGCTTGAAAGGAAGGTGAAGGAAAAGACAGAAACCTTAGTGAAACTTGCAGTAGGGAATGTGATATAATACAATTTAGAGATGTGAAATATTTTTTGGCCAAGAATTACAGAGAGTGCTATTTGATGAGTCACCTTAAGCATTGGGATTGCCTGAGGAAATGTCCCCGTGAACTTCTCTCTGAGCCAGGCTCAGGGTAAATGAGTAAAACAAAACTTCTCTGAGATAACAGGGTCCCCACCCATGAGGGATCCCCCGTTAGGCACTATTCTCCATGATATGAATTTGCAGTCAACCATACCTGAGAAATTTTCACCTTAAACTTTCCTTGCCTTTACAGAAAGCTTGAGTAGTACTTTGAAAACAAATGTGCTCTATAAAGGTAAAAGTCAACACTAGCATTGCCTTCTAAATGGAATACCTCACATTTATGGATAACTTTCCTTCAAAAACCTTAGGAGTGGGCTTCCCTGGTGGTGCAGTGGTTGAGAATCTGCCTGCTAATGCAGGGGACGCGGGTTCGAGCCCTGGTCTGGGAAGATCCCACATGCCGCAGAGCACCTGGGCCCGTGAGCCACAACTACTGAGCCTGCGCGTCTGAAGCCTGTGCTCCGCAACAAGAGAAGCTACGATAGTGAGAGGCCCGCGCACCGCGATGAAGAGTGGCCCCCGCTTGCCGCAACTAGAGAAAGCCCTCGCCCAGAAATGAAGACCCAACACAGCCAAAAATAAATAAATAAATTAATTAATTAAAAAAAAAAAAAAAAAAAAAAACCTTAGGAGTTTGTTGCTTGGCAAATGGTACATATTGGATTAGGAATCTGCACAGAGGGGAAAAAATAAGGAAAATCCTTGAAAGAATGTCAGAAATAGCTCTTCCTGTAATTTATTTCAGAGTTCATTGCTTTTATGGAAATTTTTTAATACTTTAGTTAAACTTCAAGAGAAGAAAGTGTTGCCAGTCTATTTGTATTAACATGATGTTTCTTACTGTACATAAAAATGTCTCCAAACTTTTATGCCCTGACCAAATAGTTACTGACACTTCAACAGAAGAAAAAAAGGAGAAAGGAACTAATATGTATAGAATATGTATTATTTACAAGGCACTGTGATAAATATTTTACATCCATTATTTGATTAAACTACCCATTACAAGCAAATGTATGACCCTCTAAGAGCTCATACATGACTCAGGGTCATATAGCTTGAAAAAGATAGAGATGTGGTTTGAGCAGTTTCTGCAAATGTTTCAGGATTTCCCCTGGACCTGACCTCTTACTCTACCAAGTAATGACCCTAAATGCTCGGTATGAAAGGGATAGAGTTTCTGAGAATTCAGTGGTTCCTGGCAAAATAACTGAGTAAAGGTTCTGAGCTGAGGAGAAGCTTACAACATAGCAGGAACCAAAAGAAGGTCAGCAAAGACAGAGGGGACAGATGAAGTTCAGACCACACAGGACACTATGGACCATGGTAAGGGTTTTAGTCTTTATACTCAGAGGAATGGCAGCCATGAATGGTTTTTTTCTAAGATTATAAGATGAGTATATCAATGATTTAAGAAGATAGCTCTGACTACCAAGTGGAAAATGGGTATAAAGAGGGAAAGCCATTCAGTTAAACGGCTATGACAGAAATCTAAATTAAAAATGGTGGTGATTTGGACTTCATTATTGGCTGTGGAGAAAGTAAGAAGCAGATAGATTCAAGATGTAAGAAAAATCAACCTGGCTTGGTGATTGGATGAGGTAAAAGAGAGGATTATATCAATCATGACATCAGAATTTTGACACAAATGTCTGGATAAATGGCAGAATTTATGACGTTCTTTTGAGTTAAATTCTATTTTTAAGTTTCTAGGTCAATTAAAGGAAGATATCACACTAAAAGATTTTCTAATCCAGAAATTTTCAATAGTCAACCTAGACTGAAGAATTTCTTAAAATATCAATGACATTTGCCAAGTTTCTGCAGATGGCATGCATGCTTATTTCTTTTAATGCAACATCTACCTTGGAAATCTTAGAATTTTTTAAAAATGGTTCTTTTTTTAAAAAATAAATTTATTTGCTTATTTATTTATTTATTTATTTATTTATGGCTGTGTTGGGTCTTCACTGCTGCACGCGGGCTTTCTCTGGTTGCAGCTAGCGGGGGCTACTCTCCGTTGCAGGGCGCGGGTTTCTCATTGCGGTGGCTTCTCTCGTTGCGGAGAGCAGGCTCTAGGCACGTGGGTTTCAGTAGTTGCAGCACGTGGGCTCAGTAGTTGTGGCTCGCAGGCTCTAGAGCACAGGCTCAGTAGTTGTCGCACATGGGCTTAGTTGCTCTGCTGCATATGGGATCTTCCTGGACCAGGGCTCAAATCCGTGTCCCCTGCATTGTCAGGTGGATTCTTAACCACTGCACCACCAGGGAAATCCCCTAAAACATGGTTCTCTTTTAACAACTTAGAAAGACTTATAGCTACACATAGCTGAATAAATGCATGTCATTATCTGCTCTTTTTTGAAACAAAGGTATGAAACCTAAAGGCAAAGAAAATGGAAGGGAAGAGAACTACAGAAAACAAAATAACTGTCAATGAATTTGAGATAGATTGAAAATGGATGGAGAAAATAACAAAGCAGAGAAATTGAAGAGCAAGTACCTATAAAGAGAAAAGGCATTGAGGTGTACCAAGGTAAATTGTGGTACAGAATGCAGAGCATCTCAAAAATTATCAGTACCATGTGCCAGTAAATGTGAGAGTAAATAAGAGGCCCAAACAGCGTTCACTGACAGACTGAACCAGGGCTATTAGACACCAATATAACAGTATCCTTACTTCCAACTTCAGGAAAAATTCCTACCCCAGTCTGGTAGGAGACTAATTCTGTTGATAAATTGAGCCAGAGAGGTCTCAGATTCAAGGATACCAGGCTCAGTAGAGGAAATCAGGAAGATCAAGTACAAAAAAAAAGACTGAATGAAGAAACTTTCAGCACCCCTTCTTTGCTAGATTTCAAGAACATGGGTGGAATTAGGTACCACAACAACCCCCCATTCTCCACACTCTCAGCCATGTCTTTCTCAAATGGGAGATTAGTAGAATGTTCTCTGGAGAAGCTAAATAGCCCCTGAAAATAGACTTGCAACTATAGCTATTTCGGTAGACATCAATGAAATAATTTGGTCCCCAATATGCCATCTCATTCAATAGCTCACCAGTTGACAAAGCCAACGTATGCACACAGAATTTCTCATAAGCTTTACAGCACTTATTCTCAAATATCAATGGACAGCCAAGGGTTACCATTAAATTAAGAAAAGTGTCCAACTTGGAATACAAAGATCAAAATAAATAGGAAATAAAGAAGCTTGGAGGAGAAAGAGACAATACAGATAACAGAAAAAATATTTTTAAAACACACTTGTATTTATCTAAAACATCTTGCATTTTTAATAAAATAAAATCATGGTGTAAGGCCATAATTTAAAATAAAAATACAAAAAGTAATTTATGAAAAATATTGGGAGAGATAGTTGGAAACTCCTTTTCTAACTGAAATGAACTTAGCTTTAACCAACTGTGACTAGATTTCAAACATAATGAAACCTTTCCTCCATGTATTTTCAATTTTAGAATGACTTTTGTATTTATTCTTGCATTTAACTCATCAAATACAGAATGAACTGATATTATAGGTAAACACCCACAGGAGCTAATTTTCTGAAATAATCCCTAATTAAGTTGTTTTTCTCATGAAGTGACAAAAGCCACAGTGATTTTGTCTCAAATCAATCAATATCTAGATTTTCTTTGAGCAGTCTTTCTGTCATAAGCAAATGAAGAGCAAAGTCACCATGATAACAAACTGCTATACTTAACACTGGATCTGATGATGGTCATAGTATCATAAATGAGAGGTTAAGAGTATGTGCTTAAGAAGTACTCTTTTATTAATCAAGCAAATATTTGTTTAGAAACTTGTTTGTCATAAAATAGGAGCTTGAGTTGGGTGAAGATAATCATAATGATTACAGTGATGGTCAATAAATTCTAATTATTTCAGAAAACTCTTCATCCTACACACAGACAACCCTACTTAAAAATAAAATAACAACAACAAAGATAGTGATAGATACATACTAACCTTTCAGAAATAAAGTTGATAGCCAAAGTGGATAAAGTGGTCTTTAGAGGCTGAAAAGCACTGAGAATTAATAACTTCAGATTAACTAATATTTATCGAACACTCACTATGTAACAAGAATTATATTTTATAATTTGCAATAATTATCGCACTAAATACCCAATTTACTGATAAGAAATTTAACCATAGAAGTTAGATAACTTGCCCACAATCACAAAAATAAGAAATAAAAATAAATTTATAGAACCAGAATTCAAACCCAGCACAATATAAATCCAAAACCTATTTTCTTTCTACTGTGTCAGAAAAAATTATTTTGCTGAAGGCTTCTGCATAATATTTTGGAGAACAAACATAAGATGTTGTGACTACATCTCAAAGAAGTGAATGCACATGAACAGAGGCTTGTAAAAAAATTATTTTGGTTGTGGTTTCACAAGCAACAACTGTTTTGTACATATTGAGGCAAAGAAGAAGAAAGAGCTAGAAGACTACCAGGGTCTCTGCTTAGATATTTGATTAGCTTGTTATAAAATTAGTATTAAAATAAAATTAAAGATCAATACAGAGAACAAATATAGAATGCACAATAAAGAATAACCAGAACAGGGGAAACAGAACAGGAAAGAATAAGGCAAGAAGAGAAGGGAAAAGGGAGGAGAAAAGAATGGAAGGAAAGTGAAGGAAAGAGAAGGAAATTAAGCAAGCAAGAAAAAACATTGATATCCTTCTTTGTAATAAAAATAGATAGTGTGAAACCACTTCTGGGAAGGTGGAGTACATGTACTTCTTTCCTATTCCTCCTGCTAAGTACAACAACAACAACAAAAACCCTGCATATTATATACAAAACAAACATAAGACTACTTGGAAAGATGAAGGGAAGACAGAAGAGCTAGGGACCTAAATTATCTTTGATGGTGGAAGCAAAAGTTGTAGTACTGTTGATGTGGTTCTAAACGTATGTAGAGGAACTATTAAGACAATTATATTATAAACAAGGGGAGATAAGGGTTATAAAAGGAGGTAAGATATCTTCACTTCACTTTAACTGGTAACACCAGGAACTTTGTTAAGTAATGTTATGTGTATGTGTTAAGTTATGTAATAACTAGAGCAACCACTCAAAGTAGCTATCCGAAGAGATACACTCAAACCACTATAAATAAATCATAATGAAATTCTAAAATATGCTAAAGCAACCCACAGAAAAGCAAGAAAAAGAAAACAGATAAATGAAAAAGAACAAAAAGAAAAGAAAAAATTAAATGAAAGACTTGAGCTCTAACAAATCAATAACTACATTAAATGTAAATGATCAAAATGCACCAATTAAAAGATAGAGATAATAAGGTGATTAAAACATGATCTAACTGTATACTGCCTATATGATCCAACTGTATACTGTCTATAATAAAGTTGTTCCCAACATAATACTTTTGGGAGGTTGAAAGTAAATAAATGAAAATAGACATATCATGCAAAATTTAATTAAAGGAAAACAGGAGTGACTAAATTAATATTAGATAAAGTATAATCAGAACAAAGAAAATTATCAGAGATAGAGACATTACATCATGATAAAAGGGTTACTCCACCAAGAAGATATAGCATTCCTAAATGTGCATGAATCAAAAAAACAGAGTGCAAAATATATGAAGCAAAAACTGGCAGAACTCAAAAGAGAAATAGACAAATCCACAGTTATATTTGGGAACTTCAACACCCTCATCTTCAACAATTGATAAAACAACTGGGCCAATAATCAACAAGATTATAGATGAACTCAAAGCACCACCAACTACCAGGATTTTGTTTACATTTAGAGAACACTCCACCCAAAAAGTGTAAAATATACATTATTTTCAAAAGTCCATGGAAAATACACCTTGATAGATCATATTCTGGGACATTAAAAAAACAAAACACAAATCTCAACAAACTTAACAAGCTGAAAATAATTGTTCTCAGACCACAGTGGGATGAAACCAAAAATCTATAACAGAGTGATAACAGAAAAGTCTCCAGATACTTGTAAACTAAACTACATACTTTTAAATAATCCATGAATCAAATAGGAAGTCTCTGGGGAAACTTTTAAAATACATTGACTTTGATGAAATAAAAATACTACCGTGTTAGGGTTCCCAACACCACCCTCATGCTTGATGATCACTGGACTCACAGAACCCAGAAAAGCTGTTGTACTCACCATTACAGTGTATTACAGCAAAAAGATGTAGATGAAAATCAGCAAAGAAAAAATGCACTTGGACAAATTCCAGGGGAAATCAGGCACAAGTTTGTAAGTATCTCCTGCTAGAGACATCGCAGGGGGATGTACTTAATTCTCCCAGTAATGATGTGTGACAACATGTGTGAAGTATTTTCAAGCAGGAAGATTCACCTGAGTCTTGGTGTCCCAAAATTATAGAAATGGGAAACAGATTAGTGGTTGCCACAAGTTAAGGATGGGGTGAAAGTTGGAAGGAAATAGGTGTGGCTATAAAAGGGAATCATGAAGAATCCTTGTGATGATGGAAATGTTTTCTATTTCACTGTATCAATGTCAATATCTTATTTTTGGTATTGTTCTATAGTTTTGCAAGTGATTACAATTGAGGTAACTGGGTAACTGTTAATGAGATCCCTTTGATTTCTTTTTATTTTTATTGAAGTGGAGTTGATATATTAGTGTCAGATTTACAGCACAGTGATTCAGTATTTTTACAGATTCTACTCAATTAAAAGTTATTACAAGATAATGGCTATAATTCCCTGTGCTATACAACGCATCCTTGTTGCTTATCTGTTTTATACATAGTAGTTTGTATTTCTTAATCCCATACCCCTGATTTGCCCCTCATCCCATCTCTCTCCCCTTTGGTAACTAGTTTGTTTTCTATATTTGTGAGTCTGTTTCTTCCAACTGCATATAAGTCTACAATTATCTCAAAATTAAAGCTTAATTTAAAAAATTTAATTGTGTACTCACAACATGAGTATCCTATTGGTAAAAGTACTTACTTGCTACTTCGTTTGTAAAACCCTGTGTTTCCCTATTCTGTGTAACAAGACTACTTACAAATATTAAATGTTTTGACTCTACATTTGATGGAATTATAAGTTAAACATAGATTTTTAATAAGCAAGTTTCAGAAAATTGGAAATATTGCCACTATAATCACAACCTCACTTTGCTAAGTCCAGCCCAGCAAGACTATTTGAATAGAACATTTTAAGCACTTGGATCCTGTGCTCAGTTATATGTATATTTTTTAAAGTTCTTCACAGATTTAGTGACCCCTGTCAATTGTGTTGCCTGTTAATAGGTGATGCTATGGTTATTCTATTTTCTAATTAATTCTTTCTTAGTGAAAGGTTCTTCTTAAGGACACTACTACAGCAGGATGCATCTTTTGTCACTCTCCCTTACAGCCCATTAGACAGAGCTAGTCTCCTGGTCCCAACCTAACTGCTGGAAATCTTTCTCAAGTTTCCAGGAATTATGAGAAAATTTGCACACTCAGCTCTAGTTATCTCTACCTCATCACATTTTATAAATTAGAGCTCTTTTTTTGAATGGCAAGAGAGTTAGAGCCAGACCTGGCTTTGATTCTTCAGAATGCTCCACTTAAATCCATCCTCAATCATCTTTCGACAGATTGTTCCTCCCCTCTTATTGTCAGCACAGATAGAAATCACTGTATCCTTGGGAAAGATGAGATTCACTTATATAGTGGCAGAGGGCAGTGGAAGGAACATGGACCTTGGGTCAGAGAACTTGATGCAGATGCTATCTCCTTTAATTACATATTTTATGAGCCTGAGCAATTCATTTGAATTGTCTTAGCTTCAGTTTCAACATCTGCTTACTGGGATAGTTTGCAGAATACATTAAAAAAAAAAAAACCTTTATAAAATGTTTTACAAACAGTAAAATCCAGAGAGTTCAAGGATAGTATCTCTTTCATTTATTGCTCTATCCCCTGTAGAGTTCCTGACATACAAACAGATCATCAGAATTTTTGCTTATTTGAATAAGTGAATGGCCTATTGTCATTTTAATCTAAAGGCACAGGGAAAAAAGTTCTAGACCCAGGAAGGCAGAATTATAAACAATCATAGTATGATGTATTGCTGAAAAAAAAAGCATGGGTTATTACTCCTTTGGCCGAGAGAAGTGTTCTCCAGGCCACTTCTCCATAAAGAGAACACAGACTCCTTTTGACTCTTATGGTTTATGTCACTTTCCCAGGAAATCCTCAGCTAGAGTATTCTTCACCTTTCCCAGGCTTCACCCTTTGGTCACCTTGCATCTGACCAAACCTCCATCTGGGACTTGAATGAGCTACAGGGAATCTCTCTGTGTCTGTCTCAGATTCATCATTTGAATTGTTGGTGATGATTCTGCAGCACTCAGATGGTAGATAAAGTGGATTTAGCTTAATTTATGTTGATTCTCAAGTGAAATTTGTGTGTGTGTGTCTATATAGATCTGTGTCTATATATCTGTTATATCTATACCTCTGTGTCTATTTCTATTGACTTTTTTAAGATCTGGCCTCTTTTTCATGCAAGTGAAACAAAGAAAAGAACTATGTATAGTGGAGGGGTTTAGTTAGTGGGGTTTAAAATCCAAGTTAAATGATTCAACCAACAGCATGCAGTCAGATTTATTAAATACTTTCTATGGTCTAGGCACTATACCCTAAATAATGGAAATGCAACTGTGAGTAAGACAGATAATTTCCTGGTCTTCTGCGATGCCAGCCAGGCTAAGCTTACAACAATGTATCATGAACGTTATTATAGGGGAGATAAAAGGTGCCATGGATGTGTGTAATACAATAGACTAACCTTCTTGTGGGGTTCAGAGGGTGGGAAAATGGTAGGGAAAATGGTAGAGAAAATGGACAAAATGTTGATGGTAAGAGTGAAAGAACATGGCTCCTTGGAGGGCCTGAAATAAGAGCCCTGAAGATACAGCACGGAGGCAAGAACCATACGTTATGTCAATCAGTCAAGATCACATCCTAAGGAAACTTTTTAAACCATGTAGGGTTTTAGTCAATGGATTTTGAATAATATTATTATTACTAAAAGAGGAGATTGTAGGGACATAAGATGGGAAGCTTGGTGACCTAATTAAGATACTGTCTCTCTTGTCCAGGTAAGAAAAAAACGTAACAATCTTGGAAATGATAGTGGCCTTACACACCAAAAGAAGTGGGTGAATTCCTGAGGTTTTTAAGGGGTATAAATGACATAATTAATAATGTATTTGAAGACTAGTAAAGAAGACGTGTATTAGTTTGTTAGGGCTACCATAACAAAATACCACAGACTGGGTGGCTTAAAGAACATAAATATTTTCCTTACAGTTCTGGAGGCTGGAAGTCGGCGATCAAGGTGAGGTAACTAGCAGCTCTTGCTGGTATAATGTATTTTGATATACCAGTACTGTGGAAATACTCTTACTAACAATTTCCCTTACTCCTAACACCATCTTTCCTAGAACAATCTCAAGATTGCTTAAGATACAAGCATAATCCAAAAGAATTTGGAAATATAGTCCATTATTCCAACCAAGGAAAATTTAATGGAGACTTCAAAGGTAATGCCCATTACGAATATTATTTAAAGTCCTTGGACTTCCCTGGCAGTCCAGTGGCTAAAACTCTGTGCTTCCACTGCAGGGGGCGCAGGTTCGATCCCTGGTGGGGGAACTAAGATCCCACGTGCTGTGCGGTGCAGCCAAAAAAAAAAAAAAAAAAGTCCTTTTGTTTCTCAGGAAAGTAAATATTGTTGCTTCTAATCCTGGGCATGTGATGTGAAGATGTCTTAAAATTCTCTCTGGTGAGAACCAGTGCCAGTGCGTAAGAAGGGTACCATTATGGCAAATTGCCAAAGGATGCTGGAAGGTCATCTTCAAAGGTTTTGGTTCTGCAGATCCTCAAAGTAGAGCTGGTGTTCTGTAGCACCATCTAGCTTTCTATTGTAAATATTTCTTCAAAAGGATCAGGAAGTTAAACACAGAAGGTGGGTTATTAATGACTTTCTGAGGACGTTGCCACCCCTTTGCGGGTCATTCCGTGAATGCTATACTAGCAGAATGCTTTTTATTAAGAAGAAACACTCAGCCTGCTCTCTGGTCAGAACATTTTGGTCTCACTGCATTGCTAGCTCACTCTTTCATCAGCGGCTGTTTCCTTTTGGCTCAGTTCCAGCGCCAAAAGAACCATTGATCCCCCATGAGAGGAGGCCTTTGATAGGTGGCCAAGGCCAAGCAGAGGTTTGCCACGGATGATTTGGTTTTGAAGTACAGTTTATGAATGAAGTAAAAAAAAATGCTTCCACCTGATCTGGAAGCATTTCGGTCTGTGAGTGGGAAGTTAAGCAAGAAGGAAAAGAGCAATTATAAATTTAATGAAAAATACATATTTAGAAAGAATGTAATGTTTCTAACAGAATTGCTTATTGTACATACTGGTTCCTCCTTCTCACTCTCTAGCCTTATTTATACTTAGCTCAATTTGGAAACTTCATATCCAACAATGTAAAATTATTTGCAGTTTCCTGGGTAAGCTGTGCCATTTAATACCTCCATGCCTTTACACAAACATTTTTTCCTGAGTGAATTACCTTTCCTTCTCTCCATGCAAGTCTGATCTTAGTGATGAAGATTTCCTTATTATCCTTTGCAAAATGAATAACTTCTTCTTTGTGTACTTTATAATCCTTCACTACTGGAATAATCCTTGCTTCTTGAGCGGGGGCCTATGTACCCCTATAGGTATGTGAAGGTCCCAGGAATCCATGTAGGACACCTGGCACACTTTTTTGTTTACCAATTATACATAAAGATTTTAAGAGGAAAAAAAATACTATAAATTAGAACAAACATATACTGTTGTGTAGAATTTTAAATTTAAAAAACTATATACCAAAAGAGAGTCCTTAGAAAATATTTACTGTTATGACTGCCTATTGTGTATTCTGGCTTCAGACTCTTTGATGTAGGCAATCCATCTCTTCAATTTTGGTGGAAAAGCTTGAAAAGCAGTGGTGGAAACTTCTGTGATTGTACACCTCACCCTATATTTTATTCATTTGTTTCCACATCTGTGTTACTGTAAATGCTGGGGAACACATTAGTAAAGGCACCAGTGTTATTCATCAGTGTGTCCTTAGGAGTCTGCATACTGAACAGAACCTAGTGTCTCTCAAATTAAACCAAAATGAAGCAGATAGGATTTCATCGTGCATAGTAGAAAATACTGACATTAGGTCACTTAGTTAACAAACCTGTTCTGTGAAGTGCTAAATGTGGATGCAGCCTAAGAACAAGAACAGGCAAAACTAGTTTATACAACAGTCCATCACACTGAAATCTCTATTAATCAATACTTCATTGACACTGATCTTCATAATGTAGACCTCAGAATAATTTGTGAAGCATTAAATAGAGGTCAGATTTGATTAAATCTTATTCATAAACTTTCAGCACTAGATGTGGACTTAGAAATTGTCTAGTTCAGGGAGAGTAAATGTGCATATGTGTGTGACCACTCTCATTTTCTAAGATCCTGGCAGACATCATTAATCAGTCATGAGACTACTGTTCACTGAACCTGGCTACAGATGCAAAACTCCCCTTAACCTATTATACCAGGCAGGTACAACCAGTCAATATGATCTTGCAAATAAGATGAAATCTGTCTTTGATTAAACCCAATCCAAAGAATGAGTGAGTGGTACAGGGGTATGGGAAGAGGGCGGAATCAATCCTACTGGTAGGCAACACACTGTTTTCCTTGTTTCCAAAGGCTAAAACAGACTTCTTTCTCTGGCCTTTTTACTAGGCTATATTATCTTCCATGAGGTATCTCAATCTTTCCTATAAGATGTCTCACAACAGTTCTGCTCCCTCAATGAGCCAGACATGATGAGATGTGAAATAGTAAAGGTTTGAAGATGGAATCTTTGACCAGTGAGAAGATACCAACTCTATTTGGGGAAGAGGAAAGGGAGAAATAGAAAAGATGGCAATGAAAAAGTGATACTTCTGTTAGATCTTGAAGGATAAGTAAAATCTCATGAAGACAGTGAGAAATGAAAGCCATTCCAGCCAGAGGAATTCAAGGAGGCACAGAAGTGAGAACCACCATCATGCTAGGAAGCAATCAGTATTGTCATGATAAAACATACCAGGGGAGATGTGACAGGAAAGGGCTTTTAATACACATGATTGAAAGAAAAATAAAAGGAGGACAGGAAGGGAAGAGAGAGAAAGAGTGGAGTGTGAGAGGAAGGGAAAAAAAATCATCAGAAACAGTATTACAAAGTACATCTGTGAGTATGGCAATCATGTGTCTCTGGACCCAGATTCAGAGAGAAAAATGTTTGCCCAAGGTCGAACAGTTGGAAAGTGGTGGAGTTGAGGTTCCACATAGGTCCTTTGATTTCAAAGTCCATGCTTATTCTCTGTTGCCACTCAACACCAGTGGGATAAGTGGGCATATTTCCAAGAAAACTACTTTGGTGAGGACTTGGCTCCTATTAATATTGGTAACTTCTGATATGTTTGCTTACAAATTAACCCTGTTCTTTCGTGCTTAAATTTCAACAGTTTGAATGAGATAGTCACCTTCACTTTGAATTTCTTTCTCCTGTTCCTAAAGTATTTGAAAGGGCTTATGCAAGAAGAGACAACTCGACAGATATTTACTGAAGCCCAGCTCTGTTTCTAATTAGACCTATGATCTTGGCAAGGCACATACAGTTTGTTTTTCATTGATCAAAATATATTTAAGGACAGTCAGTGTTGAATATTTAAGTAAGGAGTATGTGCTGCGATATTAGAAAGATCTGGGTTTGAAACCTCACTCTGCCACTTTCCACTTGCATAATCTTTACTATGGTAATTAACTACCCCACACTCAAGTTTCTCATTTATAAAATGAGGACAAGCATATATTCACACGACTTTGTTATTAAAATTAAATACGATCACATGTGGATTGTTCCAACCTCGGTATCTACCATGGGATCTTTATAGGTAGAAGGCAACTTGACTTTTCTTCTTCATTGAACTGCCTATGAAGGAAAAATGGTTCCCACGTTTACAGACCTCATTCATGAAGCAAATATAAAGTGACTGGGCATCTTTGGAGAATTCCCTAGGATTGTTGGGGTAGAAGTGGGAAACCCCCTCTACTGCATATTTAACTACAAGATCTTAACTCAGAGAAGTTCTGCAGGGCTTTTGACTAATACATTATTTACATTGTTTCCCCTGCACTCATCTTAAATTGCTCTACGCAGCCTACCAACTATGTCAGAGGCCTCTGACAGTCCACACTTGGGTTTTTGGAGGGAAAGGAAGCAGAATCTTTTATCAAATAACACATCTTTGCTCCACCTTCACAGCCAGGCTGAGCTAGGCTAATTCACAAAGGCTATTCCCAGGTTGAAGACCGGTCAAGATCAGGGGTGAGAGTCCAGTGACACAGCATGGGCACTGATTAATCAGAATTGGTACCAGCTGAAAATGACAAATATGGTCCTGCCACTTTGAACAGGTTACCTATCAGTCATGGTTAGAATAGAGATGTAGATTTGGGAACTTTGCCTTTGCTTTGGTTTAATACTGAGCTGGCAAACAAGCAGTGAAAAGGATATACAGGAAATGAAGACACCAGAAGGTACACACACAGCTTTCAACGCCACCCTGGTTCCTCAGAGATGTGCTCTGAGTTCATGATTGAGCAGTCCACACTGGGTGATGGATCAATCATCAGTACACCTCAGAACCTTCCACTCTCCATCTTTTGGTGGAAGTAGTCTCAAATCTCAAAGATCCAAGCTGTTGGCACAATAAAGAAATTTGAACATGGAAGCAACCTAAATGTCCATTGACAGAGGAAGCAACCTAAATGTCCATTGGCAGATGTGGTATATATGTACAATGGAATATTACTCTGCTATAAAAAAAGAATGAAATAATGCCATTTGCAGCAACATGGATGGAACTAGAGATTATCATGCTAAGCGAAGTAAGTCAGAGAGAGAAAGACAAATATCATATGATATCACTCTTATGTGGCATCTAGTTTTTAAAAAAATGATACAAATGAATGTATTCACAAAAAAGAAACAGACTTACAGATATTGAAAACAAACTTACTGTTACCAAAGGGGAAACGTAGAAGGGAGGAATAAATCAAGAGCTTGGGATGAACATACACACACTACTATATATAAAATAGATAACCAAAAATGACCTACTGTATAGCACAGGGAACTCTACTCAATATTCTGTGATTACCTATATGAGAAAAGAATCTAAAAAAGAATGAATATATGTATATGTATAACTGAATCACTATGATGTACACCTGAAACTAACACAACATTGTAAATCAACTATACTCCAATAAAAAAAAGTAAAATTAAACTTAAGGAAAAGAAATTTGACCTGCTTTATGGTTATATACTTTTGAATATATTTCTTGCGTCTCTAGGAATACTCAACTTCCTGGTAGATCAGGCCTGACCAAGACCTTCCATAAGTACCAGCGTGGCTGACTTGGTTTGTCCCAACTGCACTTTGTTTTATCAGATGGCTTCCATAGTCAGACTACTTGAGTTCAAGATCCCAACTCAACTACTTGCAACTGAAATTAGGCAAGTAATTTAATTTATAGAGGTGACCGCTATTGAAAAAAGAATGTTCTTCCTAAAATTAACCTTGTCTCTCCCCTTCAGAAGTCCTCAAGAGTTTCCCACTGTTTTAGGGGATGGGAGGATAAAAAATCTTAACTTGACACAATCTAGGCCTTCCTGGCCCCTCTAGCCTGATTTCTGCTTATGTTCTGTTCTCTTGCCGAACAAGCCACCTCTTGGTATCTTAAATACTCCTTCGCATACACATGTCACCTCTATGCAGAATGCTCTTCTTCCTTCCTTCTTTCCTTATTAACTCCAATTCATTTTCAGATATTAGGGTTAGAGTTCTCCTAGGAAGCTTTCCTTGTACCCCTCAGTTTAGACTATGCTTTTATGTTTTCTTTTGCTTTTACTTTCAATGTCTGTTGTATCACTGAAAAACATAATAGACATTATACTATACTTCTGTTTCACAAGAAGTCATCAAGGGAAAATGTGGCTTCTACTGTATCATTAACATAATTTTCCCCAAGAATAGGACAAAATTTAAAGATAAAAAGTCAATGAGTTAGAGTGGATTTTCCTTTTAAATATCACCTCTTTACATTTCCTGATTTATCAAAGGAAAAAAGGTCTAGAGAAACTACCTGAAGACCTGATTGTAAAGTCTAGTACTTTTTCACTCTTTTGGTTGTCTGAAGTATTTACAGTCTATATGAGTCATTTGGCATTGGTAAATTGGTCAGGTATTTTTTCCTGTATATATTTCTTTTTTTGACAACTTTACTGAGATGTAATTAACATACTGTAAGATTCACTCATTTAAAGTGTACAATTCAATGGTTTTTAGCATATTTACAGAGTTGTGTAACCATCACCATAATCTAATATGTAATGTTTTCACCGCTCCAAAAAGAACCCTTGTGGGCTATATTTTTTTTAAGTATATTTTCTTGCATAATCATGTATGTTTCTTACAGAGCACTGATCTCATTTGTAAATACTTATTTATTAATGTTATTGTTCAATTAGTATCTGTTTCTTACATTAGAGCATAAGCAGTAGAACAGAGATTGTTTCTGGGTCAACTTTGTGTCACTAATGCCTAGCAGAGTATTTAGCATATAGTAGAAACTTGATAACAAATTTCAAAAAAATAGATTCATGAACTTCAGCATTATCATCTGTAAGGAGGGATTTAAAAAAAAGCATATCGGGCTTCCCTGGTGGTGCAGTGGTTGAGAATCTGCCTGCCAATGCAGGGGACACGGGTTCGAGCCCTGGTCTGGGAAGATCCCACATGCCGCGGAGCAACTAGGCCCGTGAGCCACAATTACTGAGCCTGCGCGTCTGGAGCCTGTGCTCCGCAACAAGAGAGGCCGCGACAGTGAGAGGCCCGCGCACCGCGATGAAGAGTGGCCCCCGCTTGCCGCAACTAGAGGAAGCCCTCGCACGGAAACGAAGACCCAACACAGCCAAAATAAATAATAAATTAATAAAAGTAGCCCTCCACCCCCTTTAAAAAAAAAAAAAAAGCATATCATGCAAGGAGGCTTTGAGGATAAAATAATATAATGCATGTGAGAGCTCCTAGTAAACTGAAATTTCATGTAAATCTTAGCTATTACTTAGTATCTATTTTTAATTCAGAGAAAAATCTAGGTTAAAGATACATAGATTTGGGAGCATGAAAGAAAGCAATAAGATGTTATCTGATCTCTCTTCCTTTTCCCAAGAATAGAGGATAATTACGTTTACTAGAATTCTTTTTGGTCCCGTGACTACTTCTGGCCAAAGGGATATGACAGAAGTAATATGCACAGCTTCCAAACCTAGTTCTTAAAATGTTCTCAAGGTATTCAGCTCATGCATTCTACCTGTTCACATGGCAAAAGCCAAAGGACCCAGAGGTGGCAGTCACGTGAAAGAATCTTGGATCCTTCTCTTTGAGGAAAAGCTAGGAAAGCCATCCAATCTGTAATAAGCCCTGGCATGAGCAAGAATTCAACACTTTTGTGAGCAAAACCACTGAGATTTCAGGATCGTTCGTTATGTGACTTCATACAGAACTCAGTAGTTTCAAGCAGGGTGCTGCCTCAATAAAAAGTTTAAAAATAATTGGCATTGGTTAAGCACTAAGACATAGGCATCAAGGAAGCTAACACAGAAGGCTGGAGGAATAGCACTCCAGATTATGCAGTTGCAAAGAATTTGGTTTAATTCTTGCCTGTAGTTATTTGAGGGACAGATCACATGCCTAGTCAACCAGCAGCTCTAAGAGAAAAGCTTGGAAAGCAGAACATTAGTAGTGTATATTGGCTACCTTTGGCTGCCTTTGGCAAGATAGTATAAGCTACGAGCTCACAGGAGAATTAAATACTTTGCAGGCAGAAATGAGAGAGAATAGAGAAAGTCCAGAAATTCGACGTCTTTTCAGAGTTGAAAAAGTTTACAGATTCTAGACCCCCAAAATTAATCTAGGAAATTTTTAAATACTTTGAAATGCAAAGTCTCAGAAAAACTCTTCAGTTGGATGAAGTGACTCGGGGCGATGATCAATCCTGATTCAATCAACCCAATTCAAACCTGATAGTTTTAAGTTACCTCTTAAGAGAAAGAAGTGAGAAGGTTAAAAAACAAAGCAATAAAACAGACCTGAGAACTATGTCTAGGAAAATATTTAGGTTGTATTTACCGGACATGGAAATGACTGGGAAGCATAGAAATTAGAAGCTATGAAACTGTTGAAAGAATTGCGTTGCCAAAGAAATCACAAACTCATTCAAAAAGTCTTCTGACTTTAAGACTTGAGGCAACCTTTGGAACCTTAACCAATCACAAGCAGGAGACAAGTCTCGAAGCCCCTAGGAATGGTCTGTTCTCCAACACCCACTTCAGAGGTCCCCGGAGAGACTGCTGCACAAACATCTGACATAACACCTCCAAGGGTGAAGCCACAAACAATGGACTACAAGGGACAAAGGAGTTCCTTCACCAAAGAGTAAAATCAGAGCCTAAAATGGAACTTTCTTCACCTACGTAGGCTAAGAAGACGTCACAATATCTGTCCTGAAAATCTCCCATAATCTATAATGTTGGAAGTGAAAGAGCCTCAAGTTGATGCAGCCATATGAAAGAGGGAGCTTGAATCCCTAAATTACTCTTTTGACCAGAGGAACCCAGCCCACACTGGATTGTGATGTGGTGAAGAAATAAACTTCTGTTGTGTTAAATCACTGAGGTTGGGGATTGTGTGTTAGCTGTAAGTAGGAATAATTAACCTGAGTTATGCAGGAAACATGGCTTTATATGTGATCCTGAAGTTAGGAGAGTGATAAGAATACCCAGAAGAGACACACAAAACAGACATTTTTCCATTTCAGTGGAAGTATTCAGCTGAAAATGAGGAAGGCATTATAGCATCTGAATATGATTCTTGTATATAAGTGTGTGTTAAGGTAAGAAACATGAGTTTTAGCATCTTCATAGGCATTAAATGCCAGGATAAGAGTTAAGGTTTTTAACCTATAAGTCACTTTCCCAAACAGGATTTCTTGGACGACCAGTGAAACATAGCTCCATGTGAATGCAGCTGAGTGCAGGCTTCTCAGGGTCTTTAATACACTAATGTACATCATTAACCCCCAGCCCATCACCAACACCCAACTACCCGCCACTACCCTACACCCTCACAGGCTTCTATGTTCACAGAAAGTCATATAAGGCTTTTTTCTTTTTTTTTTTAATCGAAGTCTAGTTGATTTACCATGTTGTGCCCATCTCTGCTGTACAGCAGAGTGACTCAGTTATACATATGTAGACATTCTTTTCTTTGTACTCTTTTCCATTATGGTTTATCACAGGATATTGAGTATAGTTCCCTGTGCTATACAGTAGGACCTTGGGGTTTATCCATTCTAAATGTAGTAGTTTGCATCTACCAACCCCAAACTCCCAGTCCATCCCTCTCCCTCCCCCCCTCCCCCTTGGCAACCACAAGCCAGTTCTCTATGTCTGTGAGTCTGTTTCTGTTTTGTAGCTAGGTTCATTTTTGCCATATTTTAGATTCCACACATAAGTGATATCATATGGTATTTGTCTTTCTCTTTCGGACTTACTTCACTTAGTATGATGGAATACTACTCAACCATAAAAAAAGAACGAAATAATGCCATTTGCAGCGACATGGATGCAACTAGAGATTATCATACTAAGTGAAGTTAGGCTTTTGTTTTGGACAAGGAAAATATCCTTTTCCAAGTATATATACATTTCCAAAATCTCATATATACCAGCATTCCTTGAAAAACAGCATGGAAAGCATCTTTATAGGCCATAAAGTTGTTTTGATTGCCTCCATTACCAGAGAAGGAAGATAAAGCTGAATGGGTATGAGGAGTGTTATGAAGATAAAAAGCCTGACATTCATTCTGCCTTCTTCTTCTCTCAGTACTGCACCTTATTATCAGTGGGGGCTTTGAGGCATGCTCTAAGGGGAAAACACTGCCTCTTCCCTGAACTGCAGCAATTCCAGTTATGGATGATGATCAAAAACAATAAATAAAAGCTTCCCAGCCTCCATCTAAGTGGCGATACCCCCAAGACACAAGTGGAGTAAGAACGGCACAGCTAGATGTCATGCGTCACCATCCATATTCTCAAATGTTACAGCCTTTAAAACCAACACAGGTGCTCGAAATGATCACTTTTGCTCAAAGTCCTGGAAACAGGAGACTGGCTTTCAAGAATCAATTGCTCAGAGGGGGAAAAATAGCAGATTAAAATTTTATGCTATAATTTTACAATTGATTGTTAGTGCCGCAGAGGGTATAGCACAAAGCTATTTTCCAACCACTGGAAAAAAGATGTGTCTTGAAAGAGGGTATTGTTAGCATAATAAGTGATCGTACAGTTATATATAGATTTTGTTTCGCTCTCTTCCAGCTGTGAATATGATTGTGTTCATGTGCTTGGGAAATTTGCATATAATGTGTGCTCTTTGTATCTTAGCCAAATCACTGGAATTCAAGTTCAAACTGCTCACTGAAATCGGACTGAAGCCCACTGAGATAAATGTACTCATCTTCCATTTCTTAAGGTCCCAATCCAGGTGAACATCCTCCCTTCTTCCTGAACTTGCCCAACTGGCAAATTTGCCAAGAATGATCAAATTCTCACTTCTAGGAAAGCCAGCAATTGGATGAAGCATCAAAAATTGGGGTCTGAGGTCCAGGAGAAAAGAGAAGACGGTGCCATCAACTTTTTTCTACTTTCTAATATATTCCAGGTTGAATTCAGTTTAAAAAAAAGACACCTCATTTGTGAAAATTTGTAAAATGTCAGCACTAGAGTCTTATCTCCTTTTTTAATGTAAATATAATTCACATACTGTAACATTCACACTTTTAATGTATGCAATCCAGTTCTTTTTAGCATATTCAGAACATTTTTATCGCCCTAAAAAGCAAGTCCGTACTCATTATAGTCACTTCTCATTCTCTCCTCCCTCCAGACCGTTGCAAGAATCTATTTTCTGTCTATATGAATTAGCCTTTCTGGATATTTCATAGAAATGGTGTCACACATTATGTGTCCTTTTGTGTCTGGCTTCCTTCAGTAGCCTCACTTTTTGGAGGAGGTAGCTGGGTCTGTGCTGGGGAAACAAATTGCCCAAATCACATGGATTTTTCTGGATATATCCAGACCTAGAAGGTTATGGGGCTGCTATTTAGCAGAATAATAGTTAAGCACTTGCTGGGAGCTCCAATATCAAGGGGGCTTTCAACCTCATTGGAAATGTCACCAAATATAATTGTATTTATTATAACTATTTTCTGAGAATACTATACAAGGTTGGGGAAACAAAACAAACAAACAAAAACTTTGATAAGCTTCATGGGGTATAAGAGGAGTTGTGAACTCACTTTATAAGATGTTCAAATCACAAAAGTTGGTGTCTAAACTGCCCTATAAGTATGGATTTGGTGAAGCACAAGACATTTGTGTTGTTGAGTGGCTATATAAGATTGAGTTTGAGTCCCTCAAATTAAACTTTGAACAAATATGTAACAAATGTATTTTTGAAGGAGTGCCAGAGTATTAGCCTGCCCATGTTCTCTGAATTTCCACCCGCCCCTCAAAGTCACCACCTGGCTCCTACACCAAGGCCTCCTCAGTTGATATTTGTACAATATTGATGTGTCCTTTGGTGGAAACGCACTTCGCCTGGAATATTCGCCCGTGACCTCAGAGCATGTAGTGATCTCACCCTCTTGTCCCATGAAATCATTCTACCTCCTTTACAGACTGACAAGCTTTCTTACTTCCCTCAATTCTCTTTCTCCATCACAGTGAACCCACAATATCCATTCTATTGTAGCTCGCATTGGGTTTCAAGTCTACCCACTCCAACAGCCTATCTTCCTAAAGTCACAGAGCACCAATCTCATCCTCTGCCCCCCAGTTCAGTATCCACCCAGGGCCCAGTTTATACCTTTAGAACTTTGCAGGGATACTCTGGAATGGATTCCACTTTCTAACTATGATGGCCTTCCATCTATATAATCCCTTCAGGAACTTCAGGACTCCAGTCTGCCTCCTTGCATCCAAGTTCTAGAGACCTTGAGATCTCAGCACCCTTTAATAAGCCAAGGTGCTTCCTTAGAGCACATCACTAGTCAGGGATTATTTCCTAAATTTGAAAGTTCTGTGCTCAATAGCCACAAGAACATGAAAATGACAGTATAGTGCAGTGCTTTGGAGGTGAATGTCCAGGATTTGTAGCCCAGGCCGGACTATTTAGGAACTGTATGACCTTAGCTAAGAGTCTTAACTTCTCTGGGCTTCGGTTTGTTCATCTTTAAAACAGGCATAATAGTAGTTCATATCTTATAAAGCTGTTCAGAAGATTAAATGACTTTATGTATATTAAGTACTTAAGTACTTGTAACATAGAAATTGTATAAAAATAATAACTACTATTTTATTTCCTCTGTATACAAGTAGCCCACATGCAACATTTATACCAGAAATGCAGGAGTTTTTTTGTTTGTTTGTTTTCTAGAACATCTTAAATTATCAACTAGGAGAAAAACATACTAGATTGGGAAATAGGAGGTCTAGAATCTAGTTCTTACTGTGCCACTAAACTGTTATTGAATACAGTGAATTTTCTTATGGAGGTTAAACATTTTCTTAGATCCATGGCTACTATATATTTTTGAATGCCATCTTTACAGAGGGTGACGATATAAAAGTCTCAGTGATCACAGAAGCCAAATTAGTGGTTTTCTAATGAATGAGATGCCCAAATGATTCTGCTCCTTAAGGTTGATTAATTCTTTAGCTCAGCTGCACACATTCATTTTTCTGAGTTGTTTTTACTCTTAAAAAAATCCATACAGCATGTCACTAAATGGTGACAATGATCTGGATATTAGAAAAGCTGGCTAGAAGAAGATTGTGTTAACGCACCCTCTGATTTTGCTACTTAAGCCTTTCTTAGTGTCTCTGACTGGACTCGTCTCCATTAAGCTCCCTCTAAAGAGGTTATTTCACTCCAACCTGCCTTCCAAGTAATATGACCTGGTGGTGTAGGAAAGGCATGAACGGTCTTGCAGTCTATCTAGAAAATGCGATGCATCCTCCAACTTCGCTTCCTTTATTTTCCCGTAGACCCTGTGGCTGTCCTAATTTTAATTATTAACTTAATCTGTCCCTCCTCTTCTGTGCCCAGACTGGGTGTTCTGACAGAAAGGACCGGGTTTGGAGATCTTTAAATTGTCAGTACTCAGTATTTAACCAGTGCATTAAAAAGTGTTTGCCTTTTTTCAGTACATATGGTGAGTCAAGTCACATGCCTCTTCACTCAAGCTATGATTTGGTCCTTTTTTACATATTGCTGCCTCTGCCTGGAATGACTCCCCCTTCCTGTGCACTTAAGGAGTCATGCTTTACAATCCAGCTCAGACATTGCTTCCTCTGAAGTGTTGTCCTTGAGCCTCTCATACTTTCCTTTCTCTGCACCATGAAAGTACACTTTCTTACAGAAGTCAAAGATTTCTTCTAGGGCCTTGTCTATATTCTTTGAAAGGATCATACTGAATTTTTTAATTTTAAATAACGTATTTACAACTCTTGCTTGCTCATAAGATGAGAGCTGCTTGAGAAAATGAAAGTGCCTCTTTAATCAGCCTTCTCACAACCTAGCACAGAGCCTGGCACATAACAGGCAATATTTGTTGATTGCAACTGCGCTGAACTGATTTGAATTGCATTGAGTTCAGATTCATAAAGGAAATTCATCTCACTTTGAAAGGTTTATAGTATAATTGATATAGCCAATTGAAATGGATGAATTACAAAAGGTATATAGTTAACTTTTACTTTAGGAAGTTTTAAAGATGATTTTTACCATTTTAAGAGAATTTTTTATTATTGGAAGTTTTCTCTTCCTGGTGTTTCCTTCCTCTCGGCACAAGAGAGGAAGGAAACAATCTTTCATTGTCCCCAGAAAGATTAGAGTAATAGAAGGGAGAAAGAGAAGTAGTCAATAGTCAACTTTAAAGCCCAAAGGACTACAAAAGTCTTGCAAACAGTTTTTCTTGTCTGAGAAAAAGATTTCCAAATTCAAGTATCTCCCTTTATATAGCAAAATAAATCTAGGAGGTTTGTACATGAAGTATTACCATAAACTATGGGCAGAAAGAACTCAGCATATGGCCAAGAAGAGACCTCTTGAGAAAAGAGAAAAATAATCTTAATAGCAGATTTGAGCTTTGAATCTACAGAGTATTTGTACAAATAAGAGTAAAGCAACAGAACAGGAAAGACTGTTTTAAATGAGAAGGGAATGGTAAATTTCCTTCTGTCATCCACAGAAATGGGGACCCAGAATAAGACAGAACGTGTTTTAGAGAATAAAGTGGATTTTTAATTTATTTTTACATTTTGTGTAGGGTTGAATGTTGGCTGCCCTGTACACAACAGTTTTTGAGAAGGAAGGATTGCCCAGACCAGATGGGGGGGGGGGGCGGGTCTCTACAGCCCTGCTCTCTAACCTTTGTGTGCAAACCACAGTTGAACAGTCAAAAAAGCTTCATGAAGGACCCAGGAATACATTAGCAGCACAGACAATAAAAAGTCTAGAGTATGGACTGTTGAGATATCAATGAAATCTGACAAAACCCTACTGTAATACAATAAGACCTATAGGGAACTGACATTAAAATTTGGGTGAGGAATTGATTACCCAAGATGCTATATAAACAATTAAGACCACCTTGACAATCAGCAGCTGTTGGAAATCAGTCCTCCCCAACAGAGGTATTCAATAAATATTAGGGTCCTGACTATTTATGGCCTCTCTTTTTATCTTTGCTTCCTAAATAGCTTGAGGAAATCAAGACAATTAAACAAGGATTTTCTCAAGAATCTGCAAAATAGGAATGTTTTGGTTGAGTGTTCCAGTGAACATATACCACCTGTAAGGCTTATTGGTTATCCAAGAATTAAAGATGCTCTGTATTAGTCAGGGTTCTCCAGAGAAACAGAACCAATAAAGAGATTTATTATAAGGAATCGGCTCACACAGTGATGGAGTCTCTGAAGTCCCACAATCTGCCATCCGCAAACTGGAGACCCAGGAAAGCCAGTGGTGTAGTTCCAGTCTACATCTGAAGGCCTGAGAATTAGGAGAACTGATGCCGTAAGTTGCAGTGTGAATCCAAAAGCCTGAGAACCGGTAGAATCTATAGCATAAATTCCAGTTGAAGGGAAAGAGAAGACCAGTGTTTCAGCTCAGCAGTCAAAGAGAGAATTCTCCCTTACATTCCTTTTTGCTCTATTTAGGCTCTCAGCAGATTGAATGACGTCCAACCACATTGGGGAGGGCCATCTGATTTATCCAGTCTACCAATTCAAATGCTAATCTCTTCTGGGAACACCATCACAGACACACCTAGAAATAATGTTTAGCCATATATAGGCACCCTTTGGCCCAGTTATGTTGACACGTAAAATTAACCATCACATACTATATGCTAATTCTTTGAAAATGATTAACCCTATGGACCTAAGTATGGGAAAGGATGGCACGCGGCTGTCTCCAAGTCTCTCTAGGTCTAATTCTTTATGGTCGCTGCAAGTAGACCAGCCTCCAGAAGGGAGTGTTTTTCTCCAGCATCACCTGATAGATTAATTCAGGGGCAGCTCTCAGCTCCTTCTTGCCAGTGACCGTCTCAGAGTATGCAGGATTTCCTTGCTGTCAGATCGGCATATGCCTTGAGTATTCTGTAGATGAAACATCAGCTCTCTATGCCAGCTCAGCACTCATTTCCAAATCATTTGTTTGCTGCCTTGCCATGTGAGAGCAAAGGTTTCATCAACCCAGCACGATTTCCAAGAATGGTGCTTTTTCTCTCTGATAAATGTGTGACTTTGAACCAGAAAAGCAGTCAAGCCTCAGAGTCATGGACCCAAATCACAGTTTTGTCTCTGCCATTTACTTTGGAACGTAATCCGCCCCATCATTTTTCTCATCTGAAATAGTCGAAGGTAGCCAACATCATCTCTAAAGTTTCCTATATGCTCTGAAAACCAGTTAAATAGGTGCCTTAATTGTGGTGGTTGCTGTTTTAGGGGGAAAAAATTAGCACACCTATGGTGGTGCTAGATGAAGAGTAGGAAAAATAAATAAGATGCAAGGGCTTTGCCACTGAGTGTCTCGGAACCTGGTAAGGAAGGTGGATATTTAAACCATTAACCACAGAATCTGTGGTGAGTGCTAATTAAGGGATATGTTTGATCTAACCCATTCACACCACCTTATTATCAAACCCAGATGACGGCAAAATAAGTCCTCAAAGTTAGGGACGCTTTTAAGGACACTGATAACTGGTTCCCTTCCAGATGAGATCCACGACCTCTGCTCTAGGGCATTATTACAAGGTTCTTAACCCACTGCACTAAACAAATATTCTCTCCAAAAGGCATGAGAACAGGAAAAAGAAAGAAAAGTTTGACTTACAAGGAAGGAAAGAGGGCATCCGTGCCAAAGTTGATGAATTAACTTTTTTGTATTCCTGTTGTCTAACACAGAGCCTGGCACATTACCGGTGTTCATGTTCATTCATTTATTCACTTGTTAAAGCTGTACATGTGCCACATATGCTGGGTTATGGGACACAATTGTGAATAAAACATGCAAGGTCAATGAGCTTATATTAAAATGAGAAAGTGTAGATGATAAACTAGTAAATAAGCAGAGAATCAAATATTTTGATACATCTTATGACAGAAATAAATGGTGATGTGATAAAGAGTATGGGAATGTATGTGCGTGAGATAGGGTGGTCTAGGACGGTCTCTGGGTGAGATCCGAAGAGGGAACAATGTAAATGACCTGGTGAAAATTTTCTTGTTGCACGAGAAGGAGCAAGGAGAGCAGACTGCCAGGGTCATCTCTGCTGAAGGGGGAGCATGGTACAAGGTGTGCTTGTAGAGGTGGGTAGATGATGCATGTGTTGTCAGGCCGAGTCAGTGTGATTTTCTAATAACAGGGCTGTAAAGGAAGAGGAAAAGGGAGGTATCAAGGCTTATGCTTAAATTTAGTTAAAATGAACTGAAAGGAAGGAAGGAAGAAAGGAGAAAGAAGGAAGAGAAATGATTGATTCATTTGAGTGCTGACCTACATTTCTGCACTAGACACAGGAAAGGTGCATGTTTTTCTGGAGTCTGCAACCTAAAATGTTGTGCTGAATTTGATGACGGGTCAAAGTAGAGCAGAAGAGAGAAATACTCCATTAGAATACAGGCTCTAAAAGAAGTGACAGAGCATTTTGATATCGATAGAGGTCTGGATAATTCAGGCAGTTAGTCATTCCTTCTCTTTGATTCCACAGGGATGGAAGGGAAGATTTATCTTGGGAGATGAGTAAGATCTGCCAGATGACAAAGTGGAGAAGCACATTTTAGGCAGGGAGAACAGCAGGTACTAATAAATGGAGACGTGAACAGCCTGGTACATGTGTGCCAAAGTCTCCAAGCAGTCCAGAGAAACTGGAGAACAGAGTAGAAGAGCAACGTTGAAAGGGGGGATTGGAAAGTCAGGTAGTATCAGATCAAGTAGTGTTTTAGATCAAGTAGTGTCTACCAGTAGCTAATGGTTCTGAACTCCCAACACTGCTGATCTTCTGTCTGTTCCTCAAACATGACAAAATTCTCCTTGCCCCAGGGCTTTTGCAATAATTTATACCTCTAGTAACCTCCTTCCTGGACATTCACACAGCTGACTCCTTCCCACCAACCATCGATTAAATCAGCTCAAATATCACCTTCTCAGAACCAACACCTCTCCCAACTCAATCTGCAATTGATTCACCTCTACTTTCTGATCACTCTGTTTTATTTTTTTCCTTAGTGCTTTCTACTACATGGAATCGTCTTGGCTATGTACATGTTTATTTATCTTCTGCCTTCCTCCACTGAGATAAAAGCTCAACAAGAGATGAAATTTCTTTTCTTTTATTTACTGCTGTATTTCCAGCACCTGTACCAGAATAGTAGGTGCCCATATAATATTTGTGAAATGAATAAGTGAGGAATCATTAATTAGGGGGAGGTATGGTCCAGTTTGCCCTTTAGAATATCATTTTGTGTGCAGTATGGTAGGACTGCATCTTTCTGAAAGATAAAGTTCTAACGTGAATATCTGAAATTTAAAAAAATGTACAATCAAAATTACCTTGACAATGGATTAGAAAGGTTCAAGGCCTTTTTGAAGACTGATATTCATCATTCAAGGGTAATGGAACCAGTATCTCTAGGGTTTGTTTGTTTTTTTCCCCAGGAAAGGACATGTCCCTCTTTCTGTCCTTGGCACCCTATTCAGCAATCTAGAGGATTATTCCAGTACATTGCTACATTTAGAGGAGTGGTAGGAGAAATAACCTGAACTCATTTATTTTTTCTCTTGTGAAAAATGAATATTGCTGAATTTATATGAGCTTAATGCTCATATAAAACACCACTTCATGGAAGGTGGACGTGCAAAGTCTAAGTTTGGAGGCTGAGAGCCCATTTTAAAATGGCATTTTTTTCCCCCTTGAAATGAAAAAAAAAAACTCTTCTGTCTCTTTCAATCCTATGATACCTAACTTTATGCACTTGAGATGCTTTTGCAGCAAACTGAAACCTATTTTCATTGGGTTTGAATCCATTTTCTTTATCCCAGGCACAGCTTAAATATCATTGCAGAAGGTGCCTTGAAATTAGAAGACCAACATGATCTCCAGTGGACTTACTACTTATAATGATCTGGGTGTTTAGAGCTTTCACTTCATAACTCCTCTTATCTTGTCCCTTCCAACCCCAATAAAGAAGACAATCTTTAGAGGCAACATGAACAAGGGTTAGTGAGGATTCAACAATTTGTCTTATTAAAGTTGAGAAAAAATTAAGTAATCCATTGAAATACTAGTGTCAAATACCGGTCTCTTCATCTCTCTCATAAACACATAGTCAACTTTGGTCTTTCCTTTTTAAGCAACTAGGAAAGGGACCATTTTAGATCTCCATTCCAACGAATTTTCCAAACATTGTTGAATAGCCTGGGGTGTGAGATACATTTCTATGCTAAATGAGGGTTAATGTCTAAAAAACTTTTTTTTTTAAACATCTTTATTGGAGTATAATTGCTTTACAATGGTGTGTTAGTTTCTGCTTTATAACAAAGTGAAGCAGCTATACATATACATATATCCCCATATCTCTTCCCTCTTGCATCTCCCTCCCTCCCACCCTCCCTATCCCACCCCTCTAGGTGGTCACAAAGCACCGAGCTGATCTCCCTGTGCTATGCAGCTGCTTCCCACTAGCTATCTATTTTACATTTGGTAGTGTATATATGTCCATGCCACTCTCTTACTTTGTCCCAGCTTACCCTTCCCCCTCCCCATGTCCTCAAGTCCATTCTCTACGTCTGTGTTTTTATTCCCGTCCTGCCCCTAGGTCATCAGAACCATTTTTTCTTTTTAGATTCCATATATATGTGTTAGCATGAGGTATTTGTTTTCCTCTTTCTGACTTACTTCACTCTGTATGACAGACTCTAGGTCTATCCACTTCACTACAAATAACTCAATTTCGTTACTTTTTATGGCTGAGTAATATTCCATTGTATATATGTGCCACATCTTCTTTATCCATGCGTCTGTTGATGGACACTCAGGTTGCTTCTGTGTCCTGGCTGTTGTAAATAGTAAAAGACTTTTGAAGGCTTCTGTAAATGGCCTCTAGGGAGTGAAGTGTTTTCTACTTTCACTGGCTTTTTACTGCCACTTCCCTTCTCACCGTGCAACACCCACGCCTCTATCAGTTATTCGTGTGCAGTTATACTGCGGACAAATTGAAGATTATGAGAGCTGTAATTTGGTTTAACACCATAGGCTAATAGTTTAAAAAAAGCCTGAATAAACCTTTGGAAGATCCAAACACTGGCTCATCTTAGCTTAGAAAGGATTTATTGTTACAAATTCCCAGTGATAAATAGGCAGATGTGTCAGATGTCTCAGTTTGCTGTCTTGCACAAAGGGCTGATGGACATATTTGGTCTGTGAAAATGTGAGTATTGATCCAAATACCATCATTTGAATAATGCTATGAAAACTGCAAAAAAAATTGCAAAGCATTTCTACTTTTCAGGTGCATAACCCTGGGGAATGTCAACCTACTCTGTGCCAGGTTGAGTGAATACAAAGATGAAAAGAACATAGTAAGCTAAGGTTCAACTTTCCAGCCTGAAATCAGGTAGATCTGCAGCGAATTCTAACCTTCCTGCCTTTGAGCTTTGTAACTATAGGTAAGTTAGCCTTTCACAGCCTCATTTATTTAATATGAAGATCAAGGATAATAATAGACAATACTTCTCAGAGTTTTGGGGAGGATTTAGGGAGATAGTTTTAACAGAGTGCTTAACATAGTAAGAGGTAACAGTCTAATATATTAGCTATTTAATTATTTTGAAGAGACATCATAACCAAGAAGGGATGATGATGATGGTGATGATGATTCTTATTTTACTTGTCCAGAAAGAGTGTCAGGAATGCTAAGCAAGTTGGCTAAAGTCACACAAGTCTTGAAACCTTGGGTTCAGGTTCCAAGCTCCAAACCCTATCCTGTTTCCTGGCTCCTAGGGCTTAATGAAGGAATTGGGGCAGGGTGATCTTATGCAAAGGAACATTTCTGTGCTCATAAGAATTTCTACTGCAAAACCTTTTAAAAATGAGTCCAAAGAGAAAGAGTATCCAACTCTTTTATTTCCATCTTTGTCCTGGTGAAAAAACAAGTGTGTATTACAAGCTTGACTTACAAGGATCTCACAGGAGGAGCCCCTTGTACTATTTGAGTTACTAATGGGATAGCAAACAGTGCCTGTAATTTACTTTGTACTTTGATAATGTCTTGGCTCACAGGGTCACACAGCCCTTTCCAAACATTAACTTATTTCTCTCTCCTAATGCTTCTAAGGGGTCAGAGAAGGTTAGCACTCCCTTTGTTTCATAGATGAAAAAACTGAGATCTAAGAAGGTTATGCATCCTACCAAGGTCACCCGGCAAGCCAATAAGCTATCTAATCCCCTGCTCCCTGCTGAAGATACTCCTGGAACCCACACAGGGAAATGTGTGCAGGATGTTTTTCCTCCTGCCCTGCAACTGCCACCAAATGCCATTTGTGTTACTTTTCTATACCTCTCAAGCTGTGCCTCGAACAAACAAAACAAGAATGTATTGCATCCTGGCTTCTTCAGGGCCATGGAGCTAAGAGGTGAACAAAAAGGAGGAAGCCTAAGTGTAAAATATATTTGTTGCAAGCAAATAATACTTATCACATTAAAAGTGGGTGGGAGCGGTTGACCTATTTGTTTTAAAAGTTAGGTGGAGTCGTGTAGGAAAAATGTACACACATGTGAACAAGATTTCAGAACCTCATCTGAATACAGGGAACAGTTAGATTCATCCACTTCGGAACTGACATTTACTGAGCTCTAGGCACTGAGTTTAGGAATTCTCTGGCGGTCCAGTGGTTAGGATTCTGTGATCTCCCTGTAGGGGGCACAGGTTTGATCCCTGGTTAGGGATCCTAAGATCCTGCATGTCGTGCAGTACGGCCAAAAAAAAAAAAAAACTATTAAGCTCATTTTTGAGATGGAGGAGTCAGAAAAGCTGAATAGAACACTTCTTTTACGTCCTTATTTAAAAGTCCTATTCCCACTGAGTCCTTCTCTTCCAGGCCACCTTATCCAAAACCATGGCCTCCTTTCCACTCTTGCCCCTTTCCCTGCTTACCAATTAATTAATTACCAGTTAATTATCTTGTTTATTATTTCTCTCCTTCCTTTAGAATGTCATCTCCATGATGGCAGGAAGCTTTGCCTAATTTGCTCATTGCTGCATCCCTAGTGCCTAGAAGAGAGTTCCCAGTACATAAGAGGAGTCAACCAAAAATTATTTAATGAATGTATTCATGTTCCCCTGACAGCTCAGAGTTCTCTTAGTAGCAGGCAATTACAGTTGCAATGTTATATTTACTTTTAATCCCAACTCTTCCTCTCCATCTCAACTTTCACTCACTGAGTTTAGACATTACGGGTTCCAACTTGGGTTACTTCCTCTTCACAGATCTTTCTGGCTCCACATTTATTTTCCTTAACACAGGACTGAAAATAGGACTCAACCGATAATTGTTAAATGAATGAATGAATGCATTCACATTCTCATGACAGCTCAGAGCTCTCTTAGTAACATGTGATGACAGCTGCAATTTTACATTTATTTATGTGGTGATTTGATTAAGCTCTATATCACTTTCTAGATCTATGAAAAAAGAACATTTCAGTGTGATCATGAAGTATATCCCAGTGCTTAGAATGATGCCCGGCAGAAAGTAGTTCTCAACAAGTATTTTCTAATGGAATAAAGAGATACAGCTGTGTGATAGAATTCAAAGAGTAGAAATGTGACATAGCAAAGACTTGGAACCCTTTTTGTGTATTCAGTAACTACTTATTAAGCAATAGACATTATTGCTGCCTTCAGTGGGGCTTACTACCAAGTGGGCTCTTCTCATACCAAATCTCAAACTAGGTCTTTGTTGCAAATCCAACATTTAAATAGAAAGCAATTTCATTTATGTTTTAATATTTAACTCATAAATAAGAAACTTAAATATCTGACAACTTCATCTGTCTGGAATTCAGGTAAAAGGCAGAAAGTAAGCCAGGAAAGCCTCTTTCCAGTTAAAAGAGGTTACAGAGTTTGACAACATAAAAGTTTCTTAAATCATGCTGCACATTCCATCTACTTTTAAATATCACAGAACCACCCTGTCATCTCAGGAGTGTCCCTCTTTAAAGTACTTGTCCCAGTTTATCTATCACTAATCTCTATAGATTCTATAGTCAAATATCTTTTAATCCCAACTGTTCCTCTCCATCCCCAATTCCACTGACCTAGTTTAGATATTATGGCTTCCACTTCGGTTGCTCTTCCTTAACTGGTCTCACTAGCTCCACTTTCCTTTTCTCTAACACAGGACTGGAAATCAAAAAAAATAGAAGAGACAAAGTAGATGCCCAAAGAAAGCCTTAGTGTAAGAGAAAGATATTAAACCCAGCCTGGTAGTGGAGCCTTCTATGACCATCTGTGACCAAACAGAATGGATAAGTCCATCACCATGTGGTTCGCTTCCTATAGAGCCTACCTCTTGCAAATTTAGCTATTGACTCAATTATGACATCATTCTATGAGCACTCATACTAAAGCCATCTATTGATTCCAAAACTTTGTTTTTTTAAAGAATGACAAACGCAGTTAGTGGCCCTAGCTAGTTCTGTCTCTCATCCCTTGACACACATATTGTACTTGCTTGTCAGTATGACGGTCTTCTTACTGGATATGTATTTCTTTAAATATGGGGTGTGCATTATTATAGGATAACAGTTGCTTTTACGTTGTAGTTTACAATACACTATATAACAGTGAAGGATAGGTGGAGACAGTTCTTCTTTTCATTCTCTTCAGTCCTTCTAATGGCTTTAAGAAGAAACAGTAAGTTTTGTGCTAGCGTGCTCTTAACAACTTTTATACTTGATAATCTCCTTTATTTATCAAAGAGACAAGCAAATCCAGGCTTGGAGACCTCAGCACACAAAGTCACTGGTTTGAAGATTCAATCATAGGACTGTTTTCATTGCATTTGGTTTAACAACTACCTTCTATTTAGGACAAATGAAACGGATTTTCCATTAAGTTGAGACACAAACTTTTTTTTTCAAATAAAATTTTTTAATGTCTAGAAGTATATATAATTAAAGAAAACATTAAATAATGTGGGGAGCACAAAGATATGACAAAAACACAATGGGCCATTTGAATGACTGAAATTTGGGAAATTTCATTACACTATAAGTTCCTTCTCTTAGAGCGAGGGCCATGTCTTTTCATCTCCCCATTCCCCCAAATTCAGCACAAAGCATCACCTGTGTAAGAAAAGAGGAAAGCTTAGATTCCAAGGTATATCATCGAGATCATACTCTCATGTACATCTCAAATCCTTTACACCTCTCTTCTTGTACTCACTTGGCAAAACCCCAAAGCTTCATTAAATCAGACTGTCAATTCTATATCTGTACTCTGGGCTGCTGAAATGGCTTGTGAAAAATACACACTATATTAATGCATCTCACTTCAAAAGTGATTCTATGGGGCCAAATCTAGCTAATAACTTTGTATTTAGCTTTTCAAGTGCTAAAAATATGTTTTATTATCAGACGTACTTAGAAATATATATGCCCTTCATATTGCGGATCCTCACTGAGACTCTCCCTGACCTCACATCTTTAAGAATAGTGTCTTCCATATGATATTGCTTATATGTGGAATCTAAAAATATGGTACACATGAACTTATTTACAAAACAGAAATAGAGTCACAGATGTAGAAAACAAATTTTTGGTTACCAAGAGGGAAGGGGGGGAGGGATAGATAAAATGGAAGATTGGGATTGACACATACACACTACTATATATATAAAATAGGTAACTAATAAGAACCTACTGTATAGCACAGGGAACTCTACTCAATACTCTGTAATGACCTATATGGGAAAAGAATCTAAAAAAGAGTGGATATATGTATATATATAACAGATTCACTTTGCTGTACAGCAGAAACTAACACAACGTTGTGAATCAACTATATTCCATTAATTAAGAAAAACAAAAAATGATTAAAAAAAGAATAATATTTCCCACAGCTGTCCTAGCACAATCTATCCTTTCTCTACTTTTAGCCATAGCAATTATTATATATCTATGTATACATATTTAAATATAATAATAAAGGGTAATGTGTATACCCTTACAAAGCATATGTATATGAATATACATATGTATATGTAAGCACCTGTATATGTATACATATATACATATATATATATATATAAACATTTACATATGTATAGAATGCTTACATTCTAGTTGGGATGATGCAGACAATAAAGTATATACATAAATATATATTGAACAATTATATACTCATTGTATAAGTATATACTCATAATAAATATACTTTTTTGTTTATTGTCCACATCTTCCCAACTACATTGTAAGTGTCATGAGAACAGGGATTTTGCCTACTTGTTTCACTGCTGTATTCCCTGCACCTAGACCAGTGTCTGGTACAAAATAAACTCTCAATACTTATTTCAATAAGTATTAAAATAAGTATTCAAATAATACTTTGAATAAGTATTCAAATTATTCTCAATACTTAGAGAAAAGGGAGGAAGGAAGCAAGGTCAAACATATGATACATTTTTACATCTGTATTACATATGAAATGCTATTATCTTTCTCTGAGATTTTTAAAATGTAGTCAATACTTACGTATTGAGTGTCTCAAGTCCTCACCCTGGAGGAAGGAGAAAAGAAACAGACATATGAATGAATAAGAAATATTGTACGTCAGATGGTGCTAAGTCTATAGAATGCGATTCCCCCTTTCTCCACCTCTTGTTCCCCATTTGGTGTGACAAAAATGGATTAGAAATAAGTACCAGCTTAAATGTCCATAGACTCTCCCATTGGACTGTTCCCTCTAGTTTTTCAGCAGCCAATGTGCCTAATTCATCTTATCTAGTCAGTTTCTGTTAGCAGTTTAGGGTCCCTGTCAGAATACTTTGCTTTTCTTGCCATATGGATAATTTTACAAATGCCTGTCCTCTTCACTAACCTATGAGCTATTTGGGTTTAGCATGTCTGTAGCCCCAACTCTTAGCACATACTTGGCATGGAGTAGATATTTACTTCTTTTTTTTAAAGAAAATAAATTAAGATTTGATGATCTTATTGTTGCTGTTGTTGTTGTTTGTTTTTTTGTTGTTTTGGTTTGTTTGTTTTTTGCTATTGCAGATGGGATTCAGTAGAATGCTCTTTTCCAGGCAGATGCATTGTCCAAAACAATGTGTAACTGCAAAGACAAATGGGACAGTAATCCATAAAAAACAAGCATAAGAATTCCTAACATACAGCAGTCTGAGGCCAGTCAGTGTAGGGCAAATTAACTAACTATGTTGACCCTGAAGTCAGTCTATGGTGTAATTGATGGTGTTAACAAGCATGTTCATATGTGAAGACAAGAATCAATTTACTTGATGGAGTTCTACATCATAGCTTCATAAGGCCAGGAACTATGCAAGATATATTAGGGGGGAAAGTACATCTAATAATAAAATATAACTTTAGCACTTGAAAAAATGAATCAAAACTATTAGCTAGTTTTCGCCCCATAGAATCACTTATTTCCAGAAAACTGGGGGTTTTACTCTAAATTTGGATATTTGAAAACTTGCCAACTATTCAAATTTCTAACTGCCTACTATAATTCTTTAAAAACTAAGAATCTTTGTTTCTCAACTTTAATGCTTATGAGAATTCATTGAGTGTTTGGAATTTTTTAAAAAAATATCCTTTGCTGAAAGGGTATAGTGGATATCGGGGAAAATGAAAGTTCTTAGCGGATAGCAAATACTTAGAAAATAGTCTTGCAATACCAGGTATTTACACAACGATCCATCTCAGTCTGTTTCTCCTCCCTCACTTCCTCCTTATTTCCCTTTTATCCTCCATTATTTGGTCTTCCGCCCCCTAACTGTGTTTACATTTGCATGTCAAGATTTAAGCAAGTTTATACTCCACTAAATCTTGTCTTGCAAGTTGAAACATTAGTAGAATTCTACACCGTGAGTCTGTTGTCATACTGTTACACTGGAACGCTGAGACAGGAACCACTCTGGTATCACTGATTAGCTCTGAGACAGGAAATGATAGAGTCATATTCAGAGCACTGTCCCACCCAACCCATGATTGGATGATTCTGAAGGTTTGATACAGCTCACTGATATTGCCTACCCTGAAAGCCAGTTAATTATGAGAACTAACTTTTAAGATAGCTCAGAGACTACGTTCTAGTTTTCATTGTGGCTATTGCCAGGAGAATTGTCAGACAAGGCTCAGGACTTTGAGATGCGAATCTGTTTGAAATGCAAAGATGGAAGTTGGAATGAATTCCAGAGGTAATTTGCATAAGCCTGTACTTTCACTCACTTGTTTCACTTCATGATAGTACCTTCAAGAATATGTGAAAATCTGAGGTGAGCTTGAGGTTGGATGAGAGTGTGCATGTGTGACAAGAGATGAAATTCCAAGGAGACAGAGGAAAAGCAGTAGCAGTAGTAGTAATACTACTACTACTAATAATAATAATGTTTATTTATTGGATTCTGAGAATCTGACAGACATAATGCCAAGAGCTCTATATGCATTATCTTATTTAATCCTTTCAACAGCCCTATGAGGCAAGTGCTATTGTCATTCCCATTTTATAGATGATAAAACTGAGGCTTAGATAAGTTATGTAGCTTGCTTATATTTACACAACTATTAACTCACAGAGCCTGAAAATAAACTCATACTTTTCTAGCTCCTGATTCTATGTTCTTAACTGCAATAAACCAGCTCAGTGTCTTTTACCAAACCACCAGTGGGACACCAGAAAATCAGCTGCCCAAAATAGCATCAACGACCTCCTCTAAGTACCACCCCCACAAAAATCTATGGTCCTCTGGGCTATTGCTTCGAGAATAAGACAAATATGAGGAACTGAGTATCTATGTAGTCTTTTTCAGTCAACTTAGAGACCTACCAAATATTAGCACTGTTTCCATGTGCTCCTTGATAGAATGAGTAGAGAGTTCATGACAGTCAGAGTGCCATTAGGCGTAAGAAAACTGGGAGGCTGGATGAGTCACCTGCTTTGGAGGTCTTTGAAAACAAACAAAAAGACAAAAAAAATTTTAAAAATTACAGAGTATCTATTTTGTTGGTCACAACTTGACATAGATGGGTGATAGGTGATAGATAGATAGATACAGATAGATAGATAGAGGATGGATAGATGTAGATATACAAACACAGCTGTGTGTATGTATGTTTTATGACAAATTACATACAGACCAGTAATGAAGGCATTGATTCCTTTTCAGATGAGAATGCTGGATCTCAGAGGTTAGGAAACTTGCTCAAGGTTATGGACTTAGTGAATGACAAATCTCATGACTTTGGGCATGGCATAGAACCTTTCTGAGCTTTAGCTAACGCCTCTGGAAAAATGAGAATAATAACATTTGTCACCAGGAGTTGGTGAAATATTGTACATCAGACTACCTTTGGGCCTGGCACAAAGCTTCAGCTCATTACACGGATGCTGAAATAAATCTGATCCCACTGACCATCCAGTGCCATCTTCCTGTGCAAGGGCACTGGAGGAGTGAGAGAGCAATGCTCTGCCATCCCTTGTGTAACTCTGGAGCCTCCATAAAAGTGGTGGTATGCACTATTGGAATGGATTCTCTTTGACACAAACAGAAGTCAGAATATAGCATGCCACCTTAATCATGCTTTAATTGAAGTACCATATACATCACAACTTGACATAGGTCTTCTGAAGTCCAGGCATCACCACCCTGCCTCATGGGAACGTGTGCCGTTACCACCAGCATAATTGTTGGAGCAACTGATGCATTCCCAGCAGCAGATATTTCAGCAGGTAGTGAAGATAATTAGGAGAAGATTTTGATCTTGCTGACTTACAGTGAAAAGCAGGGTATCAAGGGATATGAATACAGAGACAATCAAGTCATATTAAAGTCTATGATGAAAGCTCCCTTTAATATGAGGGACGAAAAGGCAGTAAAAACAAAGCTATTTTCAATTTGAAGAGGAAAAAAAGCTATCCTTTGATCCCTGACATAATATGACAAGGAAACAAAGCACTCAGACAAATCATCTTGTATGGTAATTTTCTTTCTCATTTGAAATCTTGGGTGTGACGACCAAATTGCCGCTGCTTTAAAAAGTTCGTTCACTTTGTTCATTTTACACATGTTTACTAAATGCCTAACACATGCCAAGCACTATGTTAGATTCATGGACCTTTGCACTCAACTGGTCACCGTGTACTGGGGGAGATGGAAACATTTTTTTCAGATAATTACAGTGGGTTAGTCATCAAGAAAAGTAAGCAAGAGTACCTTTGAAGCAAGAAAGGGAAGCATTATAATAGACTTGTTGGGGGAAGGGTAGATGCACGATGAGGTCAGAGGTGGCTTCCTGGAGGAGGAGGGGTTTGATCAGAGGATTAGATAGGATTCAGATGTGTTAATAGGGAAAAGCTGTTTCCTCCAGGGCAAAGATCTATGGAAAGGACACAGAAGCATACGAAAACTCAGGGAACAGTATGAAGATCAATTCACCACCATCTCGGGGTAGGTGGTATAGGGTTGTGAGAAATGAGGATAAATGGGGCCAGAACAGTGATGTGTGTTCTGCAAAGGGGTTTGCTCTTGAGCCTAAGAGAAATGCAAAATAGTTGCGTGGATTTTTAGAATCAACTTTATATCTTTAAAGACCATCAGATTGGCTGATGAATTGAATTGAAAAAGGATGACTCTGAAAGCAGGGAGATCAGCTAGGAAGGTGTTGTAATCACCAGGAGAGACTTCCCAAGGGTTTGGACTAAGATAATGGCAGGAACAGTGGAAATGGAAGAGGGAGCTGGAGAAAAATCTTTCTTAGAGGCTGAATTCAGAGTAGGATTAACTAAGATCTAAGACTAAAGTTTAAGACCAAATAGAGGCTCATATTTAGTGGAAATGGTAAAAAAAAAAAAAAAAAAAAAAAAAAAAGGACCACTTTGGCTTAATACATGGGATGTCTGTGTTCTTGAAAACAATACTCTATGTAAATTAGATGTTCATAAAGTAAATCACATTTGAATATGTCAGAAGAGCTTGTTATTTAAAATACTCCTATTCTGACTGATTATAGATAATAACCCTCTAACATATGTGCTTACTTAACTTGAATTTCCATATTTTGGGTTAGCTCAAAGCATGTTTTGTACACTTTTGCCACCCACCAATTCAATTTTATTTGGTCAAATGATATACTTTAGTTTATAATAATGTATAGATATTTCTCACCCACAATAATAGTATTTATCCTCACTGCATCAGTTTCAACAATGTTTTGGTTAATTTTAGTTGTTTACCTATAACCTCAAGTTAATATGAAGATTCATTTACTATAAAAATGTCATTTTGTGAATGGCATGAAAAATGTTTTGTTTAATTTTATTGAAGTATAGTTGATTTACAATGTGTTAATTTCTGCTGTACAGCAAAGTGACTCAGTTATACAAATATATATATTCTTTTTCATATTCTTTCATGAGAAGTGTTTTTGGTGGACTTATGGATGGATGCACACATAAATAAGAAAATAGTGATGAGTAGATAGATAGGGAGACGAAGAATTTATACAGAGGCTCAGAAAGGCTAAATAGCTGAGCCACAGAAAATGTTCATAAATGAATCAGAATTCCAATCACCTAATAGACAATTTAATGGCACTTACCCATGTAATAATGATAATAATTTTAGATAGATAAATACTAAAATAATTTTATACTTCTATAGCAAAGCAAGATAAAGGCAAAAGAAAAGTTTAATGAAAAGAATGACAGTTCCATCAATATTCCACAAAAAAAGCTACTTTCAAAATATAAAGAGAAAAGTGCTTTGCATCAAAAACATAGAAGAAACAATCACCGGGTGCTGAGCGTACGTTGTCCCATTTAATCTTTACAATTAACCTACCTGTAGGTATTATGATGTCCCCTTCGCAAATAAGAAAATTGAAACTCAAAGAAGTTAAATGACATTCTCAGCATCATGCATTTCTAAAAGTTGAAGGAGGAGGTCAAACCTAAGTCCTCATAGCTCCTGTGGCCATTTCTAGACACCTCCCATTGAAGCTGAGCTTCTGAAAACTGGCTGTTGGATCTCTGATGTTGAAGACTCTCCATGAATGCTTTCTGTTTGCCTTGATGGAATTGTTCCTGAACTGCTCTCCAGGAGGTAATCAAGTGTGTTACTGGACTAGTTCTTGTTTAATACTTTGTAGATAATAAATAATTTTCTCCTAATAATTCCAAAGGCAATGTTTTGAAGAACTCAGACCTATGTGTGGACGTTTGCTGAAATCTCTCAGTTACTTAATCATGTTCCCACGAATGAATACAAAGCATAGTGGGTCAGGTCAGTGGTCCATTCCACCCAGTATATGGCACTAATGCTGACAGGAGAGGGTCATTTGTCGTTTGTGTTCCATAATGTCAACTTCAAAGGACTCAGCAAGTACCCAAGCAGGTCAAGTTTGTCCCAAGTACAGATTGTAACTCAACCATTCATCATTTTAGCACAATCCTTTTAGAATGAATTGGTATAGATTTATGCAGATTTTATTCACTTACGCATCTGTTAACTCAAAAACACTTATTGAGTGCCTTTTGTGCACCGGTTTCCAAGATCTAGAAATGACTAAGACCTATTGCCCCTCAAAAGCTCAGGTAAACAGGCAACTGTTATATAATTATAGATTATGATGGAGAATAGCAGATAACAATACACAATAACAGTAGGGGGGTTGTATTTCACTCTTGGGGGTGGGTTTCTTCAGGAAGCATGGCCCCTTTATCCCAGGCTCCAGAACAAATACACAGAAAGCAGATATGAACTGAATTCACCTCTTGGAGCCAAGCCCAGTAGATCCAATAGCCTAAAGCAGACCCACTCTACCAAGCCCAGCCTCCATCGGCCAAATGGTAGCCAAATCCCATGACTGACCATGAAAACAAATGCTTGTTGTTCAGAAGCCTTTTGTTTGGGTTGGTTTTCTTTTGTGTAACATCATTGCAACAATAGTCAACAAATATGTGGTCCTAGCTCATGAAAGATGCTCAATAAATGTAGATTGAACTGTTCTTACTCGTCTCCTAACATCAAGAATCCATTAAAAATGGAATGTACATTTAAGTGAGTCTGTGTCTACACCGTATTAAACAAAATATTCTATTACCAGAGGGTGTCTTCCTCCACATTACAGGAGAGGAAACCTAGGCAAAGTGATTCATCATGGGGCCTAAAATCCACTTAAATATACAAGACATACAGGGTCAAATGCAATCTGTCAAAACTTGCCTAACATAAAATGGTAGCTCAATAAACATTGCAATTTTACCTCAAAGGAGAATCAGAAGTGAGAAGGTGGAAAGGGATGGCTGGGGTCCTGCTTAGACCCAAGTGATCTTTCCTTTGAGGCAGGTCTAAATGCCAGGCTTGAGAATGTAGGTAAAAAGAGAACCAAATAATTCTTAGGAGAACCTTCATAACTACTACTGAGGCAGGTAACTAACTTAGTTTCTTTGTTAATGGAAGCTGATCTGTGCCCAGAAAATGGAGGAAAACAATTCTCTCTAAGAGATAAAAATAGCCTACTGTAAATCTTTGGGCTTTTCTTTACTTTTAATAAAGGGAGGAACTCAAAGTTATTGGAAGCAAACTTTACCAAAGTTGAACTTTGAAATTTCATTTACAGAGTCCACATGAAATGGGCTGGTATTTCAGCATCTTGGCCTTTACCTGTGTTATCACTCTACAGAATGAAAAAAGGACATGTGGGGACGTTTGCACTTTTCATTCATGCTACAGGTATGTGCCTATCACTTATTTTGTGGCAGCAAAACACTTAAAACATGGCCCAGGTTGTAAGGAAAAAAGGAAGAGGAATTAACATTCACTGACAGCCAACTATGATATTTATTTTCTATTCTTTAGGTTAGGATTTTAGGTTGGCTTTCCTGGAGACAGACTCAGCAGCAGAGCTTTGCAAGCAAGAGGTTTATTGGGAAGTACATATGGGAACCACACCTATAAGGAAGAGATTGGATGGAGTGGGGCTCGACAGAAGAAATTGATGCAGTCACAATAGAGGCCTCAATTGATTCTACAAGGAGCTCTGAAATTGTCCCAGACTGAGGCAAGAGGCTGGGATATATCCAAATAACTACACGAATAGAATTCTTTTGTTTATTCCTCATTATACATAATCAGGTAGGAAGAATGAATTCACTCATCTACTTTATTTGCTCATTCATGCATTGATTGATTCATTCATTCATTCACAAACTCTCTTATGTACCTGAAATGACTCTAGGTTGTGTATAAACTCTGAATATTGATTAAATGTACTTTGTGCCCTTTGAGAACTTTACAGTCCAACCTTGTGAATGGCTAAGTAAATTATATATATAGACTTAAATTAAAACAAGGAAATACCTAATCTGTAAAGAATTTTTCCCTCAAGGCTACAGGAAGTCCCTCAGAGACAAGAAGACACTAGTATGGAGGACCCAAGTATTCCCTTCCGTGTTGAAAACCACTTTGTGGGTAAGAGCTAATTATAGGGTGTACTAGTCTGTCTCATCTCCTCTGTTTGATGGATTTGGCTCTGCACAGAGGCCAAAGTCTGGCTTGGATTGCTTCTGAATTTGCCCTTGCATCAACTGTAATCTCTACACTCTTCTCTCTGCCACAGGAAAAGAAAATGTTCTTACTATCAGTAATAACCCCTTAAACGAAGTGATTCTAAAACAAGTAGATTGGAAAATAAAGAGTGAGCTAAATAAAAATGTCATAATAGGTAAGAAGTACTGCCAGTATTTTAACACTGGGACCCTTAGCCCACAATCCATCATTATTTTGGGCTTAAAGTAGACAATGTAATTAGCATGACACCATTTGCTGAGACCTCTATGCACATGAAAAAGCACAGTTCTGGCTTCAGAGCATCCTGGGCAGGAGAGCAATATGAACCAAGTGTCGACAACTAGTACCTTAATAAAGACAAGGTGTGAGGTTTCTCTGAGGTTCCTTTTTAAAGTCAATCAATTTGAAGCAGATATAAAGCACAAAGAGCATGTTGACCTCTGAAGCTATCGTTGTGTTTCAAGAGGAAATTTGTGGGAGTCTACTGCTACTTACATTGTACTTCTCTGTAGGATGAGAGAAAAAAAGAGTAAGAATGACTCAGTGATAAAAGATGGAGATGACATTTAAAGAGTATCAAACTGAGGTTGAATTATACTAATCTAATTTCTTAGAAGCACCCAAATCAACAAGCTTCATTACTAAAAGAGAGTAAAAAGAAAAAACACTCTGGAAACTAAGAAGAATAGTTCACCCATAAGCTCAATCATTCATTCATCCATCCAACAATATGTATTGAGCACCTACTAGGTGCCAGACGGAGGATACAAGAAAAAAGTTTTCTTTTTAACTCATATTCAAGTGGAGACAAAAGATAATTATCAAGTATAAGAATAAATAAATAATACAAATATAATACTGAAGACAGATAAGGGTTATGAAAAATATTAAAGCACAGTCATGGTATAGAGAATAATGACAAGGTCAAGGATTTCAGTTGGAGTAGGAGATAGTGCTTCTCATAAGGGGTGTCATTTGAGGAACAAGTTGAAGGAAAAGAGGGAGCCTTCTAGGGGAATCTACAGGGAGAAGGGTCATCCAAGAAGAGGAAACAGCCAGTCAAAAGGGCCTGAGGTGGAAACCAGTTTGGTCTAAATGAGGAAATTCTGGCAAACCAGCTCATGGTCTAGTCACAAAGCTATGTGCCCTGGTGCATGGTCTCCAAAAGGAAGGGTTACCTGTTCCCAAGCTACCCAAAGACACCAGATGCAGCCGTAGGAGGGCCTTGAGTTTCATGAGCAAGAGGGAGAATGGCAGGAGATGTAGCTGGCATAGCCAAACCATGATGTCATCAGAAAAGTAATGCACCTAAAGTCAGATGTCCTGGTTTCCGAGTCAGGTGCTGCCACTCATGATGGCGTGATTCGGGGCCAGTGCCTGCTCTACACAGAGCCTCAACATCTTCTCTACAAAACAAGGAAGCTGAACTTGATGCTCCATAAGCTCCTTTCCCCCACACTCTTCATGACTCTGTAACCCTACTGTTTAAACTGGGTGCCTTAGAACTTAAGGCCTTGGAGATGCCAATGGCAAGTCCCATCATGCGATGTTTGGACTTGTTTGTTTAGGCTAAAGCAATTAACTCAATTATCTTTTACATAATAGCCACCAAGCAATTTTTGAGTGAGATGAGTAAGGGAATTTGGAGACCAAACATGATGGAGAAAGGAGATAGAGAGAGGGTGTGGGTTTTTTGCCATGGGTGAAGAACACCAGGCTTCATTTGCACCAGGCGGGGGCTGACTATGTGAGTTTTCTAGGTTTTAAATATTGAGCTTATTGTTCTTAGGAACCAATTAATAGATTGTCAGGAATTTTTAAATAAGGCAGATAATTGGATAAGATGCAGTCAGCCCACTGAATGAGGAAAGTATCTACATTTTCAGAGTACTACAGAAATACATTTGCATTTAATGTAACCAAGATTAGGTGGAAGAGAACCACTTCATTCTACAAGTGAGCAATGAGAAGCCCCAGGTAGCTGGGGAAATTGTTTAAAGTTGTTGATTTCCAGCAAAGCCAGGGCTAGAATCTAGGTTTCCCAATTGTAAATCCCTTCTTTTGAGATGTACATAATTGAATGATACTATAAATATATTTAATTTAATATTCAAGACTGATTCCGCAGAGTCCTGATTTCTCTTGTACTATTCAGGCTTCTGTTAACACAAATAGTCTTTTTGTGCTAATTGGCAAAAATAAATAATAAAGCAGACCCATGCCAGGGTACATGGCTCTGTCAGTAGATCTCAGGTTATATTGCAACCCCTCTCCACCCGATCCTGACAGCCCTAGTTTTGCAGTGTACAGACTGCATAACTGTATGTGGCAGCCCTTATACCGACCCACCAACTACTTTTTGGCTATTTGAAGACATGGTTGAGTTTATCTTTTTTGACAAGATAGCAAGAGGAGAAAATATAATAAGCATTACTTATATTTTCTTTATGCTTTCCAATGTACTGAGCTATTTTATAATATTTTAGTTGATCTAAGGGGTAATCTTGTGAGACAGTGAAGACAAAGAAAGGATTTGATTAGTTAGAAAGTGAAGATTCAGAGAGATAATGTGACCTCTCCATGTTTACGCAGTCAGTAACTAGGGAAAATGAATTCTGAGCCTAGAATTTCTGATGCCAATTACAACTATTTCCCCATATTATTTCAGTAGAGAAACTTAAGGCTGATCTTTTTTTTTTTTTTTTTTTCTGAATCCCTAAAGGCCCTGGACAAGAGTTAAAAGTATGAGGTCTTGGAAAAGGAGCTAACATGTGAGCTGCAAAGGAGTTCTGCTATAATCTATGGCTTTCATTTTTCTGAGAATCTTTGTGTTCTATTAGGTTGAGCCAGTGAGATGTTCCCACACAGTGACTAATGCTACATGCAGTGGAAGTGGATTAGAATTAGCTGCATACTCATTCATGTCTACTTGGGGCTTGGATCTATGCAGAGAAAATGGCCATGTTACTTATGAAACACATACATGTAACTGAAAAACAAAAATAATTATGATAATTAAAAGAATTGCTCAGATTTTGGAACGCAATAAAAGAGATTTAAAATTATAATAATTTCACCAAAATAAACTGTTATATTTAAGAAAAAAAACTCCCTCACAATCTCTAGTACGTTTATAATGCCACATAATGATTGACTAAGTCACCCTGTTCAGTATTGAGCTCTTTGTGTTGGTGTTCTGCGGAGGACCAGAAACATGAAGTTGAGCTTCTGAAGGAAGGGCCATGCATCTTAACACTGAAAATGTGGAGAGGGCACTGGTTAAATGGAGAATCGCTGTGTGAAGATTCAACTTGTGACAGAGGTTGCTTACGTCAGCAAAAAATCTTGTCTAATTTCTGTTCAGTTATGTTTGGAAGGGTTCACATTTGAGTACGTCGAAACAAGCTTGTAGCCAAACTGCAAGTCTTATTAAATATGTTGGCCTAATTGGAACGGCTTTAATTTTGTCACTTACCATTGCTCAGGGCATCTGATCAGGCTTTGAGATCCAAGTCTTACCTAGTCCTTGCTGTAGATCCCTCGATGTGCATTTACTTCTTTCTTCAAGATTGTCCCTATGAACAGACATTTAGAACAGGCCCCCGCAACCCCAAGCTTCCTGGGCCTACCTTCCCTCCTAACCCAGATATCAGGTTCTCCTTAGCTCTGCACCTCATAAACAGAGGCCAGCCCTGCCCTGGCATGCTTAGCCCTGCCTTCTGAGTGCCCGACCCAGGCCAAGACTGTGGGATCTTTGCTGGCCACGAAGGGAAATTTGGATGAAAACACTGTGGTCATTTGGAGAAAGTCTGAGAACCTTTGAAAAAAGAAAACGAGTTAGAAGAGCTACAGGCTTCTTCTGGAGGCAAACCCAGATATTAAAAGATGAAACACTTTAAATTAAACTGTAAGAAACATCTAACAGAACTTCTATTAGCTAGAGTCATTTTGGAAAGAATATTTCCTCTCTGTTCAACTAAAGCATTGAAAAATCACTCCACATATGACTAAGACATAGGTTTTACTATCAGTGTGAGGACACAAATCAGTGTGACTTGAGCAACTGTATGTTCTCTTTGTCCCTTTGGTGGAGGATTAGTGGCAACGTCTCTTGAAGAAAGAGTAGGCCTCCCTTGATCTTTTTTTTTTTTTTTTTAGCATCTTTATTGGAGCATAATTGCTTTACAATGGTGTGTTAGTTTCTGCTGTATAACAAAGTGAATCAGTTATACATATACATATGTTCCCATATCTCTTCCCTCTTGCATCTCCCTCCCTCCCACCCTCCCTCTCCCTTGATCTTCTACAAACTCTAGGGACAAAGGCTACATAATGTCTCCAGATGAATTGAGTTGACATACTTTAGTAAGATTATAGTAACACTTTAACTGTTTTTGACAATATTTAAGAGAGATGATAAATCCAAATGTATAATGAGAGATTGTTTTCTTTTAAATTGCATTTGAAGCTTATCCACTTCATGTTATGTTGATAAAGTTTTCTGTTGTAAAGGAAGTCCTAAAAAAGGCACTCCTCACCCTTACTGTAGGTAATCACACCTGTGGTTAGGGTCTAGTATATCAGAATGTGCGTCCAAGCCAACCACTGCAGTCCACTGGCTTCTTACTTTTATGGCAAGCAATTCTCAAAAAATTTTGATAATTGATCTGCCAATATAAATACATCAATTGCAGGCCACTAGCTTTGACTGGTAGGTTTATCATCTTAATGACAGTCCATCAACCAAAATGAGATACTCAGCTGCAAAGCAACAACATTCCCAGGATCAAACCTCATCATTTGGGAAGGAGATAGCCATAGCATGTGTGTGGACACAGAATGGGTTTCCGTATTGGTTCCATTGATGGTACGATTGTATTTCTGAAGAAAATAAACCAGGTCATCACAGTTTTGTAAAGCAAATGCACAGTGTACGCATGTATATTTAACCTAACGTAATAGCTGAAGGAACAAGTCTAGAATCAGACTACCTGGGCGCAAAACTGGTCTTGCCACTTCTGAACTGAGTGATGCTGGGCAAAGTGTGCTGAAAGATTTTGTTTTCCCATCTGTAAAATGAGAGCCAGAACTTGTCATAGGCTTTTTACAGTGATTAAAGAAGATTTTACATATAAAGTTCCTGGCTCGGTTTCTGTCATTCAAGAATATTAGCTAGTTTAACTTTAACTTAGAGGAATGAAGATCTACATGCTAAAGTGACTCGAGAAAATTGGCAAGAATGCTATCCTACTGAATAACACCCAAACTGTTGATGTATAAGACACATGCTGGAGAGAATTGAGAGGAGAAGGAAAAAGCCCTAGTTTTATAATCAGAAGACCTGAATTGGAATTTTTCCCTGTGTGATCTTGAGCAAGTTGTCTATTCTCTCTCTGCCTCTCTAAAATGGCGATGAGGATGCCCACCTCAGACTGTTGTAATAGAGACTAATGAAAACATGTATGCACATTAACTCACACAGTGCCTCTAAAGGAACAAAGAAGGTGCTAAGTAAATATCAATTTTCTCCCCACCTTCTTTTCCCTTCCTCAGACTTTGATGTCATACTTCATAATTTGTCTAAATTGGAGACTTGAGCAATGACATTTTTCAGTGATGTTTTAGGTGAAGACCGTTTGTCCCTAAAATCAATTCATGAGCCCCTATTTTACATGCTTAGACTTTTGCATAGATTGGACAGATTTTCATCACAAAGTAGCTTGACCCTGCATCAGTGGAGGAAACTGTCTTTCAAACTTGGTTCAGCTTCATGGTCAGGTGCATATATCTAACATGGCTGTTTGTTGATTGGAATGGCACCGAATCTCACATTTCACATTCATGGCCTGAAAATAAAGCGTCTGAGATAGTTTGTGAATCTGAGTCATCTCCTCCGGACTCCAGACCTGTCTGGAAAAATATCGCCCCCTTTTTATTGGAAATGCCTGAAGGTGTAAGTTGTTATTAAGTTTCTCACCCATTGGATGCAGCTTCTCCTCTTTATTCAGACTGTTCTCAGGAAGCTAACTGACAATTTCTAGTCAAATTAAGCATACCAACCAGAGATTTTATTTTACCCACTGTTTTGCTAGATTTTAATAAGTTATGGTGGTGACTAATGTGTTCCAGTTTCAGGCTAGGACAAGATAAACCTTCCCAGAAAGCTGGTTCACTTTTTTGCAAAGACAGAATTGTACTGTGCCGTTGAAAGATCAGTTAGGGATTTCCATTCTGGTCGGAAGTCTGGTAAATGTATGCTAATTTTCAAATACAGAGTTGACTTGGACTTCCCTCGTATAAGGATATTCTGTATAGAAAGAAGTCAATGGATGCAACCAATTCCTTGCTGGCTGAAAAAGTAGCGCATTCACTTATTTTAAAAAGTGAAAGAGAGCCGGAAGTCAAACTTCCTTTTAAACTTGAACCTGTGAGGCCACAAGAGCTTCCTTAACAAAATGTTGTTTTTTCAATTGCACAGCGTAAAATAAATGCTCAGCATCCTGACCAGACCCGACATTAATGCTGTAATGGAGTGTCATAATGTTTCTATTCAGTATTCAGAAAGTAATTTGCATCTCCCAGGAAAGTATTTGAATAGCTTTTCTAGCCCTCCAGTTCCGGGATGATTTTCCTCAAGGAAGTTCAATGCAAAAGTCTGGCTTTCAGTCTACTTTACTAATCTAGCTTTACAATAAGGCTGAAAGCATCCAAGGACATGTACTGAGTTACTTAAGCATTTCTCCTGCATACACCTGCTGCAAAGAATTAGACAGTAAAGAGTGGTATGTGAGATCTCGGTGTGTGTGCTATTGCATGCATTGCAAAGCCTGCCACAGGAGTCTTCATTGTAATGGGAAGTGTCTTTTGTTTGTTTCTTTTTTATTTTGATTCTCTCTGTGCAGTGATTCCGATTCAGATTTAGCTAATGTTTGTAGGCTTTTACTGCGTGCAAAACACTGTGATTGGTACTTTACCTATTACCTCATTTAATCCTTGCAACGATTGTTGAGGCAAGTGTTACTATTCCCATGAGTTTCAGAAGTTAAAAGGACTTGTCCAAGCTCACTCCACTCTAAGTGGCTAGAGCAGTAACCTAGAAAATGACAGAGCCAGGATTTGAACCCAAGTCTTCCCAAGCTTGGCATTAGTTATACTTTGCCAAATCTCTGTTCAATAAAACACACTCTTATTGTAGAAAGAAACCAAAAACAACCCAAAATTTCTATAATTAAGGAAATTTGAAGAGCATAGGATAAAGCAAAGTTAACTGGTTTCTTAGATATAAAATTTTCTTAGTACAAAGAACGAGATTTTTGTATTAGCCAAGAAGAGCCTATGGTTGAATTATGACCTAACATTTTACCAGTCTAACCCTTTCTAGAAAGAGCCACTCACAGGACTCAACACTTGTTGGAAAATGTTGTATGACAGCTTTATGAGCCTAGCATTGTGTGCTAATTTCTGAGCTTTTAATAACATCTCCAAGAATGGCAGACTCCTTTTGGTTCATCACTTGAACTGCTGTTCAAGTCATTAAAGGTATAGCTGGGAAAACATGACCCATAACATGAAGCCATTAAGAGCCCCCAGACTATAGATCCTGCTGAGTTTACTTCAAGCATTGCTGCTTATCCAAAAGCATTATTAGAATCCTTTACCTAAAATCATGAATTTGGAAATATCTAATGTAGTGAGCTACAGACTATATCTTCTAAGACCATTGGTTCCAAGAGCCACAGAGGGACTTTTTAATGTTCCATTTTGTGATTCTCTGCTAGAACTTTATAGGAATCAAAATTCTGGGAAATAATAAGCTCCTGTCCTCATGAGGACAAAAGATCACGAGGGTCTTCTCTTTTAAAATGTGTGTCTGAAGAAGAAATTCTTTATGAGCTCATTTGCTCCCAAATCAGCTAAGAAGGAATCAAAAGAAGGGAGATTGCAGAAGACGCAGTTTCCAAAGTTGAAATCAGGATAAAATCCATTGAACTCCCCAAATCCTAGATGTCCTGCACATCCTACATCCCACATCCCACATTTTGGGCTGGTTAATGGGGATTTGCAGGGATGATGGGAACTGGAAATGATGGGGGAAGGGTAATCCTTTCATCTGTTAACCGTTGTTAACAGCAAATGACAATGTGAGACAAAGCAGGGGAAGAATGACTAATTCCCTCCCTCTAGGTTATTGTACTCTCTGAAGATGTCACTGCAGCTGCACTTGTTTGCTGTGTGTGAATGTGCCTAGAATTCTTGGTATCTCACACTGTCAGCCTCTTTCCTTCTGTCAATCCCCTCAACACCCAGCATGCTCTATTTAGGATCATGTCCCCCCTTTACACTAGGGAATGTGGCCACCACTTCTATGAGCTGACTGCCAAACCCAAGGTTTTTGTCTTTGATCGTATTTCAAGTTTGGGGAAATATAGATACACATACACACACAGAGAGCCATACGCAAATACATTCCAAGATGTATGTCTTAACATGTGTTAACATGACACATGTTCATCTGTGTTGATACCTAGTTGGATGATGTCATTTATCCATCATCCTGAGTGAATTGGGTTGTTGGTATAGAACAATAGACTTGTCCTGGCCCTATTTTACAGCTAGACATTTGAGCTTTGGCAAGACTCTTAAACTTCTCCAGGAGGCCAATTCTTCATTTGGACAGTGGGGCTGATAAAAACTACCTTACTATGTGATTGTAATAGTTTTAATTATGCATTAAAAATATTATGCAAATAGTGGCAAACAATATAATTTTACTACCTTTTTCATTCACTGATTTTACAAAAATATATTATGAATCTACTATGAGAGAACACTAGGCAAGGTCTAGGGGCCCAAAAGTAAATAAAGTCATGTCTATCCACAAGGACTTCCTATCTATGATAGAAGTGCTTAATGCAACAATATTTACTTGACATTTTAGTAACATTTAATCACACCCTCCTTACTGAAACTCATTTCTCTTATGTTCCAAGAAACTACAGTACAGGAATTCCTTCTCTTTTTCCCCTCTTCCTTCTCAATTGCTTTGGCCAACTAAGGCCTTTTACACAATTTCTAAATGTTAGAGTTTTTAAGGAATTGATCTCAAGCCAGTGCTTGATCTATAATCTCTCCTACACAACTTTATCTATTGGCTTTAAATTTCATCTCTATGTCAAGGCCTCTAAGATTTATATCTCTAGCCAGAAGTGTGATTTCTTATGTTCACAATTGTTATAACAACCAACAGGCTTTCAGACTAAACACGTCCATGTTGGAAATCTTGTCCTGCCCTTGTAAATCTGTTACTACCCTTGTTCTTCTTATGTCGGTAAATGTTAACCTCCATTCATCCAGCTGAACTGGCCAAAAACCTGGCCATCATTAGTTATACTTTCCTCCACACATCATTCCAAAGCCTATCATGAATCTCCCCATCCTGACTGCCACCATCCTAGCGCAAGCCGCCAACATCATTCACCTGAACTTTAACACTGACCTTCTAACTAATTTCCCAGATTCATCTTTCTCAAATAAAAATGTGCTTTCTTGCTGAAAATCTTTCAATAGCTTCCCGTTGTATTTGGCAAACACACACACGCCACACACACACACACATTCAAATCTTTAACATAGTGCACCAGGCTCGGATGACTTGGCTTCTTCCTCACTTACTGGTCCCATCAGAGGTCACATCTGTGCTGCCATCCAATCACGTCAACCTTCTTTTGGGTCCTCAGGATCTTTTATTTGCCCCAATCTGTCCTGAAGCGTCGCCCCATCCACTTCATCTTCACTTAGCTGAGGCCGGCTCACACTTCCAAATTTAGCTTGAGGCCACTTCTTCAGAAAAGACTGCTCTGACTCAACATTTAACATAGATCCCTCTGTTATCCTTTCTCATGGGAACCTGTATTTTACCTTCATGGTATATAATGATTTTATATTTCTATTTATTTGCTTAATGCTTCTTTCCCTCACTTGAGAATCAAACTCATGAGGGAAGAAACTGGACTGTTTACATTCCTGAACAACCAGCCCCTAGTTCAGTGCCTGGTAGATAGCAGACTTTTAGAACGTATTTATAGAATTAATTTAAAAAAGAATGATAAATATTTTATGACCACCCAGGGTATTGAAGCCTGACCCAGTAAACCACAGTTTTTAATTGAAATATTTTTGATAATAATTTTTATTAATCATTTACCTGGCTTCTTTCATTGAAGTAATGAAACATAATCTCATTGCTCTCTTGATTACTTAGGTAACCAATGAACAAAGGATTAAAAAAATTAATGTAGACAAGACATATTTAAGGTCAAAAATCGACTGCACAAGTTATAGAAAATTGGCTTTGTAACAGTTAATGAGAACATAACACAGAGGCTTTAGTTTGACTAAAAATTCAAAAACAGCCAACAGTGGAATATGGTTGACAAAATATTAATACAGACACTACATTTGTAGAACTACAGATGTTAAATAAGACCAGTGAAAGTTCAGCTCTGTTCTAGACCTAAAATTTCTATCTATTTCAGGACACCAGCATTGAAGAGGCACCTACGAAAGCTGCAGGGTATCAGAGGAAAGGGTCAACTGCTGAGAGACCATTTTATTGTCCTGGTGGGTTTCCTCAACCTTCTGATGTTGGCATTCTTTGGGAGTCTTGCCCCTTGTCATTGGACAATCATAGCCTCATATGCAAAATTCTCCACTCTCATTGTCCCAATGACTTACACTCAACCACTGATTTCCCAAGTCTAAATTGCTCTCCCAGACCTCTCCCTGAGCTTCAGGTATTCCGATGTCTGCTGGATACCTCACTCTGGTTCTGTTGTAGGTATCCAAACTTACACCAGCAGCTCTCCCTAATCTAACGCAATGTTCCATTTATAGCAGCACCCTCCAGCCACTCCCAAATCAGAAACCTGAGAGGTATCTTAGCCTCTTCTTCCTCAGTCTCCAAACATGCTGAAGTGATGTTACCCATCACGGACACACATCAAGATGTGAATGTTCCACTGTTCTCCAGGAATAGTCCAGAAACCATTCATGCCCTGGATGGGGGGTTAAGTGTCTTAGTCAGCTGCGGCTGCTATAACAAAATATCACTAATTGAGTTGCTCAAACAACAGACATCAATTTCTCATGGTTCTGGCAGTTGGGAAGTCCAAGATCAGGGTTGGGGAGAGCCCTCTTCCTGGTTGGCAGATGGCTGCTTTCCTGCTGAATCTTCACAGGACGATTCACCTCTCTTTCTCTTCCTGAAGGACATTCATCCCATCATGGGGGGCCTTACCTTCCTGATCTAATCTCTGCCTAAACATTCAGTCCCTAACTCTGGGCTAGAGCATACTATGATGATATGGTTAGCTGAAACCGTGGTTCTGTCGAACTTTGTGGGTCTGTCCATGTACTATCAATACATGGCTACAGTCTGCTATTATTTAAAATGTTTATGTCTGACTTTATAATTGTTACCTTCTTTCCACTGCTTTTAAGAGTACCTGTCTCTACCATCACTTTCTCTTCCTCACCTACCATTTGCTGAGACATAGGAAAGCAGATAATTCAGTTGCCTGAATTTTCTAGAAAAGAACAAGTAATTAGAATGTGAATGAGGCTTTCTGGGTTCTCCCATGGATGTATAGTACAGCTTTAAACAATTAATTTAATAGTATTCATTTTAACCTGCCTAATTATGGTTTCTAGCACACCAAGCTACTTCTCATCATGCCTTTGCTTATGCTGTTTGCTCCACCTGTAATCTCCTCACTGCCGTCACTAATTCTCTTTCCCACACATCCTTTAAATCTCATGCAAGGCCATTTTCTCCAAGGCTGTCTTCTCGAACTGTTCAGGCTGGGCTGAGCCCCCCTTCATTTGTGTCTGTCCAGGTCCCTGGGCCTGCCACTGTCATTATATATGTTGCTCTGTGTTATAATGGTTTGCACAACCTGAATGACTCCATTAACATAGAACTAAAATGCCATGAATAACTGTTCGAATTTCTAGAGAAATTCCAGGCCTTCCCAATATTTTCAATGATACTGAGAAGATCGGGGGAGGGTATTACATCTACTTGTCTCAGCTCACCCTGAACATCTATTCCTTTGGATTCTCAATTCCCAAACATCATACAACCTTACATATTTGCTGTCCTCACCAAACTGCTTTCCTTCACAGAGATGCTTAATATATTAAAGTCTCAGTATTCTCATCTGTAAAAGGAGCAAAATGGGACCTTTCTCTTGGTGTCATGAAATCTAAATGAGTTACTACATATAAAGATCTTAGCACAGTGCCTGGTACTTAGCAAAACTCAATAAATGTAGGTTGTCGTTTGTGTTTTTGTTATTATTGACATAATGAACAGGCAGAAGTTGTAAAATCATAGTTTATTCAGTTCAACTCAGGTCAAAATTTCAGTCTAGAATCACGACTTTTCATATAAGCAGAAAATGTGTTTTCTCCTAATGCAAAGCACACTCCAGAGGCTGATTCTTTTCCCCCTCCTTCCTTTCCTCAACCACTCTCCCCATCTTTTTACCCCTTTTCTCCCTCCCCCTTATTTTTTCCCAGCCCCCTGCTCTTCTTTTATTTCCCTTCCTCCTACTTCTTATTGCAGAGTGTCGTGGCTTGTCTTTTCTGCTAGAATTTAAACTTCTTGAAGGTACGAGTTATGATTTATTCAATAGTAAGATCATAGATTGTCACACAGTAGGTCTTCATTAAATCATCAATTACTGAAACAAGAAGCTTTTTCTAGGCTGACTTCCATTTTCCTACATGTGTCCTGGATAGTACATTGACTTGGAAAGTAGACTCCAGATACATATTCCTTTGTCCTTACCTATCTCTGTGTGTGTGTGTGTGTGTGTGCATGCTTGTGTGTGCTCATGTGATATAAATAGCAACAATAGCTAGCATTATTAGGGAAACTTTATGTACTTATTTCATTTAAATATTACAGAACTCAATAAGATACAAATTATCATAATCTGCATTTTACAGATGAGAAAACTGAGCCTTAGAGGGCTTAAGTAATTTGGTTAATTTTAAAATAATCATTAAGTACTGCAGTGAGGAATTAAACCAAGGCAGTGCAACTCTGAAGCCTGTGATTTAACTATTACGCTGTACAAACAAGTATATGTACTAGTTTTATCACAGGGAATGGCTACTAAAGAAAGCTGGAAATGTCTATTAATGTTACTAAGAAAACTACTGGAAAGATCCTTTAGCCCATATCTCTTACAGAACAAGTTATTTTAAAAGCTATAATTAAAATTTAACATCTTCTCTAGGAAATTAATCATTGCTCTTAATCATTCTCTAAAAAATAACCAGTGAATTAAACTCCATTAGCAAGCTCCAAGAAAAGAAGACAATTTCTCCAAAATATCATTCTGTCATCTTTTTGCTTAGACACAGGAAACTGCTCTGACATTGATTAGTAAAAGAGACAGACAAAGCTAACCGCAAATCTTCCTACACCCGTTCATTTACTGGAGCAGCAGCTGTATTCTAGCCTTTTGCTGATTGGGTGGGACCAGCTAATGAATCAGCTTCTAACATCTGAATGGTAGTAAGCAAGTGATACGGTGGGTAGGCAATTTCTGGTAATACACTTTGGAAATTAATTAAAGTAAGAGGTCAAAGACAAGAGAAGATGAATAGAAGCATAAAAACGCAAAAAGTAGGTCAGGTTCTTGATTTTGATAACGCACACACCCTGTGGACTTTAATAGGTCCATTGAGGAAAAAAAGTCTTGAAATTTCCTTGGTAAAAAGTCAGCATAATGAAAGAAGCGTGACAGAGATTTAGTGAATTACAGAAATAAAGAAAAGAACCGATGCAATTTCTGCCGCCAGACCTATCTCTGGGGAGTATGTATCTTTTAAAAAGACTGAAATGCACCTTAAAGACCATCTACTCCAACAACCTCACATCCTTTTTTTATCCAAGAGTCAAGATGCACTAAAGGGTCTCACACTGGAATCTCAGCTCTACCATGGGCTGCCATGGAGCTTGTATAAATAATTTCCCTGAGCCTCCTGGTCATGTAAAGATTATGTGAGGTATAAAAGATATACATAAAACATCTTGGTTGTGTTAATTCCTTGATCACAATGGGTGAATAAACTAAGACTCCTATAGAAACACCCTCTCATCTCTTTGCCATCTAAAATTTACATTTTCTTCTAGTCACAGATCACATCTAAAGAAAGTCTTTCCACAAAAGGCCACTGCTATTCTCTTCCTAGCCTTACCTTTTCTCTCCAGCTAACAACTATCCCCTTGATTAAGTGCTCAACCAATATCTTCCAGCCCCTCCACTCTACTGAAATAACTCTCTTCAACTTCGAAAAACAAGGCTGCCATTTCAAGCCTAAAACACTTTAAGCGTTTCCCACTGAATTTATAAGAAAGTCATAGCTTACACTTCCAGCATTATCTGTCTCTTCTTTTAGCCCTTCAGTCACAGTGGGCTTTCCCATACTGAAATATACCAGATTCCCTCCAACCTCAGGGCCTTTGCACATGCTGTTTCTGTTGCTGTTCTGTTGCTTGTTCTGTTGCACATGGTGTTCTGTTGCCTACACTCTTTCCATCCTCACCTAGTCAATTCCTATAATCTCTCAGTTCCCAAATCTGTTTCTTCTATGTTCTCACAGGCAACACATACCTCTGCTTTGCAACACTTCTCATGATCATCACTCAATACTTAAGTACAGTGCTTTGATTAATGGCTCTCCCATTAGACAATGTAATCTATGAAAGTGGGTATTCTCTGTGTCTGCTCATCATGGTAGGTATTAAAGCTACTCACTGATATTAGGACTCTCCACCTTCCAGGCACAAGATAGGGTTGCACTTCCTGCCCTCTATAAGTTAGACGAGGCTATGTGACTTGCTTTAGTTAATGACAGGAAAATGGAACTGACAGGCACCATTTCATGTCACACGGACAATGCACATCTTACTGTTTCCTTGCCTTTTGCCAATGATTGGCAGTGTTCCCAATGGCGGCTTCATTAGCCTGGGTCCAGGTGGGCACATAACATAGATCAGGGTCCCACCTAAGCCCCAGTGGATCTATACAGTATGCAATAAATAAGTCCCATCATTTTAATCCACTTTGTTTTTAGGTTACATGTGTTATAACCTAGCCTGCCCTTACTGCCATGGCATGTGAGCTTAGCACTTGACACACACCCAGCATATAATTTTTGGATAAAATAAATAAATGAATGAAATCTCTAATGGGGTCAGGATACAAGTGTGAAGGCAACACAAGGCCATTCTATCTAAAACCATTATTCAAAGATATCTTTCAGAACACTGAAAAATAACTGATTTCATTCAATTTGATACAAAATTATTGAGCACTAATGTGCAAAGACAAATGAGGTTCCGCCCTGGCAGCTTCAAAGGGGCTCATAACTAGTTGACATATATTAGCATCTGTTATAATCATGTCAGTGTAAATCAGGTGGAAAGGTAGCCCCAAGCAAAGTATTCACACCTATTATGGAGAAGAGGGCACAGATTCTGGGATGGTGGTCAAGGAAATAAAACATCACTGATCTGGGTTGTGCAGAATTATGATAGTTTGCCAGGTAAATGCCTGGGGTTGAAAGGGCAGCACCTTATGATAATTTCCAACTTAGTTGCCTGAGAAACAATCAAAAGTAAAAAACTAATGAGTTTGTTTTGTTTTTGGCCTCACCTTGAGACTTGCGGGATCTTTGTTCCCCCATCAGGGGTCGAACCCAGGCCCACAGCAGTGAAAAGGCCGAGTCCTACCCACTGGACTGCCAGGGAAGTCCCGAAAACTAATGAGTTTGGAACTTGTGGGCAACGAGTGTCTGCACCTGCCGTGCAGTATGGTAGCCACGTGCCACCTGTGACCATTGAGCACTTGCAATGCAGTAAGTGTAAGTGATAAACTAAAATTTGTTTATTTTTAACTCATTTAAATTTAAAAACTAAGGCAGTGTAAAATATTTTTGCCACTATACAGAACTTTATTGTTTTGGTAGGACTGTATTTCACTTTAAAATTGAGCATCTGAATTGAGCTGTGCTGTAAGTATTAAATGCATGCCAGATTTCAAAGATTGAATACAAAATGTAAAATATTCATTAGTAATTGTTTGTATTAATTATATGTTGAAGTGATAATGTTTTGGATATATGCGTTAAAGTATACTATTAAAATTAATTTCACCTGTTTTTATTTTTTTAAATATAGCTATTAAAAATTTACATATGTCTCACATTATATTTCTATTGACGATGCTAGTCTGAACCGTCAGAATCACCTTGAAGGTTTATTAAAGAAACAAAAATAGGATCACACAGAGATATCTGCATTCCCAAGCTCATTGCAGCATTATTCACAATAGCCAAGATATGAAAACAACCTAAGTGCCAATGGATGAATGGGTAAAGCAAATGCGATTTTATATATATATAACTCTATTATAGGGTGATAGGGAGAGCTTGGCAACACGGTACAAGCTTTCAGCTGTAAAATGATTAAGGTTTTCTTCCTTTTAACACTCCCTCTTTTTTCTTTCAATTTTTACCTTCACCCTCCTATAGAAGGCATATATTTATTTCTCCTTAATATGTCTCATTAGATGAAATGTACCATATAAGTGTTTTTGGTCTAAAAGAGAGGTAACACATTTGCAACACTGCATTTTATGGGTTGTCAAAAGCCTGCCAGGGGAATCTCTGAAATGGAATTTAAAATCTTAGGCTATGTGTTTGCCTATATTCAACAACCATGGTGAGATCCAGAAATGTTTAATCCAAAGAATTCAGACACCAAGCAACAGTCATGAATGTCCTTCGGAGAAAGGGAAAATACTGTAACGTTATGGGGTTTCTTGTTCAGCTGCTTAAAATTCTAGATTGGGAAAAGTCAAAGACTCCCAGTAATGCTTTATTCTACCCATTCGACTGTTAAACTTCACCCTGGAATTTTTGTTTTTCTTTGCTAAAAATCAGAGAAAGGGGGCAGATTTACAAAGAAAGAAATCCAAGGAACTTCACCATACCTTAATCCATCCCAATGAATCAATCAGAAATATTCACTGTTCACTACCCCCCTCTTTTGTTTCTTTTGTTGTTTTTACCAAATATCTGATTTCATTGAATATCCAAATGTACCTACTTGTCTTTTTTTGGGGGGGAGGGGAGGAATTAATGGGCTTTTTTGGAATTGAGTATTGCTGAACTTGTCTATATCCTTTCACTTCTGAGCAAATTATAAACTCACCAAGGGCAGGAACATCTATATTCTACATGTTGATAGCTACAGCACATGGCTTCATTGGTGGCTTATAATGGGCTCCCAATAAATACTAATTGAATGGGTAGATTAAGGAAGGATGAATGGAATGGATGCATGGATGGATGGATGATGAGATATATACGCTTTGGGGCCACTTGTGAACGTGTCTCAGTTATTATGGAGTAAGGAAATTTCTGTCTGTTTTTCCTGCTGTCCCACTTTTCTTATGCTTGAACTCACCTTAGATCTGATCCTGCCGGATTCTGGGGTCTCATGCCTACCTGATCACATTTACCATACTTGTCTACACCTAATTGTATATAATTTTATATCAATAGATCTTGGATAAAAGCATCTCTACGTATCCTTCAAGCACTGATTTTTCTGACTTCACTATTTACAAATAACTTGCCTCGCAAGGAGGAACCTATTGCTTATGCCCTAATCTGATTCCAAAACCTGATCCCTGGCAGCCCCATCAGAACACTATCGAAGAACTCACTTTACCCCAACTGTGGCACATTTATGGTCCAGGTGACAAAGGAGAAGATAGACTAAACCAGAGCAAATTCAGTTAATGGGAAGCAATCTCTGAGCTGTAGGTTCAGAGATGAATAAGAGGGGACCCTTCCCTTAATGAGGCTCAGAGTTGATTTTTAGAAGATTGTTTTGAAATGACCAAGAAGAGGCAAGAGGTGGAGTGAGTAGGGACATGGAAAGAGAATGGCATGAAATTAAAAAAAAAAAAAGACTGCAAAAGGATTAGTCTGATTAGCACCATCTCTCAAGGTAGATTCAATTCAATCATGAAGTGTCACCCTTTCTACAGAAGACCACTTTTCCAAGATGCCATGTTGACCATGATAAGCTCGTGATAAGATGCAAGAAGAACAATGACAGCGAAGCGTAGAAAATGTCCCTCTGTTTCTTTGGGGATACAAACAGCAAACCTATGGGAAAAGGAAGGCAGTTGAGGAGATAAGACATCAGGCTGAAGAGTCTTTGTGATCATACATCAGCTCCCAGAAGGAGTAATGGTCAGGTCATCATATCAGACTTAATATGTATGTGGGGAGTGCAGGAGGAAAAGCAAAACAGGAAAAATGATTACAGATGAAAAGTTTAATAGATTGCTAATGAAGATTCTTTTTTAAGCCCTTGAGTAAAGCTTGAAAATGAAATTTTTTTTAACTCTTAATTTTATATTGGAGTATAGCCAATTCACAATGTTGTGATAGTTTCAGGTGCACAGCAAAGGGACTCAGCCATACATATACATGTATCCATTCTCCCCCCAGACTCCCCTCCCATCCAGGCTGCCACATAACATTGAGCAGAGCTCCCTGTGCTGTACAGTAGGTCCTTGTTGGTTATCCTTTTTAAATATAGCAGTGTGTACATGTCGATCTCAAACTCCCTAACTATCTCTTCCCCCCACCCGTCCCCCCGGTAACCATAAGTTCGCTCTCTAAGTCTGTGAGTCTGCAGGGAATAATATAAAAGAGCCAATAAAACCTACAAATTCTATAGGGGCTGTGTGGCCCAAGATGGAAATTATGCTCCAAGTTTGCCAACAGTGTAGGTCCATTACCATAACCAGGTAAATGGACCTTAGAGGGAAAAAATGGGTACATTCTTAAGTATGGATCTTTCATAATGCAAGAATGTTGCATACATTATTCATCTCATCCCTCCAAAATCTCCACATGCATGAGGTTTTGCATGACCTAGGTACCCCTACCTCATTTATGTCACCTAGTGCTAGGTCAAGCAAACAACTGATATCGACAATAAAAAAACAGGTTGTTGTGAATTGTAAAGGCAATTCAGAAGTATCACAACTCTTCTTCCTTCTCTTTTTTCTTCATTTCCACTACCTCTTCCCTTTCCTTTCCTTATCTTTTTGGTGGCCTGACAAGGAGCCAAGAAGGTGGCTGGACCTGGAAGCAGAGGAACTGAGGAGGTGATGGCAGGAAACCTAATGAAGAAATACAACCTTAATGGTAATCCTGGAGAACCGGGAAATCAATCTAACTAAGCAACATCAGTCACAGTTTCAGGACTATTCACTGTTATAAACTCTTCAAACAGAAAGTCCTCATAAGAAACCACTGGGGACAGAGGTTAATTAAATACATAAATAGAACCTGACTTCTCGTAAAGTTCTAGAGGGAGCCTAAAAATAAAAATTTTCGTGTGCATTTTTTTGGTTGTTTGTTTTGTTTTGAGTATTTCAATACCCCAAACTTTATCTTTTAAAAGCCAACATGAAGACTATAATTTTTAAAAATATTATTCTTTACTCTTTAATAAGTGCTGGAGACTATTCAAATTCTTTCCCAAGTTTTATACAATTTTTGTCAGTTACTCTTCATGCCTGAGGCTCTCCATTCAATTAAACTTCGTAGGTGTGTATTGAGCACCTGCTATGTACCAAGCTATGTGCTAGGTAACAAGCATATAAAAATGAGTGTGACATCATCCCTGTCCTTACAGAGCTCATGGCCCAGCAGGAAAAACAGAGACAAATAGAACTAGCAATAGCAAAATGGGAGACGTGTCAGAATTGACTTAGGTACATTGTACCACAAGAGCACAGAAGAGGAAGCAAGGTAATACCACCTAGAATGCCCTACACAAAAGCCTGTTGCCTGAGCTTGACCGTGAAGAAATAGCAGATAGCCAAGAAAAATAGGGGAAAAAAGTGGAGTCCAGACAAAGATAACAGGATGCACAGAGGGACCTGCAAAAGGCCATGGAAAATTCAAGGACCATCATGAGGCTTGGGCATGCAGGAATGAGCTGGGGTGAGGGTGAGTTTAAGAGCATGAGATGAAATCTGGGAGCTCTGAGACTCTCCCTTGTATTATAAAGGCCACAGGCTCAACTGGCCCTACAAAGGCCACTCGAGCAGCAATGTGAAGAGTGAGCCAAAGCAGAGAGACACAGGAGCAGAGACACAAGAGGGAACTGCAAAGGTTTAAGAAGAAAGGATGGGCGCCTGCAAAGAGCTGAGGCAGGAAGTCGCTTCTATACAAAAATCTCAGGATTCCACCACTCTCCCCAAATGCCCTGGGCACCTCAGTTGAATTTCATACACGATATGCATAAATCCTTCCCTCCACGCCTACTCCCCAGCAAATATGAAGAGGCATGGACAGAGCAAACAGAGCTGAAGCAAGATGGCTTTGGATTCTGAACTGAGAGGATTTGGAAGATGAAGATCGGAGGGTAATAAAGACTCCTGGGTTTGCAAGGCTGTGCATCCTGGGGTTGACTTCCGGTGAGTGAATTGACTTCCTGTGGCTGATTCTAACTCAGTGGGTAGTTGTCAGAACCAGTGCTTATTTTCTCTTCTTAGAGAAATGTTTCTGGTGGGACGACTTTCTCGTGAAGCCACCGTGACCAGTGATTGAGCAGCCTTGAGAGCTGGGACATTAGCATCGGGCAGCTGGGGGTCTGACTCCTACTTCTGCCATGGCTCGCTGTGCCATCTCAGGCATGCCACCTAAACCGTTTACATCAATCCAGTGTTGTTATTGAAAGGACACATGTACAGCGATTGTAAAGCCCTTAGTCCAACACCTGGCAGATGGCACACAATAAATGTTGGTAGGTTAATTGACCAACCATTATTATAGTTCCTGATACTTTGTTGTTTATTTAAATCTATTTTTATTGAAGTATAGTTGATTTACTGTGTTGCGTTAGTTTCAGGTGTACAGAAAAGTGATTCAGTTATACATACATATATATCTATTTTTTTCACATTCTTTTCCCTTATAGGTTATTACAAAATATTGAGTATAGTTCCTTGTGCTATACAGCAGATTCTTGTTGGTTATCCATTTTATGTATAGTAGTTGTATATGTTAATCACAAGCTCCTAATTTTCTCTCCCCCCCTTTCCCCTTTGGTAACCATAAGTTTGTTTTCTATGGCTGTGGGTCTATTTCTGTTTTGTATATAAGTTCAGTTGTATCATTTTTTTGATTCCACATATAACTGATATATGGCATTTGTCTTTCTCTGTCTGACTTACTCCACTTAGTTTGATAATCTCTAGGTCCATCCATGTTGCTGCAAATAGCATTATTTCATTCTTTTTTATGGCTGAGTAATATTCCATTGTATATATGTACCACATCTGTATCCATTCATCTGTTGATGGGCATGTAGGTTGCTCCCATGTCTTGACTATGGTAAATAGGACTGCAGTGAACATTGCGGTGCATGTGTCCTTTCAGATTATGGTTTTCTCTGGATATATACCCAGGAGTGGGATTGCAGGATCATAGTTCCTGATACTATTGAAGATGATGGTTACATTTTTTAGTATCTCCAGCACCCATAGTTGATCCTCTGATCCCCTGGATCCACAGTAATACTGAGTGGAATCAGGCAAGGATAATTATCCCTACTTTTACAAATAAGGAGGCAGGCTCATAGCTCCCGAAGGTTGCACAGCAAATACAAAGTAAAATCTTCAGACCAGGTGTTAAGTGCTTTATGATGTATCACCCATCCTTCATTCCTTCTTTTCTTCCACAAATATTTATTGAGTTTCCATGATGAGCTAGTTCCTGTGGTGAATATAGTATTCTAGGTCCTAAGGATGGAGGCTTAAATCGCCCCAAATCTTGTCCTTTGTGTTTACCTTCCTCCATTTTAGGACAGAGAAAGTCTTTTTTTCAACTCTCTCAGTGGAAACTAGTAGAGATCCTGGTACAAAGTAAATGCACACTAAGTGGCCTTTAAATGGGATTGTTGTTGAATGGATACATCTAATGCAGTATATCTCATGATACCTGTCCTAAGAGTCATGGGAATTGAGTATAAAGAAAGATTTCTACTCTGCAGGACCAGAGGTGTGCATAATGCAAGAGCCTTCAAGTCAAACAGTCCAGCTGTAAATCCCAGCTCTGTGTGACTTTGAGCAGCTCCCTTCACCTCTCTGAACTTGTGTCTTTATCTGGAAAGCACAGTCAATAATATTTGCCTTCAGGACTTCTTTGAGGATTAAAAAAGACAGCCTATTGAAAGCACCTGGCATAACACGCTGGCACATAGGAGATGCTCAGTCAATGGTGGCAGTTATTACTGAGGCAAGGCTACAGGGAGAGGTGGCATTGACTGGAGCTTTCCAAGCATGGGGGGTATGCAGCTAGGCCATCATCAACCAGAATTATGGCTGAAATAACCCACCAGGTTTGGCCACACTCTGTTTGAGCACAGGGTGCTTTCTCAGATAGAGAGACCCTTAGGGGCCCTTCCCTTCCCCACTGTCATGGGAGTTAGGACAAAGCCAAGGCTTTGCAGAACTACTGAGTTTCACTCTGGGGCTGAGTCATGCTGACTCGGACCCAGTACAACTTCTTCCAGGTCATTAAGGTGCAGAGTCTGGCTTTTTGTCTCCTTTGCTACAAAGGCCAGAGTTGCACACATAGGGCGGAAACATAAATACACTCTCCAAGCCTCTATTTGCTCTCAAACTGGCCAGTGTGTCCAGCCCCACTGCCCCCATGCTCCCACGGTCCACATCAAGCCTCAGAGCCCGGAAGCGCATGTGAGTGAAATCTTCAGTGTTTATTGATTCGAAGAGGAGTTCTGGGCTTGCAACCCAGGATTTTTTAGATCATTTGTGGCATTTTTAGTAAGAACTTGGGCAGCTTATTCTCTGCATAGTTTTGACAAGTATGGAAATGTTAATACAATAGCTGAAAAAAAGGACTAAAACCTACAAATCCAATAAATAAAAAATGGAAGTAACTTTAATGATCCATAATAGGAAAAAGGTTAAGTAAAATTATGGCGCACCCAGACATCGGAATATATGCAGTCCCTAAGCCACTGTTAGATTTTGGGACATCAGAACATGTCTGAGCTATAACATGTAAAAACACAGGTTAGAAAACTTTGCATACAGCATGATTTCAGTTATTAAATACACATGATACCTAAAAGATGACTTCCATATGGGATTACAATACTTATTTTACTTACGCTTTATGTGTATCCACATTTACATGATAAATGCTCATAATCATTTATATTAAAAAATGTTTTTAAAATTTAACAGGTAGCTTAAGCAACTTTCAGTCAACTTTGAAAAGTTATAAGACAGATAAATTCAGTAAGAACCGAGTTAATAAGCACTTATCCCTCATAAAGTTCTAATTACCTCCATAGACATAAAATGGTTAAAGACTGGTAAACAAATGGTGAGTCAAGGATGTCTTAGTTGCCAGATATTTGGAGAACAGTGTTAAATGGAAGAAAAAAAAACAGGATTGTGTGTTTGGCTATCAAAGTGTTAATACTAGCTCTGCCACTAAGTGGCTGTCGAACTCGACTAATTTATTCCCGCTCTCTATTTTTCAGTTTTTCCACTTGCAAAATGAGGGAAAATAGTTCCTTCACTCATTCATTTATTCATTTATTCAAGAAATATTTCTTGAGGGTCTACCCTGGATCAGGTACTACTATAGACACTGGGGACAGAGCAGTGGACGAAGACATGTGGCTTCTGCAGTGAAACAAACCACACCACAGACTACTAATCAAATAAATATGTAAAATAGAATCAGGTGTTATGAAGAAGTACAAAGCAGGGTAAGGAGAAAGACAGCAACTGGAAAGTCTCTATGGAGGTGATTTGTAAGGAGATAACTAAGTGAAACACAGGAGCAAGTCATGCTGGTATCCAGGAGGGAAGGGTGCCCAGGCAGAGAGAACAGCACATGCAAAAGCCCTCAGGCAGGAATGTGGTTGGATCCAGGTAATGGGTGGTGGCAATGAAGTCAGTTCTTTTCCACTGCAGTTTAACCAAAGCGAGTGCACCAGAGAGCCTGTCGGCAAGCTCAAAATGCTCCCAGTGTACTTGAGATTCAAAGTCCAAGGCCTTCACACAGGGAGTGCATTTACAGAAACTTCATCAGCCCCACCATAGGGCTTTGAAGGCCCGCTGTGCAACTATTAGCTGATCCCACTTAACAAACAGTGACGCAGTCACCAGGCATGTTTGTGCCCAAGCAGGTGATGATTTTCTCTCCGCTGACTCCAGTCAAGGACTTTCCGCTTCCAGATTTCAGGCTCCAGGTGACGTTGGGCACAGGGGGTCAGGTGGCGAGTGGAACAGGTCACGCGCCAGGCAGGTGACATGATCTCTACTCAGCTCAAATTTCAAAGAGCCCACTTTTCCGCCCATGTGTCAAACACACAGCTTGAATGCCGCAAGCAGAGTAAGATGATTCATCAATTTCCAAACCCTTGGGAAAGGAACCTATTGTTTAGATTTTTAAAATATGTTTTGCTAACCCCTACAGAGGTAGCTATAACTCAGGAAGGTAAACTGGGATGAAGGTGGTAAGGGTAAAACAACAACAAAAAAGCAATTACTGTCATCCATAATTATAAGCCTTATCGTTTATCGTGTACTAATAGTTGCATTTCCAAGCAGATACCATTAATCAGTGAAATAAAAAGGCAATTTACATTCATCCCGATTCAGAAGAATTCAAAGTACTTCAACAGACCAAACAAAGGTAACTCAACCTTATTACTTTTTGTCTTTTTACTAGATGGGAAAACTGAGGCAGAGAAAATTAATGGATCATGACAAGAAGTGAGTTCATCCAAACCTTCATAGAAATCACGTTGCCATCAAAGGTAACAGTGCATTGAGACAATTTGTAGAGACGGGTTAGGGCAGAAAGACATGGAGGCTGGGACATTAGGTTAACCTCTCAGGAGTACCATCAGCTTTGACATGCAATCTAATCACTCGATTTCCCTTCCTATGAAATGGGACTATCCTTCCTTGCATGACATGATTGTTCTGAAGAATAAATGAGAAACCCATGTGCCTACAAAGTAGTAGGTGTGGTTTGTAACATGAATGGATGCTGTCCAGATTCCAAAAAAAAAAAAAAAGTGCCATTTAAAGAGGAGGAAGAAGTTCTGCATTGATCTTGAGTGTTTGGGGTTAAATGTTTTTGGAAGAAGGGACGCTGGGGCCACAAAGCCAGGAGGAAATCCAGTTCATCTTAAGGAATAATGTCAGAAGTCTAGTTGGATTTCTAGTCTGAGGCAAGAGGAGTGATCCTCACAGTTTCATTGTCCAGAAGAGTAATACAGCCAGGAGAGTTTGGAACAGAGTGGGTGGGATGTGCATCCAATCAGCCAACAACTTGGTTCTGGAATGAGTTTGATTTGTGTGAGCGTTTGTTGGCCAGCTTTTATGTGGTGCTAACTTTGTGACTCAGAGAAGTCCTTATGACTAAAATGTTCAGTTCTGTCCAATTAGAACTTGCAGCATATGTATCAAAAGTGACATTCACAAGTACCTTTGTTTATTTATGCACATTAAGAAAACACCTATATAGGGTGAGTATACATAGCACAGGTGAGCAGGAGTGTTTTTCCATGTTAGTTTCTTTTTTGTTTTTTGTTTTTTTAAATAGAGGTCAATTGGTATAAAACAAAACAGAAGAGAAACAAATTATTACACTATAATATAAATCTGAGACAATCTAGTAAGGGCTCTTTGCTTTTAAAACTAAAGAAAGAGAAGCTAAGAGAGAGACGCTTTCCCTAGATCACAAAGTATTTACAGTGTTTAGTCAGAACTCTGAGCCAGGTCTTCTGGGACCCTACACAACATAGCTCTTCATGGAGGCACCGTCTTACGTGTCCAAGGGTAGGAGGAAGGTCATTTGCGAGTCTTAAGTTCTGACCACCCAAGAGTCTCATCCTTGAGAGAAAGAAATGAAAGGCAATGTGGTTAAGCAAAAGCAACATGGTGTTTGGACTCAGGGACCTGATTTTAAGTCCTTTATCTGTATTTTTTGGCTGTGATCCCAGATACATAAGTCAACTTCACTGAGCATCAGTTTCCTCATCTGTTAAATGTGGATAATGAGGCTACTTCACTGGCTTGTTGGAACATCAAACTTAAAGAGACATTATAGGGAATTCCCTGGTGGTCCAGTGGTTAGGGCTCCACGCTTCCACTGCAGGGGGCACAGGTTCGATCCCTGGTCGGGGAACTAAGATCCCACAAGCCGTGCAGCACAGCCAAAATAAATAAATAAATAAAGTATATATTTAAAAAAGAGAGAGAGAGATTACGTATGAAAGGTACAGATAAAGAGGAAACCAGGAGAAGAAAAGTTCCTGTTCTTTTACTCCGTCTTCTTCATGATGCTATTATTATTATTCTTATCATTCTAGTTGTCATTCAATGGCAACTAAATAGCCTCTCATTTCATCTAGGTCTTCATCACACATACCCAATTTGATTCTCTTTATTGGGTTCTAGGAGGATGAAGACAGTCTTTACATTGACATAATCTTTCTTAAAGCAACATTCATCTTTCTGAACAACCTGAATGAAGGCAGGAAGCAGGATGGTGAGAGGCTCTGCATCTATCCCTGTTTATCAGTTACTAGAAATAATGTAAGGATTCCACACTTTCCCCACCTGCTGCTTGCCAGGGACTGTAATATCCTATGCTATTGCTTTGAATTACTTGTGATAAGGAGGGAGTGTTTGTTAAATATTATCCACTTAGTAACATCCGTATTTGTATAGGGCACCTGTTATCCAAAGGTTTCACTTTACCTTACAAATATCTCATTATCTAAAAGACACAACCCAGTGCCATCAATAATCAAATCTCTGTCACAGCCTCAATTTCCAAAAGAGGCAAGACTCTTGTTGTCCTTCTCCAGCTATTATCCCACTCCTCGGAACACATCGTGTCATAGTCTGAAAGGAGATTTTATTTTTCTGTTGAGATCAGGGAGGCAATGAAGTAGGAAGTACTGGTCTGGGGTCAGTAGATCCATGATTCCACGATGATGATGATAGTGGTTATTATGATGATAACATTCTTGATCACCTACTACATGGCCTGCAATCCTTATGTCTTCACTGATTTAGTCCTAACCAAAGCACTGGTTAGTATATTTTTGACATAGGTAGCAAAAGAACCAATCAACAATGAAATAAATAAAAGAAACTGTCATTGTCTTACCTAAAGCACTTCTGGCAGTAGGATGCTTCCAGGATTGATCCCCCAGCCTTGAGGTCCTGCCATCTCCAGCCTGTCAGTTTTTGCTTTTGTATTTTTCTCTTAATGAGCACAGGTGATTATTGTAATTCCAGACATCACATCCTCACGTAACAATGTGCAAAATTAGAAAAGGGGAATAAATGTTGCTTTTTGAGTCCTTATTTAAGACTGAGAAAAATTTCCCAGAAGGCTTTTCTCTGTGTCTCACTGATCTATGACCATTATTGAGTCATTCACAGGCAAAGGGGAAAATACCACACCTGGCTTAAATTGGCCAGCTCTAACCATCTATAGTTGGATCTCTGCCCCCATCACTGTACCTAAACCGCCTCTGTGTTACCCCAGATCCTGCCTCAAGCCTCAATTCCTTGGACCTCTCAGTAACACTAGATTCTGTTGGCTCCCTGTTGTAGAAACGCCATCTTCCCTCTGTTCTCAGACATCGTCCTTTCCTTTGTTCTTCTCCATTGTTCTATCCCTTGGCCCATTTGCTCTCAATACTGGCCCCTTTCTCTCTTCCTCCCAAATTCCAGTCCACATGCCTGTGCTTCTCTTGTCGTAGAAAAGACTGTTCACAACAATGGCTACGGTTCCAACCTCTGTGTTATCTTCTGCAAAATTTACACTGCTGCTCTGAGTAGAGGAGATGGGATACTAACCTAGAAGTCTAACTCTACCATCCACACTCTTATCCATTAAGTTCTATTGCCTGTGGCAATGTCACTAACTCTAGTACATTCCTTCCATAGTCTCCTAAGGCTGTATTGATTCCTTATTCATTCCTGCCACAGAACAGATTCTCAAGCAGCTGATTATGGAAACAGCCTCCTTCTTTGGGTATATCTAGTCCCCTTTTAAATTAAATTTATTAACTACTATTAGAGAAATAGTTTATATTCTAATTGAGTCCATCATCTGTCCTGACCCTGTCTGTTATTATCATCTTGCAAAACTTTACTCTTTGTTTTAATCAAGGCAGAAGTCTCCTTTTGTCCACATAGGTGGGATTTACCATTCTCTCCCTAATTTAAACTTTGTTAGGAGTAAACTTTTTTCACTGGGACTTTTAAAGCATCCTGCACATCAAGGTTTGAAAGAAGCTGTTCCAAATCAATGGAGCACCATCTGCCAGGATTATTCTCATGGCTTCAGCAATTGCTTTTGGCTTTGCTGTCTCATGAGAGGCATCCAATCAATCTTCATGGGAAGTAACTTGATAGGTAAAAAGAACACAGGATTTGGATTTATTAATTTATCCAACTACTATTACTCAATAAATTAAGCACTTACTAGGTGATAGTTTCCCTCACATTACCTATCTGGGAGGACGTCATGAGGATGAAAAGAAGTAAAAAAGTCTTCAGGATAGTTTCTGGCACATAGTAAGTGAGCCATCATACATAAGTCCTAATCCCCATTTCTTCTTGAATAAATGAATGCATGAATGCATTTGCAAACTCTTTTCTCCTATGGCATTCTTAAGCTGTGTTTTTCCTCTTGGTACTTTGTACTTTGTACTTTCCTCACAATCTGCCTCTTGGACTGTGAGCTAAATATGATGCCCAGTAAATTCTGCTCTATGTGGATTATGCCAACTATTGTTTTTTTTTTTTTTTTTTTTTTTTTTTTGGCTGTGTTGGGTCTTCGTTTCTGTGCGAGGGCTTTCTCTAGTTGTGGCGAGCGGGGGCCACTCTTCGTCGCGGTGCGCGGGCCTCTCACTATCGCGGCCTCTCTTGTTGCGGAGCACAGGCTCCAGACGTGCAGGCTCAGTAGTTGTGGCTCACGGGCCTAGTTGCTCCGCGGCATGTGGGATCTTCCCAGACCAGGGCTCGAACCCGTGTCCCCTGCGTTGGCAGGCAGATTCTCAACCACCGCGCCACCAGGGAAGCCCCAACTATGATCCTGCCTACCAGCTCTGCTTTATGCTTTTCATTCAACTTTGATTCAGCAAATTTTTATGAAGTCCCTACCATGTGCCTGGCACTGGACTGGACTCTCTGTATACAATGGTGGCCAAGATAGATATGGCACCTACATTTTACGTAGGAAAGAAGCAGTAACAGTTCAGTGTGAAAATGGATGAACTTGGAAAGTACAGGGTGGCATGGAAAGTACAGGGTGGCATGGCTGCTGTTGGTTGTGGTCACAAGGACAAATAAAAACTCAAAATGACTTAAATAGCAAAGGACAGTTTTTCTGGTTCATATGATGGAAAAGTCTAGAGACAACTAATTTTGGGGGAAGCTACCTATAGTGACAAGATAAGACCAAGAGCTGCTTTCTCTCCATTTCTCAGCACCACTGGCTCAGCATTGCCTCTCTCATCGGCAGGCTCTTCCCCTGGTGGTCCCAAAATGATTGCCATTGTCTGCCCAGGATCCATGCTTCCTAGTTCACAGAAAGCAAGGAAGAGTACATTGAATAAAAGTGCTGACTTCGGTATAATGGGATCCCCTTAAGTCCTATAGCTGCACTATGGGCAGGTAGAAGAATTTCCACCTATGCATTTCTATACATAGAATTTAGTACTGAGCCACATGCCCTACCCCTAGACCCAGGGGTGGTTCTCCTAAAATATACCATCTGGGGGCTTCCCTGGTGGCGCAGTGATTAGGAATCCGCCTGCCAATGCAAGGGACACGGGTTCGAGCCCTGGCCTGGGAAGATCCCACATGCTGCGGACCAGCTAAGCCCATGTGCCACAACTACTGAACCTGCGCTCTAGAGCCCGCAAGCCACAACTACCGAGCCCACGTGCCACAGCTACTGAAGCCTGCGTGCCTAGAGTCCGTGCTCCGCAACAAGAGAAGCCACGACAATGAGAAGCCCGCGCACTGCAACAAAGAGTAGCCCCGGCTCGCTGCAACTAGAGAAACCCCGCACACAGCACCAAACACCCAACACAGCCAAAAATAATATAAATAAATAAATAAATAAATTTTAAAAAATAAAATAAAATAAAATAAAATATACCATCTGCCTAAGGGAGGAGAAACCTGATAAGCATTGCGTGCACTCTTCAGATTTATGGTTGTTGCCAAACTGCTCTACAAATGGCTTCTAATCTAACTCCAGCCAGCAGCAAATGAGAGCTGCCATTTCTCCACATCCTCACAGACACTTGATATTTCCTAAAACTTATTTATATTAACGTTAAAAAAATGAAGAATGGAATATAATTGTTGATGGGCCATTCTTGTCCCCTTTTTCATAAGTTGCCAGTTTAAAAAAATGCCTATTCTATAAATAGGTTGTTTTTCCTCTCTGTGTTTATTTTTTGTACCAACAACATGTTTTGCTAATAAGTTTTACCAGACTGTGTCATTCCATTTCAATGTTGGTCCATTTGTTATGCAGAGGCTTTGAATTTCAAGGTATTCAAAGTTAATCAATCTTTTCCTTTGTGGTTTGGTCTTTTTGTGCCTTATTTTTTTTTAAAAAACTCTTTTTCTACCCAGTACAGTAAAAAGTAATCTCTTATATTTTCTTTTACAAGTTTTAAAGTGTTTTTGCTCACCTTTAGGCCCTTAGTTCACCTGGCATTTGTTTTTGTGGATGGTGTGAGGTAAGAACCTAACTTTTATGTACTTATTTATTGCAATTTGGAGGATCAATTTTTCCAGTACTATATATTGGCTGGTCCATTCATTACTGCTGATTTTTCATGGACTAGTCTCCATTTATGAATGAGTCTAATCCTGGCCTCTGTATTCCATCCATTCATACTACTTTGTGCTTCCTAACTCTCCTTCTTCTTTCTTCTTTTTCCTTCTTCCCCGTCTTCTTTCAGCTGACTGGATTGTCTTGACTCCTACTTATCTTCATGCTCTGCCGACTTAAAAGTTCTCACATCTGTGCAGTTCTTTAGAGATTATCCTTAACATCATCACGCTTAACTTTGATTTAGCAATGTCAGAGTTTACATTTGCCTATGCCTCCCAAACTACAAGCATTTCTTTAGCACAACTTTTTATCTTTCATGGTATTGATAGCTAATATTTTAATTCCATCCTTTTTGCAACACGTTGATTAGTAATCCTCTTTCTGTTTTCTACAGTCAAGCCTCATTTACATTCATCTACATAATTCTCAGTTCATTTGCTCATTATTGCTCTTTGCATTCCTCTTATTCATCCTTGTAACACTTTGCAAATATTATTTCACTGGCTTCCAGCATCCATTGCTAGTGCCAGTCTAATGGTTGGCTATTCATAGGTAACTGTCTTTTCTCCCTACTTGCTTTTAAAATCATTCCTCTATGTTTGGTGTTCTGTATTTCTCCACTATGTGTCTAACTGAAGTTTGTGGTTTTTTAATATCCTCAAAATTTAATGTGTTTCTTTATTCTGAAGATTCAAAATTTTCTTTAGTTGGGATACTTCTATAAAATATTACTTTCCCCTCTCCTCTTTACTCTCTTTTTTGGAGATAACTTTCTAGATACATGTTGGACAAACTTCTTCTATACTCCATACCTCTTAACTCTTGTTTCATATTTTCTATTTCTTTATTTTTGTGGAACCACATTTAATGTAATTTCTTCAGATCTATATTCACTAATTCTTTCATCTTTTGTATCTAATTTGCTGTTTAACCCTTCCACTGAATTTTTCCCTACAGCTATAATCGTTCATATTGAGAAGTTCTCTTTGTGTGTATATGCATGTTTGTGTGTGTGTGTTTTATAAAATGCACCTGCCCTTTTGTTCATAGTACACCTTTCTTTCACTTTTGTCATAATTCCTTTTTTACTTATCTTTATTATATTCAATTTTTAAAAATTTTATAGTCCTCAGATTATTCTATTATATTGAATTCTTGGTATGCTGTCTCCCCAGTGGTTGTGTTTGCTCTCTTGCCCTTGTGATATATCTTTTCTCAAAGGTTTATGATGGGTGTTTGTGAGTTCATCTTCAGTGGTGGTGGATTCCTTCTCAGTTGGAATCTCACAGGCCAAGCTGTGGATGCTTTATACTGTCTTCAAGAGTGACATCCAGTTTGTTTGTGGATCTAAAACTAATTTTTGTATCAGTAACTCTGAGATTACTATGCCGCATGGGAGCTGTAAACTCAGATCCTATAACCTAAAGTGGTATAGCCTTAAGTTTTGATTTCTTATGAGAGACATTTCTTGTCCACTCAGGGCCCTGTTAATATAAGTGAAAACCCTTATAGGATCCTATATCTGCAAGATATAAGTTTCACCTCTCTACTGGACTCAGGCTCAAGCTTTGATCTTCCTAATCACATAGGGAACATTCAAACCTTAACCATCAACCATACAAGTCTATTCTGCATCCATTATCCATTCACAAGTTGCCATAATGTCAGCTCAGATATTTCCCACTGTGATAATTTGAGTTTCTTCTTAATTTATAGTATTTAAAGATTTATCTTTCTTTTGAGCTTTTGCTTATGTACCTTTTAAATAGCTTATTTATATATACTTGGTGTGAGGTTGTACTGTTTTACTTTGATTTTCATGTTATTAAAAGTTAAGTCTCAAAGTACATCTCTCTTATTTTAATCTAGCTAGCTAGCTATGTCACCCAGGAGACTGTGAGTTCCTTATGGGCTTGGATTTTAGCTCTTTTATTAATTTGGTAATGAACACAAATATTGGAAAGTTCCAACAATCCCACAATTAAGAGTACTAGTAAGTAATAAATATTCCGAGCTCCAGTTTCCTCATCTAAAAATGATACCAATCTTACCTCTTAGAAGGGTCATGCAGATGAATTAAAATAATTCATTAAAAAAAAAAATACACCAGCACAATGTTTGATGTGTAACAAAAACAAACAGCAAACAAAAGCAGAGGGAAAATATCCTCAATAAATGCTAATTGGTATCACCAGGAAATTTGCTAAATGAGTATATGAATAAATGAAAGAACCTTAGCAATTTACACATTGAGGGCTGTGCATCCCAGATTCCAGAAAGCAGAGTTTTCCCGATATGGTAACCATGGATTTTAGTCTATAATCAAGGGCGTGTTGGACTCCTCTGGGATCCAGGCCCTAGAGAACATCCAAGTCAAATTGCCTGTCCTGGGGAATCAGGTAACATTTCCGAGCTTCCCTCCACACCTTTGTAGAGTAACAGCTCTCAGCCACCCCACCACTTGTCAGGTGAGCTAAAACTGTGTGGGTAAAAGCTCCCCACCTCCTTTGGCAATTTTGTTACCCCCATGTAATTTGCCACTTGCACGTATTCACAATGTCATATTTTCTAATATTAGAAGAGAAAGAACAATGTGGGTTAACAGGTAGAGAAGAGAACTAGAGATGAAGAGTAAAAGCAGGTTAATACCATATTAAGAACAAAGATTTCAATGAGGCAGCTCTTCTGGGGAGATCTAAAAAACCACTTCCCATTGCAAATGCGTAGTGCTCAGGCTCTAATCTAAGTGTTACAAGCTCATCAAATATTTCCACCCAGTGGGCTTCAATTCACCCAGGTTAAATTCCCTCAACCGTGCTTTAAAGTTTTCTCTTCTTAAGAGTAGAAGGGAAAATCAGAGTAGTGTCTCATAAAGTGTGTCTTGTTTGGGAAACGGAAATGAGGCTAGGTGACCAGGGCTGGGGGCGGAGGAGGGAGTCAAACCTGTGACTTTCTCCTTTGGGCTTTCCCACAGTGACCCTGGCAGCCATTCTACGGGGCCTACATCCAAAGACGTGAGAAATGGCTAGAAGGAAGGTGAGGGAACTGGCAACAGGTAGCCTTGAGAAGAGACTGGAAAAAGATGTTATAAATACCCTTTTCTATCTGTACAGTGCTTGAGTAGAGGTAGACTTTATCTGTGATGCTTCGAAAACTCAAAGTGTATGCCATCAGTTATTCAGCCATCACTTATTGAACACCTGCTCTGTACCAGGGTCTGTCCTGGCAATGGAAATACCAGTGGAAATTTAGTACAAGTGAATACTATATGCCAGTATGCAAGGTGTTTTATTTTTATTATCTCACCTAATTTTTTCAGTACTGCAAGTAATTTTTGCAGCATTATCTCATGTCCTTGAAAACTATAGTATGTTGCTTCCCAGTTGCTAGAAAGCAGAATTTCCCTCAACATAGAAGGCACTGTGATTTAATTGAAATAAACAGGTTTTGTAGCTAGATAAGCCTGGGTTCATTTCCCAACTCTGCCACTTATTAGCTCTGTTACCATGATCAACTGATTTCAAATTCCCTTAGACTCAATCTGTTCACACATAAAATGGGCTAGCAATAACTACTTTATAGAAGACTCACAGGATTAAAATGAGGTATATTTACTTAAAGACTATTAGAGGTTAACATTTATTGAACACTTTTCTTGTGCCAGGCGTGTGCTAAATAATTTATAAACATCTTATTTAGTCCTCACAACACCCCCTCTAAAGTACAAAGAATTTCAATTTCTTTGAAAGAAACTGAGACTTATAAAGATTAGTTTTCTGCCCAAAGCCATACAACTAAGTGTCCTGGTTGGCATCCCAAGCCCATCTGTCTTAGTCTACAACCCGTGTTCTTAACTGCTGTCCTTCAAAGGATTAGGAAAACACCAGTCTGAGGGTTTCATCCTTAATTTCCCACATATTCTGTTTGCCTTCTCTGCCACACACAGATACACATATACATATACACTGTCCCTGAAATTATTCCATCTAAAAATTCATTTGGATAAGTAAACCTCAGGTCTTAAAAATGTGACTATTTCATAGAGGATTAAACTGTACACCAGACTTTTTTTTTTTTTAATTAGATGGATTTTATCATTAGAGCACAGCACAGTGGGAAAAAAGACCCTTTTGAGTCTGCCCGATTTTAGTTTGAAATGACTCTCTCTTATTCACTCACTACCTGACCACGAGTGACGTATTTCATGTCTTTGGGTCTCATTTTCCTCTTCTAAAGAGAGAGGATAAGTTCTTCCTCATAGGACTGTTGAGAGGATTAAACAAGTTTCTGAAGTTGGGCATGCCTATCCTCTGGCTGCCACCTAGGAGGGTCTTCAACAAACATGAGTCTCTTTTCTTGAAGAAAGTGAGGTTCAGGAACTGAAGAAAAGAGGGTTCGGTAAAGTACTGCGGTGAAGTGAAGTGAAGTAAACAGGCAAGAGACCAATAAACCCTCAACAACAGACCCATATTTGGGCTAACCACACCCAAATTCACAGCAGCATACAAGTGAAACACACGAAAGTAATAAAAACATAACTTGGCCTCCAGGTGATGGAGATATTTCTAGAAATCTAAAGTAGCAGGCTTTCTAGGCTCCACAACACAGGGTGGTCTCCCTCATGGGGCACTAGACACACCTGCCAAGGCCCCTTCCAGCTCTTGGGGATGAGGACGCCACAGGGGCTTGTCCCTTAGGCTGAAGGGAAAGCAGGAGGCCCATTTGCTCTCTTGGAGCCTGGGAATCCCAGCCATTCCCCCAGGGGAGGTCACTGGCAGCCTTGGCTGGAGTGATCTGAGTCGGGATGAACCATGATACCGAGTTCCAGTAAAACCCACAGAATGTTCTAAACTTGTGACTAAGCCTGAGCTAAATAAACAAGCCCAGAATCCACCTCAAGGAGGCTGGTTATGTGCGGTGTGGGCTAGTAATCTCTTGACTCAAAAAAATCAAAGAGCCGAGAGGCTAGGCTTTGCAGTTTTCGCCACTGTTTTAACAATTACACGTTCAGCCCCTATTTCGTGCCAGTCATTGTGTTAGGAGCTCTGTCACATGGGAATGTTATTAACTGTGTTCTCTGAAGCCCAGGGCTTTCTCGGGACCACGTGGGGTGGGTTATGTAAGGGTGGAGCTGAGCAGGATTTGCCCACCTTCTGCTCCCCCGGGTCAACCAGTACAGCTTCCCTTTTATCTATTTTATTTTATTGGCCTTCCCCATAATATTTTATTGAAGTGATAAAATGTAAAAAAGGTCTGCTTTTTTTTTAAAGTGTGGAAACAGCATCTAGGGCAATGATATGAAGTTATGATGCGCATATCATTTACAGCCAGAGAGAGAGAGAGAAAGAAAGCCGATATTTATTGTGTATCAGACATTGTTTTCAATTAGTTTTCACATGGCCCTAGAAGTGAATACTATTATTAGTACCATTTTAGAGAAGATGTTCAGGGAATTTGAGTGAATTTACTCAAGTCATGTAGCCAATAAACAGTTCAGTAGATATTTAATCCCAGGATCATCAGTGTAAGAGTGTGTGTCCTTAACTGACACACTATGTTGGCTCCTCCTCAAAATCTCCCTGTGTGACCATATCCATCCCTGCACTTTGCCATTTTCAGCTTCTACTCAGAAGTTCCCTCCTCAGAGGGACCTTCCCTGACTACCATATCTCAAATAGCACCCCTCTTGTCAGTCTGATTCTTCTTTTCACTCCTTCATTTTCTTTCTTAGCCCTTATCCCAAACTGATAAATATTGCATATGTATTTATTTATGGTCTTTGGTCTATGGTCCCCAAGAATGTCAGCTCCTTGAGGTCAGGGGTTTTGTAAGCTCCCAGATCATGGTTACTCCCTGACAACTGGATTAGAAAAAGGCCGTGTGGAAATAAGTCAGGGGGTACACGAGTTGAAGAGGAAAACATCTGGAATGTGAAAGGCAAAATGATAGAGGGTCATAGCCCAGAATATACGGTCAAACAGCTTCAATTTGAATCACAGCTTTGCTCTTAGCTGTGTGACCGTAAACACGTTTTGGTTTCCTCACTGATAGTAGGGTCTCAGTGCCATTGTGAGGATTAAATGAGACAGTATACACTCATAATGCTCTTTATCATTGACTTAATTCAGTTTTTTTCCCTAAAGTTGGTCCTGGAAACATAGATAAGCACATAGTAAGTGCTCAACACACACATGATGGCTGATGGAATGCCAGACCACAGTTCATGATTAGAGAGGCCACGTTATATTCTGGAAAAAGGAATGAAAAAGAACAAGGAGACCAGCAACTAGACCCAGTTCTGCAATATAACTAGCTGTGTGCCCTTGAACAAGTTGCCTTGCCTCTTGGGTCCATGTTTTCTCCTGGGTAAAACAAGGCAGTTGGACAGGATGATGTATAAGTTGCCTTTCATCTCTGAAATCTATGAAATCGAAAACATCCCACCGTTGATCTGGTTTCCCTTGGATTTCTGGTAGCAAATCCTCCTACCCCGATTGTTGTCAGGAAGCTAAAATGAACTATTATGTTTTTTTAATTTGCTTCCTGGGTTCCAGTCCAAATAAAAATTTTTCATGTTACATCAGAGAATAACGGTTGGTGGCTTGGCCAAAGGATACTGATATTTACAATGGGCAATTAATTCACTCTCTTATCTGGGTCCTCTAGGGTCGTTCTGGATTAGTGAGCCTCTTGATTAGGTTGAAGGAATTCCATCACCCCTTGTACTTGCCCTCAATGAGTGGGAAAGGAATGAGAGATATCAAGGTTGTCTTGGAGACTTCTGTTCTAAGTCCACCTTGGAGAGTTCAGTGGTTTTATTCCTGTTCCGTGGGAAGGGTTACTGTTGCTTTTGCCACGCTGATTTACTAGACAAGGCTACTGCCAAGGATCTTGCAGGCTTAGAAAGTCATGCTGGCGACCTGATGTGAAAGTTCTGTGTTCTTAACCATCACTTCCTTAGTCGTCATTTCAAAGTAACTGATATTTGAAAAACAAGGATTTCGTATACAGCACAGGGAACTAGATTCAGTATCTTGTAATAACCCAGAGTGGAAAAGAATCCAAAAAAAAAAGATGATATAGATATAGATATAGATATATAAAACCAAATCACTTTGTAGTACAATTGAAATTAATACAATATTGTAAATCGACTATACTTCAATAAGATAAATAAAAACAAAGTAGCTGATATTTTTTTACCTTTGTCCTGTATTCAAAAAACTGCATAGCCAAACAAAACAAAACAAAACAAAAAACTATGTAGCCATAATGACTTACAAAAATTCAACACAGTAATCTTTTTTTGTGTGAATTTGTGTCCTATTGCCAGTGGACCAGCAAACACTTCTCATAAAATATGGATTATCTGAAAATGCATTTTAAGTCTCACCTTTTGTTTGACGTTTAAAAACAATCAACAATATATAGTATTTTTTTGTTTTCCCACAGGGACACAGAAAATCTCTAGGAAAGGAGAAATGACAGTAGTTAGCAGCAACCTGTTTGCAAAACTACCAGAAAAGTAAGGCCTGAGCTGCTTCCTGGCTCCATGCAAGCTCAGTAGGAATACGCAGGTGGGGAGGTGGAGACAAGTAGGGACTTGGAAGACACCTGCTGAGGAGTCAGCTGGACCTAGGTTGAAAACCCAGCTATGCCACCTGGACAGCTGTGTAATTTTAGGCAAATGATTTCCTCTTTCTGTGCCTCACTTTCTTCAGGGATAAATAAGATCACCTCCTTCATAAACCTGTCATAAGACTCTAATATAGTAATGCACATAAAGTGCAGGGCAGAGTCCCTGCAACAAAATAGTAGCTACAATTAGGTATGATTACAAACAAATCATCTCACCTCACTGAGCCTCAATTCCTTTATGTATTAAATAAGGTGGTTGAACTAGATGCGTTTCAATTTTTTTCTTCAAGTGCTATATATGATTTATGACTGTATTCCATGAAGTAGAGAGCGATGGGATTGTTAAGGATTTATATAGTGGCATGTCACTGATAGATGTTAAAGTGTGTAGCAGGACCTTATGAGTAAGTAGAAGGTGGCTATAGTTATTACATCTCATTGATAATAAGGATAATATGTTAAAAAGCTATCTTTTATTGAGCACCTGCTAAAATATGTATTATCTCATTAATTCCCCATTAAAAACCCTAAAAAGCAGGTAATATTAGTTCATTTTACATATGCAGGGAAATTAAATCTCCAATAGGTTAACTGACTTGTTTAAAGCCACCAAGATCATCCATGGTAGGTCAAATTATGTTCCATCTGAGTCTAGCTTTCATGCCCTTTGCAGTATCCAGTGCTGGCTCTATTCATTAAAATAGCTGTTTAATCTCGATATGACCTTTTTTTTCCTTATTCCATATCGACTTCTCTTTCTATGCTCATTCTTCTACCTAATAACAATATAATGCATATTTAAATAAATGTACCCTCTGCTACATTGTGTGCTTTTGTAACTAGGTGATCTATTATTATCTACTTAAATCTATGTCTTTATTGCATAATTCAGCATTTTAATATTCTCTTTGAAAAGTGTTTTGAGTCACTTCCCTACAAAGGTGCTGTATTAAATTACATTCATTATTCTTGCTAAACACAGAAGTCATGGTTCAGGTGAACGAGAAAGTAACTCCCATTATCCTCAGCACATTCCATCACATTCGTTATTGTCTGTGACATTTATCAACACAGCATTTAGACATTTTAAAGAAAGGGAAAAAGTCACTTTAAATTCCAAAACATTTCACTAACACAGAACCAAATTCTGCAGGTGAAAAAGTCACTTCCTTGATACCAGTTACACATGTTGCCTTAACTCTTGGAGCACAACGAGAAGATGTAAAACAACATGCTAAGAATCAAGGTATGTGAACTATTCAATCTATCTGCTGTGACTTATGTTGCATCATAATTATAAGTATGCTCGTGTTATTCTTAATAACATGTGACTCCCTGTGTGCCAAGGATATAGATGTTGTGTTGACATTCTCCTAGGTCCCTTTTGTGACCTCCTCATGTTATTTTTTTCATCCCTGTGCCATTACTGTCTTCTAAGGAACATGTTATCTGTCCATACTGCCTTTCAACTGTCACCCTAGCTGGCATTTACTAATGTCATTTCCTTTATTCGTGGAGAAATCACAGCCTTACTACCTACTCCAACTTTAGTCATTTTAGGTGCTGGGTGAAAAGTCAACATTATCCTAGGCTGGGGTCCTCTGAAGCGGATCCTGAGATGAGGATTCAGATGCAAGTGATTTATGAAAGCAGTACTTCCAGGAGAATCTGGTGGAAAAAAAAAAAATGGGGAAGCAGTCCAAGAGGGAGATCTCAGATGAAGTCCTGTGGAAGGGAGCTTCATCCTTATCCTGCTGGAGACCTCTGTAGTGGAGATTCCACCTCGGAGCTCAGAAAGCTGGCTGGCCCTCCACTCTCACCCTTCAGCCATTGGTCTAGGACCACTGGGTATAGGGATGGAGATTCTAAACTCCCACAGTCTGCAGGTGAGGGCAAAGCTGCTCCTGTAGCCTGAGGGCTATCCTCCAGAAGGAAGATAAAGCCCAATAAAGTGGGGAGGAAGTGGGGCAGAGCTTGATGAAACAGTAGAAGGCATCTAAGGGAATAAGAGTGAAGTACCAATAGTATCCACTAGAGGCAGTCTCATGGATCAACCATCCAAAACCTAACCTCATGATTCCTTGACATTGTATTGGTTTTCTAGGGCTGCCATAACAAAGTACCACAAACTGAGTGGCTTAAACAACGGAAATGTATTGCCTCACAATTCTGGAGGTCGGAAGTTCAAAATCCAAGAGTTGGAAGGATTGGTTTCTTCTGAGGGCTGTGAAGGAAGGATCTGTTCCAGGGTTCTCTCCTTGGCTTGTAGATGGCTGTCTTCTCCCTGTGTCTCCTCTGTCTTTCCTCTATGCATGTCTCTTTGTCCAAATTTCCCCTTTTTATACGGACACCAGTCATATCGTATTAGAGGCCCACTCTATTCCAATATGACCTTCTCTTAACTAATTATATCTAATATCTACCATGACCCTAGTTTCAAACAAGACCACATTCTGAGGTACTAGGGAATAGGACTTCAGTGTATGAATTTTAACAAGATACTATTCAACCTATAACAGTATTCTTCCATTTCAAAAACTTTATTAAGAAACCCACTTCCATACCCACATTCAACTTCTTACCTCCTGGTACTGTTCTCTGGGACCTTTAACTCTTTACTTTGCACCCTCATCATATCTGTCTGTTGTCTTTATCACAAAATTCAGTCCTTGATGAACACAACATAGGAGAGCTATAAAATGTAAAGGGTATGAGAAAATGCTTTGTAAATTATAAAGTCCTATGTGAGTTGTATTTGCCATTTATTAGCAATCGCTCAATAAATATGTATTGAGCTTCTATCTTGTATTTAGCACATATTCCCTGGTGTTTCTGATTTTAAAAAACTCTGTAAGAGCACGATGGATTAAAGGAAGGAGACAGTAACTGTCAGTCTATTGTGGTATTGCGAATTAAAAAGGATGGGAGTCTGGAATAGGGAACCACAGAGTGGATCCCAAGAAAGCAATGTGAGATTCGGCCCCAAAGGACAGAGGCATAGACTTGGTGTCTCATTGCATATTAACAGAGACATCATGAAAGAAAAGGCAGATCTTGATACCCTTTTTTCTGTATCAAATACTAAGAGGCATCCACTTTTTCTTTTTATTTTATTGTATTCCTACACTGCCACTGGTTCACTATTAATTGCCAAATAAAAGGCAAATTTTTCAGCAAACTCCTTCCTAACCTTGCCCCTGTCTGCCCTCCAGCCTTATATGTCTCCATTTTCCCCTCCTACCCTTGTTCACACCTTGCCAAACTCCTTGGAGCAGAGATTCTCAGCTTTGTTTCTTACTGTCCCACCTGCTCTGCTCTCCTACTGGAAAGTCCTTCCCTAATGTACCCCAGACGAATGCCCAAATGAAGGCTGAGAAAAGGAAGCCTGATTGGACTCTCCCAATTAGACTCAACCTCCCTGGTCTTTGTGCTACCTTTGCACCTTGTAAATGCTTCTATTATCATTCTTCTCACAATGGATAGCAATCATTTCTTATCACCCCCCTCATTAAATCATAAACTTAAAGACAATAACATGTTACATTCATCTTTTTTTTTTTAAACATCTTTATTGGAGTATAATTGCTTTAAAATGGTATGTTAGTTTCTGCTGTATAACAAAGTGAATCAGCTATACATATACTTATATCCCCATATCCCCTCCCTCTTGCTTCTCCCTCCCACACTCCTTATCCCACCCCTCTACGTGATCACAAAGCACCAAGCTGATCTCCCTGTGCTATGCGGCTGCTTCCCACTAACTATCTATTTTACATTTGGTAGTGTATATATGTCTATGCCACTCTTTCACTTCGTCCCAGCTTACTCTTCCCCCTCCTCGTGTCCTGAAGTACATTCTCTACATCTGCATCTTCACACCTGTCCTGCCCCTAGGTTCTTCAGAACCATTTTTTGTTTTCTTTAGATTCCATATATATGTGTCAGCATATGGTATTTGTTTTTCTCTTTCTGACTTACTTCGCTCTGTATGACAGACTCTAGGTCCATCCACCTCACTACAAATAACTCAATTTCGTTTCTTTTTATGGCTGAGTAATATTCCATTGTATATATGTGCCTTATCTTCTTTATCCATTCATCTGTTGATGGACACCTAGGTTGCTTCCATGTCCTGGATATTGTAAATAGTGCTGCAGTGAACATTGTGGTACATGACTCTTTTTGAGTTATGGTTTTTTCCAGGTATATGCCCAGTAGTGGGATTCCTGGGTTGTATGGTAGCTCTATTTTTAGTTTTTTAAGGAACCTCCATACTGGCTGTATCATATTACATTCCCACCAACAGTGCAAGAGAGTTCCCTCTTCTCCATGCCCTCTCCAGCATTTATTGTTTGTGGATTTTCTGATGATGGCCATTTTGACTGGTGTGAGGTGATACCTCACTATAGTTTTAATTTGCATTTCTCTAATGATTAGTGATGTTGAGCATCCTTTCATGTGTTTGTTGGCAATCTGTATATCTTCTTTGGAGAAATGTCTAATTAGGTCTTCTGCCCATTTTTGGATTGGGCTGTTTGTTTTTTTGATATTGAGCTGTGAGAGCTGCTTAAATTTTGGAGATTAATCCTTTGTCAGTTGTTTTGTTTGCAAATATTTTCTCCCATTCTGAAGGTTGTCTTTTCGTCTTATTTATGTTTTCCTTTGCTGTGCAAAAGCTTTTAAGTTTCATTAAGTCCCATTTGTTTATTTTTGTTTTTATTTCCATTTCTCTAGGAGGTGGGTCAAAATGGATTTTGACATGATTTATGTCATAGAGTGTTCTGCCTATGTTTTCCTCTAAGAGTTTGATAGTGTCTGGCCTTACATTTAGGTCTTTAATCCATTTTGAGTTTCTTTTTGTGTATGGTGTTAGGGAGTGTTCTAATTTCATTCTTTTACATGTAGCTGTCCAGTTTTCCCAGCACCACTTATTGAAGAGGCTGTCTTTTCTCCATTGTATATTCTTGCCTCCTTTATCAAAGATAAGGTGACCATATGTGCGTGGCTTTATCTCTGGTCTTTCTATCCTGTTCCATTGATCCATATTTCTGTTTTTGTGCCAGTACCATACTGTCTTGATTACTGTAGCTTTGTAGTATAGTCTGAAGTCAGGGAGCCTGATTCCTCCAGCTCCATTTTTCGTTCCCAAGATTGCTTTGGGTAGTATAGTCATTTTCACAATGTTGATTCTTCCAATCCAAGAAAATGGTATATCTCTCCATTTGTTTGTATCATCTTTAATTTCTTTCATCAGTGTCTTATAGTTTTCTGCATATAGGTCTTTTGTCTCCTTAGGTAGGTTTATTCCTAGGTATTTTATTCTTTTTGTTGCAATGGTAAATGGGAGTGTTTCCTTAATTTCTCTTTCAGATTTTTCATCATTAGTGTATAGGAATGCAAGAGATTTCTGTGCATTAATTCTGTATCCTCTACTTTACCAAATTCATTGGTTAGCTCTAGTAGTTTTCTTGTAGCATCTTTAGGATTCTCTGTGTATAGTGTCATGTCATCTGCAAACAGTGACAGCTTTACTTCTTCTTTTCCAATTTGGATTCCTTTTATTTCTTTTTCATCTCTGATTGCTGTGGCTAAAAGTTCCAAAACCATGTTGAATAATAGTGGTGAGAGTGGACAACCTTGTCTTGTTCCTGATCTTAGAGGAAAAGGTTTCAGTTTTTCACCATTGAGAACAATGTTGGCTGTGGGTTTCTCATATATGGCCTTTATTATGTTGAGGTAAGTTCCCTCTATGCCTACTTTCTGGAGGGTTTTTAGTATAAATGGGTGTTGAATTTTGTCAAAAGGTTTTTCTGCATCTGCATCTATTGAGATGATCATATGGTTTTTATCCTCAATTTGTTATCACATTGATTTGCATACATTGAAGAAACCTTGCATTCCTGGGATAAACCCCACTTGATCGTGGTGTATGATCCTCTTAATGTGGTGTCAGATTCTGTTTGCTAGTATTGTGTTGAGGATTTTTGCATCTATGTTCATCGGTGATATTGGCCTGTAGTTTTCTTTCTTTGTGACATCTTTGTCTGGTTTTGGTATCAGGGTGATGGTGGCCTTGTAGAATGAGTTTGGGAGTGTTCCTCCCTCTGCTATATTTTGGAAGAGTTTGAGAAGGATAGGTGTTAGCTCTTCTCTAAATGTTTGATAGAATTTGCCTGTGAAGCTATCTGGTCCTGGGTTTTTGTTGGTTGGAAGATTTTTAATCACAGTCTCAATTTCAGTTCTTGTGATTGGTCTGTTCATATTTTCTATTTTTTCCTGGTTCAGTCTCAGAAGGTTGTGCTTTTCTAAGAATTTGTCCATTTCTTCCAGGTTGTCCATTTTATTGGCATATAGTTGCTTGTAGTAATCTCTCATGATCCTTTGTATTTCTGCAGTGTCAGTTGTTACTTGTCCTTTTTTCATTTCTAATTCTGTTGATTTGAGTCTTCTCCCTTTTTTTCTTGTTGAGTCTAGCTAATGGTTTATCAATTTTGTTTATCTTCTCAAAGAACCAGCTTTTAGTTTTATTGATCTTTGTTATCATTTCCTTCATTTCTTTTTCATTTATTTCTGATCTGATCTTTATGATTTCTTTCCTTCTGCTAACTTTGGGTTTTTTTGTTATTCTTTCTCTAATTGCTTTAGGTGTAAGGTTAGGTTGTTTATTTGAGATTTTTCTTGTTTCTTGAGGTAGGATTGTATTGCTATAAACTTCCTTCTTAGAATTGCTTTTGCTGCATCCCATAGATTTTGGGTCATGTTTCATTGTCATATGTTTCTAGGTATTTTTTGATTTCCTCTTTGATTTCTTCAGTGATCTCTTGGCTATTTAGTAGTGTATTGTTTAGCCTGCATGTGTTTGTATTTTTTTTCCCTGTAATTGATATCTAGTCTTATAGCATTGTGGTCAGAAAAGATACTTGATAGTAGTTCAATTTTCTTAAATTTACCAAGGCTTGATTTGTAACCCAAGATATGATCTATCCTGGAGAATGTTCCGTGAGCACTTGAGAAGAAAATGTATTCTATTGTGTTTGGATGGAATGTCCTAAAATATCAATTAAGTCCATCATGTTTAATGTATCATTTAAAGCTTGTATTTCCTTATTTATTTTCATTTTGGATGATCAGTCCATTGGTGAAAGTGGGGTGCTAAAGTCCCCTACTTTGATTGTGTTACTGTTAATTTCCCCTTTTATGGCTGTTAGCATTTGCCTTATGTATTGAGGTGCTCCTATGTAGGGTGCATAAATATTTACAATTGTTCTATCTTCTTCTTGGATTGATCCCTTGATCATTATGTAGTGCCCTTCTTTGTCTCTTGTAATAGTCTTTATTTTAAAGTCTATTTTGTCTGATACAAGAATTGCTGCTCCAACTTTCTTTTGATTTCCATTTGCATGGAATATCTTTTTCCATTCCCTCACTTTCAGTCTGTATGTGTCCCTAGGTCTGAAGTGGGTCTCTTGTAGACAGCATATATACAAGTCTTGTTTTTGTATCCATTCAGCCAGTCTATGTCTTTTGGTTGGAGCATTTAATCCATTTACATTTAAGGTAATTATTGATATGTATGTTCCTATTACCATTTTCTTAATTGTTTTGGGTCTGTTATTGTAGGTCTTTTCCTTCTCTTGTGTTTCCTGCCTAGAGAAGTTCCTTTAGCATTTGTTGTAAAGCTGGTTTGTTGGTGCTGAATTCTCTTAGCTTTTGCTTGTCTGTAAAGGTTTTAATTTCTCCATCATATCTGACTGAGATCCTTGCTGGGTAGAATAATCTTGGTTGTAGGTTTTTCCCTTTAATCACTTCAAATATGTCCAGCCACACCCTTCTGGCTTGCAGAGTTTCTGCTGAAAGATCAGCTGTTTACCTTATGGGGATCCTCTTGTATGCTATTTGTTGCTTTTCTCTTGTTGCTTTTATTATTTTTTCTTTGCATTTAATTTTTGTTAGTTTGATTAATATGTGTCTTGGCATGTTTCTCCTTGGATTTATCCTGTATGGGACCCTCTGTGCTTCCTGGACTTGATTGACTATTTCCTTTCCCATATTAGGGAAGTTTTCAACTATAATCTCTTCAAATATTTTCTCAGTCCCTTTCTTTTACTCTTCTTCTTCTGGGACCCCTATAAGTCAAATGTTGGTGTGTTTAATGTTGTCCCAGAGGTCTCTGAGACTGTCCTCCATTCTTTTCATTCTTTTTTCTTTATTCTGCTCTGCAGTAGTTATTTCCACTGTTTTATCTTCCAGGTCACTTATCCGTTCTTCTGCCTCAGTTATTCTACTATTGATTCCTTCTAGAGAATTTTTAATTTCATTTATTGTGTTGTTCATCATTGTTTGTTTGCTCTTTAGTTCTTCTAGTTCCTTGTTAAACATTTCTTGTATTTTCTCCATTCTATTTCCAAGATTTTGGATCATCTTTACTATCATTACTCTGAATACTTTTTCAGGTAGACTGCCTATTTCCTTTTCATTTGTTTGATCTGTTGGGTTTTTACCTTGCTCCTTCATCTGCTTCATATTTCTCTGTCTTCTTATTTTGCTTAACTTACTGTGTTTGGGGTCTCCTTTTCACAGGCTGCAGGTTTGTCGGTCCCTTTGTTTTTGGTGTCTGCCCCCAGTGGGTAAGGTTGGTTCAGTGGGTTGTAGGCTTCCTGGTGGAGGGGACTGGTGCCTGTGTTCTGGTGGATGAGGCTGGATCTTGTCTTTCTGGTGGGCAGGACCACATCTGGTGGTGTGTTTTGGCGTGTCTGTGAACTTATTGTGATTTTAGGCAGCCTCTCTGCTAATGGGTGGGGTTGCATTCCTGTCTTGCTAGTTATTTGGGATGAGGTATCTAGCACTGGAGCTTGCTGGTCACTGAGTGGAGTTGGGTCTTAGCGTTGAGATGGAGATCTCTGGGAGGGCTCTCGTTGATTGATATTATGAGGGGCAGGTAGGTCTCTGGTGGAGCAATGTCCTGAACTCAGCTCTCCCAACTCAGAGGCTCAGGCCTGACACCCGGCTGGAGCACCAAGACCCTGTCAGCCACACAGCCCAGAGGAAAAGGGAGAAAAGAAAAAACAAAGAAAGAAAGAAAAAATAAATAAAGTTATTAAAATAAAAAATAGGGCTTCCCTGGTGGTGCAGTGGTTGAGAGACTGCCTGCCAGTGCAGGGGAGGTGGGCTCGAGCCCTGGTCCGGGAAGATGCCGTGGAGCATCTGGGTTCATACGCCACAGCTGCTGAGCCTGTGCTCTGGATCCTGCGAGCTGCAACTACTGAGCCCGTGTGCTACAACTACTGAAGCCCACACTCCTAGAGCTCATGTTCTGCAACAAGGGAAGCCACACAATGAGAAGCCCGTGCACCACAATGAAGAGTAGCCTCTTCTCGCCACAACTAGAGTAAGCCTGTGAGCAGCAACGAAGACCCAGTGTAGCCAAAAATAAATAAATAAATTTAAAGATAAATAAATAAATAAATAATAAAAGTAAATTATTAAAACAAAAAAATTAAAAAGTAATTAAAAAAAAAAAGAAGAGGGAACCAAACCAATAAACAAATCCACCAATGATAACGAGCACTAGGAACTATAGTAAAAAAAAAAAACCGGACAGACAGAAGCCTAGGACAAATGGTAAAAGCAAACCTATACAGACAAACTCACACAAAGAAGCATGCAGATACACACTCAGAAAAAGAAAAAAAGGAAAAAAATAAATATATATATTTAAAAAAAAGGAAGAGAGCAACCAAATCAATAAACAAATCCACCATTGATAATAACCTTTAAATACTAAACTAAGATAAACATAAAAGTAGATACAAATTAGACACAGAAAGCAAACCCCAAGTCTACAGTTGCTCCCAAAGTCTACCTCCTCAATTTGGGATGATTCATTGTCTATTCAGGTATTCCACAGATGCAGGGTACCTCACATTGATTGTGGGGATTTAATCCGCTGCTCCTGAGGCTGCTGGGAGAGATTTCCTTTTCTCGTCTTTGTTTGCACAGCTCCTGGGGTTCAGCTTTGGATTTGGCCCAGCCTCTGCATGTAGGTCGCCCTCTGGCATCTCTTCTTCACTCAGACAGAATAGGGTTAAAGGAGCGGCTGCTTCCGGGGCTCTGGCTCACTCAGGCCAGGGGGAGGAAGGGGTACGGATGCGGGACAAGCCTGCAGCGGCAGAGTCTGGTGTGATGTTGCACCAGCCTGAGACGTGCTGTGCGTTCTCCCGGGGAAGTTGTCCCTGGCTCACAGGACGCAGCCCGTGGCTGCACGGGCTCCCGGGAGGGCAGGTGTGGAGAGTGACCTGTGCTCGCACACAGGCTCCTTGGTGGCTGGAGGAGCAGTCTTAGCATTTCATGCCCGTCTCTGGTGTCCGCGCTGATAGCCGCGGCTTGTGCCCGTCTCTGGAGCTTGTTTAGGCGGTGCTCTGAATCCCCTCTCCTTGCGCACCCCGAAATAATGGTCTCTTGCCTCTTAGGCAGCTGCAGACTTTTTCCCGGACTCCCTCGTGGCTAGCCGTGGCGCACTAGCCCCTTCAGGCTGTGTTCAAGCCGCCAACCCCAGTCCTCTCCCTGCGATCCAACCGAAGCCCGAGCTTCAGCTCCCAGCCCCGCCCGCCCCGGCGGCTGAGCAGACAAGCCTCTCGGGCTGGTGAGTGCTGCTCGGCGCCGAGCCTCTGTGCGGGAATCTCTCCGCTTTGCCCTCCGCACCCCTGTTGCTGCGCTCTCCTCCGTGGTCCCGAAGCTTCCCCCTCTGCCACCTGCAGTCTCCGCCCGCGAAGGGGCTTCCTAGTGTGTGGAAACCTTTCCTCCTTCACAGTTCCCTCCCACTGGTGCAGGCCCTGTCCCTATTCTTTGTCTCTGTTTTTTCTTTTTTCTTTTGCCCTTCCCAGGTGCGTGGGGAGTTTCTTGCCTTTTGGGAAGTCTGAGGTCTTCTGCCAGCATTCAGTAGGTGTTCTGTAGGAGTTGTTCCACATGTAGATGTATTTTTGATGTATTTGTGGGGAGGAAGGTGATCTCCACGTCTTATTCCTCCACCATCTTGAAGGTCCTCTTACATTCATCTCTGTATCCACAGTTTTCTTAGCACAATGGCTTGTTCTTGAAAGGAGTCAAGAAATAGTTGTTAAATGAATAAGTGAATGTAGACACAGACTAAATCAGATGCTGTGTAACAGTGCATTCCATCCCATCCAAGGGATTTTATGGACACTGGGAAGTAGATGTAGGAATCCTTTGGAGGCTGCTTTCCTGATTCATCTTTTAAATCGGAGAAAAATATATATTTTGCAGAGATGCTTTCCTCTAGTGCCCTCAATTGTATAATGTTGATGTGTTTGACCCTTCATTTAATTACCAGATACCTCCACACATTAGCTCAGAGCACCTATGTGGGAAGCTTATGAGGTGTTCTGGCAGCCACTGTGGATGCCCAGGGCATCTCCATGGTGTGATCACACCATCTGTGATAGTAGAGGCTCCTGATGTAGGAGAGACAGGTTATTAGTAAGACAAGCTCCCTCCTGGCTAATGAGCAGCTTCTCACACAGCTAAAGCTGCTGAACTTCAACAATCGCCCTGTAAATTAGCTATTTTTTTCCACCCAATTAGGATATTCCTATTCAAATTACGATAGGAATACATGGATTCACCCCCAATTTTCCATTTTTCTGAAGGACTCAAACACCAATATCTGGATCCCTGTAATCAAGAAAGCAGAGTGTAGCAAAAAGCACATTAATTTTAGAGAGAGAAATGTGTGAATTCAAAACCAAGCAATGCTAATTAATAGCTTTTTGACCTTGAGCAAGTTACTGAAAATATTAGTTACCTCATCTGTGAATTAGGGGTAATAATAACTGACCTTATAGTATTTGGTAATGATTAAAAATTATGCAACCCACATTATAGGTCCTAGCTCTGTGTTTCCCAACAAAAGTACTATTGACATTTGGGGTGGGGAAAACCCCCTTTTGTGCAAGTCTGTTGCATACATTGTAAGACAGTAAACATTTCTGGAAGCTGAGCTCTAAATATTAGTAATATCCCTGGTCACCGAGGCAACTGAAAACACCCCCTGCTCCCTGTCCCTGCTCCCACCCCCACACACATTGCAAAAACTCCATCATAATAAGAGATGAAACTTATCAAGTGCTACCACATGCTAGGGAGTGTTCTAAGAACTTTATTTGACTGATCTAATTTAATGCTCATAAAAACTTTATAATGCACTGGAAGATTAAATAAATTGCTAGGTTATATAACTGGAGAGTTGAGAATCTGGGTTTGTAGGTTTGTAAGTTAAAGCCTCTGCACTGTCTTGACTGGGAGCATGGTAGGTAATCAATAAACATTCTCTTCCTTTCTTCCTCCCAATTTGGTTTCATTTCTAGTGTCTTTGACTAACTCCTCAGTAAGCCACAATTAGATTTTGTCCACACATCCCTCTCAGGGACCCCAGATGCACAGATTTCATTGGCCCAAGCCCAATTTTGACAAGACTGAAGACACCTTTTTTTTTTCTTTCTAGTGACAGATATCTCAGGGCCAAATCTGTCTTGCTGTAACATGGCATAGCCCACTGAGGGTTTTCACAGGGGATAAATGAATAAAATATTAACCCACACATTTTTCCTCCTGCTGATTCTTCTTCTTCCTTTCCCCCAGGGCCCTCCTATTCTTTGGGTAGCATCTCACTTGACTGATTTTTGTTATTGCTGCATTTGGCTGGGGAGGTAAGAGTTCTGCACCCAGTTTCAGTGGGGAGGGTTCCCCAAACATCTAAGCAATACTCCAACACTGAATGGGTGTATTACAATTCAACTCAATTCTGACACTATGTACCTAGGTTTAGAGGCAAATTTCACAGGCTAAGGGTTCAGTTCTACAAGGCTGCCCCCAACCCAACTACAGGTTCCAATCCCAAGCCCAGGTTGTCGTCTCTGCTTCTGACCAACAGGCTATAAATCAGAGGTTTCTACAACTCCCTCCCTGAGTTCCACTAAGTTGCTAGAGCAGCTCACAGAACTCAGAGAAACATTTTACTTACCATATCACCAGTTTACTATAAAGGGATATAACTGGGAAACAGCCAGACAGAAGAGATGAATAGAGCAAGGTACAGGAAAGGGCAAAGCTTCCATGCCCTCTCTAGGTGTCCCATTCTCCCCAAATCCCCAGCTGTTCAACAACCCAGAAGCTCTCTGAACAGCATCCTTTTGTGTTTCTATGGAGGTTTCATTACACAGGCATGATTGATTAAATCATAGGCCATTGGTGATTGACTCAACCTCCAGCCCCTCTCCCCTCCCTGGAGGTGGGTGGGTGGGGGAGACTGACTGGAGATTTCCACCAGGACTGAAGGTTCCAACCCTCTAATTTTATGGTTGGTTCTCCTGGCAACCAGCCCCCATCCTTAGGTTACCTAGGGGCATTCCAAAAGTCACCTCATTAACATAAAAGAAACCTTGATTACTCTCATGATTTAGGAAATTCCAAGAGTTTTAGGAGCTCTGGACCAGGAAGGAGGTCCAAGACCAAATATTTATTTCTTACTATAAATCACAATATCACAGTAAGCTTTCAAAATAAAGTCAGTCATGTATACTTGTAAATAGCAGTCAGGAGTCCCTGGCCCAGAATCTTACTAGCCCACCTGATATAATGCAGAAATACCCCAATCAATTCTAACATTGTAGGGCCAAGATGCTTTTTGCCACTTAGTGCAGCTCTAGGAATAGGAGCTGCAGTGGGGTTTGATTGAGGCAGTGGGAGTGGGGTAAGAAGAATCCTGCACTGAAGAAAGAACTTCCTCTGCCATCAGCTCACTTCGTGAATTCAGGCTCCTTCCTAAAACAAGAAAGCATTCAAATAAATGCTCCTTTAGCTATTCTACTTTAAGATTCTGATAATTGTTTTAAAAACAGGCTTCAATTCAATAAAAGTGCTGCAAAGACAAGAGCAGGAAACAGAGATGGACAAAGTACATGGTAAGCTCAATTCAAGGAAGCAGGCATTGAGCCCCTACCATGTGTCCAGAGGGTACAGGGAATTCGAAGGGGAGTGACATCATCCATCCTAGATGGGGGCTCATAGCCAGTTTGCTGGTTATTGGTCTAAATAAGAAGGAAAAGATTGTAGGTTATTTAATTTTTGTCTAATTTTGTCTAGGTTCAAGGAGACTTGACCTGAGAAGACAGTGTTGGAATCATTGAGAGGCTGGCATGGGAATCAAGGTGTCTTAGGATTGCCCCTAACATTCCTATATATTCCAAGGTGGCACCATCTCTGAGATGACAGTATCATATGGCAGATCCGTGTGGGGTCTTGATAGTCTTCAGGATCCGGTTTACATCACAGTAGTTCCACTTTTTGGTGTTGTGACCTTGGATATTTACTTGCTCTCTCCCAACTTTACCTCCTTCTTCTTTCAAGTGATGATATTATTTAACTCCAGGGTGTGTGTATGTGTGTGTATGTGTGTGTGCGTGTGTGTGTGTATATATATACACACACACGGACATATATCACATGTATATACATACGCATACATATATAAAGTACTTTTCACATAATATAATTTGCATATAATTACTACTGTTTGAAAAACTCTCAGAAATCATCCCATCTACACTCAGAAAACAGGTGTGGGAACTGAGGACCAGTGGAGCAGTCACTTGCCCAATGTCATACTTGCCCAGGGTTCATTCCATTGAAACCTAGTTTCCAAAATTTCACACCCAAGTTGAAATCAAACCATGGACCAACTAGATGCCTCAGACTGTGCTAGTTCTTTTCACAGTTAACCTCTTAGGGTAAGTATGATTATCTCCATTTTACAAATAAGGAAACTGAGTCTTAGGGAGACTGTAAGGGACCTGCCTTCCTGAGGTCACACAAATCGCAAATGATGGTGATAGAGCAGAACCCGCACTGCCAAACTCTGAGTTGATGTCCTCCTTGTTTAGCTATACTTTTGGACACAAATTACCCATTATTTATGAAAATTTGATGTTTGATTTCCAGAGCAGGTGCATCCTCAATTAAAAGGACATACAAATTAATTTCACTTGTTCAGGTAGGTTCTTCAAAAGCCTTCAGAGAACGGAGTCTTTGGCTTGACCTGGATCCATAGTTCTGTTAATTGCTCTTGTTGCAGTTTCAGCGCTGTAGAAACTAAATTTTACCCCAGCAGCATTAAAAGGTCCAGGAAAAAAATCAGAAAAAAGAAGGTTTTCCTTATTTACTTAGCCTTACACAGAGATACCTTTGTTCCAGATAAGTTCCTCAGAAACGTGAACGGCCATTGTGATTGCATTTATCTATGAGATAGCAGATAATTTCCTGAAAGGGGAAGTTGGATCCTCAAGAATTCTGAAGACACCAAAAAGCAGAAAAGGACAGTAGAATCACCTTCAATTTCTCTGAATAAAGAGACAAGAGATTTTTAACATCTTCCTAAATGAGGTGGCTCTGGAAAGGTAGAGGAGACTTGTACCTGTCAGTCAGGGTTTTCTGGACCCAGAAGTAAATGAGTCCTTAAAAGTTAGAAATGAATGGGCTCTGAGACTCTCTCTTTCTGGAGTGGACACCCAGACACATCTTGCCTTTCCTGGCAGTAAGGACAGAATGACTCACTCTCAGTAAGGCCTGCATTTAGCATCATTTGCCAGGAATGAAAATGGATTTATTCATTTGTTCCATCTTTCCATGCATTATTAGGCCTCATGCATGTTTCAGCACCATGCATAGTTTTCCCTGCTGAACTGGCCAACCTCATGACCATTTGTACCTTTGTGCATAGCTACAAAGTGATGATCCAGAGCTACAGAGCTGAGCAAAGTTGCGTAGCCTTAGGCAAGATCGTTCTCCAGTGTGACTTCATTTTCCTTGTCTGCAATATCAGGAGATTGGACTAGATGACCTCAGACCTCTTCCAGCTCTGACATTTAAGGATTTGAAACATGGTCCCTGGGGGAGAATAAAAGCCTTGTCCATAGTCCATGAGGTACTGTGATCTCGGTCAATGACACACCCATGGCTTCTACCCATTAATCCATTAATCAGTTCCTCACTCTCCCATGGCAAACATGTCCTGAACATCTCTGTGTATGTGTCAGATTGTGTGTGACATTGATGAACTAGTGTGCTGCCCTATCCTCTAGCAGTGAAAATGGCAGGGGGCCAAAAAGGATAGAGATCTCCTTCCATCTGGATAAAATACAGATAAGAGTTTCAATAGAGAAGAAAATAAGCCAAGAAGAGCCTGGACCTCACATAGAACTAGGAATGAGGCAGCTCTCAGCTCTGTCACATACTGAGTGAATATGAACATGTTTTTCATCTCACTAAGTCTGTTTTCCCATCTACTCTATGGGGGTGGTGATAACACTACTTAAAAATAATAATGATACTTCCAAAATGTTTGGGAGGATTCAATGAGATAACCAATGAGAAAATACTTGTTAGACTGTAAGAAAGTTTGAAAATCCTTTTTTTTATACCCACTCCCTATTTTTTCTGATCCTTACACAGAATGCAAGACTGAGTATACTTAGAAATCCTTACTTGACATTCTGTCTTCATAATGCTCATGCTTATCTCCAGCTCAAAATAGTGAAATCACTGGATTCATTCTCTCTCCTTAGAGATTTCAAAATCTCCCTACCACTTTAAGCCTTCCTTTTATGACCTCCCAGAGTCTAAGAGAGGATTAGCTTACATTTATGACCATGAATACACCCTGCCCATTTGGAGGGCAGAAGCTGATAGAACAAATCCCCAGCAATTGATTTCCCTCCCAACTTTAATCTCACCGTACTCTATCTTCCCTGCCCTTCCGTGTTATCTTAAAAAATACTATTTCATGATGCTCATTTAATATTTGCAACAGAGGGAGACAATAGAGGTGAAATTGGCGTGATGGATTTTAAAGAATTCTGAACCAGAAGTTAGAATTGGGGAACCAGGCTTAAGATTCAGCTCCAGCCACTAATGAACTGTGACAACTTGGCTAAGCCATTTAATGTCTCTGAACCGCCATTTCTTCATCCAGTTTTATAAGATTGCTGTAGGATCAGAAAGAAAGAGATGATAAGTATGAACATATTCTTCAAATGCTAAAGCCCTGTATAAACACTAGCTGTCTGGATAATTAATGTTAACACTGATAATAAAATGTGTTGATGCTTACTGAGCTGTATCTAGCAAAAGCATCAGAATGAATTTTCCATATTCATTCCTCATGACAAATTATGGAATAATACGGGAGACTGTGACCATGTTTGATGATAGCCCTAGGATGCCATAGAAACAGAATCCATGAAAACCTGAATGGCGTGGCCATCTCCCCAAGTCTGGTGATATAAAAGGCAGCAAGACCTCAGTTTCTTTGCTTTTCCAACCTGGTGGGGCACTTATTCTTTGCAGATGGTGTTGATCCCTAAGCATTTCCGCAGCTCCATGGGAGCCGAGGAGGCATTTACCTTGTTTATTAACTGGTTGAAGCATCAACTTCAACAGAAAACAACTTAAGCTAAGTTTGAGTCATCACCCTTCTCCGCAGTTTTTGAGTGTGGGTCAGCCCTGTATCAGCACAATTCAGAGATACTGTGGGTTCAGTGCCAGACACCAAAATAAAGCGAATATTGCAATACAGTCACACAATATTTTTGGTTTCCCTGTGCATATAAAAGTTATGTTCACACTATACTGTAGTCTATTGAGTGTGCAATAGCATTATGTCTAAAAGAACAATGTACATACCTTAAATAAAATATCATTTATTGTTAAAATTGGCTAACCATCGTTTGAAACTTCAGGAAGTAATAATCTTTTTGCAATAATAACCTCAAAGATCAGTGATCACAGATCACGATAACAAATATAATGGTAAGGAAAAGTTTGAAATGTGATAAATACCAAAATGTGATACAGAGACACAGAGAGAGCAAATGCTGTTGGGAAAATGGCACCAATAGATGTGCTGGACGCAGGGTTGCCACAAACCTTCCAGGTGTAAAAAATGTAATATCTGCGAAGCTCAATAAAGCGAGGTATGCCTGTATTCTGACCTCAATAAAGTGAGGTATGCCTGTATTCTGACCTGAGACTGATCGTCACTCACATATCTGTGCCTCTTTTGTGTACCTTATATAAACTCCTATCATGGCACCCACAAGATGTCACTGCATTTGTTAGTCACTTGCCAGGCCCAGGCCGTTAGATTCTAAGCTTCTCAAGGGCAGAGACCTGCAATGCAAGTCTTTGACACATAGTAAATAGTTAACATGATTAGTGTGAATGTGTAAATGAATGCGTCAGTGAGGGAGTAGATGACTGGATAGATGAACGAATGTGTCCTGGCCGCTTAGAACACAGGGCAAAAGAAGCGCTTGCCATTTAGGTTGCTTCCTTGTCCTGGCTGTTGTAAATAGTGCTGCAATGAACGTTGGGGTGCATGTGTCTTTTTGAATTACGGTTTTCTCAGGGTGTATGCCCAGTAGTGGAATTGCTGGCTCACACGGTTAGTTCTATTTTTAGTTTTTTAAGGAACCTCCATACTGTTCTCCATCTTTCAAAGTAAGTTTGACTTTGATGTCAGAGCTGATGGTTGAAATGGCATGACTTCTGTCCCTACACTGGTCCCTAAATCCCTCCACCACCACCAGCACCACCACGGACACCCTCTTATTTTATCTTCTCTTCAGTGTCTCTAGAAGTATTCAAGTTCAACCCCAGTTCTGTCCCTGAGTACTGAGGCCCATCAGTTGACCTCTCCATATTTAGCCTCACAGGGGCAGTTGCTCTTGGGTCTGGCTGTTATGGTCACTAGTGATCACTCCCTTCACCTCATCACACAAAAACCAGGGAAGCTGGAACTCTCGGAAGGCACTAGAGCCAGTCAGATGTTTCCCCAGGCAGTCTCCTTGTTTTTATCTGTCTATCTGCCGTAGACTGCAGAGAAATCCCAGCTCAGCCACTTAAAGCTAAAGGCAGTCTAGGACACAGGTCAACAAGTTGTGGCCCACAGACAAAATGTGGCCTGCTGCTTATATTTGTAAATAAGATTTATTGGAACATAGCCTTGCTCATTTGTTTACAGGTTGTCTGTGGCTGCTTTTACGCTAGAACTGCAGAGCTGTGACAGAGACCAAATGACCACTGAGGTTAATATGTTTACTATCTGGCCCTTACAGAAAAAGTTAACCACTCTCTTTTAAAAATTAACTAATATGTATAAATTAGTTGAACAACTCTGATGGAGTTGGCTTGGCACTGGATTTGGTGGTGAGTGGGCCACCGTGCTTTTATTCACAAACACTCCAAATTCTGACACCACCAAAATAAAATTACTTTGTTGGCATGGGCTGATTGTCTGATGGAACTCCAACAATTCTAAGTCCTAAAATGGAAGGAAGGAAATAGGAGGAGAATGCCGCAAAAGACACTCCTGATACTAAAAGATCCAGCCAGGGCTTATAAGAGCAGCCTTTTAGAATGAAAAGAATGTGGACAAACTAACCTGTGTTCTCTATTTAGTTAATACTTGCTACCTGAATGACTGTGCACTAGTCCCTTATCTCAGTCTCAGTTTCTTCATCTGTAAAATGGTTAGAATATTTACTCATACACAGTATTTGAGATAAATGTAGGTGAAGCAAAGAGGAGAGAATGAGCTTGCCTTGGAATCTGGGCACAGGTCTTCTGAAGGTTCTTTCTCTGGGCACCCTAACTCCTCCATGCCCCACAATCACAAGAAATTTTCCCTATAGGCACTTTCTATTTTATGACATTCTGATGTCAGAATGACACCAGTCACTGCAAATTAGGTGCCAGTATGTGTTGTCACCAGCCCTGAAAATGTGTGGATTAAAAGTGGCAGAGAGTAAATCACTGACATGGCAGGCACAAATCACAGCTGGAGCACATCACAGGCTGGAAACCTAATTGAACCAAATGCCATTCACACAAACGGAAATCTGGGAATCCTGCCAGCGTCTTCCCAGAATAATAATTTTTCATTTAAATTCACCCCATTTTTCCCCCCTCAAGGCAGACCTCCTTCTCTATCATCGTCTTAACTGCCTAACTCTTCCTTCCCTCTCTTCCCTGTTGTAGAAGCAACTAGATTCTTCCTGCACCTTCCCAAAGATACTATTTGTAGATGCCTACAAATCAATGAGCATTGTGTATCTGCTTCAAGGCCGGAAGACTCAGGGGGTAGGAACATGAGTTTTACCTAAGCTGCCAGCATATTATCATGCCCCTAGGCCGAAGGAAGAATAGAGAAGGTTTTTTATCCAATATGGCTCTAATGGTTCTGAGACAGGCTGGTCGTTCCAGGCCCAGTGATGGAATAATCCCTGCACAAGAGTCAAGGATGCTTAATCCTCCTGCCATTGATCAGTATGGAGTGAGTCCAATGGCATTTCATGACTTTTATCATTTTACGCATGGAACATCATCTACGGGGATTTGAAAGTGGCTAGATTGGATGTTCATCTTAAATTTAAAAGCCTAAAATATCATTTGAGTTAAAAAGAAAATATAATTGGGACTTTGGGCAAGGATGAATTTAACCCACACTTGACTGTTAAAATAACATACACTGTGATGTACAAGCCTAGAAATTTGCCAACAACCTTAGAGATGTACTTCAATTCAATTAATGAATTAATTTAATTCACTCAGCAAACATATTTCCAATGCCTATTATGAGTCATAACTATATAAAAATAACATTGGTATAAAGCATTAAACTTTATAGAGTACTCTATCTCATCAGCTCTTAAAAAAATTCTCTGATGAAGGAAATACTGCCATCCTTATTTTACAGGTTAAGGAACAAATTCTTCAAGATCAAGGCCATTTGTTCAAGGTCACAGGCTTGAAAGTGATGGAGCTGTGAAAGGAATTTATGTCTTTTGACCCCAAATGTCTGAATTCATGCCTATCTGCTCCCCACCACCTTAGCTAATTTCACTGAAATGCATCTTAGTTCTAGATCTATCTTCCAGGCTATTTTTTCCCATGTTCTGATGTTTATTATTTTCTCAAGTCTAATTTACTTCCACAATAATATTTATCAGTTCAGACCTTCAGGAGTCTAACCCCTAAATTTGCCTCCAGAGATCAGCTCTTTAGATTAGAGGTCATCAAATATTTTCTGTAAAAAGCCAGGTAGTAAATACTTTAGGCTTTGTGGGCCATATGGTCTCTTTCACAAGTACTCAACTCTACCATTGTATTGGGGAAGCAGCAGTAGACAATATGTAAGCAAATGAATGGCTGGGTTCCAATAAAGCTTTACTTCTAGAAACTGGCAATGGACCAGATTGGGTCCAAGGGCGGTAGTTTACTGACCCCTGCTTTAGATCTATATTGCTTCCAGTAATCTCTCAACTAGTTAAAATTCTCAAAGTTAGGATTTTAATTAACTGCTGAGCATCGTAGTCATTTATGGAAAATGCTGAAGTTTTCTAACCTTCATGGCAAAGAAAGCACATGTCAATTAGAGGCAAAAAGAAGCTACACAATAAGGATCCAAAAGATGACAAGATAAGTGGCTACCAACACACAAGCAGTACAGTAACTCAGCCCATCCAGGGTGCAGTGTAGAAAAGGACCTCATCGTGCTTTGCTATGAAAAGTAAGTCTAGAAAAGGAGTAAAGCAAGGAAAAAAAATAATCATTTTTAAGTGTTTATCATGATCCAGCCACTGGGCCATTGTCCATGGCTGCTTTCATGCTACAATTGCCAATTTGAGTAGTTGTGACAGAGAGCAAATGACCACAAAGTTTAATATATTTACCATATGGTCTTTTAAAGAAAAGTTAACCAAATTTTTATATTTGGTTATCTTTCATATATATTTTATATATTTCATAATTCTCAAAACTATGATTTTACACCTTTCTAGATCGAGAAACAGAGCCTTGAGTTACTGAGCCTCTTGCCCAAGCTCAAACAACCAGCAAGGGGTGAAATTAGAATTCAAACTCCCTCTTGTCTAATTCCAAACTGCACATTCTTTTGAGTTGCCCTGGGGCCCACTTAGGAAGGAGCTAACATCCTTCACTGATAAAAATGCAAGCTCTCGTGCATCCCCAGCCCTGAACACAAAATAGATACTAAAAGCAAGTTTATTATAAAGATATCATTGAACTGATGAGCATTTTGTTCAACTTCTACTGTCAGTGAAAGATCGATTGATTATTGAAGCTCTCCAGTATCATTTATTCTGAGCCCTTGCCTCTTCTGTTGCTGATCCAACTCAGTTGAAAAGGCTTTATGGTCATTTATGAGGGAAAAATACTTCACTAACCCATGTGATTAACAAGTCAGCAAAACAGACGTCATGAAACAGTGAGTCAGCTGTGGGCTAAATCAGAAAGCAAAGCAGGTTCCAAGACAACCAAGACATTTCCCAGAGCTCATAAACAATAATGAGGCATGATTCTCTGTCTTCGGGTGAGTATGCAGGGAAGATATTAGTGCTTAGCAAAATATGTCTCTATAGCACAGCATCTCTATTTTTTTGTGTAACATGGAAAACACAGAGTTCAGAGGGCAGCAGATGATAGACTATTTTCTGAAGCAGTTGTTATTTCTGTTGATTTTCCATAATTGTATTTCTTTTTTACAGTGGTGTGGGAACACTGATCTGAATAATAATCTTTTGTGTAAAGATTACTTGTTAATACTATATCAAATAAAAGACAGTAAAACCAAACTCTTTGGGGTTTTAATCCAAGCCTAGGATGGAAACAAAATGTATCTTTATTCTTATTTAGTTTAGAATATTTGTAAGATTCCATTATTTAGTATCTTATACTATCATTTCCCAAACTGGATTCTCCGGACGGTTGGCGTCCTGAGAGGAGGCAATGAATGATCTATGGGAAAGAGTTGGAAAGGGAGAAAATAGAATGTTTTCAATGGCCAAATACTTTAGGAAGTTGTAGCAATTATCCTTTATTGTGTAACAAACTACTCCAATGCTTATCAACTTAAGACCACAAACACTTATTGCCTCATCATTTCGGGGGGTCAGGAATCTGGTCTCGGCTTAGCAGGGTGCCTCTGGCTCAGTCTCCCTCCCATGAGGTGGTCGTGGGACTATCAGTTGTGGTTACAATGATCTCAAGGCTCAAATGAAGATGGAGAACAAATTTATTTCCAAGCTCACTCGCATGGCTGTTGGCAGCCTCAGAAGGTATATTCTCAAGTGTTCTCGCGTGGTTTTTTGTAGGTCTCGGATTCTCACCACATGGGTTTCACCAGAGCCTTCCCAAGTGTATTCATGACATGGCAACCAGTGATCCTAAAGCAAGAGAGAACCAGAGAGTGTCCGAGACAAAAAACATGGGCTTTTTATGACCTAATCTCAGAAATGACATCTCGCCAGTAAAAGCATATCATTATTAAAAGCAAATCAAAGTCTAGCTTATACTCAAAGGGAGAAGATTTTACAAGGGTGGGAATACCAAGGAGTAGGAATCATTGAAGACCATTTTAGGAACTGTTGAGCCCAGAAATTCTGGGTTAAACAACATTAAAATATTTCTTGAGTACAACACTTCTCAGAGCTTTTAGTATACAAATGTGTTTGTGGACTTTTCCCAAAGGTCATTTGAGTAGGGGTCAGGAAACTTTCTCTTAGACAACCAGAGAGTGAATATTTTAGGCTTATGGGTCTGAGGATCTCTGTCCCAATTCAATTCTGCTACACAAAAGCAGCCACAGACCATACATACACAAACTGTTGTGGCTGTGTTCCAATAAAACTTTATTTACAATAACACTGTATTTACTAACTCCTGGATTAGAGATTGTGACTTTAGCTGATGATATTTAATAATAACAAATTTTTGTTATGGAATTTCTATTCCAGAGAACAGAGTGAAATGCTGATATACATGCATCTGTGATTTTTTTATTAAAGTATAATTGACTTACAATATGATATTAGTTTCAGGTGTACATATGCATCTATAATTTTGTCAGTAAATGTAAAGATTCAGCAATAAGAAAATACTTTAAGAACACTTGTTAAAATATCACTGTTTTCTCCCTTGTTGAGATTCATAGAACACTTTAGGGTTTCTCAAGATTCTTGAATGTCTAGATTACTAATTTCATGAACGAAGAATCTCTGTCTTATGTTCCCACCACCATGTTTGCCATGCCTAACACAGGGTCAAAGACTCAGTAGGCACTCAATATTTTTGAATGAATGGGTGGATGATTGAATAAATTCCAACATTCTATGTTTATGTATTCCTTCTCCTTTCTCATTATCTACGTTATACAAATGTCCACGTGCCAATGAGTAAAGTGTCCTGACCTATAGCTGACTTCCTTCCTACAAAATCTTCCTTCTTTCCTGTCCTCAGTCTACACCTGAGCCTGTAGGTCATAATCATCATAATGATGGCCCTGATGGATTCAGAATGGGTGGGTCTACCCACTCTTGTCCTTAGCTTTGCCACCTGAAGACTTGAGAAGGGCAGGCTGGCAGGAAGGAAGGAAGAGAAGGGAGAGACTTGAGAAAGGAAGAACACCAACATACTTCACAAGCTTTCAAGGTGTCATGACTGAGCAGGGCACTTCTATACACAGCATGTTATTCAGTTCTTTTTATACTACTTTGAAATGGATATTACTGACTCTGTTTTGCAAATAGGGAAAGAGTCTTAGAGAAGTTCTGTGATTTGCCCAAAGTGACACAGCTAATTGGGTTTAGAGATGAAAGAGAAACCTTGTCTATACTGACCCTAAACCTCATTCCTTAAACCACATATCCCAGTTTGTCTGGGACAGTCTTAGTGTCCATCTATTATCCTGGAACAATTATTAAAATCATTTTTTGTACTCTCAAAAGTGTCCCATTTTAAAAAGAATAGATACATATATACATATAACTGAATCACTTTGCTGTATACCCGAAACTAACACAACATTGTTAATCAACTGTACTGCAATATAAAATAAAAAGTTAAAAAAAAAGTGTCTCATTTTAGAAAACATATGATCTAATCATCTGCTCATAACCTTCTGTCTCCCTGGAGAAAGCTCTGGCTCTTGCCATGGATACAAATTCAATCAGAGACCCCCTGGCTAGGATTTTACCTCAGAGCCAGGGACATTCCAATGAGGAGACCACCAATTGCCCAAAGTAGTCTGTGGAGCTCTTGCCATGCCACTGGCTGTTATATTGTACATGTTGTGGGGAGGGGGGCACATGTAGCATGAATGCCACCAAAAAGGCACATGTGCATGCAGGTGCATGTAGACAGAGATACGCTCACACGTGTGTGTTTATTTTTAAGCCAACTTCCAAAGTATTTTTCTTTCATTTGCCTTATGGAAAGAATTTTGAATGTGGTCATTTCTCTACTTGGATTCTTGTACAGTAAAAATTTCTGTCTTTCTCCCTGAAAGTCATTGCTACTCTTATTGTGGGTTAATTCTGTCTGCTTGGAAGTTGACATAACTATTCCTAACTTGGATTTGGGCTTAGGAAGTCCTCCTTTTCTTGGTATTTAATGTGCACGTAACATTCAGTCTTTCAATCTTAGTGTATTGTTAATAAGTCTTTTGTGATGTGGATCCCTTTCTGTCTACCACGGACAGTTAGTTTGTGATCTTTCTCTCTCCTCTGATCACGATGCCCTATGTTCTTACGGTGCATCACAGTTTGCTCAGAGTGTTGTATACATTTTCATATTTGATTCTTACATCAATCATGTGAGGTTGCTCAATTGATCCACATTTTAGAGAGGGGAAAACTGAGCTTCAGAAAGGTTAAACAACTCACCCAAAGTCACACAGCGAGCAAAAGTTGACAAAGTTGAGACAACTTGCAGAAAGGGATAAGATATGATCTGTCTCTGTATCCTTTAGAATGCCTTGTTTTTAGCAGGCACATAAGATATTTATGTTTAATGACTGGCTGAATTAATGAACAAGTGTATAGGATTTAACCTTCCTAATCAATTATGGTCTCTGTCCTAACTAGGAAAGGATTTGAAATCATGTCCTATGAGAAATGATAGAAGGATATGTTTAGATCAGGGGGAAAATGTCTTAGGATAAAGAAGGCGGTTGGAAAGAATTGAGAGCTGCCATATGGAACAATGATTGAATTTGGTCTCTGCGTCAATGAAGATGCAACTGGGATTGTTGTATGAAGGTCACAAAGACTTCAGTTTGGTATAAGAGCACATGTTCATAGAATTGTCTAGACTTTAGGAGAATCTTGTGGGGAAGTGAGGTTTCCATCCCAGGGGATGTTTCAATAGGAGCTTGACAAACCTGGGCTAGAATATGGTAAAGCGATTCATTGCGTATGGCAGTTGAAGTGGCTGAACATTATTTCAGTCTCCTTTGACTGTAGGAGTCTAAGACTCTCTATTTAGATGTATTTTGATATCTGTATTTCTTTCAACTGTCTCCCCAACGTGTCTATTGACTATTTGAATTGACATGCTGCTGAGCATTCTGCAGTACTGACACAAGTGCCCATGAATTCTACATCTTTGTTCTGTCTCCCAGCAACCATTCTTGTTTTGATGTCAAAGCATCCGAGCCTTAGCCACACATATGGTAACAACAGGTGTGAGCCATTTAAAGATGGCTGCATCATAGTATCAAAAAAAATGAGGTTGATGTCACTGGGACAGCCTGCTCAGAGACAACTCATTACAAGAGGGCTTGGCCTCTTCGTCAGGTCCTGAGTCAAGAAATTGAATACTCAAGAAACAATTCCAAGGCACGTTTCAATCGCAGGCCCGCGGGAGAAGGAATTCAAGCCAACCCCCAGGATACCTTTTTTCAGGTTAACCTGAACACACACATCATCTCATTGACCACTGAAGATCACTGGCAAGTGGGCAGTGGAAGAAGATGGATTTATAGGTTTTTAGCTCTCACCGGATAAGAGGCAAGAAACAGGTGACTCATGAAGCTGAGTAAACCTGGCAGGGAATTAAGAGATTACAAAAATGAATTCTAAATTTTATAGATGAGAAAACTGAGGCAGAGATGGTAATTGACTGGTCCAAAGTAACACCAGGTGAACACTGGAACTTTGGCTCCTGATTCCTACACTCTCCAGCCTCCCAGTCCTCTGAGGAAAAGTGGAAAGTACAAGTGTGCATCTAAGTCAGAATCCAAGAACTGCATTGCTTACTGTAGCGGAGAGCATTCCCATCGTAGAACTTGGGAGGATACTGAAATGTCCTAATATCAGGTACAGTTGGGTCATTCTACTTTCCTAAACCTTATTTCCTTTATCTATAAAGGCGGGGCTTGCCAGTGAATCATTCAACTCACATTCATGACAAGCACAGAGAAGCAGTAAGGCTCAGTGGTGAAGAGTGGTGACTCTGAAATCCGATGGCTGCGTCTACACCACAGGTTCCCTTGCATGTGCCTCTAAACCCTGCTAAGCCTCAGTTTGCTCTTTGAGTGCTCACCATGCACTGAGCCCTGTTCTAAACACTTTGCACGTATGATCTCAGTAAGACCTTACACCTAAGCTCTGAGATAGTACTGCAATGATCCCTATTTTACACACATGGAAACAGACACCCGAAAGTTAGGTAGTGTGCTGAAAATTATACTATCTACCTCAAAGTGTAGATCTTAAATCAGATAATTCAGGTAAAACCCTAAACACAGAGTAAGTTTTCAGTAAATATTACCTTCTTCTACTAAGATTTCTTCTTCCTCTACCACCACCATAACCAAGCCCATATCTCTAATACAATATTTCACACTCTCTGTAAGGTGCAAGGTATATGAAAAGAAACACGTCTCTTTTTATCCTTAGGAGCTCACAGCTAGCAAGGGAGCAAGTTAGTTGCATGCAGTGAAAAATACAGTGTGAGATGTGGCCTCAAAATATTGTTGTCTGCAGATTTCCTTAGAGTGGTCAAGACCTGTGGTTTACTTACCCAGCCTCCTCCTACTGGTCACCAAAAAGCATCAACAGTGACAACTGCAACATTGTGCGACGTCCTGCTACCTGTCATTTCTCAAAGTCATCAACTCATAAGGAATGCCCTTCAATCAGAAGTTAGGAGGTTATCATTATTATCGTTAACATATATGGGAAATCTATATAAGTTGGTGATATGCTAGGTTCTCTTTGGCATTACCTAATGTAATTCTTATGATTCTTTGAGGCAGTTAGTCTTGTCCCGATGAGAACATAGAGGCTTAGAAAGTCCAAGTTTACTATGTTGGAGGCAGATCCAGAATTTGAACTCAAATTTATTTCCAAAACTATCACACTTGCCTCAAAAATAAATATTAAACATTGCTGCTAATTTATGTTTAAAAATGTTATTCAGTAAAGAATTGATTATATGATGGGATATTATGAGCCTATTAAAATTTATGCTAATATAGTAAATAACTCAGGTAAATTAAGTGAAAAAATGGAGAAATGCCATAGTAAATGATTTTAAAATAATATATCCATATTTATACACATATATACATTGCAATTTTCTTGAAAGTTCTATGTGAAATCGTTACCTGTGGTTACTTTTAAGAAATGGCACATAGTTATTCAGGGTAGATGAAGAAGCATTTACTTTTCACCATATGCACCCCTGTGCAGTCTGAATATTCTTTAAAATGAAGATATATTATTGTAAAATACAAATAAAATTGTATTTAAAAATTAATTTTAAATAAATAAATTTCATTTAGCTAAATAAATATTTGACATAGTCACAATGAAGACTCCCAATATAGGAAAATGTGCCACATATCACTTAGAAGCCTGTGAAGGTGTAAGCGAATGGAGGTAAGATTTACTGGGCCCTCACAAAAGACAGGCAGCATCATACAGCTTCCTTCATGCAGAAAGGTGGGCATAATGTTATGTATTTTATAGATGAGGCCACCAAAGTCCTGAAAGGTTAAGATATACGCCCAAGGACACACAGTTGGTTGGAACTTCAAGTATGAGCTTTAACCCCAGGTCTGTTACCTCCTCAAATGCATGCCCTTCCCACCACACCACAGTGATAATTCCAAAAACACTTTGAAAACCATTTTTTTTTTTCACTCTCAGAGATGCCATGGGAAGAAACTCTTTGTGAGGTTCTTCAGTGGCAGAGAATAAATGAAACATAGATGTACATAAAGGTATCTTTATTAATAACAATAAAAAGTTTAAATTGTTTCGGGGGCAGTGAGGTGCTTGAAAGTCATCAGAATTATTCATTTTAGGGAAAGATTCATTCCCCTGTGTTTCTGGGCAGGGAGCCCGGATGAATAAGATCATAAATGCCGTGGCTACTCTGAGGTCATCGTGAAAAAAATAATAGACCCCGATGATAAAAGAACTAGGTAGTCATCAATTCCATTCCCTTTGCCAACGAAGAAAGACAATATTTATAGAACAGTCATCATTTGTATTTAATTTAGACTCAATTCTTTGGAACCAGATCTGAAAATACTCTATCTACTAATATGGCCTGAATTTCTATAGGTTTCAATGAATTTTAACGAATTGAAATTCCCCATAACTATCCTTGTATGATTTAAATAAAGAATCTTCTACAAAGTAGAGCTTATCCTTTTGCACATAACCGAGGGAGCTGAACGGTGGAACATCTAGAGCATGAGTTAGAAAGAAATGACTTAGAATTCTGGTGTTGCCAGTTACAGCCTGTGTGCCCTTATGCCTAAGCAAAACCACAGAGGGCTGGATTGGGACCCAAGATTTCCGAGAATGTTGACTGGGACTAAGTTTAAGGTTACTTCCATCACTAAACAAGTAAACAAGCTTTGTAGATAGAACACAAGACAAGGATACTGATGAAAGGACACAATTCTTTGTGCTTCTCTTGTTGTCTGTGCAAGTGGGATTGAAGTGGTCCCATGGGAGGTGGGAATGGGAAAGTCATTATGTCAGAGGAGTAGGAAAAGGGAGGACTTGCTGTTGTTTATATCACTAAGTTGGAGGAGGGGCAGACCAACATTCAAGGCTTGGTCTTTGTGGTGCCATAATTCACACACTTTCTAATTCTCACTTTGCTTGCTGGGACTCCAGCAGGCTGCCTATGACCTACAATATCTAGGGCAAGTTATTCAAGCTCTCTGAGCCTTAGTTTCTCCACTTGTAGCATAAAAATAATAACATCTCCCTCATTGGCTTTGTATGAAGCTTAAGATAAATGAGATCACCTATGCAAGACAACGTGGAGCCAAGTAAGTAAGTGCTAAAATTATCACTTTTCCTTTCCACTCTGCCTTTATTCCCATCAAGGATACCTATGCTCATTCTTACACTCTCACCTTTCAAGGCTCCTGTGTCTACAGGAACAATTGTGCTTTCAACTTTGTCACATTGAAGGAAGGGAAATTCATTCACCCCTGAATGTTTCTTGCAGGGCTCCCACCTGGACATGTAAAAGCCCCCACCTGGATTTTGTGCAACACCTCAAGACTTTCATATTTATATAGTGCTTCCTCACCCGCAAGCAGCACTCTCAAATAGAATCCTCTTTTGATCTTGGAACGGAAGCAAAACAACTCTTATCACACCCATTTTACAAAGTCCAAAATTGAGACATAAGAGGCAGGAACAGAATTGTCTCTGTCTAAGGGGTTCTTGAACCGTTCATCTCATTTCCCTATATAGTTTACCCAGCCCCTCAGTCCCTGCACTGGAAATCCAGGCAACCATCAGGGATGAATTATATTACATTGGGCTGCCAACAAACAGTTTTGTCACCTACACTTTACAATAAAATAATGTATCAACTCGTTTAATTAACAGCAAACTTAAAAGAGGCAGAGAGGGGGCTTGGCTTCCCTGGTGGCGCAGTGGTTGAGAATCTGCCTGCCAATGCAGGGGACACGGGTTCGAGCCCTGGTCTGGGAAGATCCCACATGCCACGGAGCGGCTGGGCCCATGAGCCACAATTGCTGAGCCTGCGCGTCTGGAGCCTGTGCTCCGCAGCGGGAGAGGCCGTGACAGTGAGAGGCCCGCGCGCCGCGATGAAGAGTGGTCCCCGCTTGCCACAACTAGAGAAAGCCCTTGCACAGAAACGAAGACCCAACACAGCCATGAATAGATAAATAAATAATTAAAAAAAAAAAAGAGGCAGAGAAAATAAGGAGGATCTGATAGAAAGAATCAAAATCATATTCTACATTTTACACATGAGAAGTCTTGGTCTCAGGGAGATTGAGTGTCACAGCTATTAATTGACAGGCCAGGATTAGAATATACAGCCCAGCATTCTTTCCACAGGAATACACTTCCCTGGGGAGTTCACTGAGCATTTCCAGCAGTGGGTTCTCACTGCCTCATGAGGTCTCCCTGGCTCTGATAATTCTTCCTTATTATAAGTTCAACTGCCCCTGTGTCAGTGTATGCTTTGGACCATTAATTAACTTGGAACTTCTATGTAAATCTCTAGAAATAGAACCACTTTGCCTGAAAGTACTCTGTTATCTTCCTGATAGGATAGAATGTTGCCTGCTAAAACTTGTACCTGCTTTACTAATCTTTTAGGGGTATTAGGCGCACTACTTGACTGGACCTGGAACTGGAACCCAGGACTCACAATTTCCAGTCCAGGACATGTGAATATCGACAAAAACTCACTAAGCATTTATCCTGTACCATGTACTATATTAGGATTAGAGGACTTTAAATAAGACAGACCTGACTCAAATGAATGTATAATTTATTGTCCAAAATGACATACTTTAGAGAATGGAAGGGGCAATTATAAGAGTCAGAACAACAGGCATACACCAGGAGTATCCAAATAAATTAAGGTAGGTAGTCAACCAGGCAGAGCCTCTGTCCTTACAGTGTGTTCTTTCTAGTTGAGGAGGGCAGGGAATAAAAAAGTAAAAAGTAAAGGTATGTGATATGTCTTAAGATATAACAGGGTGATGTGATGGGAAGTAGCTGAAGGAAGGAGAGCTACTTTGGAAGGGATAATCCCTTAGTGGAAGTCTTCTCCCACTGAAGAAGTGATATTTGAGTGGAGCTCTTAAAGATTAAGAAGGAAGTAGTCATAGATGTCAAGGAGTGTAGAGAAAACAATAGCTAATACAAAGAACTTCCAATGGGAAAGGATTACTCTGCTGAAGACACAGAGAGGAGACGATTGTAGAAGGTGTAGGTGGGGTAGCAGACAAGAACCAGAACATGTAGAGAGGTGTAGACCATAGGAAAGAATTCTCTCTCTGGGGTGTTTTAGAAGTTTTATAATATTCAACTCAAATATCATAACATATATATTATTTTTTAAAAACTATCACAGTAAGCACACTCAAACATGTTAAATTTTAAAATCTCAGAGACCCACTAATATGATATCTTGGGCTAAGTTAACTAGGTTTTGTGCAGAATTTAGAGCTTCTTTTCCCATTTCTGCGCGTACGGCTAAACTTCATGGAATTATATCATTATTTAGAAAGCTTTTTACTTGGAATTTTTTCTTCTTGGAATTCAGCCCTGTACACATCTTCTTGAATAAAGCAGCACAAATGAGCACACATACACTGCATTCAGTTAAATGCTAGGCAGGGCTCTAGGTGCTCAGAGTGTACTTTCAACACACAATGTGGTGTAGGTGGTCCAATAAAAAGTTACATGAAACACCAGAGCATCACCTTTTAAATTTTAGCACTTGTAGGTTTTGGATCCTCTAACACTTGTGTTTATAAGGAATATGGGCAGTAGTTAGATGTTGTGAGTGATTCAACTTAGAGTAGGAAAGACTCAATGCTCTTCAAAGCTTCTTAGTCAATTTAACGAGAGAATGTACAGCACTTTGCAAGGCAAGTCCTTCTCTTACTGTAACTTTCACATCTCTGTTCCCATGTGAGTGGAGGCTTACATAAGACTGCAAAACCCAAACAAGAAACAAAAAACTAAAGTAAATGGAGTGAAATAATTGTCATCTCAGATCTGAAATCCACTTATTTATTTCGTCAAAACTGCCTGAAGATTTTTTCATTTATTGATAGTAAAATAAACATAAAAAAACAGAACTTCTGAAACAATGGCATGCCAATTGCTTTAATGGGTTTAAAAACTGGGTTACTCCATAACACTTCCTTTGAGAAAAGGATTCATTGCTTAAAGAATTTAAAAACAAGGGAGCTTCACTTCCTTTTTCCCTATCACCTATTTGAATATTTTGGGGAAATTTTATCTTGGTTAACCTCAGTTGGCTCATCAACCAAACAGGGTTAATAATAGCTCAATGACAAGGAATTGAACCAAGTGCATGTTGACACTCCTGTTTAAAAATCAACAATTCTACAGTGCTGAGAAGGGAAACTTCTAGGACCTAGTATGTGGTAGTTGACTTCTCAATGATCAGAACTATGTCATCGTGTGAGGCCCACATAACTACAACACAGGCAAGCCAGAGTTCTTTCAGAAAAATGCAACTGTCAACATTAAGAGACAAGTAAGTGCTGTGATTCTGAGCTTCATTGAAAGAGTCACATTCAATCCACTGCTTCCTTGAAAACTGACTTTATTACCATGGCTCCAAGTTCTACAGAAGAAAAAAACCACAAAGTATGCACAAACCAGATGAACAGTCTGTGCTGATGACAGAAAAAAATAGAAGGGCATTGAGGTGCAGGGCAAGCCTGACAAAATGTCTTTTGTGTATCTCTTGGAAACATGGGTAAGACCTAGGTGCTAGAATCCACATCTTTGATTGGTGGCCTCCAGAGAGGCAGAATAGTGGCCAGTATCCTCCAGGCCAAGCAATGGAGCAGGAGTTGGTTTGGATTCAGGAGTCAATAAGGAACAGGGCAATTTTGCGATACAGCTTCTGGGGCAAGGGAGAAATATGCAGGGAGATTATTACCTTCTTTTACATTTCCCCTGACTGGAGACCAGAAAGGAAAGCAAACATGTTTTCCACTTGCCTGGAAAAGATTAAGAATTCATAGAATTGGGTGTTGTTTTTTTTTTTTTCCAGATTCCAACATTGATCATGAGATTTCAAGCACCTCATCCAAACTCTCTGTGACTGAGTTTTTTCCTTTTGTAACAAAGGGAATTAAAATGTCAACAATGTGATACCTGATATACATGTGTGAAAATGAATCTTTGGAACTCAAGTTTAGTGCTTCTATGATTTTTGTGAATTCCTGAAATTTTGAGTACCACTCATATAATTTCTTCCATAAAATGCAATGAAGTATAAATGAAAAATTGAAATCTACAACTTGTAGATACTTGGCAAGTGTTACAATATATATGAAGTTGAGAAGAGAAAAACAAAGCTTGGGAAGAATCTGAATTATGATTCAGTGAGTGAATGGTTCCAAGTACCATGGGTACCACTTGGTACCCAAGTGAGTTGTTCTCAGACTTTCAGCTTTCATGGATGAGCAAAAAGTTTTGTTTGCTTGTTTTTTTAACTAAGAGAGTAAGTTTTCCAGGATTTTATTTTAACAAAATAAAATCACTTAAAATAAAATACAACTACTCTACTATTTGGCATCATTTTTTAAAACAAGAATCACTTTAATAAAAAAATTTGAAAGCCATAGTCTCAGAATAAAAGAAAGTCTCTCCCAAGGCAGTACAGTTGGTTAACCAACACAAATATATGAAAATACAGAAAAATCCCAATATGCATTGATTAATGATAGTATTAAAAAGAATATGCAATTTTTGATGCTTGTTTAAAATTTGGATATCTGTATTTAACTTGCTCGCATAAAGTAGAACTAGAATATGCAACTTGATCTGGAACACCATTGTTAGAAGTCTATTTTCATGTCATGAGAATGAGAACAATGCCCTGAATGCTATTCCTTCAGTTAAGTTAGAATTTTATCTGAGACCTTAACTCAGCTTCAGACCCATGACATGGGTCTTGGTCATGAACAACCCTGCTTTACAGACCATGATGTTCCCAGCTCAATAGAATTAGAAATTAAGCCCCTTATATATAGAATCTAAAAAAAAGTAAAAAATGGTTCTGAAGAACCTAGGGGCAGGACAGGAATAAAGATGCAGATGTAGAGGAGAATGGACTTGAGGACACGGGGAGGGGGAAGGGTAAGATGGGATGAAGTGAGAGAGTGGCATGGACATATATACACTACCAAATGTAAAATAGATAGCTAGTGGGAAGCAGCTGCATAGCACAGGGAGATCAGCTCTATGCTTTGTGACCACCTAGAGGGATGGGACAGAGAGGATGGGAGAGAGATACAAGAGGGAGGAGATATGGAGATGTATGTATATGTATAGCTGCTTCACTTTGTTATAAAGCAGAAACTAACACACCATTGTAAAGCAATTATACTCCAATGAAGATGTTAAAAAAAAAAAAAGAAATTAAGCCCTTATGAGAAATTATTACTAATCCAATATTTCACAATGAGCCAATGAAGCCATAAAGACATTAAGTCATTCAAAGTAGCACTGTTCCTAAGTGGTATCTGATTCAAAACCAGTGATTTCTGGGATCCTAATTAATATAATCAATAATACCTAATAATAGCTAACGGTTTGATTATTTATTTTGGACAAGACATCATGTGAAATAGTTGACATTCATTATGTTATCAGATTGTCACAGTGATCCTATGAGATGAGTTCCATCCTTAGTCTCAATTTACAAAAGAAGAAATAGAAGCCCAGTGGTGAAATCCCATGTCCAGGGCCCAACAAAGGCTGCGTGGCACAACAGGAATTCGAACCAAGCAATCTGACTCCAGCCCTGCCCACTTTACCTCTGATACGTACCTCTGCATCTCAGATGCGTAATTTCAGTGATGATGGTGACTTCCATTTCTAAGGAAGTAATCATAGGCCTTGCTTCTACTAAAAAGGCTAGAAAAAATTAAAATGATAAGTTACCCCCCTCCCCCCAAATCATAATTTTAATTACATTGGCAAGCTGAGGGAGCAAAGAGGGCTGGATGAGCTAGAATTTAGAGAGGAGTCTTTCTTAGGTGAACTGAGATGGCCTAACATTTTCTTCCCTTGAGGGTGTTTGCCAATTCTGGACACAGGCTGAGGATTGGACTTGGCCTAAGCCAACAGCCCTCAGCAGGGGAAAGAGAAACCTGTGGGGTTTGACAGCCACAGGGGCAGGTAAAGCATATTGAAACCTAAGCTGAGTGCTGGGGAGGCATAGAGGCTGAGACTGGTCTGAAAAGGCAGAGTGAAATCTCCTTGTAGTTTCACAAGGAGATTGTCAGACACAAAGTCCCTATTAAAAGAAAAAAAAAAAAAAAAAAAGGAGGCTGCAACAAGCAAAAGAATCCTATAGGTTTTCCTCTCAAGACATTTGCCATATTTTAATGCTGTCTGGAGCAGGAGGCTAAAGAGATAAACTTCTGGGGGATAGAGGTAATTTCCTCAAAAAAAAGGGGAGATAAAATGGAATAATTTTTTTTAAATACTTGGTTAATCCAGCAGAAGGCAAGGGAAGAACAGTAAAGGGCAAAGAAACGGGACAAGTAGGAAACAAATAGTAAGATGTAAAGGTAAGCCCAATTTTATTAGTAACTAATATTCAATGTAAATTGGTGCTTCATTGCAATTCAAGGACAAAAACTGTCAGCCTAGACTTAAGGAAAAAAAAAAATCCAGTGATATGTTGTTTACGAAACACACTTAAAGTTAAAAGGAAGTTAGAAGTTGGAAGTAAAAAGACAGGAAAAGCTATACCACAAGAACACTGAAAGCAAGCTGGTGGGGCCACATTCATTGCAGACAGAAACAAGTTGACTTTAAGGCAAGGAGTATCATTAGAGGTTTCTTTTTAAAAGAGAGATTTTATAATGATCAAAGATTCAGTTCAACAAGAAGACATAACAATCCTAAATTTGTATACACCTAACAAAAGAGCTGCAAAACATACAAAGATCATGGCAGTGGGCAGGAACCAGAGTGGAAAAGAGGCAGTAACACCGTAAGAATATTTGCAGAAATAGACCTGTCTGGCCCTACAGTACATGTTCCTCTTACAATGCCAATACTGTACCTACTTCTCACCCTCAGCCTCGCAGGAGCTGTTATTATTGGCAATGTCAGCGGCAGCTGTGTTCACGTGGGCCATTGCATAGTTCTCCTTGCGATGCTGTGAAATGTGAAACTGGAGAGGCCGAAGGAAGTTGCCCCAAGCAAAAGCACATGCGCGCTAAGTCCTTCAGGTTTTATCTGTTTCGCTTGGATCAATAGTCCCCGGCTTAGAACTCTTTGCAGTTGAGGTGATAACCAGTAACGGCCTGTGTTTGCTTTGTGGAAGGATAAGTCTCATGTGAGCCTAACGTTTGGCACAGTTTGATTAGCATGTGCACAAATATCACACCTTCCATCCTCGGGCAAGGAGCTGATTAACAATCATGAATAAAAAGGCCGAAGGACCATAATTGTTTATGGTTTTGTGCAGACCGTTCTTGTTCCCTCTGAACTTTGCCCCTTTAAAAGGTTCTTAATCACGCCCAGAGATTTGCTATCTCCCCTCAATTTGAGGGTAATTTAAGACATAGGCGGTGTCAAGGCCAATCCTCGGCAAAATTATGAGGAAGGTGCTTTTGCACTGGCTCTGGAGTGGAAGGAAGCAGCTGACCCCCTTGGAGATATCCCCTCCAGCCACACCCCTTCCCAGATGACTACAGGTCTCATAGTATCTGCTCCTACATCCATTAAACCAGCCTTAAATTCCTTTCGTTCTATTTCTCTTCAGGTGTTTGTGACTCAAGATAACTTAGAATGTATGCCCCTAGAGCTATTTGATTCCTACTAAATGGAAAACCCAAACTAAAAAATGAAGCTTGAATAAAGTAGGTTTCAATAAAGTATGTCCTTGAAGTAGACACCAAGGACACTAAACTGGAAGATAGTGCGATGGATTCAAATCACAAAGGTCTTCGTACACCTGTAGGGGGGTTCACGGCAGATCTTGCCTCTTGTTTCCAGAGTCCTGTCACTTTTCCAGTCGCTACCCTCATCCCTGGATTTTATATCCTGCTGTTCATTCATTTGTTTAACTGACCCTTTGGGCACCTACTCTGTGCCAGGCTCTATGCCAGAGCCTGGGGTCAATCACAGAACAAGAGGATCTCATCCCTCAAGCCCACCATCTCGTGGGCAGACCGACTTAACTAAACAGCCCGTCGCAATATGCGGTATTCACAAGGGGCGAGGAAGGCATTGAGAAGGGTGCCTCTCCCATCCTGGAGTGTTTGGGAGAAGGCTTCAAGGTGAAGATTACACCTGAAAGAGAAATAAAAGAGCATGATTTAGCCAGAGGAGAAGGAGTTCAGGGAGGAGGGTATATCAGGTACTAGAGATTATGTAGATAAAAAGAACAGAAGCAAAATATTAGCATATTGTTTTGAGAAAAGTATGAGCCATTTGGAGTTGCTTGAGAATTAATGGCAGAATGAAGCTGAGGCAGTAGGCAGAGGTACTACACCATCATTATCATCGTCATCATCTTCATCCTCCCTCTCATCAACATTATCATCATCAAAGAAACTAACAAAACTGAAAGCTTACTATGTGCTACACACCGTTCTAAACACTTTCCAAGTTACAAGTCATTTAGAACAGATTGTGTAGGGTATTATATGCCCTACAAAACAGCTTAAAGTTTGACTTGTAAGAAAGATGGGAAGCCACTGAAAAATTAAGTGGAAGGGCTGGCTTTTAATTTTACATAGATCACACTGTTATATATGGTAAGAATGAGAAGAGGGAGAAACTGAAAACTGAGACACCAATAGAGAGGCAGCTAATATATTGAAGCCAAAGAGTAAGAAGTTCAGATTTGGGGCAAGAATAGTGGAGATACAGAGGAAGGGAGAGATTCAAGAAATACTTAGAAAGTAAAATTTTGATTTGATGATTGGATTTGGGCAGGTAATTGAGGGAAGAAGACAAGAACTACTTTATTGTCTATCAGGATAATAGCTTAGGATTCTAGGTCAATAGTGGATGCACTGTATTTGAATGACCAAAGAACATCCAGAGCATTGAAAGTTTTCATGACTCATGGTCTCAGTAATAAGGTTATTTGCTGAGAAGAGGTTGATAAGGTGCTTGGAGAGAGTGTTAAAATTTTGAAGGAGTCATTGAGGGAAATGGAAAAGAGCTGCCCAAAAGACTGATGGAGAGCATGAAGGCTCAGCAGGATTTGGGTTGGTGGGACTCATTTCCCCAGGTTTAGTAGCTGAGAAGACAGATCGTAACTTGGTTCCAAGGCTGATACTTCGCTGGGTAGGAAGGCAGAAGAATGGAGTATCTTCTGCTTCTCTTCTTTTCATCCCTACTCTCACTGAGTATCCAATGTCTTTATTTAGCTGAGCACATTTACAAGATAAAGAGACATACAAATATGGTCACATGGAGGTACTAGGGATGCAGTGTGGTATCGTGAAAGGGCCTAGGTTTCAAATGCTAACTCCATCACATGTTGTTAGCTGCTTGACCCTGATTCTAAGTTACAGAATCACTTTGAACAGCTGTTTCATCATTTACAAAAGAATTTTAAACGTTAAGTAAGCTTATATCCATACAGCCCCTAGTTCATAGTAGGCATCAGAAAATGAATGTTCCTCTTTTCTTTATCAACACCTCATGAGGGGATATCCCTTGTAAAACTGGACCCAGAGCAACCCAAACCTAGGAAATGACTTGTTTGTAGTTGAATTTCATCACGGCAGAACAATCCACTTGGAGTAACGAAGACCTATCTCCCATCCACTTGATTAACCAGGGAGAAGTGGGATGATCCTTTAAAAAAATAATTCCAACCCCAACCTTCCATCTTTTCAGGGTCTTGATTCAGTATGAGTGTCTATATTACTTGATGCACCGCTGAATACCACTATATCCACTCTCCACTTCCCAAAAAGGCTCAGACTGAATTAAGCCTGCGGCTGTCTACTAAAATCTCCAATCCAAATCTCTGGTTTAAAAAGACGAGTTTACAATTCTTAGAGATTATTTAACTCATATTTCTAATAAACCAGAGCTTCACATACTTCAGGGCAGGCAAGTCATTCCAAAGCAAAGCTTTTAATGAGTCAGTCCTCATAACTAATTACATAAAATGATTAAATAGAAGTCTCAAACCATCAGCATCCATCATTGTGCATTGTCAGTCATTGTTAGTGGAAGGGAGGACACGGCTAGTATTTTCCTGAATAAATCAAATTATTTATTTCCAATTTGTGAGACAGGAATTATCCAAAGTTCCTTCTCCCCTACCATCAATACCAAGGCAGACTATCTTGTGGATTCCATTCAACTGTGTGGTCAGTCCCCACGTGAGTCATGTCTATTTCTGCAAATGCTCTGAGTGCTTCACTGACTAAGAAAAAGAAGGACATTCTTGTGGGATCTTCTTTTCCGTGCCATTCAAGTGGCTGTTACCTGCTGTGGTTGTTGGCTGTTCTATTTTCCTTTGCTTTTTAGTGCCCAGGTTGAGTGCCTAATATCCACTAGGCTCTCAGAAGAGAGTTTCTTGAATTGAATCCTGACCTGCTTCAGGGGAAAAATGTTTTCACTGTTGCAGGAGGAAGTCCTCTTAAAAAATAGGAAGTGACCTGAGTTTATCTTGGTGCATTGGAGCCAAGGAAGAATTAAGTGAGATAATTGCAAATATATGAGATAATGGATATGCAGGGGCTTTTAAACTCTACAGAGCTCTACAGATATTGACAGTAATTATAAAGGTGGAATTATGCATAGGACAAGAGTGAAGCTAGGTGACCTTTATGCTACAAATATTTATTGAGTGTTTAGGATGTAGCTGGTACTATGCTGAGTATTGAGGATGTATCAGTCAATCAAATAAACAGAGTCTCAGCTTTTTGGAGGATCCTATAATTTAGGGTTTTTTCAAAGACATCTTTCCACTGTTCTCTGATCCTGGACTTTTCTATGACATCTGTACTGGGGATGGGGGGAGGAAGGGTTGACATAATGAAGAGGTAGGTGGCCCTTAATTTTGCGCCATTTGTGAATCCTTACACTTTTTGATCTCTCCCAAGATTGTGCCTGGTGGATTTATTGTCCTTTATGCACAAACAACATGGAACATTCCTTCCAGCCTGTTGCAGCAGAAGTAGGGCAATAAATGAGGGTAATCAGGAAAGGTAGGAGATGCTAGGTAAAGGAGAAATGGGAAACAAAGCAGAGCCACTGAGAAGGAAACAGTAGTGGTGATTAGAGGCAGAAAAGCCTGGAGTGTGGTGACTAGAAGAGCCCCCAAGAAGTGTCTTATCAAATCATTCCATTTACAAGATTGGCAAACTAAGGTTCAAAGGCAGTAACTCATCCAGAGCCACGCATTACACATACAAAATGGTCCACCTTTTTACCTGATGCTTAAATAGTTACATTTCTTTTTATGTACCTTGCCTTTAGTGAGGCTCTAACCATCTTGTATGGCATGGTGGTTAAGAGCCAGGGTGTTAGCTCCAGACTGTGAGTTCAATTCCCAGCTTTGCCACTTACTACCCTTAACCTTAGGGAAATCACTTAAACTATTTGCATCTCAGTTTCTTCATATCTAAATAGAGATAATCTTGGTATCAGGGGATTAAATTACTTAAAGTACAAAAACCTTAGAACAGTGCTTTAGAATATACTAAGTGCTGTGCAAGAGGTTATAGTATAAATATGTATACATGTATAATTTTAGTTGAGTCATCCCTGAAATATTGGTTAAATTAAGCGAACCATCTTAGTAAACAGAATTTATTTCTTCCTCATTTACTACTTGACTGTTCTGTTTTATCTGTTTTAAATGTTCAATATGTCATAGTGGTGTGTTTATTCAATATTCTTTAGAAAATGGGCTAGGCTTATATATACAAATCTGTTCAACAAATAGATGTTTATCCAGGATGGAGAAGCAATCCTCCAGGACATTTGCATCACTGCTCTCAGGACATGACTAACCACTCAAAAAAAATGTCTCCCCAAAGAGGTGCTAACTCAAACCAGGCAATGCCCATGAAATTAGGATGAAAGCTGGGATTCTGAACTCTTTGGAAAGCAATACAAGTGCTCACCTTACTCACATTCTCACCTCTTCTGGGACAAGCTAAGTTTTACTCAGAAGTGAACACTTCATTGCAGAATGGAGAGAATCACCAGGAATCTCTATGCAAAGAAAAACATCTCTTTTTATCTTTAGCCATTCAAATCTAGGACAATGAGTCCTCCTTCCTTCCCCTGCTGGAGGCACAGAATGACCACCTCTGCTGTTTAGTGGGAAAGAGGAAGGAAAGGGGGACTATCTCAATCTCTGGACAGCTGTCCTGCTGCCCTTCCTCCAAACCCCCATAGCCACCTTCTCTTGCACCCCCAGGACACTCTTGGCTGTGAAATTCAGTAACCACGAGATGAAGGGAGTGTTCGTGATTGAGAAAAAGTCAAGTGGTAACAACAAGAGCTGACGTTTATTGAATACTGAGAACACGCCAGGCACTGTTCTCAGCCATTCACATGCATAAACTCATGTCATTTATACAACAGCCCTTTATGGGGGCCACTGTAATTATCCACATTTTGCAGAGGAGGAAATTGAGACAAGGAAAGGCTCACTGGGAGAGAGTAGAGCTAGAATTCAACCCAGGTCAATGGACTCTGAAGCCAAAAAGATGGTTTGGGGACTGGTCCCAGTCCCTGACCTGTTTCCATCGTGTGATGAGATGAGTAGAAAAATTGCGAGTGAGCACTGGGAAATTTTATAGCCATCTGCCATTCACCAGACATCCAAGAGTGTGATCAGCAAATTCATCTGAGTGAACAAGGTATAAAGCAGTTCTGGTGTTGTTGAATTCGCATGGTAACGTACCTGTGATGTAGCCTGCATGCTGGTTATGCACAGTAGAACCACACACAGATCCATGACCGATTGGAAATTTAAAAACAAGTCCTTCACCAGAGATGATTTGATACCCACTGTTCTAAAGCATTACGTTCTATGGCCCCCAAAACCTCACTGCTTGCTGTGAAAGTAGTAAACCTGTGAGGTATGAATGTATACGGTGAAAGGAGCACCACGCTAGGAACCAGTAGATATTAAACAATGGGCATGATCAATAAATAAGTGATAATTGCATGTTAAAAATTAATAAGTGTCACAGGAAAACCTAAAGAGTAGAGCAGGGTAAGGGACTCAGGAGTTGGGGGAGGGGCCCGCTGTATTAAACAGGGAGATCATTAGGACAGTATGTGACCATTTTCCAGAGGCAGATAAGCCCGTTTGTAAATGTTTAACTTTGTCTTGGCTTCTCCCTGCCCCTCCCGTATGTCCTGGCTTTTCTGTTTTCTTTCTGAATCTGTTAACAGAGAATCATTGGAATTATCAAAGCATAACAAGGCAATTCATTCTGTGCCAACCAGGAAAGTCCAGTCCATCATCATATGTACTCAAAAGCTAAATTATGGGTTTGGAATAGATAATCTCTAAGATCTTTTCCAACTTTGAAATCCTCTGACTTTGGCTGAAAGAACTATTGTATACTGGTCTTAGGGAACTAAACCTTTATATCAAAAAGGCTCATTTATATGATCCATTAATTTATCCATTCATTTATTTAATATACACCTATTGATCATCTACTATGAGTCAGGCACGGTCCTAGGCATTGATGTTACAGGGATGCTTGTATAGACTGCCTTGAGAGTTTCAGAGTTCAGCATGAATGCTGGATGTATAAACAAACAAACAAAAATGACAATACGGGTCTTAAGTGCTACAGCACATGTCTGAACAGAGTGCTATGAGAAAAGAGATAAGGGAGTATGTAATTCCTCTGGGTAGCAAGAAAGGGAGTATCACTGACAGGCTGAGAGGTGGTGATATGCGCTCTAGGTTTTGAAGAATGATGAGGAGTTGGTCCTCTTGAGGACGGAGGAGGGAAACCAAATCAGGCAGGAAAATAGATGTGGAGACATTCAATAACGTGACAAGTTTAGGAAACAGAAAAATGGCTTGGTCTAATTGTAAGGTAGGATGCAATATGTGGACCATGATTGGTGAGACAGAGAACAGGGGAAGTCAGATATAAGAAATGAAGCTAAAAATACTTGTTTTTTTATCGATGTTGTATGAATATCTGTTTTTCCTAGTGTGTGATTTCATACACACACACAGTCATGATTTACCTTCTTTGGTCTTCTATGCCTCGTTAACAACAAGATGTGGAATCCCTGGGTCATTAAACTGTAACCTCCATGAGCGATTCACCATTTGAGTCCCAGTGCCTAGCACAGTGCCTGGCACATATAAGCGCTCAAACTTGGTTAAATGGATGAATGACCCAATAAATGAAAGAGTCAATTAATTATCATTAGTATCCTTTTCAGCTGTTTGCCATTTCTGGAAACTTTAGCTGTTTCCACAGCTTTGGATGAATGATTTGTCTGCATCCTCCTGACAAAGGAATTGAGCATGCATATAAATATATCAATACTTACACATATTTAGATAAGTAGATGTCAGAACATTCAAGAGTCATTGGTGGGGGCCCGCGTAAGCGAGAAACAGGCCTGACCAGAGAAAAGCTTGACTTTCAAATTATTTTTGGTGATTGAAGACCAGCTGTCTGTTTCTCGTCACTTTTCCCCACTTCTCCTTCTGTGAAATAGAACTATGTTATTCTGCTGTGATCACATGTTTGGATTTTATCTCTCAGTCACACTTAGAAAAGGAACGGGTTCCAGAATGAAGCACAGCAATCCTCTTCTTGGCATGAGGTGCTTGTGATGTTTCCAAAAGTACTCATTGTTCATAAAGGCTTTCTAGAAGCTCCTCCACACCCCCAGGATGACTTCATTCTTTTACATGGAAATTTTTGAAGTTCTTTTATTATAGAAATTTTCTAACATAAAAAAAAAAATACTTGAATGGACCCCTTCCTATCAAGGCACTCAGTTTCAACAATAATCATGACTTTGCCAGTGTCACCTCTCACCTATGAGTGCCTCCTCTAATTTTGGTTACTTCTTTGCTTGCTGGATTGGTTTAAAGCAAATCCCAGATGCCGTGTCATTTCATGTGTAAATGCTTCAGTATGCATTTCTGAATGATAAGGTCATGTTTTGTTTGTATGGTTTCCCTAACACCATGACAGTAATGCATCTAATGAAACTAACAACAGTCACTTAATTTCATATTCAAATTAAATACGAAATCACTTAATTTCATATTCAAATTTCTCTAATTATTTAGAAGATGTCTTTTTACAATTGATTTAGGTGCATCAGGACTAAACAAGATCCACGCATTGCATTTTTTTGTTGTTGTTTTAATATGGTAATCTTAAGCTATTTACTTGAACTATTTACTTTTTCTTTTCTTATCTCATGGCTAAAGGGCTGAAATCCTCAGAGAAGAATGAATAAAGCTGCCATAGTACAGCCTGCTGCAACAGCACTATTTTTTTCATAAAGATTTTCACTCAACGCTTGCTAATGGCAGTCCATAATATGTAAATGTGAAATGGAGTCAACATGTATTAAACACATAGGTCTTCACATTCTTCCTCCTAGGAATACAAATCAAGGGAGATACACTCAGGTGAATACTCAAAAGGGAATCACTATGATCCTCCTACTCTGGATTCACTTTAATTTTCCCTGTTAATTATTGCAATAATAACGCCATGTTATATTTTATAGAGTGCTTTAGAGTTTCCATAGTGCTTTCACACCTAATTCAACTTAATACAACCAAGAGTCCACTCTTTACAAAGAATACTTCATCTCCTGCAATTCTCCAAATGAGCCTGTGAAGGAAGACAGGGCAGTTATAATTCTTTTTTGACAGATGAGAAACAAATTCAGGAATATTAAACAACTGAAACCCCACAATCAGTCAGTGGACTTGAACTTTTGTTCCAGTCCAAGCAATATCAAGTCCAAAGAACTTTTGACCAAGTATGCCACACCTTAACTTAACATAGAAAAGCCCTAGACCAGCCTCTTGCAAAACACCCTCTAGCCAGCCACTATCTGGTGAAATGTTATTTATTCCCTTTAGGGCTTTCTCTAACTTGGTATCACCCTGGGTACCCATTTTCTAGGAAGATACATCCCCACATGCCTGTTCCAGGTTTAAAGTACCAGATGCCTTCCCCAAACCCAAGAAAATTATCACACAGACAAAGCAATGGCTTAAGTGTTCAGCAATCTATCCCACTAGCCCTAAGGGAAAATTTGTACACATTAGGTTAAAACATTCATGGTAGAAATATTTAATGCTAAGTCATACCCAGTTTTCCCCTCTTTCTATGAACATGGAAAGATTACACTTTCCCACCAACCCCTTTTTATAGTCAGCGGGGCTATGTGATGACTCTGGTTCATGGTTCTGAAGAGAAGTGCTATGTGTCCCTTCCAGATCACCTTAGTTAAAGTTTAATACAAGACCCTCCAGCATATTATTCCTCTGACTCAGCAGTTGTGGAGGTAGGTTCATACTGAAATGGCAGCACCAAAAATCAAAGCATGCTGGGATCACAAAGAATGAAGGACTGCTACTAAAGACAGTCACCCTGGACTTGCAGTATGTTACATGTGAGCAGGAAATAAACTTTTGGTGAAGCCACTGAAATTTTGGCATTGTTTGTTACTGCAGCCTATCTTAACCTATCCTTACAGATAGAGGACTCCTTCCTCAAGGTAGTTTACTTCTTATCTACTGAAAAAATTGACATAAAAAACATACAATTCAACAATGGCTACAGGATGTAGGGTTGCTCCTGGGGTTGAGTAATACACAACTGGCAAACCATAAGCAACAGCCCTGACAGCAAATTTACGAATTTACTCCAGAGTGTCTGGAGTCCAGTAGATAGGGCGAAGACAAGAAGACCTGATAACCATGAGGTATAAGTTTTGATGGGAAAACAGGAGACAAATCATGCAGAGAAATACAGACCAGTTAAAGGCCTGGGGCTTTATCACAAGGGCAATAGGAAGCCACTGAAGTATTTTAAGTGGAGTGAATAGTATGGTCAGATTTTGGTCTTTTAAAGGATCAATCTGGCCATAGTAAAATAGGAAGTTTGGAGAACAGTTGGAAAACCATTGAGGTAATCCAGGTGAGAACATAATGACAGATTAGATTAGGAATAAGGAGAAGTAAAATTATTTGGGAAATGTTTAAGAAATAGACATAGAATGGTCAAACTTCCCAGTTTTCCCAGAACAGACTTTCAGTGTTGAGACTGGGACAATTCTGGGCAAATATAGATGAATTTGTCACCCTAGACAGACACATAAGAGCTTCATGACTGACTAGGTAGAGAAGTTTAGGAAGAGGATTGTGTCACCTTGGATAATTGAATGGATGGTGGTGCCATTTATTGAGATAGAAAATAATGGATAAAAAACAGATATGAGAGGAGAGAGAAGACAGTAAGTTGAGTTTAAGATACAAGACCAAATAAAGATGTCAAACAAGCAATTGAACAAGCAGGTAAACCTGGTATATTTTGATTAATTACAGCTAGCAGTAGAGTACCATCTATGTGCAAGGAACTGTTATAGTTAGCATATGTTAACTCACTTACTCTTCTCAGCAGCCAATGTTATATTTCTATTTCATACTAACAAAGGCAAAGAAGTTACTCTAGGCAACACTATTTGAAATGAAGGAACTGGATTGAAACTCAAATTAACCTGGATTTGAAAGTGGCTTTTCCTGTTTCTTAGTTGTATAACCTTGAGTTTTATCAACTCAGCCTTTAAAAAATGGATGACATGCTGGGAACAGGCTATCAGGGTTGGGAGGAGGGAAAATACCCATTCGATGCCAACCCAGAAGAGGTTAATCTTATAATCAAAGTTATTGTTAGAAGCTAGAATAAAAGTAAGGTGTGCAAGGTTCAGAAAAGCAAACTATAGGTCAAATGCATAGGAGAAATGCAGAATCCAGGTATTTGTTCAAAGGAGACAATACAGCATCGAAGTCAGGTGGTATGGTTTCTGGAGTTGAATTTCTGGGATTCAAACTTTGACTTCACCATTTACTAGTTGTTTGTTGAGTAACATACGTTCTTTCAATGGAATGTTCTTAGCTGAAAAATGGTAATAATTATGGTAGTTCCTACCCACCCAACTCACCCACTGATCAGGTCAAGGACTGAACAAGATAATTTATGTAAAGAACATAACATTATGAGTCTGGCAGTGTCTAGACAGGAAACAGGTATCACTTTAGATATTTCAATAAAGAGAATTTAACACTTGGTATTAGCTACATCAGTGATGACAAGTCAGAGAAGTGGAATATGGGACAATGAGACAACTCAGAGATGCACAGCGTAGGAAGCCAGTACCACTGCTAAGAGTGAAGGGACACTGTGAAACTTACCACAGCACAGAAGCCAAGGCTACCGATGGCAGCCAGAATGATGGGGATTGTACAGTGAGAAATGGGAGCTTAAAGGAAGGGGCTGTCCGCTGTTGCCAATCACTAAAGGGTGGGCAAATACACTGACGTTTCCCACTAGCACCTACTATTAGCCAAACTTACTTCTCGGTAGTACAGAGAAGGATGGATCTGGGTGAAGAACAGATCTGGGAGCAGACAGCATGGTACCTGACACATAGTGAAAGCTTTAAAAAATGTTAGCTCCTGGGAGTTCCTTGGTGTCCAAGGACTCTGCAGTTAGGACCCGGTGCTTTCGCTACTGTGGCCTGGGTTCAATCCCTGGTCGGGGAATTAAGATCCCATGAGCCTCGCGGCGTGGCCAAAAAATTTAAAAATAAAAAACCTATTTCATTAAAAAAACAAGTTAGCTCCTATTAAATACCTAGGTAGCTATCATGTGGGTAAGACATATAATGAAATATTGATTATTTCTAGGACATCTGGAGTCTCCAAGCTTATCAACTCTAATCATAAATAGTTTCTTCATTTACTTCAATATGAGCAAAATAATATTTTTTTTTAATGTGCCATGTTGTGAAAAAGATTAGGAAGTACTTCTCTATACATTGATGACTCTCAAATTTAAGTCTCTCCCCTGATATTTTCTCTGAGTTCCAGGTATATAGATCCAGATACCTACCTGACATCTCCACGTGCACACTAATGGGCAGCTCAAACTTAATCTGTCTAAACCAGAGCTCTTGACTTCTACCTCTTACTGAAATTTTCTTCTCTTCCAGTGTTTCCTCGCACCTCAGGAATAGCTCTAATCTCTATCCATTTGTTCCGGCCAAAATTCTTGGAATCATTCTTGATCTCTTTCTTCCTCTCGCATCTCACATCTATTTCATCAGGGACTCCTGTTGGTTTTGCTAGAAAATATATCCTTAATCCAACCATTTCTCACCAATTCCACTGCTAGTGACCCAGTCAAGTGACTGCCCTCCATTTCCTAGACCGTAGCAAGAACTTTATAACTTGTCTTCCTGCTTCCACTTTCTGTCTCTCCACACCTCATTCTTCCTACCGCTGAGTGATCCATTTAACATGCAATTCAGATCAGGCCATTCTTTTACTGCTCAAAATTCTCAAGATGCTTCTATCACTGACGGAGTTAAGAAAACATCTGTACTGCGGCCTCCAGGGTTCTCCATCAGTTGTCCTCGAGCCTGTGTTTTAAAAAACACAAAGCCTGAAATCAATCCAAGACTTACTGAATCAGGTCAGAACCCTGGGCTACACCTCCAGCCTCATTCACACCCACTCTGCCCCTTTTTATGTTCTGCTGGCCTTATAACTTTTCTCAAACACACCAAGCATAGGCTTCCCAATTCACTTTGTTTTCACTGCCTTCCACCTTGAATAGCTTCTCCCACGTGTTTGTACTCTTGCTCCCTTAGCTCGTTGAGTATCTGCTCAGCCATGGCCTCCTCTTAGCCATCTTGTCTATCTTGTTTATTTAATTGATATGTTTATTGTCATCTCCTTCTCCTGGACTATAAGCTCCATGAGAACAGAAAATGTCTCTGTCTTGTTCATCCCTGTGTTTTCCAGCACATAGTAGGTATTCAATACATTTTTGTTAAATGGAAGAAATATCCACATGTAGTTAGACCTGGGGCCCCAAGGATCTAGTCTTCAAAGACACAGGGATGCAGACACAGGGAAAAAAAGAGAGAAGTAAATACCTAAAACTTATGTATATAAATTAGAACATTATCTCAGGCAAGGCAGAGGTCCAGTCACTGGAACTGAAGACCTTAGGTAGGACAGGACTAAGAGGAAGAAGAACTCAGGGCTGTATCCTGAGAGGGACTCCTGTGAACCTATTTTAAGCCCCTGGAATAAAGATAACTTTGGGGACTTCCCTGGTGACACAGTGGTTATGAATCCGCCTGCCAATGCAGGGGACATGGGTTTGATCCCTGGTCTGGGAAGATCCCACATGCTGTGGAGCAACTAAGCCCGTGCACCACAACTACTGAGCCTGAATGCCACAACTACTGAAGCCCACACACCTAGAGCCTGTGCTCCACAACAAGAAAAGCCACAGCAATGAGAAGCCCGCGCACCACAACGAAGAGTAGCCCCCGCTCGGCGCAACCAGAGAAAGCCCATGGGCAGCAATGAAGACCCAACGCAGCCAAAAATAAATAAATAAAATAAATAACTTTATATATATAAAAAAAAAAAAGATAACTTTGGTGCTTGAGCCTGAGACTGAGCAGAGCCTTCTGATGGACGACAAGAGGCTCCACCAGAGAGAAGAAGCCTGGTAGGAGGAGCACACTTTCAGACCATTGCTAGACAGAGTGTGAAATGCCATGTACATCTTTGACTTTTCTTCATATGCAGAGCTCTGTGACTCAGTCTTGTAGTATTTTCTTTATTTCATACATAAACATTTTGCTGCAAGATCTCAGTAAGGTTGTGTATAAAGATGACAGGAAGTATCCAGCTCTGTTAATTGTGCATCTTAGTGTGGCATAAGGACATTTGTCACTCCGGTGCACTTCTCTGTGCTTCCCACCCGAGAAATTTCAGGAAATCCAGTTAATCTTCTGGGAAATTAAGCAGCAGTAAGATTCTGTAGTCGTCCTAGTCTAGACTCTGATATTGATCATGGAACAGACAAATTGGAGAAATGAAGTAAAGTGGCCTTCTTATGTCTTAGACTTAAGTGCAAATACTCAGTGGAGAGTGACCTTTAACAAATGCAAATCTACTTTAAAAAGCATCACGTCTGTGACTCTTCAAAGTGTGTGCTAATGGTCAGCTAGATGTTCCCCTCTCAACTTCCTCTGATTCATTTAGGAAAACTCCTGAGAGCCCACTAAAGGGTTTTATATGTTTCTCATTGATGTTTGCTTTTCAAATGTTTGTCAAGTTCAGGCATTTGTATTGGTCCTATTAGTGTTTAAAGGATTCAAGCAGAGAAAATGACCCACAATAAATGGACCAAAATAGAGACTCCTAAAGACTATGTATGCTAAGCCCAACATGTTATAGCCCCAGGAAATTTGAGTTCCCCCAAAACTGAGGTGTCAAAATGGCAGATGGGTTAAGCACCTGGACTTTGAATCTTAGCCCTGCCATGTACTCGTTGTACCTCATTGACCCTTTTATTTAAATTCTATACATAGGAAATAATGCCACATCTACCTCACAGGTGTTATCTAAACATCTAGCATGTAGGCATTCAACAAACAATAGTTATTTAATTAGAAATACTTATCAAACACCTGGTTCTAAATAAATCTAATATGTTCTATATCGAGACCACAGAACAATAATTACTGAAATGTATGAATCATTATTTACTTATCATTTTACTGCCAGTGCTAACCATTAAATTGGAGTCCTTCTCACTTGACTATGGTTTTAAGGCTTACAATAAATCACAGATATAAAGTATTAGAGTTGTAAAGACCTAAGAAGCTTAGGGATCCTCAATCTAACCACCCACAGAATGTTAACACTGTTTCTTTAGCAAACTTGGTCAATGATAATCCTGTAATTACATGCAAAACCATACTGAGAGCCCAACAGACACCCAGACAAATTATTACATGATAAGGAACTGAAGGTAGACTTTTATTCCCTCAGAACAGATGAAAAGTACCTCCTTATGACTTCCATATACAAGCTGGAACCTCACCACCAGGAACCACTCAGAACACAGATTCTCTACAACATCTTACAGAAAGACCCGAACGAATTTTTTGGACAGTGCAATATTTGAGGACAGATTTCTCTTTCTCTGTGGTCTTCTTTACTCTTGAAAAAGGTCCTTCATTTCCTAAAGCCAATCTTTATGATTTCTAGACCAGTTCTACTCTTACCCCACACCACCTACCATACTGGATGCTCACACTTGCACTTGCTCAAATTCATTGATGTCTCTTAGGCAGAATTGCCAACAGTATCCTCAGTTGTGGTGGGAAGATGTGTAAGATGGCCATCCATTCAATGTATTTCCATTAATAGGATTCATGGCATCATCCTAAATGTTGGACTTTAATTTTCTAATTCACCTCTTCGGTTTCTTCCAAAATTTTAATTTTTAAGGAAATTTTGAATTGTATAACCTTTATATTTCATATTTCTCCCTTCTATGGCATCTCCTAAATAACAGACAAAACTATTAAATAGTTTTTAGTCTTTACTCTCTGCTTGAGACACTTCTCCCCTGTAACACTGAGCCACTATTAATATTCTTCAAGTATAGCCACTCAAATTTATTCCACAAGTCATCTGCCAATAATGTCATCCTGGGCCACACTTGTCAAAACTTCATCCATGGGGACATCAGAAGACACTTCACCAGAATTTTTTCCAAAGCATTATTCAAGTGAAAAGATATTTGGATTGTATTTTTGGTTGAATTGTCATGTAACAGTCCTATATTCTCAGAATTTAATACTCATAAATCTTGGAGTCTTAGAAAAGTATTTTTATAGATTGCAACTTGGAATTCTCAAACAAATCCCATCCTAGGTGTTAAGGTAGATTAGATCAAAAGTTCTTAACGAATCCATGCATGCATGGACCTCAAAAATTATAGTTCTCCGAGGATCATAGGCAACATATTAAATTACGTGCATATGTGTATTTTTCTTGGAATAAAGTCTCCAGCTTAGAAGAGTCCTATACACAAAAATTACCATTGAACAAGATTAAGTCTAATTAAAAATGCCCCAAATTTAAGCCTGTCTTATTCCCACTATATTTTCTATTTGTGCTCTGCAGCAAGACACTTGCTATCCCACTTTCATTCTCCATTCCTTCCTGACGGCCCAAGATAGCCAAATGCACTCTGCTTACGCCTACAAGGATTACTGTGTTTTGAAACAGTGGCACATTTTCACATGGACACCTTCAAAGATTGAATTTAACATAAATAAAACTTTCCTGAGGCAATCACAACTTCTTCCTGTGAATTAGTCTTCTGATATCTAGTGTTTATGAGAAGAAGGCATTTTTTTTGTTGTTGAACATGAATCATGAGGACAAGAATGAAGATATGTGGAGGATTTTTTTTAGAAAATAGGGGAAACTAAGTGAACTGATTCTGGCTGGGGTGCAATAAGCAATGGTTTAGTAAGCATCACATGCATAAGATCTCTTTGATTAGCAAATGCTCAAAGCCCATTCAATTTGGCTCGTATAAGAGTGGGGTTCACACACAGCTGGACCCAGGAACTAGAGTGGGGTCACTGAGAATCATATTCTTTCTTTTTCCCTTTATAGCTCTTCTGCCTCCTATAGTGCCTTTATTCTCAGGCAGGCTCTTCTAATTTGGAGGGCAAGATGGCTTTAGGTTCATATTTTACCAGATTAGCACCTTCAGTGAGAATGGAAAATCTCTTTCCTGATAGTTACAGGAAAAGTTGCAGGTATTTCTCTCACTGCCCTGTTGGGATCACATGCTTATCTCTAAAGCAGGGGTAGCCAGAAGGATACAGTCCTCTCATTAGCCAAGTTTGGATCAGGTCCCTACTCCAAGACTCAGGATTAGTTTCATCCCCACCCAAACTGCATGGACAGAGTATGGGAAAACATGACTCCCAAAGGAAAATTGGAATGTCATAACCAAGAAGATGAATGGACGCTTGGGAGAAAATGCAAAAATGGTCACCAAAATGCATAATGCTTAAATAAGGGCACTGAACTTGGTTTTCTATAAGGTCTCTTCCAACTTTGTCTATGTCTCTGCTTTTCATTTCTTCAAAATTGTGTGTTAATTTTTACAAACATGATAATTAGTCACTCTTTGTGATTAACTGTACTTAATAACAGCTACAGTTTAATGTTTCAGTATAATAAAATGGAAAACCATTTCATTCTCTTTTTCCTATTATTAGTCTCTTCTATATAGGCATTTTTCCACACCTAGTGGCATTATATCCTAACTGCAAGAAAAGTAGCTAGGAGTGATGTAAACCCTATTGTGAGCACTGGCTCCACAAACTCAAAGCTGTAAAGTGACCACAAACCACATAGGGGCAATAAAGTTGGCCCCTTCTTTCTATTCAGGGATACTGTGAGAATAAATGTTTGTAAACTCTTTAAACTCTTCAGAGAAAAGTGCTATATAAATCCAAGTGATTATTCATACCATTATCCAACACAAATTGAACCTCCATCCCTTGGAGACTGTTTCATTGCTAATTTCACTGACAGCAGTTGATAAAGTTGACATTTGGTTTTAATGGCACTGGCTAATAAGCTGTCAGAAGGTTTCACAATCTTATCAAGTAATATATTACATTACAAATATTAAAAATTACTCTTGGAATTAACATAATCTACTTTGGACACTCCATTGAATTAATCTGATAGGATATGCCAAGTTTTGTTCTTTCCTTGTTACCCTAGGGAGACTTACATAGTCATTGGATATGGGGATGAATGTTTATAGAGTTCTGTACATTTGTGCGTGTGTGTGTTTGCTGCATATGTACTTCTGATGATGAATACTCAGCCTGCATCAGAGTAACTGGTATTTTGGCTTGATGCTTTGAACTTTTGAAAATACACACAAACCTGCAGTGCCTGGTTCTGCTCAGATCCCTGTATAGCTTTCAGTTTTTGAGACTACTCCAATCGTTATTATGGAAAGAGAGTAGCATTTAGAAAAAAAACTGGAGATGAAATCACAATAATTGCTTCTATTTATTGAGAGTCTCCTCTGGATTAGTGCTTTTAATAATTATTCATTTTATCCTTGCTACAGCCCTTTAAAGATAATTTTATCAATTTAAACTCATACTTTCAAGTGACAGAAAACCCAGCTCAGACTGGCTCAAACGAGAAAGAAAATTTATTAACTTGCCTGCAAATTCAGGGCAGAATCCAAGAGCCGTAGACATGGTTCAACCAAGGTCTCAAATGATATCCCTGGGATCTTTTTCTCCATCTTCATCTTCTAGATAGACTCTGTTCTCAGAGTCCTCCTGGTGAATGTTAGCTCTTAGCTCAAACTCACAAATATAGCACCCAATCCAGCAGACAAGAGAATCTATTTGTTCCATCAGCTCAGAAAATATCTACCAGAATTCAATTTTCCTGGTTCCGATTGGCCAGACTTAGATCATGTGACCAGCTCTAAGCCAATCATCAAAGCCTGAGGGATGACTGCTCTAGATTTTACTGATTGGCTTAGCCTTAACCTATGTCACCTGTTTGTACCCTGGAGGGGACAGACAGAGACAAATTCATTCAAAACCCAAGAACCAAGAGTGGGGTGGAATCGTACCATGAAAACAAAATTGTGATATTGTTGCCATAACAGTGGAATGGTGGGAAAGAATGGATACAAGGTAGCAATATCAATAAATATCCATTACAGATTGACACTGTCTTCGTTTTACCCAGGAGGAAACAGAGGCTCAGAGAAGCTAAGTGACCTACATGATATCATACATCTAATGAATGACAGGGTCAGAATCTGAAACAAAGCCCCTGTGTCTTAAAGTTAATGTTCACTGTTGTCTTCTGAGACACAGTGAAGTGATAGCCTATATGGGAAGCAGCATATCTTACTGAGCCTGAGAAAGTCAGATCCCAGGTGTCCACTTTCTTTGGGATAGAGAGAGCTAGAAAGCGGTGCCATCTGTAGTGCTGTTCATCTACACTGTATGCCAACCATGAAGCTAGTTCAGAAGGAGAATCAAAGAATTTGCATTCAGTGGAGTGGGAGGAAATTGGCATTAAATGCTCTGTTCAAATTCCTGTAACCTCCACCTTCCAGGGATGACTGGGCAGGTGGTGTATACACTATACTGCTATAGAAAAAAGTTATTTTCAGGAATGCCTTTCATCAGGAATACATTTTTCACATCCCTTAGCATATTGAGAATGTTCAAAAAGGCCTCATAATCACTATCAGCAAAGTATATTGTAATTACCCATCCTTAAACAGACCAAGGGACTTTGGTAATGAACTCATTCAAATCTCTTAATGCGCACGGATTTGTACTACAACTGTCTTTACCCCCGGGGGCTAATATATGTGATAGTTCTTTGTAAAATATAGAGTCTTCTACACATGAATGTGATTATCATTCCTGTTTCTAAGATTACAACTTTAGACCCCCAAAGATGATGCTATAAACAAATATGTGTAAGATAAAGTAAGCAAAAACAAATTAACTGAATTCAAGTCATTTAATAATATTAGTGTTGGGAATGGAATAATGTCCAATAATTATACCAATGCTAATAAGAACTTTACAGAACAGAATAGTATGAATTTATGTAGATTTAGGACTGAACATTCAAAGGTATGTTATAAACAAATATCTGAAGCACATTTCTGATTAAAAGGTTAGATGAACAGAAAAAGTGGTCAGTGGGGTGGTTAGTGAAGAGAGGATGGGTATTGAAAGCAGTAGCTATGTTGTTACTAATTTGACTAATACCTAGATGATATAGCTGTTGCTGACTCTCCCAGTGGCAAATCCATTCTGACTAACTTCCTGTCAGCCAAGCCAGCCAAGGTCTCTCTTCTATGGTGACTTCACTGTGCCATAGCGGATTTGCAGGCAAACTCTGTCTCCAGCTAAAACAGAGAAGGCTGACTGTTCTCTCTTGTAGGACCTTAATGTCAGTCCAGTGAAATCTAAAGAAATAATCTGATGTGATTAGAACACATAATTAGAAACTGATATAGCAGGGACTTTTATATTTAATTATTCATACGTTTACTCAGTAAACATTATTTGAGCAGCTAGGAAGCATTGACACCATGCTGTGTTGTGGTGAGTTCTGGAAAGCCCTGAGGTGTGGACATTGCTGCTCTAGTATGCATGAGATTATGTTAAAGAAAGACGTGTTTTTTTAAATCAATATCTGATAAGTGCTTTGATAGACATAGGAACAGAGAAAGATGGGGACATGGAGAAGGGAACAGTTTGGCTGCACAGGAAATAAACAGGTTTGGCCTGCCTTGACTTTCTTTCAGGATGAATCATAGTTTGCCACTTAAATAGACTACTTGGACTAAACCTCTCACTTATTCTAATTTTCAGTACACCCCACTGCTTCCAACCCAATTTTGCTGAGCTCTCTAAATTCCTGACACACTACTATCTACTGACTCTTCTTACTTCCTCAGATACCATGAGGTGATGGAATGAATTGAGCCTGATAGTCTTGGGCTTGACTTTTGTTCGTGTCACTACCTATATACCCTTGAGCCAAAAGACTAAACCTCTCTTTAGTAGTTCTCAGACTTCCCCGGTGGCACAGTGGTTAAGAATCTGCCTGCCAGTGCAGGGGACACGGGTTCAAGCCCTGGTCCGGGATGAGAAAGCCCACGTGCAGAAACGAAGACCCAAAGCAGCCATAAATAAATACATAAATAAATAAAAATCCCTTTAAAAAAAAACTCTCTTTAGTAGTTCTGCATCAAATGAGCCTTCCAGGAATGGATGTTGAGACAGAGTTACACGTGCAAGAGGCTTATGGAATGGGTGGTGGGAAGAAGCCTGTGAATGGTAAAAAGGGGGAGGAAATAGGACAGGGCAGGGAGAGCCTCAGACTGCAATGCAGATCTGACACAGTCTCAGCCAACCCCTCAGAGAGCACCAGAGCAAAGACTACCTGTTAGAGCAAGGGCATCCCTCCACAAGCCACCATTGGGCAAAAATGGTTAGGTCCTAATGCCCCAGGAGTACAGCCTTGCTCAATTGCCCTGGCCAATCCAAGGGTTCTATAGCTAGAGTATGTCATCTGACTTCACTCCCCACAAATAAACAGCAAGTTCTTGGCTGAAGAGCTATCTCAGCCCTGCACCTCAGTGGTGGCCACCGATTCTCAAAGACTTGCTATAGCGCCACCTTCTCTCTAGTGATCACTGAGTTAGCATATGGATGGTTATGCTTCCCAATGACTGGAAATTTGACTCTAAATCTATCAATAACCCATAAGACAGGTTAAGCAACCTCAACTACTCCATATTTTAAACAGCTGAAATTAGTTAAGGTGTCAAAAAAAAAAAAAAGAACTATGACCACCAAATGTCATTTGTTTGTACGCACAGACACAAAATGATCCTAGTTTTCACAACAAGCTATTATTTTGAGACCTGTGTAGGCAATCATGAGAATGTTTATTGTGTGAATAAATTACAGCTTATCATATCACATAGTGGAGAGAGACAGGGCAACAGCAGGCAATAGTGGAGAAGGAATGTATTTACAGTCAAAGCTAGGTTTGAATCCCAAACCTGCCATGAAAGGCTATATGTCTTCAGGAAAAATTACATAGTTTATTTGAACCCCAGTGTTCCTCACCTGTAAAATAGAGTTAATAATACACATCTCACAGCCTGTGCATATAGTGGAAGAACCTCTATGATGGATTAAACAAGCATGTGTTGATTCCTAAGGACCCCTGGTTGTTCCCGACTGTTCTGCAGCCATTTTCTACCTAACGATGCTCAGAAGGAAGACATCGCTGTCAAGCTCTGAGTTCCGAAATAAAGTGTTGTTTGCTTAAGTCTACAGGGAGATAATAACCTTGAAACCCAGACTGATTCAAGAAAAAGAAAACGGTGTCTCAGAACTCCCACAGTTGTTGTTTTTTTTTTTTTCTTGCTTTTTCTCTCTCTTATTTATGTCTTTAATATGGAAGGAACTGGAACTTGGAAGAGTCACTGTATGGAAATCACAGAGAGGGGAGAATAAAGGATAAGACGTGGGGGAAGCCACACTTTAAAAGGAGAAGAAATGTTCTCCTGATTACACAAAGTAACTTGGAAAAATTTAGAATGAATGAGACCAGATGCTCCCTGGCTCCCTAAGAAGGCAGGTAGGACAATCCACCCATGCCAGGACTGGGTGCAGTGACTGAACCTCAGGATTGTAAGTAGGGATCCAAAGACACAAGGCCCAGAGATGGTATTGTCTCTCTATAGTTACTACCTCCAAGGTCCAGCATGATCCCTTGTGGATTTTTAGCTTTACCCACAACTTTATAAGTTCTAACTTAATTAGACTCTACTTACATTATCCTAATTTCCACATACCATCTGTTTTCTGCTGGGAATACTGCTTTTACAGATGTTAATATCATAATGTCCGAAGATCACACCTACCTAGGAAGATTATAGAAACCAAATGCTTTTCTTAGACCATGAGATAACAAAGAGGTTAGAATTGTTTTGGGAAATAGAAATGCATACTGAAATATCCTAGTTTCTTTGTCAGACCGAGTTCTGACAAATATGACAGAACTTTTTAACTAAAAAAAATAAAAGTCATATTCATTTTCAAATTCAAAGTTAAAAAAAAATAATAATTTCTTTAAAAATAGGTTTCTTTTCCTGTTTCCTTCCCAAATAATTCAATGCAAAATGATTCGGTGGGGCTGAGTAAGGCAGGTGTCTGTGGGTGGAAGAGGCAGATCAAGGTAGCCCAGCACAGGAGTTAGAGTCTGAGCAGAGGAAGGAGGGTATCTGCCTGGCAGGGCCGCCCAGCACAGAGGATGGGAGCCCAGTCAGGTGTTGGAGGGCACCCCAGGGGAGGGGCAGCCTGCCAAGGATGTCAGAGTCTGACTGGCCTCTGGAAGGCATTTGTGTGGGAGTGTTACCCTGCGGGGTTCCTGGAGCCTGAACAGGGTAAGAGGAACCTACACGTAGCGGGATGGTGATATGGGCAGTCAGGTATAGGATGTCAGAGCCCAGGAAGGGTGAGGAAACACTGATGTTGAGGGTATCCCAGCACAGTGTCAGAGCCTGAGAAGGCAGGGTAGGGTTTCTACGTGGGGAAAGAGGTTGGCCCAATGCAGGGCACCAGAGCCTGGGCATGGGGAAGAAGGTATCCATACAGGGGAATGGTAGCAGCAACCCAGCCTGGGAGGTTGGAGCTCAAGCAAGGAGAGGAAGGCATCTATGCAGCAGAGAGAGGAATAGCAAAGTAGGCAGAGAGGTGTGTCATAACCTGGGCAGGTGAGGAGGGTCCCCAGGAGGGATTGGGGCTTGGCTGTGACAGGGGTCCACTGGAGGGTATGAGAGCCCAAGCAGGGTGAACAGATGATCTTTGCAAAAGTGAAGGGTGGCCCTTGTGGCAAGGGATGGTTTACATGCAGAGAGAATGATCAAATAAGTAAATGCATTAAGGGTAATGGATTCGGGATTCTCACTATTAAGAAAGAGAGTTCTAAATATAAAAAGAGAGGAAACCAGAATGAACCCTGGAGTGTCAAATTGGAATTGGAGGTGCCGATATAATCTCATGGTTTTTAATATGTAAATAGATGAGCACAGCAATGAGGATGATGTAAATGTGTATGTGTGTATATCCAGAGTATGTGCATATATTCCCTAGCTCTGTCCACAGAAAGGACCTAAGAGCTGAGTCATCCCAATAGCAATGATCAAACATAGCAGTTGCATCTTGGTTTCTAAATAGTACTGTTTGCCAGTAAAAGGAGTCAGAGTTACTTGGAGAAATGGCTGAATCTAGGGCTGAGACAGGGACGGTACAGAATGAGCCTGGAGCACCTTTTTTGGCCAGTATAAAGAAGTATGCAAAGATGGATGGGGACATATCAAGAGGACTCGTGTGCCAACCTAGAAGGGCTCCCATTTGTCAAATCACAGACAATTAGAGCATCAAAAAATAATAAGAGTAATGGACTATGACCTATTGAACAAAAGAAGAACCCAAGTGTCTACACTGATATAAATATATCAATGAATAAATTGAAAGGTTGATGAATAATGGGATATTTACATAGTTTCATACATAATACCTCCCTTCAAAACACTCATTAACCAGAAAGGAAAGAGGAATAATTTTACAATGGAGAAGACCGATAGAGTCCACTTAATCAAGTGGTCAATGTTAATATCCCTAGTAACAAGACAAGTGGAAATGATGTGTGACCTGACAGGAATCAAGAAGAAGGACACAGCACCACTTCAATGGTATTCCTACCAAAGGTGCATATCATGAATCTACTGACAAAGAAACAGCAGACCAACCCATATCAAGGGACGTACTACAAAATAACTGGCCGGTAACATTTCAAAAATATCAAGGTCATTAAAGTGCAAGGAAGACTGAGACATTGTTCCAAGCTGAAATAAACTAGAGACATGCTATCTAAAAACAACTATTGTAGAACACTTGGAGAAACTTAATTGGGGCTTGAGGATTACATAGCAGTAATGTATCACTGTTACCTTCTGATTTTGATAGCTGTTTTGTGATCATAGAGAGGAATGTTCTTATGTACAGAAAATAAACATTGAATGATTTGAGGGTGATGGGACATCATGTTGGCAAATTACTCTCAAATGGTTTCCGGGGGGAAGGGAAATTCTTTATGCTGTACTTCCAAGTTTTATTTAAACTTGATATTGTCTGGAAATCACTCTGAAAAAGTTATTGGAAGATTTCATCACAATCTAGCATTAAGTCTACTACCCCTCAGTCGTTTTGAATATGCAAACTTTGTCCTTAATGAGTATTTTTGCCTTTTATAGCTCCTTCAGCAAAAAGAACTCAGACCCATTCTTAGGAAGATAATCTGGGTCATATAATTTATAGGGTAACAGTTGGCAACATGACAACCCCAGTGAGATTTCTCTCTCCTTTTTTAGCTAACTGCTTCTACTTAGAAATAAAACTTTAAATATTCTGCTCTGACCTTTTTGCCTCGGAGGAGAGTTTAATTACCTGCCCAGTTTACATAAATTATGTTGCCTGTTTGTCTAAAATTGAATCCTGGGCAGAGATCAATATGGCCTCAGAAAAGCCAGAGCAAATGACTTCTCTCAAATGCCATCAAAGGTCACCAGAACCTTTCCTGCTTGGATGGGGACACATTCTGTTCGACAACCTGGAGCGTGTCACAGGCCTGCTGCCTGCTGCCTTGGGTACCAACAACAAGAGCATGATTGATCATCAGTTAGAGGACACTGAGTACAAACTCCCTCAGGAGTCAGCTCTGTGGAATTAATTGAATACCATGATGAGTCTGATTCATCATTCTCCAAAAAGAAAGGGGAAAATGGCACAGAACACACCCAGAGCTTGATGCATGAGGTTTCGTGGAGGTTAACTGCAATTTAGATTCAAGATCCTGATGGTCACAGACAGTGCATGTGCTATTTGGTTGCAGATGCACAAAATAATCCAGGCAAAAAGTACCTTTCAATCTCTTCATTCTTCTTCCTCTTAGGAAGGAGTTACTGGTGACGGCCAACTGTGTGTCTGGCTCTATTCAAATAATCACATTATAAAATATTTCATGGTAGAGGTATAAATAAAGTGTAAAATGATTTTAGACAGCAATAGAATTTTCATCTGGGAGATTCAGAGAAAGCTTCATAGAGGGTATAATGTTTGATTGGTAACTAGAAGAAGGGATTTAATTGTAGTGAATATTTGGAAAATGAATGCAAGAGGAAATAGCAAGAGCAATGTGACAGGAACTGTGTAAATTTGAAGCCCAGCAATTACTTCAATACAACCAGAGCCACAGGGAAATAGTATTGGAAAGAGAGAACAGCTCATGGATGCTGAAGTCAGAGCCTAAGAAAAAATAGGCATGTAGTGTAAAGCCAGAGGGAGAAGAATCAACAAAGAAGAAACAGAAACATGTAGAAAAGTTGGAGATTTCCATTAGCTTAAAGACAAAAGAAGGAGAGGAAAAAGTGCTGAACAAGGTCAAAATGTACACAGTGGTCAAGACAGTAGAATTGAGAAACCACTGATAATGTGATAGCAAGAGCAATTCCAGCCTCAAAATCATGGAGCACATCAGATCTCAAGGGAAAGGAAGAAACTGTATTGAAAGTCAATGTACTAGGTGTGGATTGACCTTTCTCATAGTTTGGTGGTGAATGGAGTTAGGATGGAAGTAAAGATAGCAGTGCAAAGAGAAAGAAGAAAAAGAGAGGTAAGGGGATTGATCTGCTAATGAAAAGCAAACCATCGTGGTAGGCAGAAGGGTTGGCTGCAACATAGAGACATTGGTGCTCTAAGGAAAACAGCTGATAACTGTTATATCAAGTTCTCAAGGGGGTGGTGAGAGGAGATGGAATTGAAAGTATAAGAGTATCTCTTCCAGCAGAAGAAGGAAAGAAATGATAAGAAATTTTAAGATAGATATGATGATGAGTGTTTGTGGAAAAGAGATGAAAAAATCCAAAATATGTGGCTTTACTATTTTATATACATTAACAGGTGAGATAAATGTGCAAGAAGAAAAGGAGGTGTAAGTAAGGAGAGATGATTTGTGGGATACACAATCAATTGTGAATAGCAACTCTTGTGGGGGCACAGATTTCAATCAAATGCGAAAGCTTTTGTGTTAATAGAAGAACGAACCATATTAGGGCAGGATAAGGTAATTATTGTAAATTACTGTAACAAAAAGAACCCAGAGAATTCATTGGCTTACAGAACAAGATGTCTATTTCTTTCTTATGCCCAGGGTGGGGTATCCAGGTTATCTGTGGCTCTTCCCCACTCAGCCACTTAAAAACCTAGATTTGCAATGGCTTTGTCATGTTCAACATGTGACTTCCAAGTTTGCTCTGTGTCACCATCCCAGTAGAAAAGAGCTTAGAAGAATTTGCATGGGAGGTTTTATGTCCAGACCTGGAGATGAACACATCATTTCTGCTCATATTCCATTAGCTAGAAGCCAGTTCCATGGCTGACCTGATGTGGGTGAACAGCTAGTAATCTCTGTGGAGAGATCTATGACTCTATGCTAAGAGATAAGGACCCATGTTAATATGCCAGATCTCCTAAAGCTTAGAAAGTTCTTCCCCAAAGACAGACAATACTAAATTATTCATGATATAAGCTTCAAAGTTTGTAGAACATCAAGGGCCACAGGCTTGCTGGAGCTCTCCTTGGTGCTGAACCCTGTATAGCTGCCTGGATCTCTCCAATATAAATAAGATTCCCACAGAAAAGGGTAAGGAGCAACATGGTACATAGACCTTGAGGTGATATATTAAAATTAATATTGTTGCTCATACAGAAATTTCCATTGAACACTTTAAGGTTTGTCCACTTGATGAGAATGATTGAATGAAGGAGTGAAAAGAGCCTTGGACTGAGAATTAAATAATCTGGGATATAGTCCAGATGTTGTCACTAATTCTCCAATGATCTAGCCAAGTCACTTCTTTCTTCTGCTTCTCAATTTTCCCTCTTTTAAATGCTGCTAATGGGCTCAGTGGATCTTGTAAACTTTCCTAGTTCAAAAATAAATGTGTAGTAAGGCATTTTAGAGTTGTCAATGTTTTCTTGCCTCTGTGTCTCATGAAGGAAGAGCCCCAAGTATGTGTTCAGCTGTAAGGCATTCTCAAACACTGATGTCTGGAATACAAATTATAACTCCTTTGTGGAAGGTAGTTTGGTACAGGTTTCAAGAGCCTTAAGTAAGCTCATGCTGAAGGAAATACAAGAAACCTGGTGTCTGCAGAGAATTATATATAATTACATATAATAGAGAAAATTAAAAGCAATCAAAATGTCCAAGTTCAATAGGAATATTAAATACAAGGAATATATGCTGTCATTAAAAATAGGGGTTTTAAGATTTAGTTAACATAATGAATATTGAGGAGTCATTAAAATGTTTGGTTAATTATTTAAGATAATAGAAGTACGCCATAAGTTTCATCTCTAAAAATGTCAGCCCCTCCCAACACTCTCTTGCATTTCCCCTTAGCTCCTATTACCACCTGAAATCTATACATTCCGCTAATCATGTTTATTTTTTGTCTCTCCAAACTGGGATGTATGCTTCATGAGGGCCGTAATATTTTTGTCTCTTTCGCCCCTTGTTTTAACCCCCATTTCCTAGAAAATTACTTGGCAGAGAGCTAGTATTCAATAGCTATTTGCTGAATGAACAATTTAGTGTCAAGGGAAAATGCAGATAAACTTAGATACAGAGCATGATGATTCTAATTTTATAAAGTTAACATATATGTATATGTGAGTCTGAATATGTCCTGGCTATTTATCACAAGTTTATTTTGTCTTGAAATGCAAAAGTATAAAAGAGATATAAAAAACACTCATTTTTAAAAACTCAGGTGATTTTATTTGACTTTAAATTCAATATGATTATCTGTGATATTTAGTCGTGTCTGTGCATTTGTGTGTATGTGTGTGTTATGTGTAATAATGCTATGTTGATAATTCTTGGTCCCTTCTTTCAAATTGTGTGGCAGTTTGACTCTTTTTAATCTTCTTTATCTCCATTGCTTCCCCTGTAGTCTAAATTTCCACCGTCATCTCTCTCTTGAACTGCCACAAAGTCTTTTAACAGGTCTCTCTGTCATCACTCTTGATCCTACAGTCTACTCTTCGTACAGCTTTACAATTTAAAAAATTTTTTTTTATATACAGCAGTTAGTAGTTATCTATTTTATACATATTGGTGTATATATGTCAGTTCCAATCTCCCAATTCATCCCACCACCACCACCTCCCCCCACCACCCTTTTCCCCCTTGGTGTCCAGACGTGGATGGACCTAGAGACTGTCATACAGAGTGAAGAAAGTCAGAAAAAGAAAAATACCGTATATTAATGCATATATGTGGAATCTAGAAAAATGGTACAGATGAAGCGGTTTGCAAGGCAGAAATAGAGACACAGATGTAGAGAACAGCTTTACAATTTAAAACTGTAAAATTGATCCTGCTATTCTCCCATTAAAAACCCTCAACAGCTTATCTTCACACTCAGAATAAAATCTAAACTCCTTATTAACTATGGCCTAAAGACTCTGGACAAATCCCCCAACTTCATCTCTTGCCCTCCCACTCTCACCTCACTTTATTGTACTTTTTCCCTTGCCCTCAAAACACAAGATCTTAGGCTTCTCTCAAACCTTTGTACTGATTTCCCTCTGCCTGAAGTGCTTTTCCTTCAGATTATTTCAAGCTGGCTGCTTCTCATTCTCTAAGCCTCTAGTCAATATCACTTCTCAGAGAGGTTTCCAGGACCACCCATCCATGCCAATTCTATGTGAGTCACTGCCTTCCTACTGCCTCACCCATTGAAGTTAAACATTTATCTTTGTCTGAAATTGTGCACTTATTGTGTGTATCTGTCCTTCCTCTAAAAATTAAGTTTCCTGGGGGCAGGAAAATTATCTGCCTTCTCTATATTCCAAAACCTAGCATAGCCCTATACATATAGAGTTACTCAACAACTATTTGTTCAGTGAATGAACCAATGATTCTGACCTTTGCTCATAACTGCTCCAAGGTGTAGTATTTCTCCTACTCCATCCTTAGTATCTTCCATTCCCATTCCTGCTAATTAACCTCATTTTGGCTCTTTGACTTTACTTTCATAAGAGTTTTTCAGTCTTATTGAGGTATAATTGACAAATAAAATTATAATATATTTAAAGTATACATCATGATGATTTAATATACATACACGTGTGAAAGGATTTCTCCCATCTAGTTAATTATCATATCCATCACCTTACATATTTATTTTTTTACATTTTGGGTGAGAACATTTAAGTTCTACTCTGTTAAATTACTGTGTAATTTCAATTACACAGTACAGTATTATCAACAATAGCCACCATATTATATTCAATACATTGGATCCTCAGACCTTATCCATCTTGTAACTGAAAGTTTGTACCCTTTTACCAAACTCTCCTTATTTCTCTGATCCCCCAGCCCCTGGCAACCATTCTTCTATTCTCTGTTTCTTTGAGTTTCACCTTTTTTTTTTTTTTTTTAATTCCACATATAAGTGATACCATGCAGTATTTGTCTTTTCTCTGTCTAGCTTATTTCACTTATGCATAATGCCCTCAAGGTCCATCCATGTTGTTGCAAATGGCAAGATTTCCTTCTCTCTCTGAAGGCTGAATAGTATTCACATATGTATATATAAAACATCTTTATTCATTCACTCATTCATGGGCACTTAGGTTGTTTCCATATCTTGACTATCGTGAATAATTATGTAATGAACATGGTAGTGCAGATACCTCTTCAATATCTAGCTTTCAATGCTTTTGGATATATACCCAGAAGTGGAATTGCTTGATCACATAGTGATTCTATTTTTAAGTTTTTGAGGAAGCTTCATACTGTTTTCCATGGTAAATGCACCAATTTACATTCCCACCAAGAATGCACAAGGGTTCCTTGTTCTCTGAATCCTTGCCAACACTTGCTATCTTTTGTCTTTTTGATGACAGCCATTCTAACACCTGTGAGGTGATATCTCATTGCAGTTTTGACTTGCATTTCCATGATGATTAGTGATAATGAGCACCTTTTTTGTGTATCTATTGGCCATTTGTATGTCTTCTTTGGAAAAATGTCTATTCAGTTCCTTTGCCCATTTTTTAATCAGATGGATTGGCGGGGGGTGCTCCTGAGTTGTATGAATTCTTTGTATATGTTGAATATTAATCCCTTATCAAATATATGATTTGCAAATAATTTCTCTGGTTTCTCTTCAAATCATATAAATCTTCTACCTTTTACTTTCATGAGATTTTGAAGCAAGGCTTGGACTTCAAATGATAAAAGTATGGGTAAAGATATGAGCAGAGGACATTCCAGGATGAGGACATGTATGAGAAAAGGGATAGAGAAAGGTAAGGAATTTGATGATGTTCATTAAAAGCTATTGTAAAGTCTATAGTCATCACATTAATCAGAACTCTTGTGTTAATAAAGGACAGTGTTTTAAGCCAAAAAGGAAATTTATTACCTCATCTTACAAGAAAATTCAAGCATTGGCTTCAGGCATTGGTGCATCCAGGTGATCAAAGAATGTTATCAGAAATATTTTTCTTTAATCTTTCATACTGTTTCTTTTGTGTTGGCATTTTTTCAAGTAATCTTTTCTTCAGGCAAAAATGACCACCAATAATCTCATCTTAAATCCTAATAGCTTAGCAATATAAATAAATTGATATCAATTCTTTCCTAATAGCTACAGAAAAATTTCAAAATGTTTCTGCTAGTCAGATGTACTAGTTAACCTATTGCTTCCTAACCAATCACCCTAAAACTCATCATTTAGGACAATGATAATTCATTATTGCTCATGAGTCTGCAGGTGGGACTAGTGGTTCTGATAGTCTCAGTGGGGCTCATTGGTGCATCTGAAGTCAGCTGTGGGACAGTTGGCTGCTGATCTCGTCTGGGTTCTCAACTTGTTTGGGCAATGGCAGACTGGCTGTTCTAGAGTAGCGTTAGCTCCTGTGTCTCTCACCCTCCAAAAACTTAGCCCAGACTTTTCTCATGGCAGTTGCATGGTTCTAAGAGAGAGGGTGGAAATACACAAGTCAAATTGAAGTCAATACTTAGAATTAGTACAACATTACTTCTGCTGCAATCTATTTGTCTTATTAAGTCACAAAGCCAGTCCATATTGAAAGGACTGGGAGGAACTTAATGGAAAGAGGTTTAAAGTCACATTGCAAGGGCATGGATACAGGGAAGGTGAAAAATTGAGATCATTTTTACAGTCAATCTCATACTGGACTTAGGTCAGAGTCCTGTCCTTGAATTAGTTCCTATGAACCAGGTGTGAACAGAAAGCTTAGCAGTAATGGTTTATAAGGGAAAAGTGTAGTGCTGTTCCCATAAGAAGTGATGATTAGAAAGCAAACTCAGCCGTTTTCCACTACATGGGATGTACAAGCAGGAAGTCAGTTTGTCACAGTGTTTTAGAGCATAAGGTTTTGATTCAGACTGTTGATATTGGAATCATAACCCTGCCACTTCCTCTGTGTGTTTAAAACATTACCTAACCTCCCATATCCCAGTTTTCTCATCTGTAGGATAGAAATAATCTCAGTTCTTCTCTCCTGGAGGTCTTTTGAGGATTAAATCAGACAATACAAGTTAAGTGCTTTCAAGGGAACCTGGTACTTAGTAAATGTTCACTAAATCTTAGCTGTTTTGTATTATTATTTGGCAAAAGTCAAGTTGTGAAATATTATGACAAAAAGAGCGACTTATCAGGAACATCTTTTAAAGGAGAAAGCTTGACTTTCTTTACAATGATGGGGTGAGATTCCTCCCTTTCATTTCCACTATACTTGCCTTACTGAATTCAGTTTCTAGTATCATATTAGACCCCAGGGGAAAAATACCCTTCCATAAAGAAATTTAGGTAAATTTCAGGCTTAAGGAAACAAAAGCTATAAATATGAGTTTGTGGCAAGGACACAAAACTGTGTCAGCATGGTTCCAGGGTAGTATGGAGTTCATCATCAATTATTAAACAAGGTCAGTATTTGTGGCACAGAGAAGCCTTTTAGCATATATTATTTATGCAGATGGTTGTAATAGGTTCTCCGTCCTTGAATAGGGAGATTTGAGAGTGGAATACTATTAACAAGAAAACTACTTGGCACAGGAAATAGGATATCTTCTTTTCCAGGAAATTGTTTCTCTCACTCTCTGTTCACTATCTTATTTCTACAAAAGGAAAGAATCTCTAATAAATCTATAATTACTATGCTTCTCCATGCCTTATATTATGGAGAAGGTGTATAAGGAAGGAAGAAGAAGGTTCTAAGAAAAAAATGATATTGGTTCTGGCCCTCAGGAAGCCTACAATCTGGCTGAATAAATATAATTTCAAGTATGAAGCAGGAAAATGGTCTATATTAACAAATGCTGTAACATGGAATAGAGACAGATATTTAGTCGTTAAGTTCAGACAAGAAGTGAATCAGCATGAGCTAAAACATCATGATGGGCATAACAGGAGATGGCATTTCCCCCAAAGTGTGATTAGGAGACAATGGATCCCACCCATTAAATAAACAGAGAATAGCACAGGACAATGTGAAATCATGTCCTTAGGGTCCATGGGAAGAGCATGCGTTGTGATAGTCCATTGACAACCAGAGAGGTTAGAAAACATACAGGGCTTTTAATTGTTACCTGTTAAACGACCTGATGGGGGATTAGTTCTGAATGTCAAAAGATTAGTATCATTAAAAATGAGCAAAAAGAAGAGGCAAGGGACAGAAATCAGAATTCACAGAGATTGGAACCAGCTATATTGGACTCTTCCTCTCAAGCCCTGCCCCTGCCCCTGCCCCACTTTGTTTGACTTCATCGATCCTCAGTATCCCCATCTGTAAAATGGAAATTGCAATAGTAGCTACTGCGTATCGTTACCATGAGATCTAAGTAAAGTGGTTAACACAGTGCCTGCCACAAAATAATGATTCAATAAATGTTAGCGCTATTAACTTCTCTTATTATAGGTAAAATTTGGGAAGTCATAGAGTCAGAATGTTAGAGCTGGAAAAAATATGACACGCCATCAAACCTAACTCAGTATAATCTAGAGGTATGAAGTTCTCTGCTAACCATCTTGCTTCTGAAGACAAGGCGGAAATTCAACCAAGTTGACTGCGAGTTTTTTATTTGCATTTATCTATTGAGATCTATCTATTGATTTCCTCCACAGAGGGCTTTTATGAGACCAACTTAATACAGCATGTTTCCCCATTTTCATCAAGGATTGTAACCAAGGTCAATCTATATAGAGATGGGCTTTCAGCAGAAACAGTGATTTCATCATGCTCAATGAGTTTCATCGAAAAACTCTTCCAGATAATGATGAGAGTAAAATATGCCCAGGTTCCTCTTTTGTCCCTTTATTAATGAATTTGAGTACACAGAAACTCAATAAAAGTGACAGAGAACGCTCATGAGCATCATTGAAATCATCCTTACCAGGGGCAACCTGCATATCACAAAGCCAATTTTCCATTAATAAAAGACCATACCCAGAGCAGGATCCCACTCTCTACTGCATTTGTACTATGTGTAGTAGTAGTGGTTCATTTGAGTGGTGGCAGAGTCCCAAGCATGCAATTTGAGCTCTGTTGCTATGGGATTTCACTGGCTTCACTCTGGTCTTGGCTCGGTCCCTTCTTGGCCCCCACTTTTGACCAAATTCAAACCCTCTTGCCTAGACTATTGAGAGAGCCTCATAGCTGGTTCTCCTACCTGTTCTCTCTTCCTATCACCAATCCGTTCTCCACAGGGCTGACCAAAATATCTTTCTCAAGCACAGACCTGCAAATTCCCTACTTTTATAAAGATGCTCACTGTCTCCCCACTTTACCTCTTAGCTTTTATTGCTGCTGTTACTGTTGTTGCTATTTTTGCCATTAGAATCACCATCATCATCATCATCATGATTATCATTTCCGGATAAAATCCAAACTCCTTTAAATACAGTTCAAGATCTTCAAGATCAGTCACTGTTTCCAGCTTTATAATAATTAAGATAACTACTGTTTACTGAAAGTTAATACGTCACAGGTCCTGTGCTCAATGGTTTACTTTCATTACTTCATTTCATTCTTACAACAATCCTGAAAGGTAGTCTTATCATACCCATTTATCAGATGAGGACACTGAGGCTAGGAAAGTAGTGTATCTTGCTTAAGGTCACACAGTCAATAAGCAACAGTCAGAATTCAAACCCTGATTTGTTTCACTCCCAAACCCAGGCTGTTAACCACCATTCTCTCAGCCTCATCTCTGATCACCTCTCCCACACTCCCATCTCATGCACACCTGACTGCTGGCCCCTCTAAGGAAAACTGATCCCGCAAATCTTTCAGGCCTTTGCACATACTTTTGCTTCTCCATGGAATGCTGGAACATCCTCCAACCCATCACAGCAAGGGAGCCACCTCAAATGTCACTCTAGCAGATGCTGTGAGCCTCTGGCCCAGTGTCCATGTACAGCACTGGGTACACTCATCTGTCAGGGGCTGCAGGCACTGGCTGCTAAAGCTAACCACTCATAGCTCCCTTCTCCAGAAAGATTGCCCTTGGCTTTCCTAGAGATGTCCAGGATGTGACCACACAGACACGTACCCACCCAGGGCAAATGATTGACTGATGAAGGGAAATAAAAGCTCAGGCCCCTTGCATTAGGTAGGACAACCTCTGTGGTGTAATTTGAAAGCACATCTTTGCATAGGTCCTTCCCCTGTCCTATCCTACTTCCCTTACTACTTGGCTCCTTTAAGAGTACACCCTAAATTAATCCCCATCTCAGGCTGTGCTTCTAGTGAACGGACTTAAGCCAGGCTCTTCCTCTGCGTTGCCATTCCTTACCTCCCCAGAAAGACTTTATATTTTCAGTATCAATGCTCATAGAACATATCTCCATTATGGCATTTAGCATAGTATTTAACATTGTTCTGATAATGCTGTACCGAAAGTCCTTCTCCTTCGATAGATCATTGGTTCTTCTAGGTCAAGGACTGTGCCTTTTGAAGCTCTGTACCCTCACACAGTGACAAACATTCAGGAGGCAGGCACGCCATTTCCTCCAGCTCACAGGAAACCCTCCGCCCTGCCTGTCAGACTGGAAGGGCCCTGATCCAAAAAGACTTGGCTGTTACTCTGTCTGTCCCATCTCCCAGCCCTCCTTCCCCACGACCCAGGCTCACATTATCAAGTTATGTTTAATTAATCTATTTTAGGGTCAGCTTTGCTTCTGCTTTCTCATCCACAGACCCTCACCTGTCTGTCTCCTTGCCCCACCTCTGTTTAATCTTCCTCTCTCCTTTACTTCTTAGACCACAGAAGTCCAGAATTTAGGAGTACAAATCATCTCATCAGAGCCAGTCCCTTGGCTGGATGCAAATGTAAGACCTCTTTGATTTATGAATGTCATGCTCTTCAGAGGGAGGGAGAAATGTCCCATTAAATGATATCCATCTCCCCAATCCCATTAATAAGCTAATTTAAAAAGTTAAAGAGAAGTTCGTGGAGAATAGACTGGCTTCTGTAATAGTATGTTGGCTAAATAAAATATTAATAAAAACACAACATGTGTCTGTGTCAGATTCCTCAGTGAGGAGGATTGAGATCGTAATTGACAATGTGAGTTTCTACTCATTTATCTGAGGTGAGGCTGCAGTGTCCTTTCTCTCTGAGTTGTTTTTGTCATGATCAAATAGGCTTTAAAACACTAGCCGGATAGCTAAAAAAGAATCATTCTGTGAGAATTAGATGTTTTAAATACAATGACTCAATTAATGGTCACAACAACCCTCTGTGCTAGCCAAGACATTGAAGCTCAGAGAGGGTGATTTAATTTCCCAGAGTCACACAGGTGGCAATTATCGGAGTTGGATTTGAACCCTAGTTGGTTTGGCCCCAAAGTCTACTCTCTTTTCACTGCACCATATTTTATGAGGGCATGCCACAAATAGGGGCAAGATTTGAACAGAGAAGTTATGATTGAAAGGTGAAAGAGAAGGCCAGAAAAGGTCCTTTTGCTTTAAATAAACTTATGAGTTGGGGAAAAAGCTGAGGAGGTGGACTGCATTTCCAGCAATAAGAGGAAGTCTTCTTTCAGCAGTCCAGTGTTCTATTTATAGCATTTGGTAATATAAGAGATGAGAGGCTAGGTGAGTAGTCAGCATTAGTTAGTATTTGAGACAACTGACCAAGAATGTTGTGTAGCCAAAGCAAAGGAAGGATAGAGCAGAGGATGTGGTGCCTTTCTGAATAGGTGAACTTAGTCCAATGATCAAGAATGAGGTAATAAAATTCATCACTATGATCATAGCCATCAATTGGGAAAAGGAGAGTTCCCAGAAGAAGTAAGGGCCACCACTTGTGAAAGCAAGGGATTACAATACAGGGTCTTCCATATAAGGGAAAAGGCATGAATACAATTATTTGTTCTTGGTTTATGGAGAAGGAAAAAAATTAAATGATAGCCAGACTAACAGGTTTAAGTAGGATGTAGACAGCAAAAGTCTTAGGTTTTCAGGACAACCACCTCTCCCATAGCCCCTTAGCCACATTGGCTTCCTTCCTGCCACAGGACCTTTGTACATGCTGCTCTCTCTGCCTCAGACATTCTGTCTGCCTCTTCACTGGGATATCTTTCACTTACCTTTTGGAGCTCAGCTCAAATATTCCACCCTCAGGGACACCTTCCCTACTTGGCTCACCCTCCTTCACCATATGTTGAATCAAGTTTAGGTCTCTCTAGGTTTTCACGGCTCTCTTTATTTTAATTTACAGTAATGGCTGCTCATTGGATTAATTAATCAACTAATTAAACTGTGGTTATCTAGCTTATGGCTCTCTTTCGGACGAAGCTGAAATCCTCATGTGAGAAAGAGAGCAGCTTCCTTATTCAGCACTATATTGTCAAAGTAACGCGTGGTGTTTAAAATAGGGAGCAATACAAATGAACTTATTTACAAAACAGAAATAGACTCAGACATAGAAAACAAATTTATGGTTACCAGAGGGGAAAGGAGAGGAGGGATAAATTAGGAGTTTGGAATTAACAGATGCACACTACTATATATAAAATAGATAAACAACAAGGACCTACTGTATGGTACAGGGAACTATATTCAATATCTTGTAATAACCTATAATGGAAAAGAATCTGAAAAAGAATATATATATATATATATATATATATGAAATACTTTGCTGTTTATCTAAAACTAACACAACGTTGTAAATCAACTATACTTCAATAAAAATTTTTTTTAATTACATTCAATCTTAAACAAACAAGAAAGTTAAAAAAGAGTAAAATGGGGAGCAATATGTATTTCTGGAAGACAGGAAAGGAGGGAAGGAAAGAGAGACAAAGGTTTATTGACTTAAATTATGTTATAATCATTTGTTTACGTCTTTCCAAATGGCCTTTAAGCCTTCTGATTCAGGGAGTTTCTTATTTGTATTTATAGCCCTAGAAACCACAGTAGCTGGCATATAGCTAATCAATAAATAGCTATTAAAAAGATAAGGGTAAAACCTGGTTTCTTAAATTTCCACCCCTTTCTCCATTCTTGGGAAGAGGACTGTTTTGAGTCTAGAGCAGGTCCTCAAGTGGAGGTCAAATGACTCTAACTCAGGCACGGAACTGATCTGTCTTATCAGGCAGATCCATGTGTAAGAACCAAAGTGCAAAGGGGACTGAACTGACTTGTGTTGGTTTCTTTAATTTGGTGTTTCACGTACTCTTTTTTTTTTTTTTTTGAATTTTATTTTATTTATTTTTTATACAGCAGGTTCTTATTAGTTATCCATTTTATACATATTAGTGTATACATGTCAATCCCAATCTCCCAATTCATCACACCACCACCACCCTGCTTTCCCCCCTTGGTGTCCATACGTTTGTTCTCTACCTACATCTGTGTCTCTAGTTCTGCCTTGCAAACGGGTTTGGTGTTTCATATACTCTTGTGATGAAGAACCAGTTGTTTTATTTGTTTGCTTGTTTATTTGTTTTGTTTTTAAATTTTCAGACGATCGCAGATGATACATGGTCCCATTTCGTATGACTAGTTTAGGTATTATGGCAACATCAAATTGCTATGAAAGTCTCTAAATGCTTACTTTCAATTTCTGTACTTTTCTCATCAGCATCGGTCCACAGACTATAGAACCCTGCTCTAATATACTGCTTTCTACAGTTCAAGCTGGCTATAACGGTTAATAGGTTTCAGGTTTACATGACCTCTCTGGAAAAAAAAACATAACATATTTTCCCAAGACACAAGTTGGAAAACTACCAGCAGATGAATTGTGTTTTCAGTCAAACTTCCTAAGCTCAAAGGTGAGACCGAGCAGGAAAAAGTTACCGAGATGAGTACACAAGTAAATCTCTGATTGTGCTCCTACAAAATATATCTTTGTATTAAAGGAGTGATATAAATTGTCTGTTCACTACTAGAATATATAGATGATACATCACAATTTAGAGCAAGATTTATAGAAATATGAACACTTGGGTACAGGCTGATAGTTTTTCCATATACTAAACTTCAATTATCATCAATCATAGCTTAATCTAGCTTTGATTCTTGCATTATCTCATTCATTCTTCATAGGATCCAGTCTTTGTGTGCTAAACAACTTCTACTTCCCTATGCAGAGGGCAGACCAATCTATCCATGCCAGCCTGGTCTAGTTCCTTGAGCAATGTTTTATATCGTAGAAGTTCCTCTCTTCCATGAGATTCACTGTTTCTCAAGTTGACCTTGTACAACCCATCCAAGACAAGAAATCTTTCTAGCAATGCAGATGAACCCCCTGTGTGTGTGTGTGTGTGTGTGTGTGTGTGTGTGTGTGTGTGTAACTAATCCATTTATTACTGATCAGGCTAGAATACACTTCAGTAACAAAGAATGCCCAAATCTCAGTGGCTTAACAAAACAAAGGTTTAACTCTCACTCATGCTATGTGTCCACAAATAATCGGCAGGATCTCTGACTGAGGTTACGTTTGGACAGATGCTTTCATGATTACTTGGAAAAGGTTACATGTTAAATCATATCCTGGTTCTTTTTTTAAATTAATTTTTATTGGAGTACAGTTGATTTACAATGTTGTGCTAGTTTCAGGTTGAGCCACTTTTCTTTTGTGAAGTAAAACATCTTTCTTTCCTGCTTGCAATGTTTTACTTTGTTTCTGCCCCATGGAAAGAATGCAAATTCATGTAAAAACATTGGGTTATACAATGTTCTTCGCGGTTTAGCAGGAAAAAGAAAAAACACAAACAAAACTCGAGGATAGCTGTGCTCCAATTGAGAAAAAAATTGCCTTGGCCATGAGTTTTTATGTCACCATAATCTTCTAATCATCCCTCCTTTATTGAAGAATGTCTCATTATCACTCCGTTCATGGGAACATGATCCCAGCAGTTTTTATAACCTATTTTGATCCCTTAGAATCAATTGATTTTCTCAGATAGGGAGTGATTCTTTTTTATTTCTCTCAAATGTTTACAAAATGCATTTCAGCCAAGTGAAGGATATACAGCGTTTATGCACGGGGTTTGTTTCTCTCACGCTGGTTGCTCACTGGTTTTATAGGTGTTCAAGACAGCAGACAGTTGTAGACAGAAACAAGAATCCCAAGCAAGACAAAATAATAGGGGCCAGAGAGTAAAGATGGGGAGCTGGGCCAATGGTCAAGCCCATGTTGACCGACCAGATTTAGCTGAGATATTAGAGGAATAAGAAGGAAACTTACTTTATGAACTTCTTTCTGAAGAAATTCTTTATCTCACTCTCATCCACCACAGTCAGTGACTCCAGTTCAATCAACCCTTCCTTTCAAATACCTGTGGAGATGGGGGCGGGGAGGCCGGCTTCTGAGGCCTCTGCAGTGCTTTGAATTGTTTGCAAAACATTCTGAAACATCAAAATGCAAATTGAGTGCCAGCATGTTCCTCTCTTTTAAGAATGAGTCAAGACTTTGTAAAATTGCTGAGACTCTGAAGTGTCATGTAATCTATTAGGTTCCCATTTAAAGTTTGTGTCTCATGATCAGAACATTCCCCCCTGAGACCGTGTGTGATCTGTCAGAGGGGAGTGACAAGCACATTGAAGGGGAGATGAGGTTGGATGTGTAAACCACGTGCAAGGTATTGGGCGAGGTTGCTGTAAAATATTATCTCATCAGATTGTCATCATGATCCTGTGAGACATTATCATGACCTCCATTTGATGGTGAGACTTAGAGCAAGTAACTTGCCGAGGTCACAAAGTAAAGCTGGCGTACTCTCTGAGCTCCTGGCTGGGCACCTGACCTTCACTCCCTAGGGAATACATCTGGTCCAAGGATTTGCATTCCATCTATACATGGTTTATTCTCAGGATCTCAGTGATCTTTCTAAGTACGAATTATGTTATATCATCTTCATACTTAAAACATCCCAAAGGCTTCCTTGTGCCTCCACAAAACCTTACTATCACTCGTGAAACTCAGGTGACCTGGCCACTAGCTACCTTTCCAGATGCATCTTCCTGCATTCTGCCCCTTGTTCACTACAGTCCAGCAACCATGACCACTCCCCATCATTCAAACACACCCTCTCCTCCAACTAGATACTTTTTTCCTCCATAAAATTGATCAGTACCAGAAAGTATCTTTTTTTTTTTTTGTATTTATTCTCTAAACACTTTGCTCAAATATAAGTCCCTTCAAGGCAGAGTCTTCGTCTCTGTTCATACTCGAGAATAGTGATCAGCACAGAGTAGAAAATCATTCTCCACTGGCAGATTTTTCAGATCAGATTGTTTGTATATGCTTTTCCTTCTGCTCAAACACTCTTCATCTTTGCATGGCTAACTCCCATTCATCCCTCTGCTTTCACCTTAAATGTCACTACCTTGGGAGACCTTCACTGGCTCCTCCAAGATTGCTCCTGTTTTATGTTCCATAATACCCCTTCCCTCACAGCTCCTACCAAAATCTGCAGCTATGGATGAGTGATGGTTCTATGATTTGCATGTGGCTCCTCCACCAGATAGCACTACAAGGAGGGAACCATGTCTGTTTTATCCCATGGAGAACCTGATGGGCTTAACAAAGGGCCTGGCATATAGTAGATGTTCAATAAACGTGGAAATAAAGAATGAATAAATGAATGAGAACAGAGGAGGCAGATTCATGGAACAGTGTGGAGACTGCCTACCAACAACCTTAAAGTAAGTCTTCAATTGCAGCTACAATCATCTAAGGGGGATTGCATGTCAAGAAGGATAGTTTTCAGAAGGACAAAAGATTTTCCACAAAGTAGCAGAGATGAAGGATGAGGAAGGGCAAATGGACAAAGAAGGTGTGGCATGAGTAGGATGACAGTTTCCTGTGCTATGCTTTTAGAGTCTCCACGTGTGGAAGAGACAAAAGCAGAAGACCACAAGCAAAAGATAAAAAGGACCAAGAAAGAAGAGATGGAAAGAGGTGTCAGATTGGAGAGGCAGGAAGGGCAGGTCAAATGTTGAGGAGAAGAGATAGAGAACAGACAGAAGCTAAGTGGCTCATTAGAGCAGGGTGGAGTATTAAAGGGCTTCATGGGCCCAAACACAATCAACTGACAGTAACTAAATTGTCACACTGCTTTTTCTATTGGGATTTTGCAACCACATGAGAAACCTCTAAGCTTCTCTTCAAGTGTGATAGCTGCTACTGTGGTCTGGCAGAGATGGCTGCTGGCTTGTTACGGTACGTATTCCTTCTTCCTCCTTGATAACAGTAATACTCCCAGCCAAAAAATCACATTTCTTAGGCTCCCTTGCAGAGGAATGGCCAATCATGTGTAAGGCAAAGCATTGAAATGGAAATTCCATTGGAGTTACTTAACCAAGAGCTGAATCAAGTAGGAGGTGAGGCCCACTACTCTTCCTTATCCCACCCCATTCTTTCTGAGTGACCTGATGGTTGGAGCTCTAGCTGACACCATAGGCCGTGAGGCAGCCTTGAGATGCAAATAGGTACCAAGGAAGGTTAGGTAGGATAGAAGGAGTCTGGACCTCTGATATCCTTGTAGTCACTCTATCTACCTTGGACTTGATTTATGTGCATTAAAATGGAAGCCTTATGTGTTGGGTCACTATTTTGGGGGTTTTCATATATGCAGGCATATCTGATTCCACCTGATGCATGAAGAAAATAAAATCTGGTTCACATCCCATTCTCAATGCAAAATCACATTCAGAGCAATGAAAAGGGACAGGCAGTGATATCAAACAGACTTACTTGTTGTTTGACCTTCGGCAAGGGTCTTAACAACCCTGAGACTCTGTTTCTTCCTCTGTCAATTATAGTTAATAATTCCTTTGCAGGGCTTTTGTAAAGATTAGATCAAAGCATAGAATGTGCCTTGCACAAATGAGTAGCTCAATAGTTATTATAATTAAACAAAATTTCATTCCGTGGAAATAAGTCAATGTACATTTATTTATTCAATCAATATTCTAAACAGTTATTTTGATGCCGGGCAGACAGAATTACAGTCAGGATTATTAAGGCAAATAAGGCTGATTGGCTGAGACCAGATATTTTGAGAGATGCCATTGGCAGTTGGTAAACTGAGAAGAAAGAAGCAAACAGCCAAAACATAATTTTTGTATTTTAATACAATTTCATGTTTGCTAAGTTAGCCATAAAACTGAAGGTGTGGCCCCCAACCCCACTTCTTGACATCTTTATCTGCGGTTGCTTCTAAGTTCCCAATCCCATTAATTACAGCTTCCTCTGATATTCACTTTAACCTGAGTTTCAAAACCTTGGTGTACTTGATGTTTTGTTTGATAATTCTTTGTTGTGGGAGCTGCCCTGTGAGTGCATTATAAGATGTTTAGCAGCATCTCTAGGGGACCTCTTCCCCCTAGATGCCAGTGGCACCTCCTCCAAAAATCCTGACAATAAAATATGTCTTCAGACATTGACAAATATCCCCTGGGCGGGGGGCAAATACGTTTCCACTGAGAATCAACACAAGGTGATTTAAACCCCCCCGGCACAGGGAAGTTTTGCACTGGGGTTGTGTGCTTTGTGCTGGGGTTAAACTTCACTGAGGACTAGCCTTGATTCACAGGTAGCATAGCTGCCAGAGCCCAATTCTTCCCTCACAGCTTCTACAGGATGCTTTCCTGAGACCTATTGTTTTTACCGTAAAGGGCATCTTAGAGCATTGCTTTTGAATATGAGCTACAAATCCCCACACAACCTGACCACCTTCATTTTGCTCCCTCTCCACCTTGCTTTCAACCGCCTTCCGGCCACAATGGCCTGCCTTCAGCTTCTGGACAGTCTCAAGCTCATCTTCTTCCCCAAAACTTCACATGCCTTGCCCTGGTCCCACCTCCCCCTTTGCTGAGCTAACTCACACTCCCACACACTCCACCAGACAACATTAGGACTCGCTGTTACAAGATTTCCTAGCACTCGATACTTCCATTTCATAGCACTTCTTATAATTGGAATTAATGCTTTGAAAAAGATGTGCCCAAGTCCAGTTACCCTGCTCAGTTTTCAGCCTTGCCGTGGGCAGGGCGTATGTCTGACCTGGCTTGTGTACATCTTGCCCATGACCTGGCATGAAGCACGTGCTCAGTGAATGCTAAATGTTGAAAAGACTAATTTTATGAGCAAAAGAAATTTTAAGTAAAAACAAATGTATTTATAGGAGACAAAGAACTTACTATACTTATCACCGTATGTCTTTTTAAAGAGTCCTTGTATGTCAAAGAGAGATCTGAGCAACTGCAGAGCTGGCAATTGCGAATCTTCCTTCTGTCAGCTCCCCTTTTTTGTTCTATGAACTGAATTGATGGGAAAAATCAGAGACAAACACATCTGTCAGTCCTGGGAATATCACAACGCAGTGCAAGTTTTGGAAGCTTCTGGAAGCGAGCCGATCCTGAAATTCACAATACATTCATTTTAAATGTCCATCATTTGGGTTCTCTCTAAATTGGGATGTGTGAAAAGAACTCATCATTCAGAAGTGTTATTTAACACTTGATGTTTTCCAAAAGTTCTGTGATGTTCGGTTAATAAGATCAAGGAAAATACTTCTAGGTAAGTCTCTGTGAAATTTTTGTTTCAAAACAGAGATCACAAACTGAGATACTCAAGGTTATATCCAGCCAACCTTAGTGTTTACTTTAACCAGATTGAGACTGCCTGGAGAATGGTAAAATCAGTTGCCAGCATGAAAAAAACCCCAGAAAATCCTACATGAAGACCTAGATTTCCAGTTTTTCATAGAAAATCAGTAGATCAAACAGTACTGGGACTACCTTCTCTCATGCCAACATTTGGCTAGACTGGAGTGTAATTGCTGCCGCTTAGCTGAGAAGCATTCCGGTTCTATTGAAGCCAGGACATCTGCTGGTCACCACCTGGCCCTTAGAGGCAACCTCCATTTTCTGCCTTGTCTTGTTCTTATCACTATGAGGTGTACATATTTTTAATATTCATCTCTGATATCAAAAGCCATGCAAGGGGCTTCCCTGGTGGCGCAGTGGTTGAGAGTCTGCCTGCCAATGCAGGGGACACGGGTTCGAGCCCTGGTCTGGGAAGATCCCACATGCTGCGGAGCAGCTAGGCCCGTGAGCCACAACTACTGAGCCTGCGCGTCTGGAGCCTGTGCTCCGCAACAAGAGAGGCCGCGAGAGTGAGAGGCCTGCGCACCGCGATGAAGAGTGGCCCCCGCTTGCTGCAACTAGAGAAAGCCCTCGCACAGAAACGAAGACCCAACACAGCCATAAATAAATAAATAAATAAATAAATAAATAAATAATAAAAATTTTTTAAAAAGCCATGCAAATATGAATTCACATAGGTTTTATCTATTTCAAATCACAGAAATGACATTTTTCACTTTCGATGAAGAATTGGTCTCACTTCCCAATGTATGGAACTGTGCTGTTCAGTGTGGTAGCCGCTAGCCACATGTGGCTATTTAAATTTAAATTAATTTAAATCAATTGAAGTTTAGTGATAAAGCATTTCCTCTTGGGCATTTTAAGAAGGAATTAGATGCCATCATTACGAAAGAAGTGAAACCAGAATGTAGGTCCAAGCAGGGGTCTATCACAGGAGAAGTCAGATGGACCACTAGGCCCAACCTTGTATTCCCAAAGGCCTCAAAGGTACATGTTTCGATGTCATCTCCAGATGCAGATGAGGTCAAACAGAGTCACAGAGCACACTGATAGGACAGAGAGCTGATACTTTCACCATGGAGCATCAGACGTACAGGCCATCAACAAACCCATGGTACAGTCTGAATTAATTCTTTACAATAGATTAGTTATCGGACATTTTTGTATTAGAAGTATTCATTTGTAAAATGTAGGCTTTAAAATATGATCATTTTTGCTTAAAAAATTAATTTAAATCAAATGAAGTTTTTTTTTTAATTGGAGTAAAATTGCTTTACAATGTTGTGTTAGTTTCTGCTGTACAATGAAGGGAATCAGTTATATGTACACCTATATCCCCTCCCTCTTGGACCTCCCTCCCACCCCCTGCATCCCACATATCTAGGTCATCGCAGAGGACCGAGCCGAGCTCCCTGTGCTATATAGCACGTTCCCACTAGCTATCTATTTTACACATGGTAGTGTATTCAAGTGAAGTTTAAAATTCAATGCCTCAGCCACCGTAACCACATTTCAAGTGCTCCATGGCCACATTGGCAAGAGGCAATCATGTTGAAAAGCTCAGATAGGAAACATTTTCCTCATCACCGAAAGTTTTATTGGACATTGCAGCTCTAGAATATTTCTGGTAAATGGAGAGTGTAGAAGAAGAAAGAAGAACATATGGAGTTTGAGAGACTTGACTCATTGTATGGGTTGAATGGTGTTCACTCAGAAATTCATATGGTGAATTCCTAATCCCCAGTACCTCAAAATGTAACCTTTCTTGGTGATGGGGTCTTTATAGAGATAATCAAGTTAAGGTGTGGTCATTAGGATGAGCCTTAGTCCAATGTGATTGGTGTCCATATAAAAGAGGGGAAATTTGAACACAGAAACATGCATAGAAGGAAGTTGATATGCAGAGAGAAGATGGCCATCTACAAGCCAAGGAGAGAGGCCTGGAACAGATCCTCAGAAGGAAGCAGCCCTGCCGACACGGTGACTTTGGACTTCAAGCCTTCAGAACTGTGAGACAATAAATTTCTTTTGTTTAAGCCATTCAGTTTGTGGTACTTTGTGACGACAGACTTAACACACTAAGTCACTCATGGTTCATTCATTTGTTGACTAAAACAGTGGCTGCCACACACTTATTCAGTACTAAAAATAGCAGTAGGCATTTGAAGGAATATCAAGATAATTTGATCCTTCCTCTAAGAGACTCACAGCTTAGTAGGGGTGATAAAAACATTATCTAAATAACTATAACAAAAGTAGAAAGAGATAAAGGCTTTGTGAAACTTCTTGTGGCTCCTTGAAAGTAGCTAGAGGATTTAAGAGGATACCAGTTCTCCAGACCCTGCTGTAAATGTTTATTATGATGAGGCTCAATAATAAGCTCTTCAAAAGAGTAAAATTTATTATTTGTTTTAGTGGACAATGCATGAAGTAGTAGCGCTACCCCTTCCTCCCTGCCCCAGTCTCCCCCATCTTTTCACAGACTGGGAGATCCCATTGTCTTCATAGTCTCCTACCCAGTGGATGCAGCAGGTGACAAATTATAGCAATCCTGCTCAGTCCACAACCTGCTGCTAATGGGTCCTCACCAACAGTGCTTCTCCTTAGCAAGTCCCCAGATATCAAGTGGAGCTTTCACATATCATCCAATTAGTAGGATGAGCACTGCAGGAAGCCTGGTTATAACCAAGGCTAAGCCTTGTCAGATTTCCCTGTACCCCAAAACCTCCTGGAAGCAATAGACTGATCCTCACCAGTCCATCTCCTCCAAGGTTGTTTCATTAAAATCAAGGCCTTGTTTCCCATTACCTCACTTATTTCTAGGACCAGCTTCTTAGAATTAGGACCTAATCATCATTGGCTCAACTATTGGTTTCATTTAGAAAGGTAATTCACTTTCAGAGTGTGCAAGTTTATAGTCTGACACTCATTTGCTTTTTCCTCTCAAATTCCCAGACACAGTCACAAATAATAATGTCACTTGCTTAATTAAAGTCTTGTATCCAGTTCAGCCTCTCATTGTGGGCAGTGGCCATGTCTGTCATTGTCTATGTATATTCCTAGCAGGAAGAGCATACAGCAGATGACCGTTGCATGTTGAGTGGTTGAAATAATTTTAGGAACCAAGCATTGTTCATATGAAAAGTCTCTCATTGTTAATAAGTTAGTTTTACAGACTACAAAAGGACCACCCTACTTAAGAGGATGGGAAAATGACTTCCTGCCAAAATGATCATGAAAAGCTTTGCAGAGGAGACAGTATGGGAGTAGAATCTTTAAGGATGAGGGGACTTTATATACGTGAAATTGGAAGGAAAAAATGATGCAGAACAACAAAAGCAAAACCCAGAAGGCAGGAATGCATGAAAGAGAATTATAATAAGTAAAATTGGAACAGTGAATTGTAAGCCAAATTGGGAAACAATTTTGAGATTTTTTTTTTTCTGTTAAGTCATAAGGAATTATTGAAAGATTTTGAGACAGTGATTGATAAGTTCAAAACTTTTTTCAGGAAAATTAATTTGGCAGTAATGTTTGAGGCTGACTGAGTAGAGCAAAACTGGAAGCAGAGAAAACAAGTATGAGAGAAGGATGTTTCTATGCCTCTATGTTTATATATTTCTTTTTATACAGTTGCTGTGGTTATTGTTCAGTATGGGCACATTCATCTGTCAGACTGGAGAAAGCTGACTATCATAGCATCAGAACGATCTTTTTGTACTTCATGTATTTTATGTTTATTTCCCTTCTGTTTAGTATTTTTTAAAGCCTTTGAAAATTTCCATCCTGCATTAATATGCAAGAGTTTCACCCACTCTTCCAGTAGGAGTGGTGGTGATGGGTATGTCAATCAGAGCAGAGAGTTGAGTTCTCTTGGTCTAGTTTGGTGGTTCTCAACTTTAACTTCACATTAGAATCTCATCTACACATGTTTTTAAACCCCTCAGTGCCCCAGGCCACACTCAGATTAATTAAATTAGAGTCTCTTGAGAGTAGAACCTAGGCATCAGCATTTTCTAAAGCTCTCAGGTAATTCCAATAGCAACCAAGATTGAAAACCGTTAGTCCAGAATCTCCCTTTTCTCCTGGAAAGTCTCCATAAGAGATAAACCTTGGAGGTCTGCTTTTGCTTTATAAATATCCATAATGTTTTCCTTATGACTGAAAATCTGTTACTTCTATGAGAGAACACATGTGGACCTGAATTAAGGTAATGGTAGGAATGACAGAAGACGGCATGAATGATATCACAGTGGAAGAACTAACAAAAAAGAACTGGATTCAAGGGTAGGGAAAGAAAAGAGGTGAATCGAAGTTAGCACTGAGCCTTAGAGCCTATATCACTAGGTCTAGCAGGGAGCTATTAACAAAATAAGAAGAGGGATGATGAACAAGTTTTGTAGGAAAAAGATGAGCTCAGAATTGAAGAAACTGAGTTAGAGGTGTCAGCAGGACATGGGGTAGAGATGTCACACAAGAATTAGATATATATGGATGAAGCTTTGGAAAGAAGCCATAACTGGAGGAAGAGATTTGGGAATCAGCCACATTGAGGTTAGTAGAAGATACAATGCTGGATGAACTACTAAGGGGAAGGCCCTAGAAAGAGAAGAGAAAGAAGCCAAGGACAAGTCCTACTCACACTTCATCACCCCAATCCATAAAGATCATCACTTCTATTTCTATGGTTTTTAGTACTTTGTGCTATGTCAGAGAATTTCTCACATTACATTGATCTAATAATTGTCTCCCAGCTCCATACTCAACTTTGTCAAGGGCAAGGCCATGAGCAATTAATCTTTACATTCACCAGTGTTGAACCAATGCCCAACACATAGTTGGCCAATGAATGAATATCAAAGTGAATTAATAGAAACTATGCAGCCCAGAGCAGGAGCCACAGTGACGTCGCATGGTAGCATCCTTGTATTAGCCTGGCCTGTCACCAGCATGCTTACATTTTCTTACCAGCCTTTGCTCCAGTCACCCAGGGTCCATTGTAACAAATAACATTAAGCCAGGGATTTATCCAATACTTACTGAGCGCATGTTACCGTGCCGGGCAAAATGAATAATGCAAAATTTTTAAAAGACCTGGTTATTTACTTCAAGGAGCTTATGATCAAGCAGAGGAGCAAAGTCACCTCCTCTGTGATGACTTTCCTGATACTGCCAGGCAGACCAAGGCACTCCCTCCTTTACTCCCTTAAGACTTGGTACATATTAATAGAGTAGCTTAACACATTCTCTTCTGATCTTCTGATACATTTTTCTCCTTTACAGAAGATGAAACACTACTCAAGAGAAATAATTGTCTAATTCATCTTTATACCCCAATGTCTAATACACTCACATTGGACTACATTTTGTTTCTCAGAATGCTGCTGTTTCTTCTGCTTCGGGGTACTTGCACATGCTATTCCCTCTAACTAAAATTTTCATCCTCCATTTCATCTAGTGTTGATCTATTTTATCTTAAAATGTTCAGCTGATGTGTCATTTCCTCCAGGAAGCCTTCCCAGGCTCCAGGTTACCTCTGGGTTAGCTGGCCCTCCAGAATCATCCATGGCTCACAGTTCCTGTCTATGCCAACCATATTATACTGCTTGAATATTTATACAGCGTTCCCACCCATTCACATTGTATCATAAGCTTCTTTAAGATGAAGACTATGTCTTAGTTTCATTGTGTCCCCATAACCTAATTTAATACTTGTAATCTATTAAACTCCCTAAAGAAGTGAAATGAACCCACACAGTAGGCCTTCAATAGGTTGCTGAATAAAGTGAATGTACAGATCTGCAAAATTCAAAGGTATAACTAGAGAAGAACACATGACAGTGTGAAGGTGAGTGATGGCTATACCATGGGATACAGATCAGGAGTACAACAGGAGTCCAGAAATAAGGTTGATCAATGGAAATCAATAGCAACCAGTTGTGCATGGTACTCCAAATGACCTCAATAGTGGCTACTAATAATTTAGTCCATCTTGTATACTTTTGATATATTTTATTGTGATCACAATTAACAATATTATTCTTTTCTGAGGCAACATCTAATGAGTATAATGATCAAAGTCTTGAGAGATCAATAAAAAGTTATTTATAAGCAAACAAGATTTTGGAAATTTTAAGCAGATTTTTAAAAATATAATGAACCTAGAAGGTGCCACAATTCTTATAAATGCTTCTGTGAATTCCATTAATTCACAAAATTCCACGAATTTTGAGTTCAAAATATACGATGTGTTTAATAATGCATGTTACAGAAATTCTATGTTTAATTTTAAAATGTTAGGTAAATATATCCTCAAAACTAAATATAATTTTTCCTGTCATTATCTACTTGCACTTATCATTGTCAAACTTTATCAGTAATTATAGTATTAATGTGTCAATTAAAGACTTCTTTGCTCATTGCTCCAAGATCATCTGGAAAACATAGCAGATTGACTTTGACTAACCATACATAATTGTGAGATAGATTGATGAATGGATGGATAGATAGATAGATAGATGATAGATAAATGAGAGACAGACAAACAAAGGTATAATTCATTAACTGCCTCCTATGGATGAGGTACTATATTATATGCTTTGTACACACAAGTTAATTTACTCTCCATTGCCATGCTGGAAGAGAATATTGTTATTCACTCATCATTAATTAGAATACTGGGCTCAGAGCAATTAATTAATTTACTAAAGATTGCTAAACAAAGAGGTAGCTGTGGGTAGGCTTAAACCCACAATTACCTGACTCCAGAACTTTGGAACATTCTGTGCTGCATTGCTGTGTTGTCTTTTAAGGCTAAAAATCTATTATTGTTGGGGTCCACTCACATTCCGTTACCCTGAACTCTGCTTTTCTTATCAAACAAGTGACAGAGCTGCAGACCAACCCAGGTCCTGAAACTTTCAATCTAGTCTCAACATTAATCTTTAACCAGCTCAACCAAGCAGCCTCAGTTGAGCTGATGACCCTGCTATCTTGAATGACCATGTAAGGGATGCCATATCCAAATAAGAATTGTCCTTGGGGAGAGACTACTACCTAGCCACTCCAGTCACCAAGAAGGTGAACGAATGTGATAGTTGAATCTCTGATTCAGTTTCCTCCTCTCACTAATATCTAAGTGGATTCTCTAATTCACAGCTTAAAAAGCATAACAAAGCGTTCGTTGATAGATATCACCACCCCTTCCCTCCCCCTACACAATTATATAATGTTTATACACACATATACATTACATATACGTATCCATATTTACATATATGTAAAATTATATGAAGTTATATATAAACTGAAACCCAAATACTTATATGTACTCAACTACACACCTGGATTTTGCATGAAATAAGGACATGGACTTTTGGTTTTGTTTGCTGGTTTGGTATCTGTGAATCTGGCATAAATTTAGAACTTAAGAAACAGTCTTTAAATGAATAAATGAAGCCCGATTACAGTTTTCTCGCTCTCAACCCACCTCACTTGGCATTACTAAGGTCTTCTATTGTTGCAGTAATTGTTCTTTTTGTTTCTGTTCTGGATCCCTTTCAGTTGTTGCCTGGTTCTCATCTAATTGGTTTCTCCATCCACACCAGTCTCAGCCCACGTCCACATATGTAGGACTGCTTCCTTCCATGAGAGCTTATTACGTACAGAGAGTTCTCAGGCTGCCTGTCTGCAATCACTCAGCATTCCATCATTAAGCTCATCTTTTGCCTTGAACTAAACCGATTTTCTTTTTATTATTCCAGGTCCTATTCCTTTAATTCCTGATAGCACTGACCTGCACAACTCCTACGAATGCCCAGGACATTATTGCCCTCCAATGTCAATGGGTTCTGCTAATACTTTCTGCATAATGCCTACTGCAACATTTCCGTGAGTGTCTGTGAGTGCAGTATGTGTAATGCAAAGAGCCCTGGGCTTAGAGTCAGATTTTTGGCATAGGTTCCAGGCTTTCCATTTATTAGCTATGGGACCTTAATCAAATTACTTCAGCTATCTAATCGACAGTAAACCCTTCTCTAGAAAAGGATTGTTGAGGGGTTAAAGAGGATAGCACTTATGGAAGGCTCAAACGCAAAACCTTACAAATATCCTCAGTAAATGGTCTGGGTTTTGACTTGAACCTACAATAGGAGATTTTGTAAATCTCCATTGCTTTGGACAGAAAAATAACAACTTCCATACATACTGTTACTCAGAATATTCTCCTCCTCTTCTAAGAAGACCATCTCTCCATGGTCCCTACAGATGTGCTACAATCAAGTCACCTTGGCCACAACTGTTAGAATTTAAAACACCCCACTTGTTCCCTTGCAAAGATTTCTTTTTTGACTACTACTTGCTTACATATGGCTTAAAACTATACTGCAGACTACTCCCATTTTGGATACAGTGAGAAATGTCTTTAGTTTATAACAGCAACAAAAAGATGCTTTCTATAACGTTAAAATAGAAAAGATTGTCTTTCTAAATCTAACATGAATAGAGGGATGTTGTTAGGTGTAACTAGTCCCATGGGCTTGCTCCGTGTGGTCACAATCAGAAAATATCCCAAAGGGACCAGTGGAAATGAGAGTCCAGCACAGGCAAGCAAGGCGGTGAGCAATGATGGAGCCAGCGTGCTACATGAATAATGGATCATTCGGTCACAGCTGGCTAAGGGTGTCAGTTCCACTCTTGTGGCAAAATCGCTGATTGTAACCTTTTTTTTTTTTTTGCAAGAACTAAGTTAACAGAGCAAAGAGAAATGTCAGTGGTTGTGTGACTTGCCATTAAGTGAAATCTCTTTCTGCTGAGGAAGAGCCTTGTCATTTTAGTAAAAAAAATATTGCTGGAAGGTCATTTTAGATATGCCGTAGTACTCTGTTGACATGAAATACGGGACACAGAGGAAGCTCATTGCGAGGAAGGAGCACAAGATTTTGAGACAGAAGAGCTGAGTTCAAATCCTGGCTTCGCCACTTACTTGTTGTATAACCGGGTACAGTTACTCAGTCTTGCTGGGCCTCACTCGCATCGTCAATAAAATGGAGATGGGAATTGTTTCTTGGTAGAGCTGTTGTAAGGATTAAATGGAAAACATTTCTGCTTCCATAGAACACATTTGTTATTTTGGAAAATACTAGTACTTTCCTCCAACCCCATATGTGTTCCAATACAGTAAAAATCAGGAGACAAAGACAGATCAACCACATTCTGGCCAGTGTTCTCTGTGCACCAAAGTTTACATATCAAGCAAGTATTAAACACAGAACTTCTCTAAGGCTTAGTGCCCCCACTTGTAAACTGAAGGTGACAATAATAATGTGTGCTGTTCTACTTTACAGAGTTATTTTAAAGCTCAAATCAGATAATGATTGTAAACACTCTTTGGAGAGAAGTAAACCGCTTCTTGCACTCTTATTTTTTCTCTTCCTTTGGTAGTCCCCGGTAGGAATTGAGAAAGACCCCCCCAAGTCCAAACACCATGGCTCGTATTCATCTTTCTTGTTTATGTTCCTCAATTTCTTGGAGTTTCTCTGCCCTAAGACAACCTATCACAAGAGATTTTCAGCCCTAAGATGACCTCTTTGGAAGGGTAGACATTCAAGTGTAATTGGCAGTTTGACTTCTATGGTTGTGTTTAGTTCTAAACAAGACCATTCCGGTTCAGACTGATTAGTACATAATGAAGGAATCATCCAAAGAACATCCCAATGATACCCCAGAGCATTTTAACACCCATCTCCTCCACCTACCCATGGAAAAGATTTGTTTATTATCGTTTTGCAGATGAAGGAAGCAAGGTTCGGAAAGTTTTACAGCTGTCTCCAAGTCATAGAGTTGTTAAATCATAGCACTAAGAAAGTTTGTTTGTTACAAATCTTAGGTTCTATCCCCAAGGCACCCTGCTCCTTATTCTACAAGGAGAATAGAAATCTTAAAAAGCATCGATGAGAAACTTCGTGGTACCATGAAGGTGAGGGCTACATTCAGGATAGGGAGTTGGGACAGAATTTAAAGTATAGACAGGCCCCGGGGAAAGAGTGGAATTGGGCTCTGCCTGGTCTAGTGGTTCCCTGTGGAGGGATTCATGAGTCAGGGCGAGCAACCAACCAGAGGCAAAGCCTACCTGTCTTCTAGCTGCGTTTTGATTGGTGTATGTTCTATCTTTCTCCTTACAGTAATTATGCCTTGTTCTGTGACTGTTTCGTGAGCCATTCCCCAACTTTCTGGGAAACCTGCACAATTTCACACACCAATTATTACCCTTAGAGAAACAAAATATACCAAATATGCAGTGGGAATTACACGGGGAGTAGAAAGATCATGAGTTCTCTGAAAGGAAGCCTTTTCAAACCACTCCTTTGGACAGATTTTAACCAGGCAAATAAAAGTCTTGCAAGTTTAAGACATTCACAGTTCAGGATTATTTTTTTATTACATCTTTGTCAACCAAATGTCTCCAAGCTTCATTAGCCTATGGACTCAAATTTAGACCCAAATTTTGCTAGCTTACTTCCTTCCACTTTTCTAAGTTCATGACCTTATTCTTCTCTCAGGGATCTCTCTCCTTGGCCTTTTGGCCCCCTGTGAGTCCCTAAGATTGACTTCCATGCTGCCATGAGCCTGTCTAAGACTTTTGGGGAGGCCATTCTTGATGCTTCTCTCAGGCCAGTCACCCTCTGCTCCAGGCTCCTGGGTCACTTGTCTTCTCTCAGTGAGAAAATGCTTCTCACTCTTTCGTTCCTCTTTTCAAAAGGGATCCCACAGCAGCATTGCTCAGACTCTGAAGGTGAGTTGCAACCAATTTATTTTCTCTCCAGAGGCAAGTGTCCTTCCCCTGTGGTTGCTTAAACATTACAGTCATGGCACTAAAGCCAGCATCAAGACCTAGTCCCCTCCAAACCTTGGGTTGAGTTACTAAATCCATCTTTCTAGTAAGAGACTTCCCCCACAAGACCGCTGGCTTAATCTTTGAAATTTAGTTTCTATTGCCTCTCCCAACTACCCCTTCTCCATTTTTCTCTGTGAGTAAAGTCCAACATGTATATTAATGGGGTTCTTTCTCAGAATGCTTCTGGCCCATATTCAAACAGGCCCTTAGAATAACCACCTGAGGTCACTCCCCAGACAACTATTTCCATCCCCACCCTAAAACAACGGCAAATCAAAATGTTGCCTATTATATTTCAGGAAGCAGTTCAACATTATAATAATTTATGATTTTCTTCAAGATTCATGGTTTTATGAATTATTCTCTATAACACAATTTTTACTAATCCTTTTTCTCCTAGCCTCTAAAAGTATTAAAATTCAACAAATATTAACAAGTGCCTGTTTTGTGCCAATTACTGCATTGGGCACTTTCATATATTTTTTCTTGTTGAATATTCAAAATAACTCCATATCGTAGGTATTATTATTACCTACATATACAGTTAAAGACCTTAATGCTCTGAGAAGTTAAGAAACTGGCCCAAAGTCATTCGGATAGCAAGACTTGTGATCTTTGTGATTTAAATGCAGTGATCTTCAAGGCCACTGCAGCGGCTTCCTTTAATGATCATACTTACAAATATTTCGTTTTGCATTTTCTTTTTTCCATTAATGGAGTCTTTTCTTATCAAGACATTGTAAATTGTCTAAGAATATCTACTCCTTTTTTGTGATCACGTATCAGTGCAAAACAAATTATCCCAAGACGTAGCTAAAAAAATAACCATTTATCATATCTTTCAGTTCTACGGAATAGGAATCCAGGCAGGACCCAACTGGGCAATTCTCTGTCACTTTGCCAGTGGTATTCCTTTAGTGGATGGGTTGTTCTGGAGAGTCCAAGAGAATTTGCTCACGTGGTTGATCCTTGGCAGAGGTGGCTAGAAGGCTGGACTTCACTGGGACGATCCACCAGGCCACCTGCCTTGGACTCTCCAGCATGGTAATCTTAAAAAGCCAGCCTTTCCACATGGTATTTCAGGATTCCCATAGAGGATGTTCCAAGAAGCTGCTAGTTCCACAAACTGGCGTATCATCATTTACACCATATTTTTGTTGTTCGAAGCAGTTATAGAACCTGCCTAGGTTCAAGGAGAGGTGACAGAGATCCCACCTCTCAAAGGGAGGAGCACCAAAGAAATTATAGCCATTCTTAATGTGCCAGCTTCTTCCAGATTTTCTAAATATATATTCAGAATATAAGTGGAAAGTTAATAGTTACCTATTAACCGTTAATAGTTAACAGTTACCATTTTTACTGCCTCCAGATGCTCTAAGGCAGGTTTTCTCTACCTCAGCACAGCTGGCATTTTGGACTGGGCAATTCTTTGCTGTGTGGGCAGGGGGAGTCCCGTGCATTATAGGATGTCTAGCAGCATCCTCGGCCTCTACCACATACATGCCAGTAGCACACTGCCCAATTGTAACAATCAAAAATGTCTCCAAACATTGTCAGATGTCCCCTGGAGGACAAAATTGCCCCTAGTTAAGAACTACTGCTCTATGGTAAGCAACAGTTGGATACAGTGAAGTGTCACATATAATCCTCAGTAGGGCATAAGACAGGTACTGTAATTATTTCCATTTTAAAGAAGGGTAAACTGAGGCCCAGAGAGTTTGTGATTATCCATGGTCACTCAGTAGGAAAATCCAAATCTGTCTGATTGCAAGGCCTAGGTTCTTTCTACCTTGCCATTAATCTCTACTTTCTATTGCAAAATGTCCTCTACCCAGCTAGATATCATAGGCCAAATAACCAGTTCTTCAAAGTCAGAGGCAAAACCCCAATTGCACGCCTCCAGCACCACTGAGGACCAGCTGATTCAGCAAGGGGGCCTGGCTTGATTCTTGACCTGCTTTAGGCCATCTCCAGCAGAGAAGGCATTGATCCACTCGAAATTAGCAGGCGCCTCTGTTCCCTGCCCTGCTGTTTGCTTATAGAGGGAATTCAAACCTAATCTGGATCGGCGTCTGACTCTGGGCCATGTGCCAGGCCTGGCACGGGACCACTGGCACACACCCTCTCACCTGGTGTGCGGTCTATTTCAGAACACATCCTCAGTTGCCGCAGCTGCAGGTGCCTGACAGATGCAGAGCACCCTACATCCAGCCTGGGCTGGAGACGCACTATTTCCGGTGCAGGCTTGTCATTGCAGCCTTATTCTTTTCAGTCCTCTCACTCGGTGCCATTATGACTTCTGGCCCCCTCCCCTCCCACTGTCTACCATCCTCACCCACCCAGACCCCCGGTGAATTTACTATATTTTAGGGGAAGACAAATATACAACTGGCAATTAGGAAATGAAGGGTAGAACAGAGCTGGGGACACAAAGAGGGGACCCACACTTCTACTTGGAAGCCTGGATGACTGGTCAGGGATGGCTTCACAAAGGAGGTAAATATGCAGAAGTTTTCCGAGAAGAACAAGTGAGGGATTTCCCTGGCGGTCCAGTGGTTAAGACTCCACACTTCCAATGCAGGGGACACGGGTTCGACCCCTGGTCAGGGAACTAAGATCCCACATGCCATGTGGGCAAAATAAAGAAGAAGAAGAACAAGTGTGAAGAAGACTTCCAAGCAGGAGAGGACATTTCAGGCAGAGTTCAGGCAGAGAGAATCGCATCTGAAAAGACAGAGATGCTCTAAGTGGTGCTATGTCCTGGAGCCACCCCAGTACACTGGGATGATGAGAGCTTGAATTACAAAGAGGAAGGACCAGGGGCTGAGGATGGGGAGCTGGAATATTCCTTGTCTGTAAAGGGAAGAGCAGGGCTTTAAGGAAAGGTGTGAAAAGTTAGATTTGTACTTTAGAAAGATTACTACAACACCTCTGAGCAGTATGGTTTGGGGAGGGGTAAAACTGAACGCAAGGGACTGATGGAAACCCATTAGGAGTGTGTTAAAACAATCTGCAGTTTAATCATTCAACAAATATTAATTGAGTACCTACCCTTGCTGCCAGACACTTGGCTAGACAACCAAAATGGAGTGGTGAACGAGACTGACATTATCCCAGCACATGCTGATCTCCTGTTCTGGTAAGGGTGACAGATATTAAACAAAAGGCACAATTAATCACGTCGTTAGAATGAAACATTCTAGGAAGGAGCTTAGTGGCCTATGAAAGTGGACCACACCGTATCCCGACACAGTCTGAGGGTGGCAGTCAGGGATGGGGGCAGTTTCTCTTTTATATTAGATCATTTAGTCCCCTGACAACCTTGTGAGTTATTAGTCATCATTTTACAGAAACAAAGGCTTAGGGCAGGGAGTCAAACCTCTTCCTTGAGGCACAGTTCCCAGCTTCTGAGTAGTGACAGCAAGGTCAGAAGGCAGGGAGTGTGATTCCAAATGAGACGTCTTCGCTCTGCCTGGTCATGCCAGATATGTGACCTGGAGGACTCAGGTTTCATCCCAGAGTTTAAAGGATTTCTTCTTCCTTCTCCCCCTCCCTTCCCACCAACTCTAACACTCTCTCTCTCTCTCTCTCTCTCTCTCTCTCCCTCTCTCGGCTAAATTGTTTTGCTGAACTATGTGGACAGAGCCAGCCAGTGAGGTTACATGGGCTCAGACATGAAAGCTTGCTGTCCCTTGCATCAGAAAGCAGAGAGTGCCCATCTGGCAACTGGCAGCGTACACAAAAGAAGCTTGCGCCGAAGATGACTCAGCTCTGGCCCTCTCAGCAAGGTTCTACCATTAGCTATTAAAAAAGAGGCCAGGCAGCTTCGAGGAGACCTCAAACTGATTCCACAGCAAGCCACTGCCCACTCGGAAGTTGATGGGCAGACACTGCTGGCTCTTTCGTGAGCAAAATGGCAGAGTGCGTCCAAGGACTTCAGCATAAGGACTGCTGGCCCAGGCAGGTCTGCTTTTGGGTCAGGCGTAGCATTTGTCTCCGTCACCTGGAAGTTGGCCTTGGGAGCAGGCTTGTGGCTGGCTGACTCATTCTGCCTGGCCCCAAAACAGCTATTAGGTGAAGATGGCTTTGAGAGAGAGGGAGCGGTTCATATGAGTGCAGAAACATCTTCCAGGCACCTCTGACAGAAGCTCTAAGGCCCAGTGGAAGTGGCACAGGCCTGGGAACCAGCTGGATGAACTTGGAAGCCCAGCCCAACCCCTCCGCAGCGGTGTGACTGGCACGTCTCGGCACTTAGTGCCCAGTGACGTGGAGGAAGGGAGAAGAAAATGGAACACATTGTTATCGGGCCTCTTCTATGAACCAGGCACTGCACTCATCTCATCTGGTTACATCTTCCTTCCCCCCACAGAAGACCACTTCACAGAGGATCCTAACACCTCCCTCCCTAGGTGTCTTGAGAAATCAATGAAATATATAGATTAAGTGCTTAGCATTACAAATCTATGAAATATGTATTGTCATAAGTATTATTACTACAAATATTAGCCCCATTTTATAGATGAAAAGCCTGAGTCCAGGAGGCCACATAGCAGTTGTTCTAAGCCAGCTCTGCCTGGTTCCAAAGCCCTTCTTCTTAACCCTATATCAAAATACTTCCAACCTGCCTCTTCCCTCTTGCCAAGGGGTTGGCTAAAAGTTGGAAAAAGAGTACAAGAGGAAAAAAAATGAGTCAAAATGTTTCTTGAACAAATAATTTAACGAGAATTCAAATCATTAAGAAACTATTAATAAATAAAATTCATGTATTAATAATTAAAAACCATTTCATAAATATTTATCAAGGGCTATTTATGTGCTAGTCATTGTGCTGCTATGGAGATGAAAAGGAATTAGATATGAATTCTGCCTGTTTACCTATAGTCTAGTGAACGTGCAGAAGTCACTCTAGTGACAATAGGAGTAACTAATAATAATAATACACTAGCCTGCATTGATGTGCACTATATTCCAGACATAATAATCGGCATCTTGCCTGCATCATCTCTTTAGCATTTTAAGCAATCTTCTGTGATAAGAATTGTTATTTCAGTTTTACAGGGGAGAGACCAGAGCTCAAGAGGTTATGTAACATGACCAATATTATATAATTTGGAAGCGGGACAGAACCAAGAGGAAAACGCAGGTCTTTCTAACCGAGATTCTCCCTCCTAACCATCGTGCTGCGTTTCCTCACTCTCCCTAACCAGCCCCTCTATTCACAACTGTGAAAACAAACTCATTAGCCTGAATGGCTTTAATAAAAAAGCGGAATTATACCAATTAGCACTAATAGGGAACAACATCAAATAAAGTCATATGAACTCCCTTTTGACTTTCCAGTTTCCCATTTTGGTACAGACCTGTTACTTTCTACTGCCTCTGGTCCTCCTGTGCGAAGAAAAAGCAAATCCTACAGCAGTGATTGCAGTCACACTGCAGTTTACAGAAGCCTTTGCAATGCATTCAAGACTGTTCTGTGACCACAGGTGAGCTCCTTCCTAAAAACACAGGCCACCATCCTGTCACTTTAAACAGCCCTTAATCAAACAGTAACCATAGTTTGATCCTTCTCCAAAGGGTATATTTGAATGACATTAATGAAAAATAAAATAATCATGTCATATCTCTCTCATTCTTTTCTTCTAAGTCGCTCCAAGATATCCAAGTCAGACACAGATAAGCTTGAAGTCATGTGAAGGATATATTTGGGGACAATATTGAGGGCAAGAAATTAAGTGTAGTTAATGGATTCTTCCCCCTCAAAATCACACCAAGGAGACAATTCTCAGTAGAAGCATTACTCTCTTTCTACGTGTCGGCAGAGGGGGAAATATACTTTTTCACTAGATTCAAAGTATTTGGGGAGGCGGACACTCTTTCCACACTCCATCATCCCAAACTCTCCCAGATCTGGCCACAGCTGCCTACCAATTCATCCCTTCGTCTTTCATCTTATAGACACTGTACTAGACCAGATCAGGCTGGATCTTGCAGCCACAGTAAAGAGTCTTGGTTATTTCAAACACAATGGGAAGGTATTAAAAGGAATTTAATGAGGGAATGACATTATTTGACTTATGTTTTTTAAAAGACCATTCTGACTTCTATATGGGAGCAAACGGATTGAGGACTTAGGGGAATAAGAGTGGAAGTGGAGAGTCCAGTTGGGAGGTTATTGCTCCATGACCAACCTCAGTGTCTGACATGGGTAGAGGTGTTCAATAAAAGAGAATGAATGAATAATGAATGAGTTAGATTACCGTGAGGCTTCCACAAAGATTGTGGCCAGCCAATGCTTTACCAGCTGGTTGTGATTATATCTCCTCCTTCCCCTTAGCACCTACAGCACTTGACTTATTCTGAAAAACTTCCAAAAACCACATTCTGGAAATTCCGTATTCATCTCAGGCCCAGATTTCCCATGTCACAGGATTGCAAAAATCACCATCTTGTCCCAGTAACATTTTATCATGTTTGACATCATTTCTTGCCACTGTTCTTCATTCCTGAGAACAGAAAACAGCTTCCTATTTCTGGCAAAAAAAAGAAGGAAAGAAAGTTGAAAGAAAGAAAGGAAGGAAGGAAGGAAGGAAGAAAAGAAGGAGGAAAGAAAGAAAGAAAGAAAGAGAGAGAAGGAAGGAGGGAAAGAAAGAAGGAAAGAAAGAAAAAGCAGGTTCTACTCCAACCAGACAGAGAAGAAAAGGTGAAGAGAAGCAGGGGAAATTCTGATGGGGACTTTCATCCCCTTTTCAGGAAGCTGGCTGTGAGCCATAGTTGTCGTTTTGACTTTAAAAACTGTAAAACCTCAGCATCCCCAGCGGGGCTCTTGACACGCAGAGTCCCTGAGCAGCACAAATATCCACTTTTCCTCAGCAATCTCCTGCTTTATAAGCTGGGCTGCTCTGAAGCCTGGACAGACGCATTTCATGCCGAGTTTAGGGTGAAAGAGATTTGGCAGGTTCCATTCCCAGGGTGCTCTGGAAAAAAGACCAGGATTGTTGAACATAAGCTGTGCTGGACTCATTCCTAAACCAACAGGAATCAGCTGCTCTTTGACAGTGGGGTCCGCTAACAGATGGGAAATTCTTCAAGGGGAACAGAAATAAAGCGAACGAAGAAGGCGCTGAGTATTCCATACCGATATGACTCCAGCAGAGCTTTTCCCCCACTCTCCTCTAGCTCCTATGAGGACCATTACAAGGGACATAGAAGTAGTTCTCCAACTGACATACTTATAAAAAATGTAAAAGCAATAAAGTTAAATGAATTTTTGAGCTAGAGAATTTAGTGATCAAATAGTTCTGCTTCTCATAAGGAAGTTGACATGCAAAGGTAGGGAGTGACTTCTCAAATCTACCAAGCTATTAAGGGCACAGCAGAAAGACGTCCCAGGTAACCAAATTCCAGTCGGTCCAGCCTCCTTCTGACACCATGCATGCCCTGTTTGTTTCTCCAGAGACACTGGAAAGTGATAAAGGACATTGACTCATCATACAGACCTAAGACGGAATCTCTGTGAGACACTCACCACATCTGTGACCATTTACAGGTTTCTTCCCAGGAAACAAATGGGAATAATATCACCTACCTCATAAATATAATAAATGAGGCAATGACTATAACGTCTGTGCCCATGTGTTCACCAAATATTTTACTTCCTTCTGGATATTGAGGAAAACTGTTTTTCCAGCCCTTTGCAGCTGGGTGGGACCATATGATGAGTTCTGGCCAAGAGAATGTATACAGAAGTGGTACGTCTGTTCCCAGAAGTCCACACACACCACTTTCTTCCTGTTGTCTTTCCACAATGACTACATTGAAGATGGCAGCATCTCAAAATAGTAGGAGCTGGATTCTTGAATCACTGTGTGAAGGAAAGTCACCTGACCAATAACATCCACGTTGAATTCTGTGAGTGAGAAGAAAACGTTTTTGTGTTAATCCATATTTTAGAGGATTGTTTGTTACAGCAGCTACTGTTATTTACTCTGACTAATATAGTAAAGACTCATTAAATGATAGCTATTATAAATAGTATATTTTGCTTTATTTAGAATCTATACTAGCTACAGATTCTTATAATCAGAACTTATTTTAACAATACTATGATGACCAACTCTGCTGAGAGACAACATCAGATTCTGAAGCCTTCGGTTTGTGAATCATTGAAGAATTCAACTGTGCTCTGTATAATCTCGCTGTATATAGCATTTTAATTTATCAAAAGTCAGCAGTTAAGGGGAGATCTCATTTTTTAAAAGCATTCATTTAAGTGATTAGTAAGTTCCAGACATTGTTCTAGGTATTACCACACATGTTGTCCTATGCTAGCCTCAAAGTAGCCCTTTAAGATTGTGAATAACTATTATTCCAGCATGCCCACTCCCACCTCAGGTATCTTATACATTCCATTCTTTCTGCCAAGAATACTCTTGCTCCGGACATCTGCGTGGTTCACACCCTAGCTTTGTTCAGGTCCGTGGCCACTCTGTCTGAAACAATGTCCCCCTGCCACCCACATGACCAATCCCCATTCTTCTCTATCTCCAGGGTACATATCTTGCTGTTCATTCTCAGCACTGTTCAGGCCTGGTGGACCAGAGCCCAGTCTCTGATGAAAAGGGCGCTTCTTAACCAAGGCCACACTGGGTTCTCATGTTCCCTCAAAATTATTATTTTAAGAATAGGAAAGAAAAATGTTGAAGGTTATATAAAAAAACAGTATGTTGAAGGTCACATAAACAACATAAGCAATAGTATGAATCACTATTTTTTAACAAAATGAAAAAAAAAGTTATGCCTTTAGGCAAGTATGAATGAATACTCTCAAATTTTGTTATGCATTTTTTTAGACCATCCTTTAGAGATCTTGCCCCTTCTTTCAATACCTACATGTTAAAATGTTACGACGACCCTTGCTAAAATCAAGAGCTATTGCCAATTATGTTATTGATGGATCTTGGCACTGACACTGAAAACCAGTGTCTCTCCTGAATAAGGACAAAGAAACCTGGTGATAATTCTTCTGAAGAAGTCACCAGTATTTGCAGTTTATTAAGAACAATGAATAAGGATTTTCTGAAGATGCCTAAAAAGAAAAGCAGGCACTTGGTCCCCACGGAAGTCATCCTTTTGGAGCAGGTCTGGTGACTGATGAAATGGGTTTTGTGTAAAATGTAAATTCACATTTTGTGGAAACTGGAAGTTCATTCATCTTAATGATTTCTGTTATAGTCTATGATGGCTTCTGAAAATTGCCAGAGTAGGTTTTTTATTTGATCTTTCAACATTATTGGAGGTCATATAAACAGGATTATATGAAGTCTTTCACTGCCAATTAATGTAATTCTAAATCAACATTCTGTCAATGATGTGCAGATTTTACAGCATAAGGAAGAAGAGAGAAGAGCTCATTTTTTCCTTCAAATGGATTTCCCTGCTTTTGGTTAATGCTTAATTAAAAAGAGGGGGAGATGGGAATTCCCTGGCAGTCCAGTGGTTAGGACTCGGTGCTTTCACTGCCATGGCCCGGGTTCCATCCCTGGTAGGGGAACTAAGAGATCCTGCAAGCCGTGTGAAATGGCCAAAAAAAAAAAAAAAAAAAAAGAGTGAAGAAGTAAGGAAGAAGAGATGGAGGAAGGGAGGGAAAGGAGGGAGTGAGAGAAGGAGGGAAAAAATCTACTAAATTTATTTTAAGATGTTTTGGGAAATTAATCCTTTCCTTATTTTCATCTTAAGAAAAAAACTTAGAGTTATTGAAAGATTAAAAAAATCCATTTTCTATGAAATTGGATGTCTAAATGGTATTCTAATTTTATAATCTAAAATGCGACTCTTTCTGAACCTAACATGTAGGAGACTTATTTTTAGCTAATAGATCTAGCACAGGGAACTAATTTTTTTTTCATGGAAATGAAAAACAAACCAAATTTCGTTTATTCATGGAATATCAGCCCTACCATTAAGTGTAATTTGCTTAACTTACATTTGCCTTCAAGGATTTCAGAGCATTTCTGGGACAATACTTTCCATAAGTCTCCACAGATATAAGGAGGAACTGCTTTCGTGTAAAAATCTTTATAAATTCTGGATTAAATTTTTTTCTTCCCCCTTATAACTCTATAGGAAATCTCCCAGGGATGTATGAGAGAAATTTTAGTGTCAAGTAAATTATCTCACTAAGTTCTACAGTATCCTTGTAAAAAAAAATAAATGATAACGCTTCAAGCTAATAAAGTTAGAAAGAGTCAATAGATGAAGTAGAATAATCCAATGAATAGGTGGTTTCCTGATCTAGCCATCTGCAATCTACAGGCACTGCCTTGTTTCAGGCGCTCCATGTTCTGCGCTCCAGGATACATTCAACCTCTAGAGTTAGACCTTCGAGGTGGAATCCAAGTCTGTCTCTTACCCTCTGTGTGACCTTTGTCCTCATCCTTAAAACAGGGGAAATGACATTCTCTACTTCTGGGTTGCAAAGAGAACTAAGTCACCTACTATACGACAATGACCGTCTCCATGTCTGCCATGCTACCCCTGTTATCATTGTCATCTTCATCTACCACCATAGCTTCAAAGTTAACCCTATGTCTGATCTTGCCTTCTTTACATCCATCCTCGAAATTGCAGCCAGAGTGAAGTTTCTAAAAGAGAAACTTGATAATATTTTTCCATGCATTAAATAATTTAATGTTTCTTCATGGTCCATAGAATAGTGTCCAGAACCCCTAGAGTAGCAGATTACACCTTTCAAAATCCAACCTTTGCTTCCTCTCTGCTATCTTCCCCCATCCTTCTTCTCTCTTCTCTTATTTCCTGTCCTTGCTCTGAACTTTCAGCCACACAGAACCATTTGGTAAGCATGAAGACTACCTTCCATTTACTTGCACTCCTCTGTACTTCCCTCTGCCTAGAACTTTCTTTCCAATCTTATCTTCAAAAGGTTGGATCAAAAAAATTTTTTTTTCTTAAAGCAGAAAACCCCAGTCTCACCAATGCACAGAGGAAGGGAAACATAATCTGCTCCAGTGATGTTCAAAGAGGAGCAGGTGCCAATTTGCTTACCAAAGAGAGGATCCATTATGAACTCATCAGGCCTCCTGCTTTGCACATTCCCACTGTGGCCTAATTGCTTGCACTGTTAATGTAGTCATAATCTAAGTATTCCCAAAGTCATCCTGGACAGCTCGCAACACATCTTAAGAAGTATCTGCAGCACAGGTTGAACCAACACTTTAAAAATATTGGGAAATGATAAACATAGGACTCTGTTTAATTAAATATGTGGCTGCCATTAAACTTGGAGATAATTTCTTCTTGTGCCCTGCTAAACTGTACTTGTACACATAGGCAATAAGATAGCTACTTCTCAATTAGCTTTGGTAAGTGAGTAAAAGAACAGGACAGATAGCTTAAATATACTGATAATTTCTATTTGGGATTATGGTGCGTTTGGGGATACTATAGAGGTTATTTATAGGACCCATGAATACCCACACCCTGCCAAGGCTTTATCACCCCTTCTTATGAAGTCCTGGAGAGAGATATATGCACAAGAGAAAATAGAAAATAAAAAATCAAGTGCCACTTTATTTTATTTATATATAATTAAATATTATATTTATTATAATTAGGTGGGCTTTCACCTGAGACTCCAATTATAAGTTCTTTGGTTAGTTGGGCTGGAGACATGACTTGGATCACATAATACACAAAAGCCTAAGGAGCTTTACCTACCCTCCAAGTCTAGGCATGAATCCACTGTTCTCTGGGTGACCCCATGTAAAAAAAAGACTTAAGAGATTAACAACTAGAGTATATATTTTAAAATAGTAGAGAGAGTCACATTTGGGGCTTCTTCTATGTAGAATTGTTAGATTACTACTATCTTTGTCTTTAACAAAGATAAGACAAAGAAAGAGTATCATAGCTATGTAGGCGACCTTATAACGATTATCCTGCCCACTAGTCTACATAGTCTGGATAGTGTCCAGAATATCACTTTGCCTGTACCCTCCAACTTACTTTTGCTTATAACCTTCTGGGTCAACACTCTGGCCTTGAAGCCATGGGGTAAGTCAGTTCCAGACTCTAAACTTAGTTTCTTCATCTTTCAAGTGTTTCAAGTGATATATTAGGCAAGAGGCATCTGCGGTTCTTTCCAGCTCTGATGTTATATTATGTGACCATAAATAAACATTACCTTCTCTAAAGCAAGAGTATTAGTGAACTCCAGTACTTCTCCCAATAGCGAAATGAATTCCTTTTGGATGTAAATTTTATTTTCATAGTCCACACACTTCTATCCCTAGGCAACTCTTTTATAAGAGTCTGATGAGAGAAGATGATTGACTCAGCAAACATCTACCCTCACTCTCAGAAATCCCCCAAATACTTTAACTCAGAAAGCTCAGAGCATAAAAAAATTAGGAAATTTACTTAATCTGCTTTCTAGAGAATTCTAATGAGAAGCAACATAGTCAAAAACAAGGACTAAGAATTTCCCACACGAACATGATGGGATAGTCAGCATTTTTTCACTTCTCTTCCAAGAAATCATGTTTTTAAAGTACAAATATTTTTTTAAATGCTTTAAACTCTGCAACCTGCATTTTCAATATAATGCAGATATGACATTATGACACATATGATCCACAAAGTCCAAAATACATACAAAAAACTGCCAAAAACTGAGATTGGCAGAAGGTCCATGGGAGGGAGAGATGAAAAGAAGCACAAAGAGTGACAAGAGGGTCCGACACTGAAATCTCAGAAAGCGTCATTAAAGATACATTTCCTAAACGTGAGGATCATGATCTAACGTGCAAAAGCTATCACCCTTCTTTGCAAAAGGTGAGAGAACTGAGGGAGCATGTTTGGCGGGGAGATAGAGAAAGCTCCACGGACAAAGAATCGGACAGGTCAGTGATATTTGCAGGGATCAGGGTAACCAAGGACAAGGAGAGAGCCTCTAGGGTGTGAACATTTTGAGGGTATTCTCCCACCCGTTCGAATCACCTGAAAATAGGTGGTCTGAAAAAACCTATTTCATTAAGAGACGAGTCATACAACAGGAACAAGGCATCATTGAAGGATACTATTGAAAACTAAGGACAAGAGAAGCAACATTTCCCAGGAGATGAAGATTTGACATAGGAGGAAAGTTGTGAACAAGCACGAATCAAAACATATTAATAAGGCAGTTGCTGTTATTAAAGAGGACCTCGAGCCAAAATGTAGAAGGTCTGATAAGACCCCAGGAAGAGGTTAGAGATGAGCTGACCTCACTGAGGAGAGATGTAGAAGAAAGAAGCAAAGCCATCTTACACACACACACACAGAGAAAACAGAAGGAAAACTAAGGGACTAGATATTACAGAAAATATAATGAGTTGTAAAAGATAAAAGTAAGGAAAGCAAAAAGAAGTGAGGGAAAGAAAGAAAGAGATAAAGAAAGAAGAAAATAAAGAGAGAAAGAAAGAGAGAGAGAAGAAGAGAGAAAGAGAGAATGAAGGAAAGAGAAAGAGGGAGGGAGGAAGGAAAAGAATTTTTAAAGACTAAAGAAATCTATAGTAGTAGAAAGCAGTCAGGCAAAGGGGAGCATGTATATATATGCATATATATATTTATATTCATATGTAAAACACTAGTATATGCATAAAGAAATTTTGGTAAGAGTCATAAGATTTGAGGGAAGGCTTTTTATCAATACTAGACAGCATTTTATGTATTTTTAATTTCTGGATTACATGAATTATTCCACGTAAAGTTTTTTAAGACAGAAAAAAAGAACAAGATAGAAACATACTAGGAAGGATGGAAAAGTAACAGGCTTAATTCAACCATTTACCTATTCAGATGTATTCAGCAAACATTACTGAATGTCATTCTATGTCAGGCACTGGTCTAGTACTGAGTATGCAACAATAAAGAAAGCAGATAGAAATCTCTGCCTTGTCAACTTTCATTCTAAGGAGGGGAAATGGGCAACAAACAAAAAGACAAACAAAGACATATTATATATCAAAAGATAAACTATGGAGAAAAATAAAACCCAGTAAGGGAGATAGAGCATGCCAAAGGAAAGAGAGGTTGCTGCCTTAGGTAGGGTAGTCAGGGAAGGCTTCATAGTTTCCCTTGAACACTTGGACAGTGTCCCTTGGACACTTGGGCAGGGACCTATAGGTGAGGGAGAATGCCATGCAAATATCCCAGGCAGAAGGAAGGAGAAACATTAAAAGACAGAAATGTCTTGGCTTTTTAGAGACTGTATGGAACCCAGCATGGCCAGATTGCTCGAAGAGAGAGGTGAGCGGAAGGAAATACAACCAGAGATTTTAACCGGGGCCAGTGTATACATGGCTTTGAATATCACTTTAAGGATTTTATCTTTTTCTCTGAGTGAGAGGAGAAAATATTGAAGAGTATTAAGCAGAGAAGTGATAAGATCTGATTTCTATTTCATTTTAAATGATCACTCTGGGAGCTGTGTTAAGTTAGCTACTACTTTGTGCTAAAGCCGAAAGAGCTAGACACTATTTTCATTACAATAACCACTGACGATTGGGGCCTCTCAAAAGTTTATGCAGAGCTAGAAGTTAGAGAATTGGCTCCTCCACAAACAGTGGCCTCCACTCCCTCTCCACACGTGCCTTGTCAATATAAAGGGGAGTCCAGGACAGAAGGAGAGTGCCTTTGGGAAGTGAAGGGAGGAAGACTTCCGAATTATTGTGCAAATTATTGGGAGGGGTTCTTTGAAGAAGGGGCTCTCATTCTCTGATTTGTTATCTGCCTAAGTGTAAATTTCTAGAATTTCCTCTGTGGTACCAGAAAAGAAGAATAGAGGATTGGGAAGAGATGGCACAGTGGGGACCTGCCTGAAGGACAAAAGGACAAGACAAGATTGCTTCCAAGCTCAGTTTCAAAAGGTACAGAAGTCAAATCCCAAGAATTGCCTTCAGTCTCAAGAGTTAGACTGTGAAAGAGATTGGGGAGGTATGGTGTTGTTAGGGTCACCCCAGGGGCTTCCAAAGCAAGAGGGTATTGGTGAGGGGTGGTAGATAATAAGGAAGAGAAGCTATCAGAGGCACTTTCTTGGCACCAGCTGTATGTCTGCTGGGGCATGGCACCAAATCTTCCAAGAGTGTCAGTGAGCTAGAACACAAATTTTGGAAACACAAAGAAAAGACTTCCAGTGCCTCTTATAAAAAAGAAGACATTTGTGTTTTCTGTCTCCATTTATGGAGACAGAAAACTCTCAAAACTGGAGAAAACAGCCTTCCCTCTCTATACCAACTTGCATGCTGTCTGCATAACTCTGTGATTACAGTGATTTTGAATGGTGCATAGGCAAATATTTTTTTAAAATTAATAGTACATATAACTTGCAAAAAGGGCCCCCCAAAAATGAGTGGGTAGCAAAATGGCTGAAATTTGGAAATCTGTGATCCAATTCAATGCACTTACTTGATATACCATGAAAGTGAAGGAGGGAATATGACTTTCACGAGGTCACATAGCTAGTTAGTAGTAACGTTAAGTATAGCTCACAGCTCCATTCTCTTCCTTCATTGCAGGATCTCACAAAGCTGATCAGAGAAGCAGACAGCACAGTAATCATGTGACATGAGGGTGAGGGCATATTTATGCCCACAGCAACTTGTACCATCTCCAAAAAATAAATGGTCGCACACAGAGAACACACAGAGCCATGAACCAAAGCTCTGGCGCACTTACTCCACGGTGTTATAACGATAATTTATAATGTTATTGCAATTACAGCAGAATTATGGCACACCCACCACCTAATAGACCTGTGTGCATAGTCTTGAGAAAGACAAATGTGCTGGCAGGTCTAGCTGCAGAAATGAGATTAAATGGCTCCCATGCCCAATCCTGCCATTGATTTTTGTAGCCCTCCCATTAACACGATACTTCACATACTACCTCGCCATCATTTCTCAGAGGTGAAGGTGTAGTTTTAGAGTATAAATAATTAGACCCTCAAAATCCAAGGTGACAAATCTTACACGCCTCCCGTTGCCATGATTCAGGACACGTAAATCAGAGCCTCTTTTGAGGATGTGTGCATGAGAAGACGTTTACAGAATGATACTGCTTTGTGTTTCTCTTTCTCTTTCCTCCGTTTGCCCACCGTTGTCATTGGATGTGAATCAGTTTTATAGGGTCACTGTATAAATCAGGATCTTTTTGTAAAAAGCTGGGGGGGACTCTTACACAATGACAATTAGACCAAACAGGGTGAGTCCCTGGCAAACAAGGGCATGTGTTCATCCAAGTTTGAGGTCATAATCCTTTATATCAGTAGTGTTGGCGTGTGCTTTCTCGTCTCTTATAAAATGCTTTTTCTGTGGGTTGCTAAATATTGCCAAAGAGATAATGCAATAAGAGGTAATAAACTTAATACTTACAGTGGCTACCTTTTATTGAGTACCTACTTTGTGGTTCTAAGAGTCTAGAGTAGTGATTAAGAACATTAGATTGATTCTAACAAGCTAGTAGATTGATCAACCACTATGTGCCTCAGTCTTTAATAAATAAAGCACTGGTACAAACTAGCACTCAAAGAGGTGGGCTTTGACAATTGTGTGCAGAGTTCTTTGTACGTAATACTATCTAATGCTTTCAGAAGCCTGATGAGGTGAATATCATTAACCTAATTTTTCATATGAGAACACTGAGGGCCAGCAAAGTTAACCTACTTTGCTGAAGTCACAAAACTCTTTAGAAGTTGGAAAGTTTGTATTCAAACTCAAGTCTATCTGACATGTCTTCACTCTTGCCTATTTTACTGTCTCCCATGGTTAAGTCCTAAACTAGTGCTGGCCAAACAAAAGTTGAAATGCTTTGTTTAACCTAAGCTTGCATACTTATTAATTTACTCACCCATTCCACACTCTTAAGGCATTTTATGTTTGTATTTACTTATTTGTTTGCTGTCGACTTATACAAACTCATCTCATTCCAGAAGATTTATGGTAGTTTATAAAAACACATGCATTTTATAAAAATATATTAAGAATTCAGGAAGAAAGGAAATAAGAGTAGAGAAAAAATAAGAGGAAGCCAAGGATGAGGCTGATATTCAAAATGTGAGCAAGTTTTTACTGAGCTGACACCATGTAGGAATTGGGGATTTCAAAGTAAAATCACAAGGTCCCTTCTTTTCATAAGCTTGGGTTCTAATGGAGGAAATAAATACACAAACAATTACAGGGTACAAGGCAAAATTGGAAAAATGTACAAGACCCATTGGGAGCATATCAGGAGGGTATGTCCCATCAAAACTGGGTACCACTCATCACAGTCTGAGAGTCTCCTAGTTTGTCTGGTTGTTGGCTGTCTTCCTGCTATGTTGTTTACAGCCGTACCTCCTCTGCCTGCCACATTAGAAGTGCTTAATGAATGAGTGAATGAAGGAAGCTCAATGAGTATTTTTTAAAAAGTGTTTTTTGCACAGCTTGTAAATTGCAGAACTATCTCAGTTCTATCTGCTTCCCCTAGACCTTGGAAGTGACCTGCTCAGGTAATTACATCCTACAAACACTGAAACAAGGCAAAGATTCAAAAATAGTTCATGGAGAGTGGGTCAGTGAGTACATATCGACCCTCAAGCAAAAAAGGGGATGGACATTACTAAGGTAATAATGGTACATCTAGAAAAACTAGCATGTCACAGATGAATGATTTGTCCAACTTGACATACCCTGTAAGAGACCAGTGAGTTGTTTAAATTCAACTCCCTCTGGCTCCATGTCTGTCTGCATTCCACCAGGCCTCCCTGCAGAGATGAAATTGGGCAGGAGGTCTGAGAAAATACCTGGATAAAGAGAGTAAGAGGGAGCTAGGAGGTTTAGGGCACAAAGAAGGACAAAGGAAGGTGGAAAGTCAGAATATACAAACACTTATCGATTCACTTTAAAAAAAAATTTCAGCAACAGAGAAAAATTGCTGTGCATTAATCAATGCATCATTAAAATGCATTGAGACAGACCGATGACATTAGCCTTTTGAAAATTTACTAGTTTAGCTCCATTTTTAGTTTCTTTACATTTTCTTGTCTAGAAATCTCACCGTGTGCTTTGGAAACTGGTTTGAGAATCAGGAAAGAACTCTTGACCAAGTTCTAGAAATTCCAGATTCTAAAACTAGTTTTTTTCATCTGTAACAGAAAGCTGAGGCAGTAACTTCCCTTCCTTCGGGCTTCGGTTTCTGCTTGTGACAAGTGAAGCATTTGGAATCAGTTTTTCCCCAGGATCCTTCTAGAGCTGTCTGGGCAATAATAGGAGACCTGGTTCAGAGCCCAACGCTGTATCTTTTATTGTCTCATCTCTTTTGTGTTTCTCAATTATTTCCTGCTCTTAGAAGTTGGGATAAAATAGAGAAAAAGTACATAAAGCTTTGGAGTTTGAGGATCTATTTATATTAGCTTGTTTGAGGCACGACTGTCATCTGCCAGCCCTATCTTACAGGTCTTTGCAGATCCATTGAGGTCATGAATATGTAAGCACTCTAGTAATTACCATTGGCAATAACATAAAAGAATCAGTTGTAGTAATACTATTTTTACATAGATCTAGGAAGTAGTCTGTTTTCAAGAAAGGTTAAAAGCCTTTTCCTAGAAGACAGATTAGACATAAGTAGAGGCAGAAAGTCTGCCAATATTTTCTTTCAAACCACTCTGTAGTAAACTCTGTGGCTGATTAAGAATAAACTAATACAAAATAAAACGAATGGAAAATATAAAAGGAAATAAATTTAATTAAAATATAATATATGGTCCCTCTTATGTGGTTGAGAAGATAGATTGGGGCCCAGAACACTAACAAGAAACAACGTAGTAAATGAGGATGTACGAAGTACCCATTTTGTCTTGTAACTTTCATAGCAACCCTATGTGCTAAACCAGATATTGGAAGACTGAACTGGGAGGGGCTTCAGTTTCTTCATCTATAATAGCGGTCAAACTTGGTACAGGGAAAGGAGACAGAGGGCAAGTTCCCCACTCAAGTGCATACAATGAACCTGTCCCTAAATGCCCCCTGACGTCAGGAAATGGGGAGTCCAGGTAGGGAGGGGGGTGGGAAGCTGAGAAGCCGCAATGCAAGTGTACTTTGTAAAAGAGGCATCCCCCCCCTCTGCTCTGTTTGATATTTAGTCTGCACAATTTACTTGGAACATAGGCTACGTTTTGTAAAAGATGCCAGAAACCTGTATTATGATAATTTTTAAAATCTGTGGATTTTTAATGCTGATAAATGAATTAAAAAAAAATATCTTCTAGGTGGTTAAAAAATATTGGCAGTTTTCCGTCTTTGGACTAGATGATCTCTAACGTCTTTTACTGCTCTGACATTCTAAGATGCTATGAGATGTACATTGGTATAGGAAACTGCCTCAAAACAGATCTGTGGGCCATGGGGTAACACTGGGTAGTAATAATCACAACAGTATCGTTATCTTCTTATACACACTGACAAATAACCACTTGCAAACCACTTTAGTACCCATTTTGTCTTATAACTTTCATAACAACGCTATGTGCTAAGCCCGATATTGGGGAGACTTAAATCTAAAGGCGGTTAAAGAGCTGGTATATGATCCCATGGTAGGTTAATTACAAAAGTAGGACTGAAGGATGTTGTCTAAAATGGTAGGGATGAACATTGTCTTACTAGGATGACTAAGCTACAACAGGGACCATGTTCTCTGCTGATATCTGGGCCTCCTTTGAACAACAAGCACACTGGGATAAAGGAGGGTGTGTGAGAGCCACTGCCCACTGAGTGGCAGGTTGGGGGGAAGTGGGTAATGGAGCTTCTCTCTTGGTGTTGCCCACTCCACAGAGGAGCTCTGGTAGGGCAACAAGCCTGATCCTGCCAAGAATCTGGCAGCGCTTGTGAAACCAGGTTTTGAGAGGCTCACTAGCATGGCCATCAGACAGCTATAATGAACTCTCGTCACTGTGTTGGGAAAGATATCAGTTCTTTTGCTGCTGGATGTTGGCAGGTCTGAGAGTCCTGGAGGAGAGGTTGGCGGAACCAGCATGGTGGTGGTGGGCACATGGGAGGCTCAGGCCAGCAGCCACTTACCAAACAGCATGAAAATGTCTCAGTATTTGAGCAACCAGTAGGGCTGTAGTGTAACATCCAGCCTGGCTATAAAGGACAATACACTTTTTTTTTTTTTTAACTTTGGGTTTATTTATTTATTTATTTTGATGGCTGTGTTGGGTCTTCGTTTCTGTGCGAGGGCTTTCTCCAGTTGCGGCAAGCGGGGGCCACTCTTCATCGCAGTGCGCGGGCCTCTCACTATCGCGGCCTCTCTTGTTGCGGAGCACAGGCTCCAGACGCGCAGGCTCAGTAATTGTGGCTCACGGGCCCAGTTGCTCCGCGGCATGTGGGATCCTCCCAGACTAGGGCTCGAACCCGTATCCTCTGAATTGGCAGGCAGATTCTCAACCACTGTGCCACCAGGGAAGCCCCGACAATACACTTTTAAGTAAAAAGTCTCAAGTTGTCCAGTGATGTTAAGACTTCCCAGAGAAAATGGCTAGAAATCCTTTTTGTGGTTTTCTGTTTGTTTATTTTTTTTACTGTAAGGCATCATTTGGATTGACAGGACACGTGCTTCCCCCAAGAATCCATACCGAAACCTAAAGGAACAAACTGATGAATTTCAAGTCCTGCAAAGGATTCTGGGTAGGATGATCACATGATCTGGTCTGCCCTGAATGGTCCCAGTATCTGGATTCTCCTTTAAGTCTCAAGAATGTCACAGTTTGCATGCTACACGTTGTAGATGAACTAACTCTGCGCTGTTTGGCCAGCGGAAAAATGTGAGAGAGTTAACTGAGGATGAGAGGTGAGGATAGATTGTGAGCTCTTGGCCGACAGGATTGTGACTTGACATGATTATGTAGGCATGAACAAGACAGATGAAAGTAGAAATGTCCTAAACAGAGAGAATCTAGAAAGGAAGCGGTTAGACTCATTGTTTTGTGAAATTTTCAAACAAAATGGTTTGTATAGAAGTTGAAAGCTAGTGACAAACAATGCCAACAACAAAGACAACAGTAGCTACCATTTAACCAGTGCTCGTTAAGTTCCTGGAACTTTGCTAAGGGGCTAGATTATAATTGGATTTCACCCTTACACCCGCTGTCTGAGGTAAACAAAGTAGCCCCAAGTTAAAGATGAGAAACTCTGGGGTTCAGAGAATTTTAATGACTGAACAAGGAACGAACTGGTAAAATCATGGGCTTTGCAATCAGCCTGCCTGGATGTGAGCTGTGGTCCTGCCACACACTTGCTGTAAATGTCCTCTTTAAGAAGAGAATTTCTAAGACTAAGATGAGGGTATCAAAAGCCTTTGGAGCTAGGAGTAGGAAAGCAGGAAAGGAGTGTCCATTTACTTCCAGCCCAATAAAACTTTCCATTAATCAACCTATATTGAGTTCCAACCATGTGTGCAGAAGCTGCAAGTTCCTCCAGAGAATACGGAGGAAAGTATAAAACATGGTTTTCCACCAAGGAAAATATGATCTTTGGTTGGAGGGGAGGAATTGATGTCACAGGCACTCTGGCATAGTAAGAAGCATACCTGTCTCGAACTGGATGCTCTGAGATTGATTCCTAGCTTTGCTCATTACAAGTCACATGGCAGGGGTAAGTTGCTTACCTATTCAGAGCCTCAGTATTCTCATGTGTAAGCTGGAGATGGAAATAAGGCCAAACTCATAAAACTATTAAAATCAGATAAAGTAATATAAATGTATCCTAGACACTGTAAAAGGATATTCTGAAATAAACTGTTATTTTTGCAGGAAACAGAGGAAATTAAGCAAGAGATGTAAATACAACAAGCATCCAAGGGAAGCTGATTTCCAAGAGTGTTTATCGTCTCACAATGGACTTACAGTGTCTCAGTGCCTAGGTCTCCCATCTACCTCTCTTTGTGCACGTTCTTTCTCGCTCTCCTTTTTAATGGAGAAACTTCATTTCCTTATTCCCTTTAGCTATTTCATAGGTCATTGCTCTTTAGGGATGGAGGCTATTTCTGCTATTCTGTTTCCTTTTCATTCAACCATGCAATACTTGTTCCATATCTGGCTAGCTCACTCTGGAAGGGGACAGCAAATTACATATCTCTGGGTGCTTGGTGGAAGTCACTTGCCTAGATTTAAAGCCCCAATAACGTTTGTGGGGGTTTTTTGTAAATAAAGTTTTATTGGAACACATCCACCCCATTCTTTTATGTATGTCTGCTTTTAAACTACCATGACAGAATTGTAAATCTCCAATAACATTTTAAATACTTAGTATTAGCCAGGTTCATAAATATGTCTGAGATAACCACCATAATTTCTGTATGAACAGTGATATCCAATAAATTATGGAATCTGAGAATTGCTTGCAATACAAAGTGTTAAAGACAGAAACAATTAGTTGTTTGGATGTTCAGGTCTGAGAGTCTGTATCATACACATATGTGTGTTTAGTGGAATCTTCCTGAGAGGAAGTATTTCATTGTCTGTCTTCTTAGAAACAGTTACACCAGATGATGCCAAGTATCATTTCTCATGGTTTTTGTCTTCATAACGGAATAAAAGAATGAGATTTATTGATTATTTTTGTTAAAATTCACCATTGTCTTCACTGAGATAATAAACTGAGGGTCTACTTGTCAAGGTCTGCAAATTTTTCTCTGCTGAAGTTCCTTTCATTCTTATGCTCCAAACATCTATGTGAGTAAATGCCAAAAATGTTGGAGAAAAGGGAAGGAAAGGGTTGTGATAAAAGGAGGAATGGTGTCTTTTCAAAAAGAGGATAAGGGAAGGAGAAAACAGCTGTTTACCACCTTCCGTGAACTCTGTGTAAATCACTGACCCAGAGCTATGTGTTTTTATTAATAACAGCTGCAGGCTTTACTGAACACTCATCCCCTGCCATGTACTGGACTAAACACTTAGAAAGCATTGCTTCATTTTATTCTCAATAACATAATGAAGTTAAGCAATTTGCTCAAGATCATGCATCTAATAATTGAAGAGTTTTGTCAGTGACCAAATGGGTAATTCTGCTTAATTCCATGGTTCTCTATTAGAGGTTTCATGTGTCCACAGATAGAAACCACATCCTAAGAGATTAAGGAAAAATTTGATGTCCAGGCATCTTAACACCTTTAACGTATTTCCGTATTAGTTTAGATCTTGATCGAGGATGAGGATGGATACTAGTTACTGGACACTTAAATCTCCACAATCTACACACCTCACCATGGCCCACAATGACCTGCTTAATACGAGCCCCAGCACATCTCGAGTCATAGCCTCTTCCTGTGGTAGATTTTTAAAAGGCCACAAATACTTTGCAATGCCCCCCATCAAGAAGTGAAGTCATTTTCCTGATCTTTGGATTCTGGGCTGGCCTGTGACTAGTTTGACCAGTAGAATTTGGTGGAAGTGATACTGTGTGTCTTCTGAAGCAGGGCCTCAACAGACATTGCAGCTTCTCCTTCATTCTCTCAAATACTGCTTCCACATGAAGAAGCTCAAACTAGCCTATGAGAGCCATGGCCCATCCAAGAACCAGTAGCAGCTGCCAGAGCAGTTCCCATCCAGCCCCCAGAATGACTATGGTGGCAAGACATATCTTAAGCCACTAATTTTGGGGGTGGTTTGTTAAGTGGCAACAGATAACTTTGCTACCATCACGCTTCAGGCTCTGGGCTCCAGTCTCTCTGGTCTTCTCTCAGTTCATAGTACATGCCATTGCCTTTCCCACTGCAGGGGCTTTGCATATGTGAGCCCTATACATGGAAAATTTCCCACTCCTGTCTTGTCCAATGGTTTACTCCTTGTCATCCTTTAGGTCACAGCTTAAAAGTCACCACCAGAGGAAATCTTTTACTGACCATCTATGTACAGTAGATTTCTTATTATCCAAATCAGCACCTTGCTTAGTTTTTTCACTGCATGTATAACAATCTGCTATTGGTTTCTCATTGCCTATTTTCCTCCTACCCAACACTAAGCTCCACAAGAGGAGATAGAGAGAATGTTTGCCCTTTCCTCCATTGCATCCTGGGAGAGTGCCTGGCAGAGGGTCTCATCCACAATCCCTTAGATCCCTTTACCATTTTTGTGCACACATCTGCCCGGAGGCCTGTCACTCTCAACAGCCACCACTTGCTTCTCTTTTCAGAGGACTGCCCCCATGGCTGCTGAAAGCCAGCTGGATTTACCTGTAATGAAGCACAGAGAACTGAAGACTAGGAATTTGGATAGCCCAGGCCAATGACCAGGGAGTGGGGTAGTGCGTATAAATACTCCAGCCCCCTTATCCCCGGACAGGACAACTCTGGGGTATGATCTACACTGCCTGCACTACTCACCTACAGGAGTGAGCAAATTTCCCCTCCATGGGACCGTTTTAGCTTATGTTCTTATTGTGTCCAAAGTAAGTGTATACCCTTGATTGACATCACTCCTTTCCCTGTCCCGTTTCCCCAATCTCCTGCAGGCTTTAATGGGAACACTTCTTAAAATAAGGCACTTTCATACAAATCCTAGTGTTAGAATCTACTTCTGGGAATGTCACCCTAAGACAATGTGTTGACTGAATAAATTCACTACAGCAATTCTGGATTTCTACACATTTGCTTTTCACATGGGCATCATTAACCCCACCTCATAATCGGAATCCAGATATATTCTGCAGCATCACTGGCCTTTGCAGCCTTGTTTGTGCAATTATTTCAATGTTTTACTGCAATTTGCCCCGGTGTTTTATAAAGATGAGTGGGAAGTGCAAAAACGTAAGCACTGACACTAGGTGCTAAACAACTGAGACAAAGATAAAAACCACTCGGTATGCTGAAAGCAGGGAATCTTTGATTATATCGGAATCCCCGTTGGACTGAAGCTGGTCGTCTGGATGTTCAATTGTGAAGAGTGAGTACCAAATTAAAGAACATATGGGAAATTCTGGAAATAGATCATCTGGGACTGTATTGAAAAATGAGGCTTATTGAAAGACATGGAGAAATCTTTAAAAAGTATGGAAATTATGAAAATTGGCACCAAAACCCCTGCCAGAGTTCCAAAGACTAAGAAGTTTATGGAAACAGAGAGCAGTTATCAGAGATGAGCTTGCCTTGTGTTCCCTTGTCAAGAGGAGAAATAGTCTCATACTCAAGTCTCACCTGACAAATGTTTCATGAAATCCTGTAGAATCCTATTAAAGTCACCCTCGCTGTCTCCTGCTGAATTCCCAATGCAGTCTCACGAAATCACCACCAGCAAGTCGTTCTTCTGCATTTTAAAATAAATTTCTTCTTCTTACCGAATGTCACTTTAAGTAAGCTAAAAAAGTAGGTTTTGGAGGCAAGCAGTTGTATGAGACATGAGTTCTATTACTTGCATTTAATGTTCAAACCAATCGTTAATGTTTTAAATAATGTTTAAATAATTTAAAACTTTAGTAATGCTTTTGGATTCGTGGAACAAAACTCCTCCATATCACATGCAAAGTTTTGGGTTTCTTCAGTCCTATTCATTCAGCTTTTATATGGATTTTTTTTTTTTTTTTTGGAATTAATGTATTATGCATGGCAGAAGAAAATTCCACAGTCTGATGGAATAATACAAATCACAGCTCTGCCACTAATTATGTAACCTCCTGGAAGCTGATCTTTCTAAGGCTCAGTTTATTCAGCTGTAATAATGCTTCCTATGTAGAGCTGCCATGAGGATTAAGTTAGAGAAACTAAATAAAGTATACAGGGCTTAACCTGCATTCAGTGAATCTTGATTCTCTTCCCCATGCTTCCCATCACAAAACAGTTGGTATGAATGATTTTGCAGACTATTGGATTATCTTGGCTTGAAGACCAAGTCTGAACTCCTTAGCATGACACACAAGGCTCCATGTGATCTGACCTCCACATTCTTCCTGGCTCATCAAACTCCTGCCCCGTTCCCCACCCCTTTCGTCACTCTGATTATAAAGGGGCACATGGAGCTACTTGCACCCAGGAAGTGCCAAGCTCTTCTCGCCTGCAGGTCTTTCCTCTCCAGAATACCCTCCCCAGAACTTGGTTCAGATGAGTCATCTTCCTGGACTCTTGGAGTCCCCACTTCCTCCAGCCTGGGTAAAGTGTCCTGTATAGCCTCCCAGAACCCTGGGTCTCCCTCTAACATAACACTTGTCACTTAGTTTTTAAAATATCTCTAATGCCAGTTTCCTCCATTAGATTATAACATCCTCACATAAGGGTATTATATTATCTTATACTCACTAGTCACTCTTCTAAGACCTTTCTATATACAACTTATTTTATTATTACAACAACCAACCCTATCAGATACGTGTTCATAGCTGCCCCATTTTAGAGGTGGGAGAAAGGAAAGAAAAAAGATAAATTACATGATTCTCCCACGACCAAATATCTAGCAAACAACAGAGCCGTCTCTGTTACCTCCATGCTAAAACCCAGAATATGAGACCAACAAGTACTCAGTAAAAACTGAATAAACAGACAATTCAATCTCAGGGAGGAAAGCAAGATCTGAGCAGGGATAGAGATCATTTTAGACCAAAGCCCACACTATCATAGTTTATTTTAAAAAAGCAAAGAACTAGCAAATAAAACCTAGAGTTTGGAAGAACCTCTTCCAGTGTCATGAATTGATTCTGTAATAATGGAGCGTGCACTGCCTTGGGGACCAGGAGACCTGAATCCTAGTATCTAGCTGGGTGACATGCCCCTTGATAGACATCAGTCGCCTCACCTATTAAGAGCAATGAATGAAGCGGATTCAGAAGCCTTCCAAGATGAGATGTTCATCCCATGTGATTGCAATGGAGGAGCCCTACTTTAGGGACAAGCACTTGCTGCCCCTCTGCCCATCAGTGGTCACCTCCGCATCAGCATTTTGTCTCAGTGTGAAATCCTGGCTTTGTAAGTTCTAAGCAAGGTGATCTTGGAGGTTACTTAACTATTGCATACATTATTTTTGCATCTCTGTCTCCACTACTGGAAAGAGAACTGACATATTACTGCTTAATTGCCTAGTGTCTACAGAGACTTGTCCCTAGTAGGCATGGCCATGGGAGGGAAAAGGAAATTGGTTTGCAGATTTTTACCAAGCCATGATATCAACACATTATTATTTAAAACAATCCTAGTGAATAGATAGATAGATAGATAGATAGATGATAGATAGATAGGATCTCAGAGGTAGTATTGTCAGCTCTATTTCCAATCTTTGGGTCAATGATTGATTGAAACAGCTGACAAAGGAGACAATGACTGTTTGCCATCACAGTTTTGAGTTCAAGTTTGAAGTGAATTAACACATGGGATAAATGCAATGTTTATACAAACCATGGTTGGAAAATATTGGCAGAATACAGAGGTCAAGTCCACTTAGCACAGAAACACTGGTAACAATCAAAATGGTCAGTTCAAGTCCACAAAAGTACAAATGCAGGGAAAAGCTGGAAGTAAGATTTAATTTCCCTTTAATTTTCTTGGCAGCTGTTTGGCGTGATATGAAGCCTAGTCCAATTTGCATACTCGTAGAGCCACATTTAAATTCCTAGCTCCTGATTTACGTTGTGTGAACTAACCCTCATGGAGTCAGTTCATTTTAGGGGTCTCTTCAGCTGCTCAAGAAAATGAAATATGAGAGAAGAGGAGAAACAGGAGGGTAAAAAGGAGAATGAGAAGCAGGGGAAGAAAGAGAAAAAATTAATCTCAGATTCAAAGCTCACAGTTTCAATAATAGCCACAATATCAGACTATTTTGCTCCTCACGATGAATAAAACCAGAATTTCCTGAGATAAGATGGACTTTATACATCTCCCAATACACACAAATATATGTAAACATAAAATATTTACCTTTCAAGGTATGGTGTGTGTGGTATTAAACTAAGGTGTGTAGAGTATTACTAGAGAAACACTACAAAGAATTACCAAGCTACTAACATATAATGATTCAATACTCCCTCTGTTTTCAACTCTGTGCGTGTGTGTGTGTCTAAGTTGATGGATAAATGGGATCAGAAATTTGATGAGTCAAATAAAGACCCAACATCTTTTAGTTTTCATAAACTTTTAGAACCATAGAATATGTCGTCTTGAGGTCAAAGCCATCATTTTAATACTAAAGAACTGAAGCTCAGAGAGTTCTGTCTTCAAAGGGGCAGAGACGGCTGGATCTTCAGCTATGGTTCTGTTCCCCTTCATACTGTAGAGTTGTGGCTGGAAGGGGACAGCATATTTCTCATTGTCTCTGCATCCAAATGAGACCATGTGATCATATGAGTGGACTGAGTGGGAAAGCCAGAAGTGTCACTTCCAGGCTTTTCAGCCACCTTAACTATCTCAGGTTAAGAAACAGCTGTGCCTTTTTCCAATCTCCCTTTCCTCCATTTCCTGACTAGACACAGAGGTTCCTGAGGCCCTTGAGGATGATGATTCCACAAGATGGGAAAATAAACCTACATCACTGAATCATCAAGTGGCAAACATTCCCTGTTAACCAAGAATACCCATACAGAACAGTTCTGTGAGCAAAAAAAAGAAAACTAACTTTATGCTAAACCACTTAAATGTTAGAGATTTTACTTGTTCCTGTAGCTTAATGTTGCCCTAGGTAGCAGAGGTCATTAGTACCAATCAGATTTCCTGATTGGCCACCCACTATTCCTGCTATTATTCAGATATGTTTGTTGCACCCATGCATCCTTGTGTTTCTGGATGCAACCCAGATTCCACTCCTGGCTGTAGCTTTCTCCTCTTTATCCCAAGAACCTAGCACAATGCCAGACTCACAACAGGTTCTCAATAAATATTCATTGAATGAAAGGTCAGCAGTTACCTCAGCTGTAAAATGGGAATTAAATCTTTTAAATACTTGAAATCAAGACACTGGATCATATGATTCTGTGAGTTCTTAATGCTCTGAAATCTGCAAAATCTCTAGTCCAATAAATCCTCCATATTCTTCTGCTTTGGTTTGTTTTCAGTTTATCCTTAGTTCTGATTTTGTAAAATTCCATTCTTGTGATTTTTTTCTGTTATCATCTATATTTAATATTGTACAAACTATCTGGCCCTGGATTGAGGTGGGGAGAACATACTTCTCTTTGATTTGCCAAGGTACACAGAGCAGCTAATGTTTATTAAGGAGTTGATAAGAAAAGCACTCTACTAAGCAAATTATTTACATGCAGTGGCTCATTTTTTCAATACCTTTATTATCCCCATTTCATAGGTAAGAAAACATACTTGGCAAGTTTAAGCAGCTTGTCCAATGTCACATACTTAGTAAATAGCAGAATTGGGATAAGAAGAGAGGTTCGTCTGATTTAAGAGCCTGGGTTTCCAATCTCCAGGCTCTGCCACCGGGTTGCAAGCAACAGAGACAGACTCTGGGTAATCTAAGCCAAAAAAGAAATTTGTTAGAAGGATTAAAGATGAGTGCAAGGTTTTTCTCCTCAGCTCCCGGGTGGTGCCAGATCTGTGGTTGTGTATCTTCAGGGAAAGATTCCTACAAGTGAGATTGCTAGATTAAAAGGCAACTACTGTAGGTACACTGAACTAGAGTGGAAAGATGCCTTAAAAATGCTTTAATGTGGGGAAAATGGCAGGTGTCTCACGCAGGCCTGCAAGTGACCTCACAGATGGCTCAACTTTCAGCACTGGGAGTTCGTCACCAGGCGCCACCAGATGAGGCACAAGAATTATTGAATCATAGTATCTGACCTCAGATTCACAGTTTTGTGGAGAGCCAGGGCAAGGAGATTTCTGTGGTATCTCCTGGCTCCTCAGAAAATACCCCAATCTCCTGGGAAGTAAAGTTTCAGCCCTGTGGCTGACAGGGTCTTGGTGCTCTGGCCGGGTGTCAGGCCTGAGCCTCTGAGGTGGGAGAGCCGAGTTTAAGACACTGGTCCACCAGAGACCTCCCAGCCCCTCATAATATCAATTGGCGAAGCTCTCCCAGAGATCTCCATCTCAACCCTAAAACCCAGCTCCACTCAACGACCAGTAAGCTCCAGTGCTGGACACCCTATGCCAAACAACTAGCAAGACAGACACACAACCCCACCCATTAGCAGAGAGGCTGCTTAAAATCATAATAAGTTCACAGACACCCCAAAACACACCACCGGATGCGGTCCTGCCCACCAGAAAGACAATATCCAGCCTCATCCACCAGAACACAGGCACCAGTCCCCTCCACCAGGAAGCCTACACAACCCACTGAACCAACCTTACCCACTGGAGGCAGACACCAAAAACAATGGGAACTATGAACCTGCAGCCTGTGAAAAGGAGACCACAACACTGTAAGTTAAGCAAAATGAGAAGACAGAGAAATACACAGCAGATGAAGGAGCAAGGTAAAAAACAACTAGACAAAAAAAATGAAGAGGAAATAGGCAGTCTACCTGAAAAAGAATTCAGAGTAATGATAGTAAAGATGATCCAAAATATTGGAAATAGAATGGGGAAAATACAAGAAATGTTTAACAAGGACCTAGAAGAACTAAAGAGCAAACAAATATTGATGAACAACACAGTAAATGAAATTTAAAATTCTCTAGAAGGAATCAATAGCAAAATAACTGAGGCAGAGGAACGGATAAGTGACCTGGAAGATAACATAGTGGAAATAACTACAGCAGAGCAGAATAAAGAAAAAAGAATGAAAAGAATTGAGGAGAGTCTCAGTGACCTCTGGGATAACATTAAAGGCACCAACATTAAACAAGATGGACTTAATTGATATTTATAGGACATTCCATCAAAAAACAACAGAATACACTTTCTTCTCAAGTGCTCATGGAACATTCTCCAGGATAGATCATATCTTGGGTCACAAATCAAGCCCTGGTAAACTTAAGAAAAATGAAATCGTATCAAGTATCTTTTCTGACCACAATGCTATGAGACTAGATATAGACTACAGGAAAAAAACTATAAAAAATATAAACACATGGAGGCTAAACAGTGTGCTACTAAATAACCAAGAGATCACTGAAGAAATCAAAGAGGAAATCAAAAAATACCTAGAAACAAATAACAATGAAAACACAATGACTCAAAACCTATGGGATGCAGCAAAAGCAGTTCTAAGAGGGACGTTTATAGCAATACAATCCTTCCTCAAGAAACAAGAAAAATCTCAAATAAACAACCTAACCTTACACCTAAAGCAATTAGAGAAAGAAGAACAAAAAAACCCCTAAGTTAGCAGAAGGAAAGAAATCATAAAGATCAGATCAGAAATAAATGAAAAAGAAATGAAGGAAATGATAACAAAGATCAATAAAACTAAAAGCTGATTCTTTGAGAAGATAAATAAAATTGATAAACCATTAGCTAGACTCAACAAGAAAAAAAGGGAGAAGACTCAAATCAACAGAATTAGAAATGAAAAAGGAGAAGTGACAACTGACACTGCAGAAATACAAAGGATCATGAGAGATTACTACAAGCAACTATATGCCAATAAAATGGACAACCTGGAAGAAATGGACAAATTCTTAGAAAAGCACAACCTTCTGAGACTGAACCAGGAAAAAATAGAAGACATAAACTGACCAATCACAGAACTGAAATTGAGACTGTGATTAAAAATCTTCCAACCAACAAAAGCACAGGACCAGATGGCTTCACAGGCAAATTCTATCAAACATTTAGAGAAGAGCTAACACCTATCCTTCTCAAACTCTTCCAAAATATAGTAGAGGGAGGAACACTCCAAAACTCATTCTACGAGGCCACCATCACCCTGATACCAAAACCAGACAAAGATGTCACAAAGAAAGAAAACTACAGGCCAATATCACCGATGAACATAGATGCAAAAATCCTCAACAAAATACTAGGAAACAGAATCCAACAGCACATTAAAGGATCATACACCATGAACAAGTGGGGTTTATGGTAAGAAGAAAGGATGCTCAACAACACTAATCATTAGAAAAATGCAAATCAAATCTACAATAAGGTATCACCTCACACCAGTCAGAATGGCTATCATCAAAAAATCTACAAACAATAAATGCTGGAGAGGGTGTGGAGAATAGGGAACCCTCTTGCACTGTTGGTGGGAATGTAAATTGATACATTTACATTCTATTACATTACTATTCTCTGTTGGAGAATAGTACGGAGGTTCCTTAAAAAAACTAAAAGTAGAAGTACCATACGACCCAGCAATCCCACTATTGGGCATATATCCTGAGAAAACCATAATTCAAAGAGTCATGTATCACAATGTTCATTGCAGCATTATTTACAATAGCCAGGACACGGAAGCCACCTAAGTGTCCATCGACAGATGAATGGATAAAGAAGATGTGGCACATATATACAATGGAATATTACTCAGCCATAAAAAGAAATGAAATTGAGTTATTTGTAGTGAGGTGGATGGACCTAGAGTCTGTCATACAGAGTGAAATAAGTCAGAAAGAGAAAAACAAATACCGTATGCTAACATATATATATATGGAAGCTAAAAAAAAAAAATGGTTCTGAAGAACCCATGGGCAACACAGGAATAAAGACGCAGACATAGAGAATGGACTTGACGACACAGGAAGGGGAAGGGGAAGCTGGGATGAAGTGAGAGAGTAGCATTGACATATATACACTACCAAATGTAAAATAGATAGCTAGTGGGAAGCAGCCGCATAGCACAGGCAGATCAGCTCAGTGCTTTGTGACCACCTAGAGGGGTGGGATAGGGAGGGTGGGAGGGAGACACAAGAGGGAAGAGATATGGGGATATATGTATATGTATAGCTGATTCACTTTGTTCTAAAGCAGAAACTAACACACCATTGTAAAGCAATTATACTCCAGTAAAGATGTTAAAAAAGAAAAAAGAGATGAGTGTAAGAAAAAAAAGAACTAAAAAGAAGCAGACCTGGATCAAAGCAGTTCCTTGAATTCAGGAAGTAAGGACTAAGGAACAGTGTCTTCTCCAGAGAGGGCTCTGGAATTGGGACGCTTCAACACCATCTGTTTTCAGCGATTGTGTTTCTCTGCTCAACCGTCAAGCTCCACGGCAAGACTCTGACTGGCCTCACTCATGTCACCTGCCCACTCCTTGGCCAGGGTAGAGTGGGCATCATGAGTGATAGTCTCACCAAAAGTATAGTCATCGGGATGAGGTAGCCCCCAAAGTGAAATAACGATGCTATTACTAGAAATAAGGGGAATGGACACTGGAAAGGCTAAACAAGAGTTGTCCCCTATGGCAGAATGCAAAAGAAATGTATGGCCTATCCCCAGTCTACCAAAAGCTACAGCGGCAACACAATACCCAAACATGTACTTCTATCCTCTCACTGCACTCAGCAGAGCCCAAGTTTAAATCCCTCCTTTGTTCAATAGGATTGTCTCCCGCTTGAATTTGGGCTTGAATCTTGTTCTCCAACTTATCAGCTATGTCTTTGGGAATCTACCACACCTGTTAAAGTCTCAGTTACTCCACCAGAAAAAAAGATGGAGTACTTAGCCCATGTGCCCTGCTTACGGGGTTGCTGCGAGAATTCAACTCAATTGTGAATGAAGAGCTTTTGGCACATCACCTAGAACATTAAAAGAATTCCATAAATATTAGCTAATACTACCACTATCACTAAACTACTAGGAAGCAATTCCAGCCTCTCTTCTGAGCTCAGAACACCTATGGGCAGAATTAGTGGTTTTTAAACAGTAGTTCACGATCAAGTGTTCCCCCATCTGCAACAAAATGAGAAAAATAAGTTCAGTGAAGTTAATTTTTCATGAAGTTAAATATATTGACACTTGGGGTGGGGTGTTAAAGTGTCCTTTACGAATTCTTGGTGATAGAATATGGAAGTTGTTGGGGTGATTTAATGTATTTATGTATTTTTATGAAAATGTTTCCAAATCAAAATGTCAGCTTCTATGTCTGCCCATGAATTTTTCCATAGTTATACTGAGCCATGAAACTCAAGATCTGAGAATACCTTGCACACACCACTTCATCAGCAGTGTTTCTAGATGTTTCCCAATGGTGTCCTTGTATCAGAAGAGTCCCCATTCTCTGTCTCCTTGTTCTGGAGCCTCCTTGCTTTATTTTCCTCTGAAGCATCACCACTCTGTGAAATTAAACATGTATTCATCTCTCTGTTTATTGTCTGTCTTCCCTCTTAGAATGTGAGCTTCATGATATCAGGAACTTTTTTTTTTAATTTATCTCTGTATCCTCAGCTCTGAGTGTAGCTCCTGATCAATGTTAGTGTGTTCATTCCAAATAAATAAGTAATTAAATACATAAGTAAATAAAACTTTAGAATAAATGAATATGGGTGAATGAAGAATTCTGTAACTGAAGGACCCTGGACTTTAGAGCCAGATAGATCTCACATGAATGAGTACCAGCTCTGCCACAGTCCTCAGAGCCTCAGTTTTCTCATCTGCAGAATGGTCATAAAAGTTACTGTGAGGATTAAGTGAGAAAAAAAGCAAAGCTTCTCTAAATCATAGCCTCCCCTCCATTGGTAGTGTATTTGGTCCTGGCTTGACTTTAGTATTGTATCAGAGCTATTTTCCAAGTTTGATGTCCTATTCCTGCAAAATAAGATGCTACCCCGTGTAAGGCAGGGAACACATCCCCTCCTCCTCCTCCATCCTGCTGCTGCAACAAGCACAGCCAGGATGAGAGAGGATGGCCCACGAGCTCAGTGCAGACATCTCCATCTGTCAGCCACAGGAGTCCAGAGAGACCCGAGAGGGATGAAGGCAAGTGATTTGACTTAACGTCCATGTTAGTTTCCTCACTGTAAAGTGGGTATAACAGAATCTCTATCATAGAATCTTTAGGAAGAATAAATATGTTGGTGCACCTAAAGCACAAAGCAGAGTAACTGCCTGGGTTAGAGGCAGCCCTCAAGAAGGGAGGATACTGGGCTGGGGTTGTGAGTCCAGGTCCAGGGTGCCCTAAGAAACATTTCTTTACCCCTCTGTCTTCACTTTCCACATCTGAAAAAGGAAAAAATAGCACAGAACTAGTTCCAACTCTAAGACTCTTTGTATCATTTGTATGCATAAGTCTGTGAGTGTTGATGCAGAAAAATACATCCTTCTCATGATTTTTATATTCATCCCTTAAAAGTTCCTAACAGCCAATGCTCCAGGATTACTGGGGAGAGATTATTGTCTCAGTAATTTGTAAAGTGGGGAATAAAGGAAGGAAGAAGGGAAACAGGGAGAGAAGGAAGAAAAAAAGGAAGAGAAGAAGGGAGAAAGAGAGAGGGATGGAGACCCAGCTCTATTTAATTGGCCCTAAAAGGTTGATTTGTCCCCCCTTTGACCTGGGAATCTGCTCTAGAAAAATAGATAGATACATGATAGATAGATGATAGATAGATAGATAGATAGATAGATAGATAGATAGATAGATAGATAGATAGATAGATAATAGATAGATAGATAGACATAGACAGACAACAGACAAATAGATGGGGAGATAATGGATAGATGGTTGAATGTATGGATAGATAGGAGATGAATAGATGGATTGATGGATAGATGGATGGATAGATAATAGTGTTGACTGAAAAAAAATGCACAACCTAAAAGATGAGAATTATGTTTTATTCAGTGGACTTGCTGAGGACTTAAGCCCAGGAGGCAGCCCCTCAGGTAACTCTGAGGGACTGCTCCAAAGACGTAAGAGGGGAGCCAGGATATATAGGAGTTTTTGCAAAAAGACAAAAACAAAGAAGTAGTCAGAACATCAAAAGATTACTGTTAATTAAAGAAAACCAGATATCTCTAGTTAATAAATTTAGTGCTTATCTATGTATGGAAAGATGCAAGAGTCTGGGCTTGTTTAAATCATTCCTTTGATATGCACCTTTACTATCTAGGGCCAGTATCCTGTCTTTCTCCATCCCAAATCCCCTCAGTGTGCACAGTTGGGGGTGGCTGCAGTGGTTGATGGCTTGATGGCTGCAACATCCTTTGTTTACTGACATGGCAGGCGACATTCTTCATCTATAATAGATAGATAGATAGATAGATAGATAGATAGATAGATAGATAGATGATAGATAGATGATGGATAATAGATGATAGATAGATAGATAGATAGATAGATAGATAGATAGATAGATAGATAGATAGATGATAGATAGATGAGAGATAGAGAGATAGAGAGATAGAGAGATTTTTTTTTAAGTCTTCAGGCACAAAGATGTTCTTGCCAGCATTACTTAAAAGAGCAAAGAAGAGCAAACCATCCACATAACCGACATATTATGCTGAGGTAGGTTAAATTATAGCATAACTCCTCTGCAGAATTAAATAATGTCTCAGGATTATGCAGCAACATTTTTTAAAAGATGCTTATAATGTTACATTTTTAAAAGCAGACTATAAAACTGAGCAAATAGTATGGTCAAGGAACCATACTTCTTTCTAATTTTTTACATTGTCCAAATATCCTCTTATCCTCTAACATATTTTATAACAATATACATACATACTGATGTGTGTGTGTATGTATTTCTTCCCATCAGGATCCAATTTAGACCATTGAGTTTGGAGGTTGCTCAAGTCAAGAGTTCAGGTTCCTCTCAGCTGTGCTCAGTGCTTGTTCTTCATTTCTCATTTAAACATGAGCTGAGAGCTGGGGATGCCAACATTCTTGCCCTGGAGGGGAGGAGGATGGTTCTTCATTGCCTGGAGATTCCAGCCCCATCCATCATCCAAGACAGATCCATTCACATTCCTGAGAGAGAGAGTGAGACAGAGAGAAGCATTGCAGAGCAAGCAACTAATGGCCAACTAATCAACTGTCTTAAAGATTACCAGTCAAACTACAGTCAAATTGATCCAGCCAGCTTTGTGCAGTCGACTGCCTGAAATTCCCCTCAACCAAGAGCATTTGGTTTGCTCGGATGCCCTGTCATGTTAGAAAGTGACTCATTTGCTCTCTGCCTCACTCTGTGATGCACAGACCCAGTTGCTGTGGGTTTTCTTTAGACTTAAGATTAAACATGATTGAGGGGAAAGGTTGGGAAGTTGTGAAGGATTAAAAATTTGGCCTAACTTCCTAATGGTACAAATAACTTTTAATTAACACCAGAAAAAAAAAAAAAAAGGAAAGGAAAAGGCTGTACCATCAATCCATCCAGATGTTAGTTGCCATTTAGTTGTTAATGTTTATTTTTTGTTGCACCGAAAACTCCCAAGATATATTTTGGCATTATTTACCCTCCTTTATAATTAGAGTTAGCAAGACCAGCATCTTTTAACAAGAGAATGTTCTTAAAATACCTGACATCATTTTGAAGGCTTCTCCCTTTGTGAAATCTATAATTATAACTTTTACTGTATTATGCTGCTAAGTTTATTTTAGATGGAAAAAATCCTTTGGCTCTTAGTCCAGAGTCACTGAAAACAGGCTGTAGAAAGGCACATCTACTTTTATGATGCAAATTTAGTGTGACCGAGGCTCTGTACTATAGGGGGAAGGCCCTGACACTTACAAGTAACCAGCTGTAATGGGTTAAACGGTGCCCCCCCACCCCCCAAAATGGAATGTCCCTGTTCTAAGCTCTGGAATCTATGAATATGACCTTATCTGGAAAAGGGGTCTTTGCAGATGTAATTATGTCAAGAATATCAAGATGAGATCATCATGGGCTATATGGATGGGCCTTCTATCCCATGACAAGAGTCCTTGTGAGAGACACACAGAGAAGACACAGGGAGAAAAAGGAGAAAAAGGCAGAGACTGGAGTTTTGCAGCCACAAGCCAAGGGCGCCTAAAGCCTCCAGAAGCTGGAACAGCTGCCAAGGACAGGTTCTCCCCTAGAGCATTCAGAGTCTAGTGGCCCCCTAACACCTTGATTTTGGACTTCTGGCCTCCAGAACTGTGAGAGAATAAATTTGTATTGTTTTAAGTCATCCAGTTTGTGGTAATTGATCATAGCCTCCTTAGGAAACTAACATACCGTCTGCATTATCTTGGATGTGTTACTTAACCAGTCTGGGCCACTTTTCCCTCATCTGTTAGATAAGGACAGGTATACCTACCTATAGGATTTTAATTGGGATTAAAACTAAAATAACATAAAAAACCTGGTACTTAGTGGGTGTTCAAAAAAAAGTAGTTGTAATTATCACATTGTTGTTACTAATACTGTGAATTTCACAAAAATTGAAGGGAAGCAATAATCAGAGACCCTGGAAGGCTTGCAGACTTTTTATTTCCTTTCCCCAAGATATGTGATGAAAGACTGGCCTGTTTTTAATGGAAGGTTTAAACTATTGAAAGTTTACATTCAGGGATTTTTTTTCAATGGCCTCACCCTATACTGAGATAATGATAAATGCTAAGCTGAGTAAATATTAAACTAAAGAAGTGGTCAAGGAAACAGGTATAATTAAGCTGGTGTTACAGTCTATTAACCCCCTTTATAGGAAGAAAACAATGGTCTTTCCATAATAGAAACCCAACTTGAACCACAGGCTGGAAAATCTTGTGAGCATGGAGTCTAATTTGATTAGCCAGTCATGTCTCTCCTCTCCATAAACTCTATGGACTCCCCATTTCACAGAGAAATCCTATCTCTCTCTTTGTCTTGCTCTTGTGTCCTCTCAAGGCGTTCATTCATCTTTTCATTGCTATTATTACCCTCCCTCAATTATGATCATCCATCCTCATTTCTCTCATTTCCACCACCACTAGCCTGGTCCAGGCTTCAAAAATGCTTCCCTGGATGACAGCTGCTATCTCCTCACTGACCTTATTCTTCCAACCTGGGCACCTCTGTAGACCATTTTCATGCAGCAACCAATTGAGTAAACCTTTAAAAACACAAATTACTCCCTGCCGACTCACAGCAATGGCTTCTCATCTCACTTGGAATAAAATCCAAGCATCTTGCCCTGACCCCTGCAAGCCTGACATCCCCCAGGTCCACTCGCCGCCTCTCTTTTTAGCCTCTGTCTCACTCCAGCATCCTTCTTGCTCCCCAAACACTCTGAGTTCATTCCTTCCTTTGAGACTTCAAGTCGTCCCTCCTTCCGATGGTCTCTGAGCCAATCTCTCCCTTCCCTATGGCTGGCCCCTCTAGACGCTCAGGTCTCACTCCCATATCACCTCCTCAGAAAAGCTATCTTTGACCATCTACCACTTTCAATCCCATCACCCTGTTTAATTTTCTCCTTAGTGTTTACCACCATCTGAATCAGTGTGTTTGTTAATTTGCTCACTTGGTTTCTGCCTGTCTCTCCTTATACAATATAGACTTCTTAAGAGCAAGAACTTTGTCCACCTCATTTACTGCTGTGTCCCCATTGCCTAGAATGGTACCTGGCTCATCGAAGGTGACCACAAATACCTACTGAATGTTCGACAAGTACTGACTCAGAACAGTACTAAAGGATTTTGCCCCTCAGGGGATATTTGTCAGCATCTTGAGATTGTTCATACTGTCACATCTGAGGTGGGTACTGCTGGCATCTAGTTAGTGAGTAGAGACCAGGCATGTTGTTGAGCCTCCTACAATGCGCATCCTGCGATGCGCAGGATGGTTCCCACAACGAGCAACTGTCCAATCCGAAATGCCAACAGTGTCGAGGCTGAGAAATCCTGACTTTTAGTCCACAAGTTGTCTACCAGACATGGTACAAAGTGCCGATGATCAGTGCTTGACACAAAAGCTTTTAGGAGGGAGAAAACAGTAACCACAGTGTGTGATAACTGACTAATTAAGGGGAGGTCCACGGTATATGGAACCTAAGAACTGGCACATGAACCAGCAAGAAAGAACTCAGAATTGTTTATGGAAGGGGAGGGGGGGCAGGGAACAGCCAAACTTCCATGACCACCTCCACATACCACCTGTTCTATGATGTATACAACATTTTTCTCTAAATCCACTCAGTTTTGAACTAAATACATTTAAGATGTTGATCCCGCTAGTTTTATGTAATTGTCATTTTCAATTAAATCATTTTTTAAAGAGCCTCATTGAGATGTAATTTACATACCATACAATTCGCCCACATAAAGTGTGCAAATAAACGTTTTTTCCAAAAAGAAGCAGACTCATGGATATAGACAACAAAATAGTGGTTACCAGTGGGGAGAGAGAAGTGGGGAGGGGCGATATAGGGGTGTGGAAAAAAGGGGTTATTATGGGATTATATGAAATCTTGTGTGAAACTTTTGAATATTGTAAAGCACAATAAAATTTAAAGAATTTTTCATTCAATTAAAAAAAGACTGCTCACTCCCATGAGAAAAAAAAAAAAGAAACCAAAACATTTTTCAGTGTATTCACAGATACAGGCAACCATGACCACGGGCAAACTGAGGACATTTTAATCGCGATTAACTCCCTTTTAAAAATGCTCATCCAGATGTTTCCTGTGGGCATCTTGCTAACTAACAGTGCTGGAAAGTCCTGCCTTGGGCTTCCCTGGTGGCGCAGTGGTTAAGAATCCACCTACCAACGCAGGGGACACGGGTTTGAGTCCTGGTCCGGGAAGATCTCACATGCCACAGAGCAACTAAGCCCGTGCACCACAACTACTGAGCTTGTAATCTAGAGCCCGAGAACCACAACTACTGAGCCCGAGTGCCGCAGCTACTGAAACCCGTGCGCCTAGAGCCCGTGCTCCGCAACCAGAAGCCACCGCAATGAGAAGCCCACTCACAGTAACGAAGAGTAGCCCATGTTCGCCTTGACTGGAGAAAGCCTGTGCACAGCAACAAAGACCCAACACAGCCAAAAATAAAGGCAAATTTATTTTTTTAAAGAGATCAACACATTAAAAACACACCCTACATAAAACAAAAAAACAACAAAAAAGAAAGTCCTGCCCTTTTGGAGACACCGTTTGACACCCAGTCTCTGAGGTGCAGAGCAAGGCAGGTGTGGTCAGGCATCTCCTGATGCCCTTGGCCTATGGTTTGGGCAGACAGGAATGAGTCAGAAAGGGCTAAGTCCTAAGAAGCAACATGATAGGGCTTTGCGGTTTGTGGAGAAGCCTGAGGTCGGGAAAGGAGCCAAGAGCAAAGTCTTTCGTTTGAGGTCTCGGGTGCCCAGATCACGGTGAGAAAGTCTTGGGAAGCATCAAAGGTTAGGACCCAAGGGTGAGAGCAGGGGTTAGCAAGTGCAGGAAGAAGCTTATAGCAACAGGGGGCAGAGGGCTCAAGCAGGGCAGCCCAGCCCCGCTGCCCAGGCCCACCGTGCCCGGCCAGACTCCTGGAGTCAAGGGTCCATCCCAGGTCTTCTGACTGCACTTCCTCATTCCCCTCATCCTGCAGCAAGGTGACAGGTAGGTGACAATGCCACGTTCCCTAGAAGGCCAAGACCCAAGCCCTAGCTGTCTCCTTATCATCCGTTGTGTCACCCCCGAAGGTCCAGCATGATCTGTTTTTACAAGGACCCTGACAGCTCCATTCAGACAACCAGAAACTTTACAAGACAAAAATAGAACACTCAACCTTGAGATGTGAAAATACTGATAGAAATGGCACGATTTCTACATTGGCTTTGCTGTCTGCTGAGAGATCAAGCCCTCTTAGCCTTGTAAGAGGCAGCATGATAAGTATCACGTCAATACAGAGCTGGCATCTGAAGCTTTCATTTCTGTTCTGACACCAGACAGTCTGTTGCCATGGAAATGATTCTGTCACCTTGCAAATGCAGCTTTCCTTCCAGAAATGCAGAACAACCAAGCATGTCCACATTTGGTAACCGAACATGGCCAAGGGCTGTCATTCTGCCCCGTAGAGAGCATACCACTCGCATCTCTCACTTTGAGCCTTCTGACTGCATGGTCAAGGATTTTGTCACATTAAGATAGTTTAAAAAAAAAAAAAAAAAAGAGTAGTTTCCTCTTTACTGACAAAATCACCTCCATCAGTCTTATCTCCTCTCAGCCATCAAAAAGATGCATGGTACCTCATTCACCTCAAAGAACCCAGCACCAACTAGCCTACTTCTGAGTCTGGGGGAAGATGCTCTTGAGATGTTTTAGAGCTATTTGGCTACTAAGAAGACATTTAGTTGTCTCCTAAAAATATTCCTTCGATACCCTTCAGGTAAGACTGTTAATTCCCAGGCAAAGTTCAAAAGTCATAAAGCTCACGAAGATGATCTCAGCCCACAATTTGTTTCAACGTGTTTACACACCAAAGTAACAAACTTTGTAAACTATGCTTCCAGTAACAAAGTACTAGCTGCGTGTTATCTGATTAGGTGTCATAAGATCACTGAGGAAGATAGCACCGCTACTAGTACCACTTACCCAGTGAGTCTGGGAGAAGTCAAACTGATGTCTTCTGACTCCAAATCCTTTGCTCATAGAACATCACACAGCCTCAGAAAACCATGGTGCCTGGCAGAATAGGATCAATGCAGAGAATATTACAGCCAAGTGGCTTTGGGATATAAACGAGGGGGAAAAAAATCATATTTCAGGAGAAATGAGAACTACTTCGGTGGAGGAAGCAGTATTTGATGAACAAGAGGTTTGCAAGTGGAAATCAGGAGTAAGATTCTTAGTGAGAAGGAATATTTACAGGTTTCCCCAAGGCTGGCTTCTCCATTATGGAGTGAAGAAGAAGTTTGTCTTAAAGGCTTTCCACATTCTTTACTCCTGTTCTTTGCATTCATGTTTTGAGGATTAAATGAGTTAATCCAATAAAGCACTTAGTACTATATCCAACGTGAAATAAGTGTTAAGATGTTACCTATAAGATGGATCTTTGATTCTGACTGATGAAAATAATTGATGATCACTGAATTTCTTCCCATACTTGTCACTATTTGTTTCTTAAGAGAAAAACAAACTATTCAGGAAAGGAATGAGTTTATCTGTTTAACCTAGATTTTATGTAGTTGGTGCTTTACTTGTTGGCTGGAGAATAGGCTTTGTAAGGTCAAGGCAGTGAGCTGGTTTATAAAAATTTGCATAGTAGGCTTCTGCCACTCCCACCACAGACTCAGATGCAAGGGCAAAAGCTTTTAGGCTGTCATAAAACCCGTGTACATTATTACCTTTAATTCTTGTCAAACTGTAGTGAGTGCTTCAATGTTTATATTATTGCTTTAGTACAGAACAACTCATAGAATTCTTAGGACCTGACTTGTCTCCAATATGAGAATTCTCTTCTGGTTCACAAGGGGAAGGGGAGGGCCTTGTGCCTTATGACTAAGACTCAAGTATCACACCGATTTGCTTTTGCCTATCACTTCCCTTTTAGAATACAATGAAAATAGAAGAGCAATGATGATTAGCACACACAATTAATGTTAACCAAGTACACATTAACACAATCACAGGTAAAGGGCCATGAGCAACACAGATGTCAGTGCTTGGTACGGTCACTTACCTCCTGACATCAGGACACCTCTGTCCTCGGAGGCTGTGGAGAACGTCTTCTCAACAGCTTCAGTCTGTAGAGAGGTTGCACTTCAGAAGGTATTGATTTTTCTACAATTTATAGAGTTCTCCAGGAACTTGCTAGTAGGATTTAGTAGATTAATCCCCTTGGAGCATGAAACAAGGTCTTCAAGATCTGGTTTCCTTTTGAATATAGCAGACCAGAAGCATCATGGCAGGAGGACTTCTCAGGAAAGTCTTGACAATATCACCTAGTAACAACTAACAATGAAGGAGAAGCATTCCCATCTCAGGGGTAGGGAGTCACTGTTATAGAAGATTTGGCCTTAATAAGGGAGACACTGACTCTTTGCAAACAACCAACTCATGTTCAGAAACAGTATAGCATAATGCTTAAGCCCTTGGGTTCTGAGACCAGATAGCAGGGTTGAAAGGCTGAATCTATCACTTAATCGCTGTGTGACCTTGGGCAAATCACACACCCTCTCTGTGCTTCATTTCCTTCATCTACAGAAAAAGCTCATTACAAGGACCAAATGACTAAATTCAATAAATCACTCATTACTAAGAGAAATAAGTACTGGAAATCTGATCTATTATTATTTAAGCTCTGTTTAGGAACTTAGGGGATTGCCTAATATATTCTAAGGCATTTCTAGCACACAAAAAGATGCACTTACTTATATTTGTTCGGTTTTGTTTTACATAAAGGAATAAGCACCACTTACACAGGAAATTAGTTGTTCAACTAAATAAACAAATAATGATTAGTACATACTTAATACATGCCAAGCATAGCACAGAGGAAAAACAAAAATAAAAACTAAAATCATATCTGCTCTCATGGAGCTTACAAATCTGGGCGTGGGAGTGGAAACACGTAATAACCAAGATAAATAAGGAAAATGGGTGGAATGTCAGGGAGTATCAAGGACTAGAGAGGAAAGATGATGCAGGGAAAGGGGGCAGGAGATCTCCTGCATTTAATCATTTAATCAACCAACTCGGCTAAACCCCTAAAGAAAGTCAGGTCTATTCTGGCCTTTTAAACAGAAATACATGTCCTGGTTTCATGGACTAAATAAGGTAATAGGGGAAACGTATACAGCTCCTGTTTGTAAGATGGGACCAACTGTGGTTGAATCGTCTGAGGTTGTGTGTAGAAAGCTCCAGCTAGCTATGTCCAGCCATCCTTGGCCTGTCACACATGTCACGCATGTCTCTGTAGAGAAAGTGCCATTTTTAGACCACTGTGCTGTTTTGGAATTACCTCTTACCTTTTCCCTGAAGTTAGACAGAAACCCTCTAGTCCTGAAGGCAGCACAGCTGTTTCACCTGTGTTGATTCAGCCTGCGGTGGTCCAGTCTCATTGTATTTGCCTCTTGCAAGTCCTATGGTCCAGTGCTGGCTGGTCCAAGTTATCCTCTGAACTGCTGAACTACTCATGAACTCTACCCCAGAACCTAGGATGGGCACTGGGAGTAGCGGATTGAGGGGTTTGGAATGAAGATGTCAGCAGCTACAATTTCTAATATTTTTTATAAAGTAACAAGAATAGGTATGAGGCAGAAAAGATTAAACTCTGAAGATCTGCAGTCCGTCATTTGTTCAGAAAACATTAACTGAGCACCTTCTAGGTGCCTGGCATTTTGCACAGGCACTGGGTACACAGCAGTGAAACGATGGAGATGTTTCCTATCTTCCCTGAGCTTCCAGACTAAGGCAAGAGAGAACACACACTGTCACAACATTATCTAACATTTGAATAGATTTAACATTTTAGAAAGCCTTCCTTTGATCCTCAGATGGCCCTATGGAAATAAGTATTATCATCTCCATTTTAAGTGAAGTAACCAAGATCCCAAGACTAAGCAAGGAAAGCCAGAAGATAAGGAGACCATTTAAGACATCATTATAATGGGAAATTGACAGCGCCCATTATTTTTATGGTAAGAGGATTGACCTCCCAGCTCCTCTAGATCTGAGGAGATATGGTACTTTAAAAACCAGGCAAAAGCAACACTTTAGCCCATACATAACATGCATGGGTCAAAACAAAACATGAAAACAAAGAGTTTCTCAGGGAGGTTGACGTGGAGGTATGGGGGGGTTGTGAAAAGCAGAGAACCTATACAAGTTCCCCAAGGGTGAACCTCTCCCATGTATCACCTGCTACAGGGACAGGGGGCAGGCAGTAGGGGACCCTAATTCCCAATCACCAACTTTGGCATCACTCCCCAGGGGACAAGATCTGGTGGTGACATGAGTTTCATCCCCTGCTGATGTGAGACAAGGGAGAGAAGGAGGTGGGAGGAAATGGAAGGGAAATCTCCAAGTCCTCCATCCTATGCCAAGCCCTGGGAGAGCAGTCTCAGCTCACTCTGACTGTTCTCCATGGGTGATACTATCAGCAAGACACATCGATGAGAAAGCGCAGGCTTGGAGAGATGAGGCAACTTTCCGTAACAAAACTACTTTCTGGTTTACACCGGGCTGGTCAGATGGCAAATGGCAGTACCCCTGGGTTTATTGAGTTTCTGTTACTCACCACCACTGGGCTCTGTCTGTGGCACGTCTGCAGGGCAGTTGCTACCCGAGAGGATGTTTCCACTGTCACCTGCAGGAGGGGAAGATCCTGGTTCAGGAAACACTTGGAGCCTCTGACCATGGATAGAGCTCAGAGGAAGGGAGAAGCGGTCTGCATGACCTCTGGGGTGCCAGGAGCAGTCCCTAAAATGCCTCACTCTCACCGAAGCTCAGCAACCACCAGCGCGGATTAGTCAACATGATTTTAATGGAGCCAAATACCATCAAAGGAACAAAGCTTCGCCTCAAGGTTACATCCATCAATTGTTCCCATGTAATGACAAGAGAGGGCACGAATCTCCAAAGAATTCACTTTTGAGTAAGAAGGGGGAGGTGGGGATTGGGGAAGTGGCGTTTGGATTTGTCTATAGCTCCAATTTCCTTTCATGAATATTTCATATAAATCCTGTATTAATCATTAAGTAGTAATGACTGTCTCTGTCTCCCCTGCACCCACTCTCTCTGTCACTCAAGCATCCTTTTCTGTCTCCCATCATCTTTCCCTCCCTCTTCTCTGTCTTTTCCCCTATCTATTCTTTATGCCACATCTCTGATTTTCTTTCTGGGTTTCTCTCTCTCTCGCTCTCTCTCTCTCTCTCTCTCACACACACACACACACACACCCCTCTCTCTCCTGCTCCATCATCTCATCTCACCTTTGGAATCAAAACGTATCTAAAGCCACTGACTTCTTAGCCATATGTCACATATGACAAAGCCCATTATAAAAGATGTGTGGGGTGGGGGAAGAATGCCCCAGTTCCAGAAAGCCAGGAGCCAGAAAAGTCATTCTAGAAGATGCTTATATGTACAGCAGCGTTCAGGGCCTGATGGTTCCAAAGTCTTCCAAGGGGCAACCCACACAATAATCCAGCACAGCCCCACAATTTATTTTACAGGAGAGGACGACTCACGTTGGCCCAACAATTCCACTAGGGGCGGAAGGGTGCTCAAGCTCTCTGTTCTCTTGGCTGGGGAAAGTCTGCCTTTTCCCTTGGCAAATCATGTCAATATGTTTGAGAGAACTGATAATGATCAGGAGGTGAGACAGCAAGAGGAGGAGACAGAAAGTTAAGGTTTTATGACTTTCCTTCAAAAAAAAAACGTAGGAAGGGAAAACTATGGGTGCCTTTGCATACAAAACCCATCTGAATTGTCTCCAACTTCTTATCTTCTGCTGCATTTTCCCACCCCTGACCCAAATGCTGTCTTTGCTCAAGCCAAGCCTCTGTGTTCAAACAATATTAAATGACCAGAAATTTCTTTCTCTTCTATTTCACCAAATTAAGTGATATATGATAAAGATTTCCCAGAAATGTTAACAAGCATTGTTTCTGAGTGATAAGACTAGAAATGACTTCAGTTTTCTTTTTGATGGTTTCCCCCCAATTTTTCACAATGAGAATGTATTACTATTGTAACGTTAAGATAAAAACTTAAAAATCGACAAAAATCCAATAAATTCCTTGTGTCTAGCCCACCTTCTCCTCCAGAATCTCTGGTGACTCCCCATCACATTAACCTCTGCCTGCTCAGAATTATCAACATTCTTTTGTCTTTATAGCATTCACTTTGGTCTTTAATTGGAGACTTTTATGCCTATTTTCTCATCTAAACTTTATAACAGCCCTGTCAACAAAGGCGATTGCTCCCATTTGACAGATGAGGAAAAGAAGACTGAGAGCGATGAGTGATTTTCCTATGTTCACATATTTAGTGCCAGACTCAAGTCTCAAATGCATTTCTTCTAGACTTTTCTGGCTGTTGCACAGTTGAGAGAGTGGCCACAGGACTTTTCTTAATGGTTCCACTGATCCTTACTTTCAGGTGTCAGGCACTAGCTAGCTCTGAATATGCTGAACATATTCACAAGACAAAACAACATCTCTGGACTCACTGCTCTCTTAGCCCTTTCTGCCTCTGAAATGAATGACCCTAGAATAGATGCCAAGCGCCAGTGACACACAAGCCCAGTCCAGCGGTGCACACACACCTTTTGCCTGGTCCTCACCTCTATCTACTGCCCACTGCCTGGGATCCCCAATTACAGGGCCCCCTGCTGCATCACTCAACTTGCTCAACATATGTAATCACCATGTCACTGGCATCTCCACAGCCACGGGAAATTTAAATTGCATCTTTCGGGTCTTGATATGATGTTTCTGGACTCTTTCTCATGAAGCTCCTAAGAGGAAGACATTTTCTCGGCATGCTCAGCGGCTACACTAATAACAGGGGCGTGTTGACATGTCACTGTTTAAAGCACAGGGACAGCTGCATCTCTGTGAGCTGCAGGTTCTCCCTAGGAGTGGGCAGGAAGGTAGGGAAAGATGCCCTCTTCATGTGAAGGTCACTCACCTCTGTGGTTTTGTGAAGACATGGGGAAAAGAATTATAACTTAGATCAAGTCCAGATACCCTGAGATGCTGGGAGTTTGTTAATATATTTAATCATCAGAAGGAAGGGAGGAGGGAAGAGAGATGCTGTCACAAGCCTTTAGGATAAACCCAAACTCCAAGCAAGGCATCAGAACTCCTATGATCTACACTCCATCAGCACCAGCACCAGCACTCCCCCATTCTCCTTTCCTGGTCCTTAGTACCTTCCTTAACGCTTGCCCTATGCCCCAGGCAGGCTGGGCTAAGAGCAGTTGTCTGAACAGGCTGTAATCTCTCAAGACCCCTTGTATTTGCACATGCTCTTTTCCCATCTTCCTTGCTTGTTGAATTCTCCCCATTCACTACCACTCGCTTGGATGACACCTCCTCCAGGAAGCATCCTTTGACCACCCCAGTAAGCCTTAGCTAGCTTAGGGATCTCTCCTTTGTGTTCTTCCAAAACGCAGGCTCACTCGTATCACTGCACCTCTCATGATACAGTGCCAGTCCCAATTATCTCCATCCCAATAGATTGTCATCTCTTTGAGGCGGGAAATTATATCTTTATCTCTTCATTCCTAGCACACTGGGTGGAATATGGCTAGCTTAATTTGAAAAATGAGGGACAGAGGGATATATGAAGGGAAAGAGGGAGAGATAGAGAGAAGAAACATTTACTGAATGAAGTATATGAATGTTATGGATTGAATTGTGTCCCTCCTAAAATTTATATGTTAAAGCCCTAACTCCTAATGTAACTGAATTGGAGATAGGACCTTTAAGGAGGTAATTGTAATTAAATGAGGTCCTAAAGGTGGGGCCCTAGTCCAATATGATTGGTGTCCTTATAAGAAGAGAGACACCTGTAGTGCACACACACAGAGAGAAAAGACCGTGTGAGGACACAGGAAGAAGAAGCCAAAGAGAGAGGCCTGACAACACCTTGATCTTGGACTTTCAGCCTCCAGAACTGTGAGAAAATCAATTTCTGTCGTTTAAACCACTGAGTCTGTGGTATTTGGTTATGGTAGTCTTAGAAGACTAATACAGTAAGTGGTAAAAATCTTTAGCCCCATAATATGAACAAGGAGAGAAGAAAGAGAAGTGTATGGTAGCTATGGCACTGTGTGCCCAGGTGTGCCCTCCACAGAGAATCTGCTGGGAGGACGTTCCAGCTGCTACACCCTGAGAATGCTTCCCAGCTGCTCCCAGCTAATGACTGAGCCAGCAAGGAGCCCAGAGCCAGGCCACTTACGCCCAAGGCAGGATGCCTCTAGCGGACAGTCTTTGCTCTGGGCTTCCCCTCCTGCTGGTTCAGACTACCTCAGAGCAGGTGTGTGGTCTCAGGCTCTTTGTACCCTTCTCTTCCTTCCCAGGGGCCACACCCACACAGAAGTCTGAGCCTCTCTCCCACCTACCCCTATTCCCTCTTCCTTTTTTTTTTTTTTTTAAATTAATTTATTTTTTATTTTTGGCTGTGTTGGGTCTTCGTTTCTGTGCGAGGGCTTTCTCTAGTTGCGGCAAGCGGGGGCCACTCTTCATCGCGGGGCGCAGGCCTCTCACTGTCGCGGCCTCTCTTGTTGCGGAGCACAGGCTCCAGACGCGCAGGCTCAGTAGTTGTGGCTCACGGACCTAGTTGCTCCGCGGCATGTGGGATCTTCCCAGACCAGGGCTCGAACCCGTGTCCCCTGCATTGGCAGGCAGATTCTCAACCACTGCGCCACCAGGGAAACCCCCCTCTTCCTTTTTATCTTACACCAATATTCCGCATCAAACTTCTTACCCATTTAATTCTGTCCTGACAGCGGCTTTCCGGAGAAACACAAACTGACAAAGCGTGTGGGAAAGGGGGCCTCAGTGGGTGCTCTTTCTTTGTCTTAGAATCATCACCTATTTATGTTCTCCTACTTTGAGAGGACAGAGTTTTATTCTCACTGTACAAAGAAACTAGGTATGGTGGAGGTGAGCGGCTCGCCCTGCAGTCACAAGGCTGGTAAGGGAGCAGCATCCTGTCTCCAAAAGTCAAGCACCTGTGTTGTACCGTCTTCTAGTTCCCCACCTGCCTTTGGCCTCACAAGTAACTGCTTCTTCCTGAGCCTGTGAGCTGCTCTTTTCCATGCTGGGCATCTCTTGTCAAGTTCCCAAGGGGATGTCTCTAGTGGTTTCCACAACATCAGGCTTCAACCCTGGTAAGAAGCTGGGGTGGCCATTCCTCGAGATGAGACTAGAAGGGTAAAGAGATGTTTAAATGGCAGACCAGGGTACAGCAGGACCTTCTCAACAAATACCGGAGCATGTGCCAAAGGCTGTGGTCAGAAGGAGACTAACTTGCAGTCTGATATGGGGGGAGAATAAGAGTATAACAGGACTAATCATGGAGCCCAGAGCCACATCGCAGAGAAAATGGTCTTCTTCCCTGTTGATTCCCTACTGCCCCGGTGATATTGATGCCTAGCACTTGGTAGGCACTTGATAAATATGCATTATAGTAATCAGCCAAGAGACATAACCATTGAGTTTATTAGTATCCATTTGACTCCTGGGTTAAATGTATTCAGTATAAAAATGAGCAGTGCATTTATCTTCTTTCCCTCTTCCTTCTTTTTTCTTCATTCAGTATCATTGAGTTTTGGGGTGAATGCAAGGCAGATGTGGGTCAGGAATGGGCAGGGCTGCTCCGGAGAGTATCTTTCTGATAACTCCCTGCCGACGCTCCCTCTCTCCTGTTCTGAAGCAGTGTGGTCCAGCAGCTCCCAAAGAGTTAACTCCTGGTAGACTGCCAAATCTGCAGCCTTGAGGCCAGCAACTTCCTCCTTCTCCACCTCTAAATCAATCTCACCCGAGATTTTCTGGAAGCCTCACTCTAAGTTTTCCTTTGATCATTATCTTGTCCCCTGTTATAAACCCATTCTCTGTCTTGCCCCCAGCAACAGGGGAGACAAGCCGTATGTTAGCGGACTGACTGAGGAGACATTGGAAGAGGCCGCCTGCAGCTACTTTCGCCCTGCAGGACTTCAAAAGGGAGCGCTGTACTTTCAAACACCGTTGGGGAGAAATGCTGGAAACAGATGCAGACTCTACCTAGTGAGGCCTGGCAGTGTTCTCTTTCAGCTTCTGGCAGAGCCATTCCCTAAGGAGATGCCGTGATGAAAAGAATTGGTTAAGTAAAGTGGGAGGTAGATGCAGTGAACAGAAGTAGGATTTTAACCAGCACTGAGTGTCTCTGGGCTAGAGATTTCTCTCCAGTGGGTCTCAATTTCCTTACCCATACAGTGACTAGATTAATGACCTTTTAAGTGTCCTTCATTGTGGCGGGGTGATATATTTATTCCTGGGGAGACAGATGGATGGATAGATAGATGATAGATAGATAGATAGATAGATAGATAGATAGATAGATAGATAGATAGATTTTTTTAAAACCCAGAAAAATAAATTACATAAAGACAGATGATAGATGATAATAAAGATGATGATAGAGATAGATGGATGATATAAGATAAGAGGGAGGGAAGGAAGGAAGGAAGGAGGGAAGGAAGGAAGGAAGGAAGGAAGGAAGGAAGGAAGGAAGGAAGGAAAGGGGGGAAGTTCATAGCAGAAATGGCATAAGAAGATTTAGATCCAGACAAGAGCAAGACCCAGGTTTGAATCCTTGTTTCATCCATTATTAGTAGATTTCTACCTAGTTCCAAAACCTATGCATTATCTCAGATATTTATAATAACTTCTCAGGCTCCCAATTTGCTCAACCAAAATTAGAGAAGAACATTTCACTGCCTATCAGTCCTAAATAAGATAATATTTAGAAATTGACTTGTATTGCCTCATAGATGCATATTAGATGTAAAGTAACTAAAAACTACTCAAGTAGTAGAGAAGTTCATTGGCTCTCAGAATCTGCAGAAGAAATGAGATATATGCAATTGCCAGATTTGTCTATTTAGCTGCCTACTTGACATCTCCACCTAGACATCTCATAACTATCTCAAATTCAACCTGTTCCAAACTGAAAGCTTCATCTAACCCCCAAACCTCCCCTTTGTCCCCCTTCTCTCAGTGATAGGAGCTGCCATCCATCAAGATTCTTAAGCCAGAAATCCAAAAGACATTCTCCTTCTCATTAACCCTCAAGTTAAGTTTTTCACCAATTCTTACCAAGTTGACTTCCAAAATACTCGAATCACCCACTTTTCAACTCTTCGATGACCCTAAGTCAAGGTGCCATCGTTTTTTTCTGGACCACTTTGGGAGCCTTCTAACTGTCCTTCGTGCTTCTACCCTTGTCCTCCCACTTCTTTAATCCGTTCTCCATACAGCAGCAGAGATTCTCTGGATGTGTTCATTGATCAGCCCACTTGCTCTCTAAAAACACTTCAATGGCCCCTTTTGCATTTCAGATATTATCCAAAGAGTTCACCGTAGCCAGCAAGGACCCCCTGCCATGGCATGTGATGTATCACACTCCCGCTAACTCCCGGGCCCTAACCACACAGCTCTTCTTCCATATCCGCAAACACACCAAGTTTTTTCTCACTTCAGGATCTTCATTGCCATACGCACCTATTCCTCTAATCTAACCCCACCCATCCCATCCTGTAGGCTGATTAGTATCTACCCATCCTCCATTATGAACATCACTCAAAAGATTATCTCTGACTCCCCGATTAAATTAGCCCCACAGTTACACCCTCTCTTAGAAGTCTTGATGTCTCTTTATGAATCCCTATTATAGTTTGGAACTCTGTGTTTATGTATGTGATTCCTTGTTTGAAGTCTGTCTCCTGAATCAGATTATAATGTCCACAGGGCAGAGATTATATATAGTTTTCGTTATTGTTGTTCATCACTGTATACCCAGTACTTAGTTCCAAATACATATACATATTTAATATCATGAAATATTTGTTAAATTGTTGAATAAATGAAGTTATTGTATCTACAATGACTTCTAATAAAAATCAATGCTAAGGTTTAATGTTAATAATATTTCATTATTTTTTTCAGAGTTAAGGCTCAAAAATATTGGGAAAACAGGATATCTCCAAAATGAATTTTCTAGGTCCTTGGAATCAAGGGATTCAGAGTTGGAGGGAAATGGAAAGTCTTCTGATCCAATCCCCAACATGGAATTAGCAGTTTTTAATTTTTTTAACCTTATTGTTCTTCATTATAAAAAGTATCTGTTAGTGATGAAATGGTGAAACTACAGGGTTTTTTCCTTTTTAACTGTTTTCCAATTGATCGTTATTTTATTACTGCCATAATGAAAATAATATGTATAAATGCATTCTCACTTCTTTGGTTTATGTAGTAAAGAGGATTGAATCTGTGTGATAAGGAAAAGGTTTGCCCAGATTTTGTGTTACTATCAGCATCATTACCATAAACAAACATTTACTGACCAGGGTCCTATATAATGTGAAGTTCTGGGTTCTCTTTACGCAATAAGGTAACTGCCGTCCAAAAAGTTTGAGGTATTTCCTGCAAGTTATACAACTGATAAAAATAACCCTAACTTGAAAGTCTCACTTCAAAATCCACACAATGCACAGGCTTAGAAACTAAGGCAAATCCCTGAAGCAGTTTATCAATCATCACACGGATTACCACCAGGTTCTACATGCCATCTCTAGATTCTCAATTTTCTACCTACTCAATTGCCTCTTTCCCCTAACAACACTTTCTTTCTTAACAAGTTCATATTTTGTCCCATTTTTAGTGATTATAAAATCAACTATCTACTCCAGGAAAATTCTTGCAAAATGAAGAGATATTAACTCACAATTCAATCAACCAGAGGTAACATCATCCATTTTAATAGTCCAGATGCATAAAGTTTCAAGCTTATAATGTCGTGTCTACTATAGAGATTATTTGTGGTAACATTTCTTTTCATGGAAAAAGCAGATACCAATGTTTTTGCTATTTTTGAAATCGTCAAAGACTAGTCAATAACCTCCCTTGAAATGTTGATCAAACAATCCTTACTGGTTAATACTGACCAACTTTTTAAAAGTTTCAAAGGAAACGTACACAATTTGCCCAAGTTGACTTCGAAATGCTGCCCAATCAGGTTAATGTTTACATCCACAAGGTGCTCACCTCCACTAAAAACCAGCCTTGCACATCGGCCCTACAGGGAAAGACAGCTCATGCCCGAGTTAAAGGAGGGCTTCAAGATAAAGAGTAACCCAGCCGGAAAGTCGAGGTTCAAACACATCTGATTTCCATTAACTGGGACTGCAACAGTCTCTTCAAAGGCAAAAAACATTCCTTCCTCCACACCTAAAATCTCTTGCTTCCTCCAAGATGGTAGATCCAGAAAAAGGTCCTAAATCACAGAATTGAGCTCCCAGTAAAAGAGTTAACATTTCATGCTGATTTTACTTAAGGTTTTGTTTAATGACACAAATAACATATGCTTGTCACAAACAAAAAATAGAAAACACCACTCATTACGAACAAGAATTAACTGATATTCCAACATTGTTAATGTTTTTGAAAATATATAACAAAATGAAGTTATATTGGTGGTTTCACATATTGCTATTTTGCCATCATCCTTTTTAACACTTTAAAGTTGCCTGGTTTCCAATTGAAAGGATGTATATTAATGTTGTCAATCAATCCCTTTTGACATTTGTACATTTAGACTGATTCCAATATTTCCCTATTATAAACACTTCAGCAATAAGCATGCTTCCATTCAACAACTCATTCTACCGAGATTTAGCACTCCTACAATGCCAGGCACATAGTGCCTAAATATTTTGATCATCTTCATAATTATTTCTTTAAGATAAAGTTCCCAAAAGTGGAACTTTTGGTTAAAGTATACTTTTTAGATTTTCATTGGAATCTCCAGTTGCTCCCCCAGAGAGGTTGTACCAATAGACACTTCTATCATCACTACCTTAGAATATCTACTACTTCACCTGATCTTCACCAAGGAAAGCAGAAGTTCTGGCTTTAGAACAGTGCTACTAGGCTTGGTCTTTAGACCAGCAGCAACAGTATTACATGCAAATGCAAATTCTCAAGCCCTACCCCTGAGACCTACTCAATCAGCACCTTTGGTAGGTGGGATCCAGTAAGCTGGGTTTTAGCAATCTCTCCACATGATTCTTATGCCGATTAAAGTTTGAGAATCATCCATTTAAAGCACAAGAAACAGAGCTATGAGTTGTCCAACCAACTAACTCACATCTCCCTGACTACTCCCACTGATGTCCTGTCTCAATAACACTTTCCTGAAGCTGACTGATAGCTAACTCTTCAACAGAGGCCCCAGGGGTTTATAAACTCAGCTTTGCAGATCTTTTGGCAGGAAAGTGAGCTCCAGAACTGTGGTGGGCAAAATATAGGGATAAGTAGAAGGGAGAGAGGGAAGTGGTCCCCTGAAGGGGAACCAAGAAGAGAGACCACAGGGTTTCTGTGGGAGGAGCAGCAGGTAGAATCTAGAGCTTTAGCTGGAAGACTGGCTTTAAAGGTTGGTCCCATCTCACTTTTAACTATAATCTTGCATGACCACTTAATTCTCTTGATCCTCAGTTTGCTGTTTTGCTTCTCAGGAATAAAACATCCCATTTTGCCCGTTGTTGTGAGGTTCACATACACTAAGCTATGTGAAATGCTTTGGAGACTGTAAAGCTCTGTCTGCATTAGAGGGTGATGTTATTATCAGAGACCTGGGCTTAGGGAAGGTTGCCCTTCCTGTGCAATCCCTTTTCCCCATTCTGACCATGAAATTCACTTCTTCCCCAGCCTTCAAAGGCCCCATTTATCAGCCATGAGAGCAAAAAGCAAACTGCCTCCTTGGCCTCCTTTTAAGGGGTATCACTTACACTTCCCAGTTGGAATATTATCTTTCTTATCTCCAGACTGCAGAAATGCATGGCCCACCAGCTCTCTAAGTTGTATGGAAAATTACTTAGATGGAGAACCCTAGTTACAGAGAAGGAAAGGGACTGTGAAAGTTCAAAACACTGTTGAGGAAGGCAACATGATGTTTGAAGTTCAAAGACATGAGCTCAGATCCTGACCTTCTCACTAGGATGAAGTGGTGATCTTTGGACATCACAAGAATAATATGGCCAAAGGATAACTCTAGGTTTCCCCTTGAAAACCTGCTTCTCCCTGGATTTTCCCATCTCAGGAAATAACACCATAGTTTCTCACACCTATAATCTGAATTATTCTTGATTCTTTTCTTTCTCTCACCTTCCAGGTCTAACTGGTCACTAGGTCCTATTGACCTTACACAAGTTGCTTAACCTCCCTGAGTGTCAGTTGTCTCCTCTGAAAAATAAAGGATAATAATGTATCTCATCCCAGACTGTTCAAAAATTAATTTAGACAACATCCTTCAAGTCCTTGACCATCTACCCTTCTGGATATACCAATAATCACTATTGAGTGTAAAGTGACACCTCTGAGATCCATGGCATAAATATTCATTGGGCTCAAACTGTAGCAGGCACTATACAAAGGACACAGCAATGAAAAAGACAGGAGCATCCCTGTTCTCCTGGAGTTTATAATCCAGGGGTTTAAAGTGGATGGTGGAGGGAGAAATAGACAAAAGAAACAAGACTAATTTCAGGATGTGTTGTCTAATGAGAGACTTAAAACATGATAATTTGAATAGAGTAGTTATGTGACTTCTTAAAACTGGTGGGCCTTAAAAGAGGAATGGCCTCTCTAAAGAGGTCACATTTAGGCTGAGATTTGAGTGACAAGAAGCCAGTCATGTAACCAGGATGATGGGATAAGACGCTCCAGACAGACTAAACAGCCAGTGCAAAGGCCCTTAGTGCAGAGTGAACTTAGAAAGTTTAAAAAAATATCAAGAAGTTTAGCATGGTTGGAATATGGAGAGTGCTAGAGAAGACTGTCAAAGAGGGTGGTAGAGGCAGATCACAGAAGTTTTCACGAACCATGGGAAGATTTTTGAGGGTTTTTTTTTTTCAGTGATAAGGGGAGCCAGCAAAGAGTTCTAAGCAGAAGAGTGATTTAGTCTTATTTGCCTTTTTTTTTTTTGGCCATGCCACGCAGCATGCAGGATCTTAGTTCCCCGACCAGGGATCGAACCTGAGCCCCCTGAGCCCCCAGCCATGCAGTGGAAGGGCAGAGTCCTAAGCACTGGACCACCAGGGAATTCCCTTATTTGTCTTTTTAGAAGATCACTCTGAGTGCTTCGTGGGGAATGCATTGTAGGTTGACAAGAGTAGAAGGGGGACCAGTGAATAAAATATTTGCGGTGGTTCAGGTAAGAGAAGATGGTGGTTTACACTGGGGTAGAAAGGAGGAAATAAGTTAGAAGTGGAAAATTCTGGATGTGTTTTAATGGAAAGTCAAGAAGACTTTGTGGCCCATTAGACTTAGAAGGTGGAAGAAAGAAAAAAGTCAAAGATAGCTCAGAGCTCTGGCATGAAAAACTGTAAAGCTATTTCGTGGGCAAAATCCAGGGGAAAGCAGGTCTGCAAAGGAAAATCAAGAGTTCTGCTTTGACCATGTTATTGTTATGATGCCTACAGCATCCATGTGGAGATGTCAGGTTGGCATTTAGACATATAAGTCTGAAAAGGTAAAAATTCAAGAATCATTGGGATCCCAGACTCCATTCAAGGATTCACTGCTTAAATGTATTACATATTTATACGTTTTAGACTCTTTGCTGCATCTTAGGAAAATACAGGTGAAAGGCATAGTTTCTGCCTTCAAGATACTCTCACCACCATGGGAAAAAGAGACAGGTAAACCAAAAAGGATACCATACTATTTGGTAAGTACTAGGATGGTGGTGTTTATAGGGTACTAACCTGTATGACCTTCAACCACGCTCTAGGCTTCTCAGGTCCTCAGTTCTGCCACTCACAAATAGGGATAAAACCACCTGTTTTTCCAGCAGTACAATAGGCACATCTCAAAGGAAATAATGTCAATGGAAGTAAGTGGAAAACAAAAAACCCAAATTATTATCCCACAGCAAAAAAAAAAAAAAAAGGAAAAAGCTGCCATGAAGAGCTTATTCACAAACTTACCAGCAAAACACAGGGCTAAGTTCTGGCTGATAGGACTTAAATGAGTCTGTCTATCTAATCACTGCAGCAGGAAATGTAATTCTTCACAAAGCCAGTGTTGCTATGAGGGAATTTACATGAGACCTAAGATAGGATGGAAAAGTTCCTCTGCTGTTCCTGCAGCTGAGTGATAGGTCCTTAAAAACACTCACAAAGGACTTGGGGCTGTTTGTTCCAGACCAGCTTACTTTTGACCCTGAGCAAAAGTTTATCCTTCAAGCTTTCTACCAATGACATCACCCTGTCCGATTGTGAGAACCTTGAGCCACGGAGTGGATATGTCCTGGGTTAGAACTTTGACACCATCCCCTAATAACTGTAGTGTATGACCAAGTTCCTTAGCCTCAGAATTGTAACATGGTTGTGAAAATCATCTCCTAGGTAACTGTGAAGATTTAGCAAGACAATGAAAGCACGTAGCATGGTGTGTGGTACATGAGTGTCCTAACAGTGGAGAGAAAAATGGCATATGAGTTTATTCAATCTTCACTCACTCAAGGAGGCCACAGATGGATTTTGCTCATCCAGATATTGCCAAGCAGAATGGAGGCTCTATGTATGTTTGTGGAATAAACAAATGGCATGCAGAATAAATACATGAAGTACTTGAAGGACACAATAAGAGACCTCTGGCTAAAAATGCCTTCCCCTGTACAAGAGACCCTTTCCTACTGAGCCCAGCTGGTGCCCAGAAGTTGGAAAAAATCAATCTTATGATTCACAATTTCAATAACACCTTTGTTTGAGACAACTGACATTGGCGCTTAATGGGAGAAAAAAGAACAGTTCCCATCACTATATAATTACTTCCGTTTTCTTCCTCTCCTCTAACTAAAGGCAAGGCTTACTTTGACAAAGGAGATGTTAAAACCTGCTTCTGCTCTGGCAGGTTAAAAAAAAATATGTCATTTTAAGGTTCCTCTGAACATGATCAGCTCAGACAGCAGGGAAATATTCATTGAAATAAATTCTCTTCACCTTGTAAAAGTTGAATTACACAAAAAGTAAAGGTCTGCTTAGGCTAACATTTCTCAAATTGTATTCATTGCGACATTGGATCCATAGGATGTTAGTAGATATTAGTGGGAAGAGAAGGCCCCATGGTACCTAGGTTTGGGAAAGACATAAAACTACTGTAAAAGTTGAAGAGCTCTTTCTACTGTCAAGTTGTTTCATCTTTAGAATGCAACTGTGCATTGTCAACCTCCAACAGAGAGTGAATCGCTCCCCAAATTCACTGGCTTTCTAGAGCATCGTACAGGACTTTGAGAAATGTTCCCTGGAGTCAGGCAAATGGACCAGATTAACTTTCCAAATCCCTTCTGGCCCAAATCAGCTGTTCATTTCCTGCCATATAAAATTCAATTGGAAGCTACAAATAAACTGCGAATGTTTGTATACTCTGGGAAATGTTCTCTCAACAGACTCGTGACTCCACTTATGTATTCATGTAAGGATTCCTTTATTCATCAAAATTACGTTAGAAATCTGTTATGGACCAGGCACTGTGACTAAGGCAGAGAGCTGCTCTCTTAGAAAGACAGTGCTCTTGAATCATAGAGGTGAGAGAGAGAAGGGAAATCCAGGTAGAATAGAGGATTTTAGGATTAGAGAAAGCCTGTAGAGGCAGAAGGGTGCAAAAGAAGAGCCTCCAACAGATGGAGAGGTGAGAGTTGAATTTAATTATATACATATTTATTGAGAGATTCTTGTTAGAGGCTCTTTGCTAGGTGTCAGGAGCACATTAGTAAACAAGGCACTAGGCTTGTCTTTGAAGAGTTAACATCTCTGTTAAGGAAAAAAAAGAATTGGATTTTGCTTTAGATAGACGATTTTGACTACCATGTGGAAGGGGCAAGACCGTGACTGGGATGTAGGTAGTGTAATTCAGGCAAAAATTATAAAAGCCTGACCTACAGCAATGGCAGTGGAGATGGGGAGAAGTAGATACACTGAGAAAATACTAAGGATACAGAATGGACAGAATGAGATAAACGATTGGATTCGGAGATCAAATGAGAGATAAAAATCAAGTAAGATTTTTAGAAAATTAGATTTCAGTAATTCAGTAGAAATTGGTGCCCATCCATGAGCAGGGTGAACACATGGAGTGGTGACTAGTGCACTAGTTCACTAGAGACGGTGAACTCAAGGTGAAAGGGGGATATTCAAGAGGAGATATCAGACAGACAATTGAAGAGTTGGAGATGCAAGTCGAAAGTTCAAAGAGGGAGCAGGCCAGAAGGAGAGACTTGGGAGTCATCAGGACAAAGATGGTAACTGAGGCCATGCAAGTAAAAGGTATGACCCAGGAAGAGTGTGTGGAGTGAGGATGGAAGTGCCTCCAGAAACGCAATCCTACTGACATGTAGATTTTACCCAATAAGACCCATTTCAGACCTCTGACCTCCAGAACAGTAAGAGAACAATTTTGTGTTGTCTAAGGTACAAGTTTGTAGTAGTTTGTGACAACAGCAATAGGAAATTCATACAGGTAGTCACAGAGGTCCATAATCCAAGTTGGGACCAACATATGGTGAACCCCAAGCATCCTCAGCCTAGAAGAAGCCAGGTATGGGTCAGCATATGCCTCCTCTCCTAGGGGCTCCCAACTGTGTGGCTGGAGAAGATCAGAATGGCCTCCCATTTCTTGTGGTCTTATGCTAAGCTCTGCAACATACACAGTAATTGAGAGGGCAGAGCTCACATACTGTATGATTGCATTTACATAGAGTTCAAAAACAGGCAAAACAAAACTTACAAGCAGCTCATGCAGCTCAATACCAAAAAAACAAACAACCCAATCCAAAAATGGGCAGAAGACCTAAACAGACATTTCTCCAAAGAAGACATACAGATTGCCAACAAACACATGAAAGGATGCTCAACGTCACTAATCATTAGAGAAATGCAAATCAAAACTACAATGAGGTACCACCTCACACCAGTCAGAATGGCCATCATCAAAAAACCTACAAACAACAAATGCTGGAGAGGGTGTGGAGAAAAGGGAACCCTCTTGCACTGTTGATGGGAATGTAAATTGATACAGCCAGTATGGAGAACAGTATGGAGGTTCCTTAAAAAACTAAAAATAGAACTACCATACGACCCAGCAATCTCACTGCTGGGCATATACCCTGAGAAAACCATAATTCAAAAACAGTCATGTTCCACAATGTTCCTTGCAGCTCTATTTACAATTGCCAGGACATGGAAGCAACCTAAGTGTCTGTCGACAGATGAATGGATAAAGAAGATGTGGCACATATATACAATGGAATATTACTCAGTCATAAAGAGAAACGAAATTGAGTTATTTGTAGTGAGGTGGATGGACCTAGAGACTGTCATACAGAGTGAAGTAAGTCAGAAAGAGAAAAACAAATACCGTATGCTAACACATATATATGGAATCTAAAAAAAAAAAAATTGGTTCTGAAGAACCTAGGGGCAGGCCAAGAATAAAGACACAGACGTAGAGAATGGACTTGAGGGCACAGGGAGGGGGAAGGGTAAGCTGGGATGAAGTGAGAGTGGCATGGACATATATACACTACCAAATATAAAATAGATAGCTAGTGGGAAGCAGCCACATAGCACAGGGAGATCAGCTCGGTGCTTTGTGACCACCCAGAGGGGTGGGATAGGGAGGGTGGGAGGGAGACGCAAGAGGGAGGAGATATGGGGACATATGTATATGTATAGCTGATTCACTTTGTTATACAGCAGAAACTAACACACTACTGTAAAGCAATTATACTCCAATAAGGATGTTAAAAAAAAAAAAAAACAGGCAAAAACGAATCCACAATGTCAGAAGTTATAGTGGAGGGTTATCATTGGGGTGGAGGAATAGTGTTTGGGAGTGAGCACGTGGGGGACTTCTGGGCGCTGGTTATGTTCTATTTCTTGACCTGGGTGGTAGCTCTACTCATAATGTGATCACACGGGGATTAACAAACATCTTTTTTTTTTTTTTTTATCCAAGTATAGTTGATTTACAAGATTGTGTTAATTTCTTCTGTGCTGCAAAGTGATTCAGCTATACATATACATGCATTTTTTTCATATTCTTTTCCAAAATGGTTTATCACATCTTTTGTAAAAGGCCAGATAGGAAATATTTCAGGCTTTGTGGACCATACATCTCTGTCTCAACTACTCAACTCTGCCATTGCAACACAAAAACAGCCATCGACAATTCATAAATGATGGGTATTGCTGTGTTCCAACAAAATCTTGTTCACCTAAACACGTGGCAGTCTGGAACGGGCCCATGGGCCATGGTTTGCCAACCCCTGCGATAATGTATTGAGCTGTATGTTTAAGATTTGTGCACTATTCGCGTGTATTTCATTGTTCAATTTTTTTTTAAGTTTAAAATCTAATAATCAAACTATAAAGAGGGCAGGATTCTGGATTCAGATTACCTGGATTCGATTCCTGACGCTTCTACTCAGTTGCTGTGTGACGTTGGGTTGCTTGACCTCTCTGTGCCTCCGTTTCTGCATCTATAACCTGGGGACGATAATACCACCCACTTCACAGAATTATTGTGACATCGAAATGAGATAAAACATGAACAATGTTTAAAGCAGTACGTGGTTTATAGACAGCCTTTAATCAATATTTGCTATTATTCTTATTACTGACGTTCTCAGAAATTGTATAAACGCTGGCCTTGTTAGCCCAGAGTTACAGATGAGCGACCGAAGCAGCCATCCTCTTGCCACAATCTTTGAGTGGCCCCCAATCTCTCTTCAGATTTTTTAAACTAATATACGAGGCTTTCTCAGGCCTCTAAGTCTTATTTCCATACCACGTTCTTATGCCCCTGAACTTTGGGCAATGCTGTTCTATCTGCCTGGAATAGCCTTCATCTTAGTTACTTGGTAATCCCTTATTGTGCTTTTCAAATCCTGTTTAAATGCCATCTCCTCTGTGAAGCTTCTGAGTCTTAGGTACCAGGGATTAGTAACCTCAGAACTTGAACGTATGCATCAGTTATCATTTTTCTCATTCTTATTTTTCTCTGTTTGTCAAGAGCCGAGCACATTCTAGGCACCTGATACATGTCTGCCGGATGGGCTGCATAGCCGTGTTCCCCTGCGACCGTGAGCACTTATTTACCCTTGAGTCCCCAGCCGCTAGCACAATGCCTGGCACATGACTCGTGTTCAATAAACACTCATCAGATGGATGAATAAATTGGTTGTTGGAGCCAGCCCCAAGGCCTGGGCGTCCCACAGACAAGTAGAGCCAGGATGACGAGAAGCTGGGTCTCAATCTCACTGAGCCCCATTGAGAATTTCAGCCATCACGCATTTCAGTTATCAAGGGATAATATTATAAAAGTTGTAATTCTCTGGATGTTTCCATAATTATTGCTCACATTTTCCAGTCATAACAACAAATAAAATACATGCCCACAATTTCCCAGAGAGTCAGGGAGAGACAAATACCAAACTGAGGCAATTATACCCCACATCTGCCATCCACAGTGGTCTACAACTCCTGTAGAATCCAAGAACATTACATTAATGCTGGAAGGGACCTCAGAGAAGAACTAGTCCAGCCCCATCATTTTACAGATATGGGAAAAAATAACTTGTAGTTATCTTTTTTCCAGATCATTTTGCTATGGTGTTCCCTACTGCCCCCCAGACTTGATAAGACATGAAACTATTTACAAATATTTTATTTCACTTCTAAGAAAAAAGGAACCTGGGATAAAATTTCACCATTTGTCAGTAATGACAGTTCATGAGATGGAAATCATTTTACACAGAAATGTCCAGCAGAGTCATGATAAGCACAATGCCCACATTTGAAGGAGAACACGGTGTTGTAGGAATAAAAGAATAAATTGCTTTGTTATATCACAGATAATTTGGCAGAGGGGGAAAAATGTGTTATCAAGAGTATTCATCACTCTTAGGGGACTTTCCAGAGGCATCTAGAGCTGCCTCCTATTCTGACCAACTCCTACAACTCTGGAAACTGGTTTCCCATATTCTGAGTCACTCACTGCTGCTGGGAAGAAGAAATGAAGAGCCAAATAAGTCCGGCCAGACCCAGTCTTAGAATCCGTTCTGGAAAACAAGAGGCAAAACCTGATTAGAAATAAGGTTCTTCGTTGTCTGGTCTCATCTTGCTTCTTTCATGCCATCTCCCTGTAGTGCCCTGTGCAAACCCTGTATCCTAATCAAACCAAATGTCTCCTTTAACCTGATTTGATGGCTCTCACATGCTTCATGTTGCCTGGATCTCCTCTACTCGACCATTGGTCTGGTCTAGTCACAATTCTGAAGAACTCGGTTCAGAGTTACTTCTCCCACACGTTCCTGCAAACAGTTGCTGCTTTACAGCCCCCCGTGAGTGCCTACCTTAGAGGTCTCACACCTGTCCTGTGTATCCACCATTACTTATCTATCCCCCCCCAGTAGACCAGAAGCTACTGAAGACAGGCTGCGACCTCCACCTCGGTATCTAGCACGGTGTCAGGGAACACAAATTTGCCCATTGAATGGATGAAGAAGTAAAGCTTTGGGGAGAAACCAGATTCAAATAGGTTGGGAGTGGGAGATGATATTGCAAAGTTTGCCCAATAATTTTTGAGAACAAAGTCAGCTAGCCTTCGCTATAAATGGACTTCTCAAAGCTTTATTTTTTTAACATCTTTATTGGAGCATAATTGCTTTACAATGTTGTGTTAGTTTCTGCTGTATAATCAGAGACTTTCATATGCATATATGCTTAGTAAATATCCAAAGGTGTGATATTTACTAAGTACTTAGTAAAGATGTACTTCCCAACATACTCGTCCATGGAACACTGTGTGTGTGTGTGTGTGTGTGTGTGTGTGTGTGTGTGTGTGTGTGTGTATAGTGTTTCTGTTAACATCTCCCAGAAATGATTCTCAGGAGTCAAATCTTTAGGGCATCCCCAACTGGACCATTTCCTTAAGGGTGAAACCATTATCAGAAAGCGTGTTGTCTATCAGTGTCTTTGTTATAAATCCCATGTGCAAGGCTATAACCACTATAAACAGTTGAGTTGAGTTAAACTCAAGAGTACTTCAAGTCAACTTTGAGGCTGAAACTCTCACAAAGAAGTTTCTCCTCTGAAGTTCTGAAAAATCCACCTGGACTTTTGACCCAGCAACACCTTGCACATTTTCCATGGAGAAACAAAAGAAATGGCTGTACAAAGTTTCCTAGCTTCTACTCTTTTCATCTTTAGATAAGAAAAGGGCACCAGAAATAACGTCCAACCGTTACATTAACATAACATATTTCTGGGTTCTCTGTATGCAGTGTGGTGAAAATAATAAACCAAAAAACACCTTTTGAAACCCTGCTAATTTCCCCACAAATGATATTTTTGTGGGCATAAACTTCTTGCTAATTATTTATACATGTTTTGAATCCCCCAGGTATTTTATAAATGAATAAGGTAGAAAGGCAATATGATTCCAAAATCCATTCAAAAACCGTTTACTGACCAATTACTATATGAGTGCTGAAGGTACAAATGTCCAGTTCTAGAAGATGAGAAAATATGATCTACTATCAAGAAGGTTGCTGTACCTTTACAAAGATTAATCATAATTTTCAAAAAATAGCTATGACAGGAATGTTATCTGGTTTACCAGGACACTCTTAGCATAAAAGCACATGGTAGATGCCCAATACATATTGAGGAAATAAGTGCATAAATGAATGAATATATAGACAGCATTGGAACAAATGTCTTGACACATCAAGATCGGTCTACACAAGGACTGGGATTTGAGAGGGACCTTGCAAATGGGCACCCTCAAATGGACATATTCTAGATGTATGGGGACGATGGGCGGGAATGTTCTTAAGTAAGTAGGGTAGCAGGAGAAAAGGGGTGTTTCAAGGGCAATGACTAGATCTGTCTGACCTGAATGGGGAGTTTGGGTTGGGACACAGCACTCACACTGGAAAGTTACGTGGGGTTACATCTTAGAAAGACTCTAAACATCACATTATGGAGCTAGAATTTTATCCTAAAGGTAAAAGGAAACAACAGAGTGAAGCTTTGACCTGAAGAGTGATAGATAAAGGCTATTTTTAGGAAGGAAGATGTCTCATCATGAATCACAAAGTGGGAAATATTCATTGGTTAGGTATTGGATGAAAAGACGCTTTTCAAATCAGAAGTCCTAGGGAACAGAGGTACAAACCAATGCTTCAGCATTCCCTTCATGCAAGGAATTGAGTAGATAACGCCAGAGAGCCCCAACTATGACATCAGACAGAGCAATTGTCCGCTGCTTGACAGTCATGAGATTTGGGGCAAGTTACTTAACCTTGCCAAACCTCAATTTCCTCCGTTGCAAAACAGGGATAAGAATAGTATTGACCTCATAAGGTTGGTGGTAAGGATTAAATTAGATGATGAATGCCAACTGTTTACAAAGTACCTGACCTACAGTAGATGGTCAAAACAGAGTATCTATTAACATTAGACTTGAGATTGCAATTAACATTTCATCCCCTCAATAGGTCCTTGCTAAGAACATCATAAACCAATGAGCCAGCTTTACAGATGCTAATTCTTCCGTCTTCTTGTGAGATTTTTGGAACACGTTTTGAGGGACTGTTGTAAATTGTTTAATATTTTTGTCACATTTGAGTACCCATTATTGTGTAGTACAGTGATATAATTTTTTGTGACAACACAGGCCTGTTTGTGGCCAGACTGCTTCTTGCTATCCTAACTCCATTTCCATTTTCTGGTGACAAAGTTAGAAAACAGCAATGTCAACTCGTTCTCCATGTCCACCTGTAGGGGTTGTCTAAGGTCACACAGCCACCAGCCAACGAGGGAGCAGGACCTGGAATGCAGGTTTGTCTTATTTTCAGGATGGTCCACTCACACCCATGAAGTGGCTTTTTCCACCCCCACTAAAGTGTGCCAACTAAGCAGTGATACTAAGGTAAGAGCAAGTACTGAAGCATCCACTTGAAGAGATACAGGATGCAAAGATGTTTACTGGCATGTGGCAGATCTATAGCATTCACTTTCCAAATGAGTCAGATACACATTCTAATGGCTTCATTCAATTTTTGCATTAAATATAGGAAATCTTATACAGCAACCCACATGCAAATATTTGAAGTGGTGCTTTTTACCTCACAACATTTTCCCTGCACTTTCTAATCAACCAACCAGAATCAATGTGGAAAGAGTATAGAAAACTTTTATATTTTGGTATCAGAAATTTCCAAGCTGTCTACCACATCATCAGAGGGTCTCATTCTGACATTGGTACTCCCCCAGCTGATACACAGGCTCTGCTTTTAAAGGACAGCTCCATGTTGCAGGGCACATGCCTAAATATAGATCACAGGCTCATACCTCTTAATGCCTATTAGCAGAAGTCATCAAGCACCAACCAAAAATAACCCTCAATGAGTTGGTCTTGGTTTGGGGTCAGAAGGTATGTCTGGTCAGAAGGTATGACTTTGCAACTTCCCATAAAATTTAGGAATTATTATGCCATTTTATGAATGCTCCAGTAGCCTGTCATTAGCACTAAGTACTACAGCTAGCTCAAAGTGTATCCTGTACCGCAAAACTCAGCTTAAAATCCTCTTGGTAAGAGCTTCCAAAACTGGCCTCTATGCTCTCAAATTGCTCTGCAAATGCCCTGCCTATTCCATTACTTTTCATAATGCAGTGTGTGTTGATATGTTAACATATCACTTTCACAACAAGCTGTGGTCCCCTTAGAGGTAGGAATTGTCAAATAATGTTTTCTGGAGGACAAGAGGCATCCAGCTTTGGGGAAGTTCCCACTCCTTGGATGCTGGAGCAGACCAGGTGGTTACCCACAGCAGTACCCACAGCAGACTCTATACATCGGCTAAGCGGGTAAATGCAAATCAGAACCAATGAGGGTCACCACAGCAAGACAAAGGCAAGAGGGGCACGATCAGTGTTAGTTCCAAAGAAAGAGTATAAATCCAGAGGCAAAAGATGAGGATAGATGTCCTTGACCAGGGGGATGAAGAACAGGCAAGAGAGTGAAGTATGAAGTGGAATGTGGTAAAAAGGTTTAGGATAGAGGGAAAGTGGAGTGTCAGAATGGGGGTTCATTTCCAGGGATCTTCAGCTCTCTGGTGATGGCTTAGAGATAAAGGAGAAAGTTGGCCAATGTAAAGGAGAAGGGTTAGACTAGAGATTGTTCCTTTCTGCATCTCCTGTATCTGGCACACTCCTTGAAACAAATCACATATTTGATAAGTGTTTACTAAATAAAAGGATCAATCAATCATTCAGAGTCTTCTAAGAGTTGACTTACATATTCCAACAATAATCTCTTCCTCACTTATACAGTAATTTGACCATCTTCCTAATAGCCGTTCTCATGGCTTGCTTTTATGTATCTATGGGTCTCCCCCAATTAGATGATCATCCCAAAAAAGCAGCCAGAAGTCTTAGTAGAAAGCAGGATGCCAAACCTTGCACAGAGTAAGTGTTCTCTAAAAGCCTGTGGAGTTGCACTGAACAATAATGAATTTAAATGAATTGCTTTTCAGGACAAATTAGTTTAGTGGTTCAAAAGAAGAGTTTATTTTAGGTCAAGGGTAAAAAATAGAAACAGGAAAAAAAAAAGAATAAGCACATAAAATGATTTTAACATCACTAGTCATTAGAGAAATAGAAATCAAAACCACAATGAGATATCACTTCACATCCATTAGCATGGATATTATAAAAAACAAAAACGAGGGCGAAAAAATCTAGAAAATAATAAATATTGGAGAGGATGTAAAGAAATTAGAATGTTGTGCATTGCTGATAGAAATGTAAAATGGTGCAGCTGCTGTGGAAAATGGTATGGTGATTCCTCAAAAAATTAAAAATAAAATTACCATAGAATCCAGCAATTCCATCCTGGGTATACACCCAAAAGAAGTAAAAGCAAGGACTTGAACAGATATTTGTACACCCACGTTCAACAGCATTATTTATGATGACCAAAAGGTGAAAGCAAGCCAAGTGTCCTTCAACAGATAAATGGATAAACAAAATGTGGCATATACATACCATGGAATATTATTCAGCCTTAAAAAGGAAGGAAATTCTAATGCATGCTACAACACGGATGAATACTATGAACATTATGCTAAATGAAACAAGCCAGTCACTAAACGACAGATACTATATGAATCCATTTATCTGGGGTACCTGAAGTATTCAAATTCATAGAGACAGAAAGCAGAATCATCATCAGGGCTGGGAGTAGAGAGGAATAGGGAGTTATTGCTCAGTGGTACAGAGTTTCAGTTTAGGAAGATGAAAAAAAGTTCTGGAGATGGTTGTACAACCACGTGAATATATTTAATGCCATTGAACTGTACACTTAAAAATCATTAAAATGGTAAGTTATATGTTATGTATCTTTTGCCACAATTAAAAAATATATATCTTATTAGCAGAATTTTAAAAAATTGGTAAATCACTCTAACTTATTAGAGGTTTACCATTTTATATAGCTCCCTTTTCTCTCAGTTTTAGAAGAAAATAACTAATGGCCACCAAAATGCATACAATCACATACAGACCAGCACCTCAACCACAACCGTATTCACATACACAGACACTCACACACATATACATTATCTTATAGTAAGGTTTTTTATAAGCCAGATTGCTGACTCTAATAATAGAAGCCAGGATATCTTACCTCCAAGACATCTCAGTTAATTATCTTCCAAATGAGCAGACAGGCTTGATTCACTCTTCATTGCAAAGGACTCCTTCTCACAGGATCTCCCACATCCTTTGAGTATCAAGACTCAAAAAGCAGAAATAAGCCTAAGAGTGAGGTAGAAAAGGAGAGTGAGCATTAAGTCTCTTCCTGGTCTCGCAGAGAAAAGAGGTGTTTCTCTTCCCCTCCTACAAGAGATTCCTCTACAGTAAAACTCACTCAGAGGCAGAAAGAAGGTAGAGAAAAGTCGTATAGGCCACCTGCCCACCCAAGACGTCGATGGATGTCACACGTATGACCACATTACTAAGGCAATGAGACATCTGGCTCTGGTGCCACCCAATCCTGGATACTGGATTCAGATCTATCCAAGAACTCAGAGAAGGTCTGTGCTTCTGACCATGGGTTTAATGAACAAATAAACCAGTGCACAGAAGTGGAGAGTGGAAAGAAGGGTCTCTCAATCCCTGCTTACTTCAGAGGTTTTCCTCTCCTCTTGACCAACATTGTCACCCATCCTGAGAAATCCAATTCAAGTTCCACCTTGTTCGTAAACCCTTCTCCAAATTAATCAAGTTCTCAGGGATTTCTTCCCTCTCAATTCCTAAATAATGGACCTGACATGCCCTTGAGAATGAGACTTTATGTAATGGAGTCTCTTTAGAGCTTTTATGGAGCTCTTGCTCTGGTGTTTGATCCTCAGCTAGGCTGTAATTCCCTAATTAAAGCTCACTGCCCTGACTTTTCTTTCACTTCCACTTGACATCAACTACATCATAACATATTCTTGGGAATTGGTTAAGTGACTGAAACACTTCAACAACAGCTTTATTGGGTAGAAATACAGTCTTTGCAATACCATCCACTTTTAGCAGATCTTGGTACATAGCAAATGCTCGATAAATGTCTGTGAACTGACCCTCTTGGGACAGCAAGGAGCACTTCCTCTGAAAATCATTTTTTGTGTCCATTAAGCAATTAGAAGGCAAAAGAAGGATGCTCTTGAGCTAGCCCTCTGAGTGGAGGAGAAGACAGGTGAACTCCTCCAAGGATCAGAATAGTAGGGGAATTTGTGCAATTAACTAGCATTATCTCCTTTTCCAGGAAGGGAATCTAAGTCCAGAGAAGGAGAATGGTTTGTTCAAGGTCACAGTGTGAGTTAGGGGCAGCTCTAAGACTGGAGCCTAAGTCTCAACCATGGGGTAGGTGCAGAATCTTGTCAAAGGGTTTGTACCAGTCCTTTTGAAAACTACTTTCTTTGATATCAGAGAGAAGTTCTCACTGAGCTATTGCACTGGAGGCATTGTAGGTTAACAGGGATGCTTAGAATCTCCCCGCCTTTCACAAAGTTTTCCCCCACAATCATTGCAATTCCAGGAGAAAAAAATAAATAATGACGTTCTAAAGTCACAGAAAGTAGAAAGTTGTGGGAAGGAATTTAGAGTGAGGATGGTGATCCCCTCCAAACTTAGATATTTTCTGCATTTTATTATATTTTAAGATAAATAAACCATCAACCCAGGAATTTTCAGAGAAGTAGAGGCCAACCACCCTCCTCTACTCTGGTGTGGTTTATTTCTCTCCTTTGTAAATTATTAAGCATATATGTCTCATTCAAGTAACTTTTATTCAGCACCTACAAGGTGCCAGGTGCTGTGTTAGGTCAGAGAATCCAGAGATGAATTAGGCAAGGACTTAGTCCTTGCGGAGTGCCAGAGACAGGCAAATAAACAAATAATTGAAAAACTGTACGAGACACCATGACGGGTGTATTTAAGGTGCTTCAAACATATCCAGGCATAGAAGAGACACTCAATAAACAATTGTTGAATGAATGAATGAACTAATGAAATAACTAATTAATTAATTAGAATTTGCCCATGGAATTTAGGGAAGCTATTTGCATTTATTTAGGGAAGATTTGCATTTAAACTGGGTCTCCAAATAAATTTTTTTTTAATTTTTTTAAAAATTAAAAAAATATATACTGGGTCTCCATTCACTCATTCATTCATTCAAGTGCTCATTCTTTTATCCATGTATTGAGCACCATGATGGATTACTAGACGCTGCGAAAAGCTGAAATGAATAAAGCAAGGTTCTTGCTCTCAATAATTATAGATCAATATAACAACTAACATTTCATTAAACATGTTTTATTCTGATCTCTGCATGTTCCGTTAGAATGTAAGTTCCATGAAGGCAGGGTCATTCTCTGGCTTTCTCTCTGCCATGTTTGAAACCCTTACAACAGTGCCTGGCACCAGGTCAGTACTCCACAACTAGTGCCAGAGTAAATGAATGAGTGATTGAATGAACAGACGGGTAGTACATTGACAATATTGTGAGAGCGTGGAGGAGTGGCATCTCATTAGCAACATTTCAGGAACAGATGGAGGAAGAATTCAAGGAGGCAGCAGAGAAGGATCTGGTAGAAGGAAAACCAGAAGGGTGCACTGTCATAAAAGCCAACAGAGGACAGAACTTCCAAAAGGAAAAGGTGATTGACTTGCCTTCACCCAAGAATCATTTTTGATCAACCACTTTGGGCCCCAGGTTGGGGACTAGGATGAGACAAGCTAGGAGCCTTGCGTGCAAACTTTAAAGGGACACTCACTCTCGGAACCCTTCAAGTTCAGTGTCAGCACCTGAAAGCCACACTCCCTTAATTGTGTGTCCTCAGTGCCTCACTTGCCTCACCCTACTCCCAGCCCTGTTGGGCCCAGCACTGTGCCAGGGGGATAATAGTCATTAAGACACAATCCCTGCTTTCAAGAAACTCACGGTCTAATGGACAGACAGACCTAAAGCCATCGATTGTAATGCAGAAGATGAGCTTTGGCAGGAATAAGCAGAAGGAGAAGGGGAATCAGACAGGGAGCATCTCAGTCAGACCATGGGCTCAGGAAATACGATGGTGCTTGAGCCGAGACGAAGAGACAATCAAGACCTCACAGAGAGAGAGGGAGGAACAGCTTTCCGGGCAAGGGAACGGCATCTACAAAAACTAGGGTGTTTGAAAGTACATAAAGTGTCTTGAAATGGTGACATGGGGTAGCGGGAAGCGAAAAAACATTGGTAGTAAATGAGGTTAGGAATGTAGGCTCCCATTATTCATTCTTTCAGGCTGGAACTCCATCTTTATTTTTACAGTTATATTAGTATCTGGGGCAGTTTTCCTTGGAAACGAGGTGCTGCCTAAGTTAATTGGGAGGCCCATCAATCTGTTCGTCCTGCCTGATCCTGGCCTCCGAGAGAACAGGGAGGAGGCCCCATCGGAGTCTTTGCTGCTCAGTCAGATGTATTTTTAGCCCCAGCAGAAAATAACGGCAGTGTGCATTTAATAAAAATATCAAGCCCTGGGAATGATCTAGTGCCAGTGTTGGAGCAATCAGGGACAGAATATGTTTCCAATTGAATTACTACTGTGGTCATAGTTATAAAAAGAGAGAGGGAGGAGGAAAATGTTAGGCTGGTCAGTTTCTCGGGAGCATTTAATCTTGGTTCACTCTAATTTTAATGTTCAAAGACACATGCGCCAACTCTGCCCTTAGGAGTTATTTCAGGGGGACTGGCCAATGCCCACAACTTGCAGTCGACACTGGGTAGCCCTACTCCCTGAAGTTTTCTCTTTTCTCTTCCTTTCTTTCCTCCCTCCCTCCCTCCTCTCAGTTTCTGCCTCCACTAGCTCTTCTGCCCACAAGCTGATGAGACACAGTGTGAACAGTTACAATGAGGGTAAATTGAGACTGACGAAACCGAGGGATGTGAGCTCAGAAGCTGGGCTCAGGGAGGAGTGGAACCAGGGCAGCATCGAGAAAGAGCCTAAGAGGTACAGACAACCGGCTGTCAAATAAATAAGTCACAGGGATGTAATGTGCAGCACAGGGAATATGGTCAATAATATTATAATAACTTGGTATGGTGTGTAATCTATAAAGGTATGGAATCCCTGTGTTGTACACCTGAAACTAATATACTATTGTAAGAGAACTATACTTCAATTTAAAATAATAATAATTTTTAAAAAGAGACAGAGCCGATGGGAGTCATGAACACAGTATTGTGCCCCCTCCATGGCTTCCAGGAAAAAAAAGTCTCCATTTTCTAGGTTGTTATAAACTGCTTCTTCCAATCTGATCACAATTTACCTCCACAGCATGGTCTCCGTCTCTTGGTCCCCTCACACCCTTTGTCGCATTCTTGAGCGAAAAAAATCATAATGATTAGCTGCTTCTTATTAAGGGTCTCCTTTGTGCCAGGCTCTGGCTGAGCAATTACGGAAGTTATGTCACTTCATCCTGAAACTGACATTAAAAAGCAGTAAGCATTAGCTCTCTGTTACTGGTGAGGAGGCTGAAGCTTGGACAGGTTAAGTCACTAGCTAATAACTGGCAGAACCTGGATTTTGGATTATTCAAGAGCCCGTCCACCCTCTGCCCATTGTCTGACCCCAATCTCCAATTTGAGCTAGTACTTTAGAATGTGCATCTACACATCCCTCATATCTTACTATGCTGCCATTTTCCTTGAAATGCCTTCCCACCCATTTCCCTAGAAGTCTCCCCTAAATATCTGTTGTAGCATGTATTACTATTAGTATTGGTAATAATCACTATTATATATTCAATTTATATTGTATGCTGGGCATTGTTCTAAGTGCTTTGCATGTATTATCTGATTTAATTATCACAACATACTTGTATCATAACAGTATGATACCCATTCTACAGAATGGAAACTGATGCATAGAGAAATTAACTAGCTTGCAGAGCTGGTAAGTGGTAAAACTAGAAAAATAGCTATCATGAATTGAGTAATTACTATGTAACAGGCACTAGACTTAGCACTAAACAGGTATTTCTGCACGTGATCCTCACAGCAGTTGTATAATTAATAAAACCCCATTTTACAGATGAAAAGACTGAGGCTCAGAGAAAGTTTTAAGTAACTTAACCAAGGTCAGAGAGCCAGGATGGAAACTAGGGTATGAGAACACTCCAAGCCCTTTGCTCTTACACACAGCACTTTGAGTTGCTTCTGTCACTGTCTTCTCAATGAATCACCACTCCTCAAGAGAAAAAGCCATGCTTTATTGATCCCTCACTCCCCAGCACTTCACACAGGACCCTGGTACACACTGGGCATACAGTAAATGTTGGATGAGAGGATGAATAAATACAGGGCGTCAGCAACCCGTTTCAAATATGATTTGTTTAAATGCACTGGGAGGAAAAAGAGCAGAGTAGACATGCTTGTGAAGGACAGTCTTAGGACAGAGGACACTCCCAGTGTGTGCAGTTCCTGCCAGCTGGCCTGGGCTGTCATGTCAAATCAGACTCACATGAAGGAAGGCCCTTCCCTCTGACAGATTGGCCGCTGCCTGAAGAGAGGCCCAGCCCTGCCCCTCTAACCCCTCTTCGCTCTCTGTCCGCTGCCCTCTCTGAGCTGGCCCTCCCTCACAAGACCTTGACCCCAAGTCTAGGTTGTCTGCTGGCCACCTGATGGTAAGGACTGGACCACTGTTTGTTCCTTGCAGCACCCCCTGGAATCCAGCTGTCCTTACTGGCATCCTTTACTGCACCCCTTCCCTGCTGCTTTGTATCATGCCCAAGGTCAGCAAGCCATAAAGGCTTTCTGGAATAAAAAGTTAAAGGGCTGAAGATGAAATTTCACTAGGGACTCTTGAGAGCAGATGGTACAGTCCCCAGATAAGCCACTGCTTCTTCTTCACACCTGTTAGTCCTTACCTTTCAACTGGACTTGTGTAGAAGAGCCTCAGAGCCCAAGAGAGCTGGATTCCAAACCTGCCTCTGTCTCTGCTTAGTCATTAGATCCTGGGCAAGTCATTAATCTCTCTAAGCTTCCATTTCCCCATCAGTAAAATGGATCTAACATCCCCAAATTCCAACCTGGTTGAACGATCAGAAGATATCATGGGGTAGAGGCAGGAGAAAGCAAGGTTTATGAGGATGCTCTTTGCAGTAGATGTAGAATCTCAGATCCACCTCAGGTGACCAGATATCCCAGCTGGTCCAAGACTGAGAGATGGTGAGGGTGTGGAATTTTCAGGGTGAAATCTGGGGAATTCCCAGACAAGCCAGCAGCTGTTGGTTATCCCAGTGACCTACCACACAGGCAAATGGGAACAATAAGTGCTCCTTCCTTACGGGGTGGCCATGGGACTCTAGGAAAATGTGTGTAACGTGCATGTTTGATTCCCTTCTGTTCAGCATAGTTCTTCTCTGGGTCTGCCCATTGATCACTGTTATTTTCTAAACAACGGCAGATGATGACTAAAGAAAAATCATGCTGCCCTTGATAATCCTTGAAAGAAGGTCTCCCTCCTGGGACTAGTGGCTGCGTAGGTGACTACTTTGTCCTGAGGGTGCCGAGTGGTCCCCAGGAGTCCACTGGAACAGATTTCTGTGATGCTAAATTTAAGCCAACTTCACTCACCTGCTTCATGCCAATCTGGTGCCTTGCAGCTGTTGGCTGGGAGAGGGCCAAAACAAAATACTCTTTTAATGAAATGACTCAGGCCTTGAGCTGAGAGAATAGAGGAAGTAAACAGGTCAACTTTTCAAGTTGCTCCCAAGAAGGACGCATGATGGCACAGCATCACTTATGGGTAGAGTTCATGTCATCAAGTCTGCTGACAACGCATGGTCACCTGGCCCAGGGGCTGGCACAGAGAAAATGCTCAATAAGTACGTTTTAAAATATGTGACTTTTTGAAATTATTTTGACAACCTCATTTGAAATATTAAGCATTAATCATATTCTTATTTCAAATGTATATGCCTACTGATACCTCTTGTTTACATATTCTTCCTCCGAAATGGAAGAGCACAACCTAGAAAACTTTTACTTTAAAATCATGAAACCTGTTTTCAAATCCCCTGAATGGAATGGAAGCATTCCTCACCTCCACTAACCACCTGTCTTGTATTCACTTTGTGACCCTGTGTAGGTCACTTACCCTTCTGACCCTCAGTTTCCTTATCTGTAAAGTGGCAACAATAATCTTTGCCCATCTATCTCACTGGGCTGTTGTAGGACCAAAAAATCGTTCAATGTGATAATGTTAAATACATGTCAATTGTACTGGGTATGGGTGTTGGAGCTTTTTATCATTAATCCTGTTCACTGAATAAAATGGACATGAACTTGTAAAAAAAAAAAAGTCTCGTTCACTGTTCATACCAGCAGCTTCATCAATTGTTCAACTCTTTGACCTTTACTTCTCGCCTCTGTATGTACCTAAAATAAGTCAGAAAAACCATAGTCCAAGAATAGAGCATGGGATTTCTAAATCAACAGAGCTGGGTTCAAATCCAAGGTCCATCACTGATTGGCTACTTCCCTCAGTAGTCTTAGACTCCATATCTGTAAAATGGAGATTGTAATATCTATCTTACGGAGTTGTGATAAGAATCAAATTAAGTCCTGTGTAAGCCATCCCACTAAAGACAGGTTCACAGCAGAACCAGAATTCAAAACAAGACCCTTGCTGCCCAAACCAGTGATGTGAACTTGAGCAGGGTAACTATTCTGGAACTAATAACATTTCAGGGGCCACACTGCCATTTCCTAAGCAAGTTAGGTAATGCAGCTATTATGCGGTAGAGCCTTGGTTTTAACCTGGTATTGGATGCATAAGTTAACTATCTCTGACATGCTTGGTTTGTGACAAAGCACTAGAATAGATAAAAAGACGGAGCAAGCACAATGGGTGCTGCCACTGAAAATCTTACAATCTACTTGGGAAAGTGAGTACATAGAGAGACATCACCAGGAAATAATCCCAAAGAGCTCTGAACAATAGAATGTTAAGGTCTAGAATATCCTCTGAGATCAACTTCCCAGGTGAAAAAATTGAGATGAACACCTTGCTTTGGTGACTGGGTCCATACTACAGTCACCATAAGCACACACGATGAATTGAAAATAAGAATAATAAACATCATAATAAATAGTAACTACAGTGGCAATAGTTAATATCTATGGCATGCCCGCCAAGTGCTAGGCATTGTTTTTAATCGTTTTATCAGCCATATTTTCTTTAATCCTCACAGCAATCTTCATGGGTTCTACTTTAAATACATAGAAATTGAATCTCAGAACATTATCCTGAGTGAAAGAACTTTATATCAAAGAAGACATACAGTATGATTCAATTTATATGAAGCTCTAGAATAGGAAAAACTAATCTATGTGGTTGCTTCTGGTGGGGCATGGGGGTGAGTACAGGGATTGACAGATTTGAGAGAACTTTTTGGGGTCCCAGTAATGTTCTATATCTCATAAGGGGTTTGCATTACATAGTCATATACATTTATCAAAATCATTAATCGTAGACCTGAGATTTGTACATTTTATTGCATTTTTTAAAATGTAAAAAGTATTGAACTTTAGACAATAATAAAAATGCTGAAGTATTAAGGGGAAAGTGTTCTGGTGTCTGCAACTTACCTTTAATTTTATAAAAAAAATATGATACGTTGATTGGTGAATAGATGAATGAAGAGATCAATGGATAAGTATGTAATAATGCAAGTAAGTAATATGACTGTGGTAGAATCGTAGTGATTGGTGTATGAGGGCTTTCAACATTTCTGTCCATGTGACCATATTCATAATAAAATTTAGAGGAAAAAAATGTAAATCCACAGATGCAAAGATAAATTCTCATCCTAGTTCTCTCAAGGAAACAGAGAGGTTTAAATTGGGTCACAAATGGCTGAAAGGTGTGCCTTCATACACCTGGATTGGCAAGGGGATGCAGCAGGAACATTTGCCCTGAGAAAACCAGACCCCTCTCCAACAGAGGAGCAAAGTCTCACCCTTGCTGCGTCACTCCTGAGCTGCGAACCTGCAGCATTAGGGAGTGAAAGTCAAGTGCATGTGATAATGGGCCCGCATGCCCAAGGGGAGGCTGATGTCACCAGAGGCTCATCTCTTGGATCATCAGAGTGACCTGTCTGCCGGGCCTGGAAGAGGAAGAGGCAGTCAAGTGCTCCCCGAGCCAGCAAATGAATAAGCTCAGCCTTGGCGAACAATGACTCCATTCTCCAATGTGATCATATTTAGTCCTCCAGTTAGCTTTTATTTGGTTAGTTATATTCAATAATCCCCTCGGGTCTGGTCTCTGGGTAGCTTTTGTTCGCAATGATGTAACTGGCCCTGCTCTTTACTTAGAACAAGAGCTGCTGGTCCATGGGCAAAGCCATGGATATAATATCAGGAGGCCTGGTTACGGAGATAGAGAGATCGATTAGCTAGCTAGCTAGATAGATAGATATAAAACTAGCTCTGGGACCCCATGTGAGTCCCTTAAATTACCTGGGCTCTGGTTTTCTCCAGGCACCCTGGTACTATATAAACACTGGTCATAGATTCACTATAAACTCCCCATGAGGACCAGATCTCTATCATATTTATGTCCTCAGGGCCTAACCTAGTACCCAACGAGGCTCTCGGTATGTAAACGTTGGCTGAACTGAAATGAAGGACCAGCCATCTTACACTTGCCCAGTATTGTGACTGCTGAGATTCTGAATCTGGTTTTGTTCTTTCCCACTACATATGGTAGTCTCTCTACACATCTGATGTTTTCGGAACTATTTTTAATCCTTGCCACAAACTTATAAGGTACCCGCAATCACCCTGATTTTATAGTTTGGGAAAACTGAGGCAGAGAGGAGTTTGTCGTTGAGCCAGATCTGAATCCGCACTGACTTGACTTCAAAGCCCATCCCCTTACTTCTCACGCGATGATGGCTGGTCAAGTCAGCATGCATCACGGTCTCTCAGCGTTGCATCTCATCCTTTCCTCGTGGAAGACCTAAGCAACAGCTTTGTCCACACTTGACCAAGCAAGAAAAACGGTGCAAATGCAGGCAAGGGAACTCTTCTTTGGGAAAACTCCAAACACCCTTCGCTTCCAGCTGCCACGAAAGAACAAAGAAACAAATAAATCTACTCCTCACTGTGGGCCTGCTGCAAGCTGCATCACACTTGTGGGTCACCCAATCGGATGAGAAGTCCCTCCTTGGTGACACAAAAGGGCTGCAAGTCACTCAAAAGTGAGAGCAGAGGGTCCTCACTACGAGGGGCCTGATTGATCCAGGCGCAAGGAGTATGTACTCTCTGCAGACAGAGACAAAACGGCCACGTCCATTCATTTTCCCTGACCACGGCCTTTCTCCTCCCCACCGGGGAAAATGGGGTTCTAATCCAGCGCATGGCTACACCTGCCGCATTTTGTTTCGATGGCTGTGGCTGCCCTGAGATTACCCTTTGAAGAGGAGATAAAAGAATGTTCCAGCAGGAAGAATGATTCCTAATATCTTTATCCTTGAATGATACCTCTGACCTGCAAGAAAAAGGGCAAATCATGCAGTGACACCAGAAAGTGTATTCTGATCATTACATCTCATTATTCCACAAAAGCCACATGATTTTCATCTCTCCTGCCTGAAGAGACTCGGAGTGAAGTTTCTAGGCAAATGGCCTCCAGCCAGTAGGACCACTTCATCACCCAGATTTGTGCCAGATGCCATGAACAGTACATCACATACCTTATTGCCCCTTTTCCTCACAGTGACCTTCCAGCTAGGCATACACACCGGATTTACAGATGAGGGAAATGGGGTTTACCTCTGAGTTTAGGAGAGGGTACTCGACTGTAGTTTTGAAGGAAGAACACAACTTAAATAGGCTTTGCATAAGTAGCATGGTGTCATGTAAGGGGACGATGGCACTTAGATCAGTCAGTCACTCTGGGTTTGAAGTCCACTTACCAACTGTGCGACCTTGGGCAAGTCGCAGAAACTCACTTGCAGCAGCAATGGGCATGATAATGTCTTTATCCCAGGAGACTGATCTGAATATTAAATAAACTAATATATGGGACAGTGTTTGATATATTGAAGGCATTCAATAAAAGTCTGGTGACTCTTAATGAAGAGGAGATGGGATACAAGAGAAGGAGAAAGCAAAGCAAAGGGGATGAAATAGCACTTCACCTGCAGTAGGTAAGACTCCAAGGAGCAGCTGAGCGGGGGCTGGAATGGCATGGGGAAGAGTTTGGACTTGACCTGGAAGGGGAAATACGGAGCCATTGCAAGTTCTTGAGCAGAGGAGAGGCATGGCGAAAAGAGAGGTATTTGGAGACTTCCCTGGTATCTGGGACATGATGATAAGTTTGGCATCATCTCAGTTGCCCAACTGCAGTGAACATTTTTCTTCATTGTCTGATGCTTATAATTCTACGGTAGTTTTTCTCAAAGTAAGGCCAGCAGCAGCAGAATCCCCTGGGGAGCCTGAGAAAATTATATAGTCCTAGGCCCAGCCCAGACTTAAGAATTCAGACACTCTTGGAGATAACGCCCAGGAATTCACATGCTTCCAAATGCCCCGATGGTTCTGACTCACGCTGATGTCTGAAAGCCATTCATCTAAAACAAGGGGTTTCAAGCTTAGGGTAAAGAAGAGTCGTCATCAGAGCCAGTCATACTATCATCACCAGGGCACTGGGTTTCCAAGGGCCATTCACAGTATAATAATAAACCGAAGACAGTTGTAGCCCTCTTTTAAATTGCCAGACACCTAAAAATAAAGTCAGCAAGGATTGTGAGTTCAAGCCTCAGAAAAGTGGCCAAAGGAGGAATTACAATTAGTAACTGACCCCCTGTTACAGGGCAGGACTTTTTTTAGGCCTGTACCTCATGCCAATTCAGTGGCCTAAGATATAGCCCAACTGAAGTGCTGCTTACACTCTGGCTAAACAGAGTCCTAGAAAGTGACCGTGACTCTCGCCAGCTCTGAGACTTGAAGCAGGGCTGCAGAGCCGGTGGAGAGAAGTGGGAAGAGATTCAAGTCAGGTCAATAGCACTGACTCAGCACCTCGCATGAGGTAGACATTCCAGGTAACTTGGCGGACAATCAGGTAAGAGCACTGAGGCCTGCCCTCAGGGGACTGCAATCCGGGGTAGTATAAAACCCAAGAATGTGATAATATACTTTAAAAAAAAAATGATTAGGGGAACAGAGAAAAATAAGAGGTTGATTTTAAATAGGTTAGGATGGAAAGGTTCTTGCAGGGGGCTGACGATTGAGCAGGGTCTGAAAAGCATGCGTGGGATTGCAACAGGCAGAGATGAGGTTGAGAACATACAGACAGAGAAAAGACTATATGCAAAGAAATAGTCAGGAAACTAAGCAGTGCTGAAGATTCTGATACAATGGAGGTGTTGGTTTCTTTCCCAGAAATAGAGGGGCAAGAGCTTAGAAAGAGAGATTGGGGGCCATTCATGAATGCCTTGAATGCCAGACGAAGACATGGGAACATTAATTTGTAGGCAACATGAAGAACTCTATTACAATAACCTTGGTGACAAGATGGAGAGTAATTTACAGTGAGAAGATGTAGAAGAATTTATCAATCTTCCTTACAGGTCAGGTATGTGTATATCTCCTTAGAGGCTGAGGTCCAGCAGAGAAGGACTATATTCTTAGAACATCTGTTTCTTCTTCTGAGCTTTACAGCACTGGGGAGACAGAAGGCACTAAGCTAATGTTTGTCAAATTGGTCTGAAGGCAGGCAGATGAGTTTAGAGCTACCATAATTGTCTAGTCAGCAGAGATCATGAAAGTCTTTCTTCGGGCAGTGTCAGGGGGCAAAGAGATAAGAGAGGAGAGAATCCACATTTTTCCTTTTCTTGGTTTACAGCATTAAATGACTTTCCTGGCTTAACTCAAAGGTTATTTGATATATTGATTGCAAACACTCTGATTTCTATCCTCCTTGTGTCTATACCACTTGTAATGTGAAGTCTATACTTCTAACCCCCAAATCTGGGCTAGCCTTATACACTGCTCTGTAAAATAGAATATGGAGGAAGTGGACCAGTTCTGAGCCTAGACTTCAAGAGGCCTTGAGCATTTCTGCTGTCTTTTGGAAACATGCCTCCACTGTGAACAGAGGCCCAGGGTAGCCTGTTGAAGAATGGGAGACATCCCATCGGATGACATCTTATATCAGCCCTTCCCCAGCTGACACACTAGCTAGCATCTGATGCATGAGACAGATAAGACCAGCCAAGCCCACCCAGATTTGCAGAACTGTCCAGCTGACCCATAGACTCAAAACTGGGTGAAACTAAAGGAGAAAAAAGAGACATTACAATAAATGCAATGCATTATCCCTAAGTATTTAGATGTTGAACTAGGAAAAAGTACTATGAAAGATGTTATTGGGCCAACTGATAAAATTTGAAAGTAGACTACAAATGGTTCAGAAAAAATAATATGAGAGAGAAAGGGGAAAAAAAGAGAAGAATAATGCAGACATAGCAAAATATTTTAAAAATTGACAAATCTGAATTAAAGGTATATGGGAGTTCCTTGACTATTCAAGCAAATTTTCTGTAAGTTTAAAATTATATAAAAATAACAGTGTACATAAAAGGTATAATTTTCAATACTTTAAAATTAACCAAATGACTAGGAATAACATAAATAAAATAAATATTTTAAAAGTCCCCCCAAAATAATAATAATAATAAGTGGTTGGATTTTTTTTTCAAGTGTGAACATTGTGGTGGTTTGTTAGGCAGCGATAGTTAACTGACACAGAGTTCCCCTAGATGAGAGTTTCCCATGGTCAAGGAAGCCAGACCCTCTCCAGTGATACACTGTAAACCAGGTTATGAAAAGAAACAGAAGAATTTTTGAGCATCTAGCTGAAGTGGATTTGTTAAATAACTTTTTTTTTTTATTCTTTCAACAAGCATGTTGACCATCAACCATGTGGTTAGTAGGCACTTAGTACGTAATTAAGTACGAGTACTCAGTCAGTGGTGACCAAGACAGGCCCCACCCATGCAAAAGTTTTGGGTGTGGTCCCTTCACAATTTACAAAGCACTTTCATAGTCACTAGTTCATTTGATTCCCACAACTTCTAGAGGAAGGCATTCTCGGTAGCCCCCATTTACAAAGGAAATGGAAGGGTCAGAAAGGTCTACTAATTTTTTAAAATGATGCAACCAGTTAGTAAGCTGGCATGCCCCACCAGGCTGGGAGTTCATTGTGGGATGAGAAGACAGCCTATGGTTGTCCCAACTCCTGGGACCAGAGCAGTAGATCCTATAATTAGATTGTAAAGGAACCAATACAAGAGCTAGGCTTCAAACCCACAGCTCTGACTCCAAAGCATTCCGCTTGCTCTATAATATCAGCTACGCCTCCCAGAGACTCCTCTGGATCTTCCCTACCCAAGTCAAAGCCAGAGAAAGGAAAGGAATTCATAATCCTCATATTGCCAGCTCCCAACTCTAGTGTTGCATGCAGTGAGGGTGTCCGCTCAACGAAGCTACAGAAGCTTAGGGATTCAAGCAGGGCAGGACCCAGGTGTTCAGCTATTTCCTCTCCCTGAACCTCTCAGCTCTGCTCTCCTCTGTCTTGGCTTCCTGATCAGGTGGACTGTCTCAGCACGGTGGGTAAAATGGATCCTGGCAACCCCAGACTTTGAAGAGCTTTTAAGCTCAAGATCCAAGAGACACTTTCTCTCTAAATGTCCATGTAAATTCTTGACATTGGACTTGCCCAGCTTAGGTTATCTGCCAAACCCTGAACTAAGTGTTCTGTCCAGAAGAATGGAGTCCTCTGATTGGCTACCTTTCTGTTCAGGGTGAACAAAGAGAATAAATGTCCATCAGTGTAATCAACAAATATTTTTGAAAGAAAGAAAGAATGAATGAATGAATGAATGAATCTCGGATCACAATGATTCAAATATATATCTCCACTGCTAAGAGACAAGCCAACATTTTTTTCATGCATTCCAAGAGCTGAGTGTCATCTAACCAATGACCCTTCCTGGGAAGCAAGATATGGCCTGCAATTCTAGAGGCATCTGTACCCTGAGCATATAATTAAGTCAGAGGCAAGTACAGCTGGTGAAAGTAGGAAGGCATGCATAAACTTTTCAATCTAGGAATGTTGGTGAATCCTGTCATTACATACCCCGCATGCTAATCTAGCCCACCCGGACTCCATAAACTCTGTGACCCTAACTGTTCTCCACCTGAAAATGCATGAGTCCTCTTCTGGACTGTGGCTTCCCTCCTCTCTCCCTTCATTGAACACCTTTTGAAATCATCACCAAATTGAAGATTTACCAGTCATTGGGGAGGGGGTTGATCTAGGTGATAACTAAAGGTAAAATGTTAGCATTGGGAGTGGGGGGAAGAGTAAGTTTTAAATCGAAAAACTCTATTCCACATATTCACTGTGTGATCTTTAGCAGATTACTGAACCTCTCTGAGCCCCCCCCCCCCATGTCAGTAACAAAATCTGCCTCCTATGGACACTGCCATTAGGAATACAGCAGGCCTAGCCTGGAACATGACAAGTGTTTGATCAATGTCAGTCCTCTTCTTCTTTACAGCTATGAGATGCTCTGAGTTTGCTAATCAAAGAGAGTTAAAACAAAACCAATAAACCAAAAACTCAAAAGAAAAACATGAAAGGAATGTCTTTTAGAAATGGTCTTCTTAAAGCAAAAGCAAATGACATACCTAATTGTCTAGACTACTTATTTACCTGCTGGGTGTGGAGATGCAGTTTTGGGTAAGCACAGACAGGCTCTAGGCTCAAGGACCTTAAAGTCTAGTGGGTATGATTGTGATCCAATAAGGGATACCATTAATTTGAAAGTATAATTGCACTTCAGCTGGTGAACATTACACTTAAACTCTTGTATTGTTATTGAAATTCTGGACATTTTATTCTATTTCTCCAGATAAACTATAAGCTAAGCTAGGGCAATTTTTTTTTATACTTTCCACATTGGAAAATAAGTGCAAATATTTTTAAGTGATTTGAAAAGAGAAGTGGGGACGAGAAAGGAAGTGTTCTTTCCGTTTTTCCTTTGATTAACAATTTTCCTGTGACTAAATGCTTAAATTAAGGATGGCCAAGATCTGGGATTCTTCTTTTAGCATAGCCACCATATCACAGTGCCCATTTAAACAAACCACAGCACTTTATCATGCCTGTTTTTCCATCTGTAAAATAGACATTGCAGTACTTTCCCATCTAAATTGTGATGGGAATTCATTGTGAATGCTTGTGACCCATTCGAAAGCAGGGATCTTATTTTATTCATTGTGTTCTCTGCACTGAGCAATTTTTGGTGCACGGTATAGAGTCAACGCATGACAGTGGCATAAACAACACACATTTCTTGTTTCTCTTGAGCTGGCAGGTTGGATGTACTGTTCTGATGTAGTCTGTGCTCAGCTCATCTCGACCGGACTCCCACAGGCATCACTAATCAGCTAGTGGGTCAACAGGGGGCAGGGGCTGTCTGGTCCAGGAAACCCTCTGTTGGGATCACTGCGTTTTGCTCTTAGAGATGATGGGATCCTCTGAAAAACAGAGGGTTAGCAGGGCAGCTTTAAACTTATTTAAAAGCACTAAGAGCCATCCTGGGAAAGCTACTCCCTCAGACAGGTCCACATGAGTACAAAGACAAAAGATAAGAAAATGGGTGTTCTGACTCCACATTCCTTTATGTTCTGCTGGAGGAAAGAGACAGCCTTTCTAGAGGGCGACTTGGTGATCTCTGTCAGAACACAGCCTGGCTGCTCATTTGAGCTTCTGGTTGAAAACTTTGGAGAAAGACTAGGCGGAGAGTGGCGGAGGTGGGGAGAGAAAGGAGGGCGAGAGGCGTGGGAGAAGGGATGGGGGCATAGGCAGTGCGGGAGGTAGAAAAATGAGAAGGCATCCTGCATCCTAATGCCCCACCCCTGTGCCTCCATCCTGAGCTCTTCCAAAGACACTTGACACCCTACAACTGAGCCATGAGTCTCTCCTCACTTCCTGGAGAGAAGAAAAATGTGGGCAATTAAACACTTAGGTAGGAATCCAGGTGGAGCAAACACAGGCTGACTCCCGGTCATCTCCAGTGGATGGGGGTAGAGGGCAAATTCTGCGGTAAAGCCCCAACCCTCCTGGCAAGGAAAACAGTTATTGAAACTTGCTGATCACTGAGCATCAAGGACAGGTCATCCCAAAACCATGAAGTGGGTGCATAACGCAATGTCCAAATGTAACTGGATTTCTTAGCTTCCCATCTCCGAAATCTCTGCAGGGGTAAAAAAATATATTGCCTCTTTTTTTTTTTTTTTTTTTCCCCCCTCCCTTATCTGTTCCTGTGTCTGGCTGCTGGGGTTAGTAGCAAGCTCTCCAGAGTCTAGTATGTGTTCTCCATTGTGTTCTTTCTGTGAAGAAAATTACAACGTGAAAAGGAAAGGGGGCAGAGAGGAACATTACATTCTAAACAGTCTCAGGGAGATAATTGCAAAGTCTGCTTTGCTCCCTCCTTCCTCCCCCTCCCTCCTCAGCTTCTCTGAATTCCTTCCGCCTCTAGAATCTGGTGAAGGACAAGCTGCAGAAACTGCTGCTGCAGGTGGACCAGGCAGCTTTAGCTGGTGCTTCCCCGTGATGCGATGTGCCAGCTGTTTCTCCTCATCTTCCTGGAGCGGCACGGTACCCACCACTTGCTGCCCTCAAAGGACCATTTAGAAGGTTGTATTTAGGGAAAGATGGGCTGCTTTGTTTTTGTTCTTTTTCTTGGTGGTTTGGGTTATTCCTTTAGTACTCTGTCTGCTTGGCCATGATTCAGATCAGGTGGGTTCAGGAATTATTGTGTAACTACTTCATTGTTCTGGGCATTTCCAAGTACACAGTATCTATCATTTATTGATTCTTTTCTGTGTGTTCAAAAGCATGTCAAGCATCTATGTCCCTGCTTTCATTTAATCCCCACAGCCATCCTGGAAGGTCAATTGTGTTCTTATTTCCAATTTAGGGATGAGATGTTGGGTCTCAATGAGTTCAAGTCAGTTGTCCAAGTTCACAAGCGAATAAGTGGTATAGCCAAGATTTGAACCTAGTTGTGTCTGATTCCCGACCTCTACGTTACCATGCGCCTGTCCCCACATCCCCAAATTGATCAAAGACGGTCCCAGTCCTCCACATTCTTAAAGTCTGAAGAAAAAAAAGGCAGACACCTTAAATGAAGGTGGTTCTAGGGGCAGCAACGTGATCCATTTCTTCCCAATGAGATGCAGGCAGAAGAGGTTTCCAAGGGAGTGAAGGACCTCCCCAGGGTCACCTGACTGTAGATTGAGGTTGGAGGAAGCAAACCATAGAGTTTCTTCTAGCACAGAGCTTTAAGGAATTGTGATTACCAGGTCACTTAGAAGATGCTTGAAATAGTGCTTAAAATGACCATTCTCCCTGCCCTCCTGAACACAGTGTGGAAGAAAATGCCACAAACAAAAAACAAAAATAAAACAAGCTCAAAAGAACAATCTTGGTTTTCTTTTTTCCTTCTTTTTTCTTTTTTTTTTTTAAATCTGAGCACAGGACTTGTTGGGTCTGTATGTCCCCATTTCAAGGATGAGGAAACTGAGGCTCCGAGATACTGAGTCACCTGTGATCTAAAGGCCGGGGCCCTTTCCCCTACACCAGTGTTTTTCAAAATGTGTTCCCGGGACCAGCAGCACCGACATCACTTACCAAGGAACTGGTGGGAAATGCAAATTTTTGAGCTCCACCCCAGGACCACTGAATTAGAAACTCTGGTGTTGGGGCCCAGCATTCCAGATTTTAACAAGCCCTCCTGGTGATTCTGATGCAGCTAAAGATTAAGAACCACTGCTTTACAGTGGTTTGTAACTAATGGTTAATAACAAAATCCAGTTGTGAAACCCTACATTTCAAAATGTCGCTGCTTTAAACTACAGATGTTCTGAATGCAGTTTAATTTTGACTTTGGAGAAGTCAGTTGCAAAAGTAAGATGCCAGCAAACTTTCAGAAATCTAATCAGCTATGCAACTTGTGACATGCTGGCATTTGGTGTCTGGCACGGAACAGCAGGTTGCTGCATTAAGTACAAAGGTGTGGTTAGGAGAGGATTTCTCAAGTTCTCATCCTTTCTTTTTTGTTTGTTTGTTTGTTTGAGAAACATAACTTCTTTGCCTTTTTTTTTTTTAACATCTTTATTGGAGTATAATTGCTTTACAATGGTTTGTTAGTTTCTGCTGTATAACAAAGTGAATCAGCTATACATATACATAATATCTCCATATTTCCTCCCTCTTGCATCTCCCTCCCACCCTCCATATCCCACCCCTCTAGGTGGTCACAAAGCACCGAGCTGATCTCCCTGTGCTATGCGGCTGCTTCCCACTAGCTATTTTACATTTGGTAGTGTATATATGTCCATGCCACTCTCTCACTTCGTCCCAGCTTACCCTTCCCCCTCCCCGTGTCCTCAAGTCCATTTCCTACTTCTGCATCTTTATTCCTGTCCTGCCCCTAGGTTCTTCAGAACCTTTTTTTTTTTTTTAGCTTCCATATATATGTGTTAGCATACAGTATTTGTTTTTCTCTTTCTGACTTACTTCACTCTGTATGACAGTCTCTAGGTCCATTCAGCTCACTACAAATAACTCAATTTTGTTTCTTTTTATGGCAGAGTAATATTCCATTGTATATATGTGCCACATCTTCTTTATCCATTCATCTGTCGACGGAGACTTAGGTTGCTTCCATGTCCTGGCAATTGTAAATAGAGCTGCAGTGAACATTGTGGTACATGACTCTTTTTGAACTATGGTTTTCTCAGGGTATATGCCCAGTAGTGGGATTGCTGGGTCGTATGGTAGTTCTATTTTTAGTTTTTTAGGGAGCCTCCATACTGTTCTCCATAGTGGCTGTATCAATTTACATTCCCACCAACAGTGCAAGAGGGTTCCCTTTTCTCCACACCCTCTCCAGCATTTATTGTTTGTAGATTTTTTGATGATGGCCTTTCTGACTGGTGTGAGGTGGTACCTCGTTGTAGTTTTGATTTGCATTTCTCTAATGATTAGTGATGTTGAGCATCCTTTCATGTGTTTGTTGGCAATCTGTATATCTTCTTTGGAGAAATGTCTGTATGCTCAGTTGGGGCTGAACTAAGTGAAGTTCTTCCCAGCCATCAATGTATAATAAGCCTTGTTAGAGGTGTTCTCTTTCAAGGGCCTCGTACTGAGGAGAAACCACACCAGAGGTGAAGTGACTTGCCCAAGGTCACCCAGCTGCAGAATGAGGTTGGAGAGGCAATCCATGCAGTCCCTTTCAACACCGATATTTAATGAGTCTGACTGCCAAGTGGTTTTAGCAGATGCTGCAACACCACGCTCAAAATGATTACTCACTCTTCTTCCCTGCAAGGACTGTCACACAGCTCAGAAGAAAATGCCATCAAAAATCAAAGAACCACCTTAGAGAGGGGTTTTTTGCCTCCTATTTTTTAAGCTTTGGGTTTGTTCCTTTTTTAATGTTTTCAAGATTTTTCAGTGGTAAAGTGATAAAGTGGTGTTATAAAAGGACTTACAAAATTCCTTCATAGCAAACAGAAACTGAGCAACGTTCAGTTTCATAGCAATCAGAAACTGAGCAACGTTCGGTTAGTCCAGAGTGGAAGGAGCTAGTTGCAGCCTCATTGCTCTCTGTCCTTCTGCAGCTGAATTTAGTGATAGAACTGACACCCTTCTCACCCCAGCTTCACCTTCCTCTCCACTCTATTCGCGTTTCTGTCCCACATCACTGCAATTTCTCTGCAGCAATTACCAGCGATCTCCTAGTCCAACCATTCACTGGTTTTGAATCCTCCTCCTGTGTTTCCTCTGCCATTTTCATCCTTCCGTCTCTGTCTCCTCCTAGAATCCATATCCTCTGCCTGACTCCCAAACACTGGTGACCTCCAAACCCTTCAGATTTCAGTCCACACTCTTCTGGGATGGTCCATCTGCATATACCAATATCTCAAATATATATCAATCCTGCGCTGGCTTCTTTTCTCGACCTCAGACTGGAATATCCAACTCTTTGCAGGACTTCTACTAAGTATTTCAAACTCCACATGGTCCAAACTGCACTCATCTTCACCTCTCCAAAAGTTGTTCCCTCCATGTTCCAAGGCTACATGTACCACATTGTTAACTATCCAGTTACTCAAGCCAGGAACTAGGGAGCCATTGTTAATCCTTACTGATTCTCATAAGCATCACCTCCGTAACATACACACACAGCACAAACATATACACACAAACCACACACATGCTTTCTCTCTTACACATATGTGCACACACGTATACATGCACACACATAAAAACATACACATGCATCATTCATGCACACACAGGCACAACCACCCATATGCTTTCTCTCCTATACACACATACACGTGCACACACTTGCACCCACACACACATATATGAACACACACACACATAAACCCCATATGCAGTCAAAGGCCAAATCCTGTCAATTTTGTTTCTATCCCCTCCACCTCTCCAACCCTGCTACCATTGCCCTTGAGCTGAGACCCACGTCATTGCTTACCTGACTACTGGGAGAGTTTCCTGACTGTTTTCCCTCCTTCCTTTGAATCCAAACTCCATATGACAGCCAGAGGCACGTCTCTGAAATGGAAATCAACCATAATTTTCCCACTTTGTGCATTTCCACATCACCTATTGCCTGTAGAATAAGGTTAAGCTCTTACTCATGGCCATTGCAATCCTCCTTGACCTGACTCTGAAGTCCCTTCATCAATTTCCACAAGAAATCCTCCACCAATGAACACCTGGATACCCTCAATCACTTCACTGAATTCAGGCACAATTCATGTCAATAGAAAACTAGTAATTAAAGAAAAATAAACTTTGGTGGAAATGTGATCTATGAAATAGAGATTTAGAACACGTCATTTAGTCATACCAAACTACCCTACCCTCCAATGCCATAACATTTAACTAAATTGAATGACATCAGTGAGAGAGGGTATGCGACCATAATAAAGAATTGGGAAATTCTTTATCCGTTGACATGGACATACAGTAATTTATTTAACCAGCCCCCTACTACCGAAACTAAAGGTAGTTACCAATCTTTCCAATCAATATTATTAGAATATCGGTGTGTCTGCCTCCGGGAGAAGGGATTAAAAGAAGGGGGAGGGTAAAACTGGGAAGACCAGTTACAAAGCAATAGACCAGCTAAGAGACCAGCTGGTGGCAATGGAGATGGAGACGAGAGATCTTTAAGGACCTAGAGGCCTAGGCCTTATGAAGTTTAGTATTAGGGAAGAGGCACAATAATAATCTGGAGGCGTTCATTTTGTCCACCTGCTATACCCTTGAGGGTATGTCAAGCCCGGCAGGTTCAGTGTGGAATAAGCATGCAGCCAGTCCCCACCCTTATGGACTTTTTAGTCTAAAGAAGAAAGATAAGGGAGTATTTCAAGAGGAGCTAACCCAGTCTGCTGTATGGGGTGGGGATGGCGGCTGGTCAGTAAGAAGACGCACTAAGCAAGTGGTCCCAGAGGAAGGGAAATGACTGACTCCGTGGTTTTCTAAGTGTGGTCCTGAGCAGTCAGCGTCACCCGGGAACTGGTTAGAAGTGCACAGTCTCAGACCCCACCCTAGACCTCGTGAATGAGAAACTCTGGAGCTGGGCAGAGCCCACAGTCTGGGTGTAACAAGTCCTCAGGGCCATCCTTACATCCTTACTCAAGCCATCCTGGCTTGAGTAACTGGATAGTTAACGATGTGGTACATGTAGTCTCGGAACATGGAGGGAACAGCTTTTGGAGAGGTGAAGGTGAGTCCAGTTTGGACCATGTGGAGCATGAAATACTTAGAAGTCCTGCAAAGAGTTGGATATTGCAGTCTTAGTTTGGGAACCACTGCCTAGAAACCCAAAAGATGCAGGAGCATCTTTCCTTGGCTGGTGCCGGCCTAGAAAGGCTTAAGACAGGAAGTGGCCTTTAAGCCAGGTCTTCAAAGGAGAGTGAGAGTTCTGCAGGACACGCAGAGCTGGCAAGGAACATTCCAGGAATTCCAGGTGTTTGCATTTCTGAGCCAGCTTACATTACCGCCACCTTCATATTTTCTAAATGAATGTAGAACGAAATCAGGGGAAATGACTTATGCACAGTTATTCATTGCATTTTGCAAAGAATTTAAACGCTCATCAACAGATGACTTCTTGAATAAACTCTGAGTCATACATATACATGAGTTCTATCCCCCCGTTTAGATAAAGAAAGGGCTGTATCTACTAGTGTAGGGTTGAACTTCAGAATATAGTAGTGGGTACAAAAAGGAAGGTGCAAAGTCATGTGTAAATCATGCTACTTTTGTGTGAAAAATTGTAAATGTGTATGTGCTCAGAATACTGCAGAGAGACACAAGAAACAGGAAATGGGCTCTCAGGTGGAGAATGTAAGGTGGAGGACAGGAGTGGGAGGGAGATTCTCATTGGATACCACTTTGCACCTTTCTGTTTTTGATCTATCTGCGTAGATTACCAATTCAAAGAAATGGACAAGGTATCTCCTTTCAGACATGAACAAGTAATGGAGAAGGAAGAGACATCTGTTCCGAGGGCCCCCCAGCTCCCAAGTACCGTCCTCCTATCAGTCTCACCCCTCTAACACCTCCTGCGGAATTTCACAGATGGGGGTGTGACAGGGAGTGGTGTTCAGTGTTATAATTACTGCTTTCAGTACCTATTTTTTTCTAACAGGATGTGCCGATTGGGGCCAAAACCCTGTGCCAAAGTAATAGCGAAGTTGCTGTTCGCGGTAGTCCGTCTGAGTTCCCGGTATTTGGGAAATGGTCACTGAATAGCACCGGCTGGGGTGCAAGGGTTGAGGGGAGGACCCAAAGAACCACTGTGGTGGGAAGGGGGGTCCATGGGGGCTCCATTCAGAAAAAGAACAATTGGTGGTTTCAGGCAGCTGAGGTGAGGGTAGGCGGGAAATGAGACAGCCTATCAGGGAGAAAACACTGACCCTTGCCTCTATCCAAAAAAGGAAAAAAAAAAAAAAAAAAGTGCAAAAAAGTGGCCTTTAGTGCACAGTGCTTCTTCCTTTAGCAGCTCTTTAGCACTCTCAAAAAAAAGGTTATCTCACCATCTCTTGTCTGCCTCAACTTCCTCACTTCCCTGGAAGGAGAAGGAAGTCAGCTTTATCAAGTGCCAAGCATACACCCAGTTTATTTTAGGGCCCCGTTTGGTTATCACAATTAATCTTCTCCAAAACCCCTCCAGGAGAACACTCCCCTTTGCAGATACGGAAACTGAAGTTTAGAAGAGCAACATGACTTGCCCAAAGTTACAAGAGTGGAGCCATGATCAGAATCCAGTTCTGACGCCACAATCTCTGCTACACTGATTTTATGCTACCCTGAGCTATGGAAAGACCCCTTCTCGGACTCGGAAATCACTCATCCTTGAGCTACATGGGCCCAGACTTTAGACCCCCGGATTTGAAAACCACAATTGAAAGCAGCAGAGAGCACAGTAATATTTGCAAGAAGACAGAAGAATTCACCCAAGTAATCTTGTTTAAGACAGGGAAAGGATTCCTAGGATTTATCTGCTTGGGTAACCACGGTTTGTATTTGCTTCTGTAAAAATACCGGTTTATCAAGTCAATGGACTTGATGGCAATCTCCCTGCCATCCATCACAAGAGTTTTCTGTTTGCACGTTGCCCAGCAGCCAGGTCTACACAACTCCTCAACTGCATGAGCACTGTCAAGATAAAAGCTGGTTTGGAAGGGATCTGACCTTCTCTAGGGTTTAAAAAAATTCTTGCAGAGGGCTTTAAACTAAAAGGCACCTTGACTCCAATAAGATAAGGAGTCTCTGGGAGTTGTTTGTTGAATCATCCAGCAAGATTCATTGAGGACCTACTACCTGCCAAGGATACCAGGACGACAAAGAGATAGTTCCAGTCTCTACAGTCTTTTACAGTGTAAACACCAAGAGACAAAGTCTAAAAGAGATGCCTCAACAAACGCTAGAGGGTAGGTACAGAGAGGCAAGTGGTGAATCCTTCCTAGGTGGGGAAGGGAGTGGAGGGCATGGGAAATTGTGAGAAGCCTTTAGAGGAGGTGGCCTTTGCGATGAGCCTGGTAGGATGTGGAGAACGACATTCCAGGTAGAGAGAAGAACAGGAGCAAATTTTTGGAGGCTTGAAAATTCATTATGTATGCAGAGGTGATGCTCATCGAGTCGGAATCTGTCTCCATTTCCCATCCCTGCTCTCAACTTGCTGTATAATTCTAGACATCTCATTTCACCTCTCTGATTTGCAGAATCAAGTGTAGTTTGTGTACATTGTAAAAGCAGAGGAGAAGGAGAGAGAGAGAGAGAGAGAGAGAGAGACCTGAATGTTTAAAGTAAGAAGGGATAAAGAATTACGTGTCACAGAGGGTCCTGACTGGGTTTATCACAACCTATAGGCATCTCTGCATGAAAACACATGTGTCTGAGTCAAAGGTCACAGAGGAAGGATTCCAAGGCTAGCTGGTGGCTGTCATTCACACTGCCCCGTGTCTCCTGTATCTGGCCGAATTCTTGAGAAAATAGGAAGTAAAAATAAAAAGGGCTAGAGAGCTGAGAGCAGCTGATTGCTGGTGCTCAGGAAGAGCTGGAGGATGGACTTCTCCCTTAGCCTCCTGCTGGTCCCTCTAACTGGACCACTTGCAACCTCCCTCTTTCACTGACCAGACCCAGCTTCATCATCAACTATGTCTGCATCTCTTCCCCAATCCACCGAGACAGGTCAGGTACTATGTTCCTATGCTTCCCAGCCCTCCATGCTTCTTTCATCATAGCCTTTATCATACTGAATAGTAATCGTCCATTAACTTTGTAACATCCCTCATTTTAATGTATGTCTCATTAGGACAGCCATCATGTCTCCTTTTTACCCCCCTAGCCTGTGTCATAACATGGGAAAAGTAACTGTCTGTTGACTGTGAATAAGTGAATGAGTAAATGAGAGAATGGAAGATAGTATGCAAATGGCAATTGGCACAAAATAGTCAAAAAGTGTAGTGCCTCAGAGCATGAATGATATCTTGGGATTTCAGTGTGAAGGAGGAGCAGTGGAAGTCCCAGTCAAAGAAGTACTGTATGATAACTGTTGTTGAGAACTGTTTTATCCCCCAGTGCTGGAATTTTGAAAATCCAGGTGGGTTTTTGGCCATTTTCTATGAGGATCGAAAAGTATAATTTACTCCTATCCTCGACAGTTAGCTTCAGATGGCTAGGCCAAATGGATTTTAGAAGACGCAGACGGAATTTTTTAAAGAAAAGAAAAGATGAGTTATTATTTGACATGGGAGATGGCAAGTCAGAATAAAATGGGAGAATTGAGACGGGTTTCAGCTGAGCCACAGGAATAAGTGGAGAAGTCAGGGCAGATGGTGTTGATGAGGAAATTGATGATGGTGATGAAGATGATGATAATAATGATAATGGTGGTGAGAGTCATCAACATTTTGAGCATCGTAATATGTGCCAAATGTTCTATATTCATTATCTCATTTACTCTTCACAACATCCCAAGGAGGTGGGTAGTATTCTTATCTTATTCTTTAGATGGGGAAAATAAAACTCAGAAAGGTGAAATAATTGCTCAGGACCAAACAGCTCATAAGAAGCAGAGTCAGGACTTAAACCCAAATCTGGCGCCAAAGCCCATTCAGCTAAACATGGCTGTTCTGCCATCCACTTTTCTCTGGTCGGTTAATATTCCCTTAGTTAGGTTCTTGACATCTTCATGCTAATGTGCCCTCTTTGTTGAATAGCACTGTCATTGCTGGGAAGAAATAAACTTCATATCAAACTTATTCCCTAGAAGTAGGTCAAAACACTCCTGACTACCCACAGTAACTCAACAGTGATTTCATCTGCATTTTCCAAAATAAAAGACTGCTGTTACATAGCAGTCAGCATCCAAAACCTGATTTCAGAAGATAGAAGGTAAAATCAGATGTGCTGGGATTAATCCAAATTTCAAATAGTGCATATTATAATTCTCCTGAACAACTGAATTTTCATATAGGTCCCATCAGGTCTGCTTGCTGCCTTTCTTTATCTAAAGGTAGCCCTGAAATCCTTCCTCAAACTTTCTCAAGTCTTCTCTTTGGAAAGAATAATTATATTAGGTGTCTGATCCATTCCAGGGAATTTAATCACTATGATCTTAACTAATTGCCGGCTCATAAAAGACAGGAAATGTGACCATTAACTCCCATTTACCCAAAAGTCAGGGGATGGAATAGTCTCATTAATTTAATAGTTGGTGAATTTAAAAAGACTAGAGATAACAAAAGATGGATTTCTAGATTTCCAGAATACAATAAAATGTACATTTAACTTCATATGAAATAATAATGCTTTACAGCTTATAGAGGACTCTGAAGAACACTACCAAATATGATACAACAACGCCATGAGGGAAATAATAGGATTATCTGCATTAGAGATAGAAAAGCTTGGAGAGATTTAATTATGTTTCCCAGATCACCCAGCAAATGGGAAGCAGAACTAGAATCTGAGCTGTGTCTCTTAACTCCTCACTCAGTGAGCAATGTCCTGCCCCACATTTTTGATCACTCTTCCTTTCCAGCCAAGGCAAGCATTGCCAACATGGATGGACAAACTGAACTTAAAGACAATGAGCAAACCATACAGAAGTGCAGCTAGCCATCTGTCTTAGTATAAAGTAAATATGGAATTTATTATGGAATATAGATGGTTTATAAGCTCCTTGAATGCAAGGGCCATGTCCTGTTGACATTTTTATGCCTAGAGCTCAGCACAGAGTGAATGTTTGTTGAATTCAACAACTAACGTGTTACTATTCTATCTGGATAACAAAGTGTTTGGGGGGAGTCCTGAGCTATGAGTCAACTCTCTTCCAATTACTCTATCAAGTCAAATCAAATCAAGAGCTCATATTTGGGCTGAAAATATTCCCGAACAAAATCCTTTGCAACCTTTCACCTAACAACATCATCAGGCGCTGTCAGGAGATGTCTCCTTGAGAGCAATAAAAGAAGCACTTAGTGACACCAGGCTGATGAAATCAGAGCCTCGTCTAGGTCAGCCATTGGGTACCAAACCAAGGACTGGCTTCCAGCTACAGCTTGCATTTACATGCAGGACACGCTGGATGTCCTGAAGAGAACCAGAGGATCAGACTAGAGTTATCCCCAGCCTCCTGTAGATGCCCTCGGTCATGGAGGCCTGACAAAGCTCCCATGAGGCCAAATGACAAGACTACATTTTCGGAGATGACCAGTTACCCGTCCTTGCTGTTGACCACTGACCGCTGCTCACGCCTGTTGCCCACAGCCCAGATAGGTCAATGCAGACGGGAATGAATGGCCAAAGGCTTGGGTTTCAGACTGTCGTGGTTATAAAATCTTGATTTTGCTAGCAGTGTGACCTTGGGCAAGTTGATTAGCCTCCTTCAGCCTTAAATTCCTCTTTTGTAAAATGAATGGGCACAAAGATTACATGAAGTAATGTGTGTAGAGCATCACACATAGTAATGGAGCCGAATCTCATATGACAAGTAGAAGTTACATATAGCTCAAATTACCCTTGAGACTCCCTTAAATTGCCCAGAAAGGGCCATATACATTTTCTTTTATATTTAATCTGCCACAATAATATAAACATATAAATATATGATGTTTACAGTAGTCAGTATGTATGCAAAATATATGCAGATATATAATTTTACAGTATTATAATTATATACAAAAGAGTATGTAGCTGAATTTGCATGGGCTAAATAGACATATGGGAAAACTCCACTCTAAACAGAAGCTGAGCATTTATCATGTTACTGTCCTCGGGGTAGTAGAAGCAAAGGATCATAAAATTACTAATAATAGTGAATTAAGCATATTCCCTAATCAGGGCTCTCTTCTAAGCACTGTTTCATTTTTCTTCATTTAATCTTCACAACAACCCTACAGTGTAGTTTCTATTATTATCCCCATTATTAAGATGAGGAAACTAAAGAACAGAGAAGTTAAGTAACTTAAATAAGTCAACATATAGTCTGGCCCACAAAGGAGATTGTGACCTAGTTAAATAGATGAACTAAAACTGAAATCAATACTATCAGAACATAAATACTTACAGGATGACAGCCTGGAAGGATAAAAATGAATGACAAAGGAGTGCTACAGATGGCGCTTCATAAACTCAGGGTCTCAAAGCTGGAAGGACCCTGAATGCATCTGGTCATGTAAGGGAAGGAGGGTTCACTGCGGGGTCAGCAGTTCAGAAAGGACATTCTAAAGGTGAGACCTAAGCTGTGCCTTAAAGGATGGTGTTTCCTAATCAGGCAATAAGAAAGTGGAAGCAAGAGCATGTATGTTGATTACGGGGTGAAAAACTGGAGGCAGACACATGACATCTTGTTTAGTGGATATATATAGAAAAGCCTAGTTGTAGCTATGATGGGAAAAGATAGAGGTGATGTGAAAAATAGACCAAGGTCATATTACGTTGGTCTCTGGGGTAACACTCCAAGGAATTTGACTGTGGACCTTAGGGAGCCACTGAAGACTCCTGAACTGTGGAACAAGAAGATAAAAAGGATATTTGGGGAAAATCAATTCTACTCCTAACCTAACATGTTTGGGCCATCAAACTAGATGGGCTGCCCCTCCAAAAGACACAGCTAAAAACAGTTCTGCAGAGGTCATTTTTACTCAGCAAGCATATAACTAAACAAATATGTCTTCTTTCAAGATGAATCTGGACTTTCCGAGTCCTTGGGGGACATCTTCATACACAACCCACAGGGCCTCTGCTGAATGTCCTTTGTACCCTAATGACAAAGCCATTCCTGGCACTTTACAGTGATGCTTTCTTTTTAACATGCCTGGTAAATTAAGTCTCCTGGAAAACACCTTCCCTGAACCTACTCCTCCTACACTTAATTCTTTACATTTTCACCGCTTCCCCAATTTGAATTTATATGTGTACTTGGAAGATGGTTGACAGTGATGTAAACCTTGTCTACAGAGACATCCTGACTTCTGGTGCCTAGAGATTTCGTAGTAAAATAAAGTGTTTTGTCCCCAGTGTCTTCTTAGTCTACTCATCCCACTTTTAAAAAGATCCACTGATTTAGGCAAGTTTATTTTGCAAAGCTAGGAACACAAAAATTTAATCAAATGGAGCTCTGTTCATTTTAAAGAAATTGAAGGTAACTCAGAGTTAAAGTAGCTCCTGTGTTGTATGGCAGTGCCTAGTGGCAAAGTGTGACGTTATAATCGACCCTGTTTATTTGAGAAGAAAAAGTGTGAATTCTTTGGCCTGGAATTTCAGGTTCTTTATGTGTGATTCCAGACAACAAGTCAAGTCTTTTTCTCGTTGCTGCCCTTCATGAAACTGACGTGGCAAACAAAACCATTGTCCACTGTTCTTCATGGAAGCCCAGCATTTGCCAAGCTCTGTGCACCTGTTAAATCTAGTCCTTCTGTTGGGAATGTTCTCCAGGCCTCCAGTCTCATCTCTACACGTGCAAATCCTTCCCTCATTCTTTCCATTCAATTAGTATCCACTGTATGTCAACTTTCCATTCAATTCGGCATTTACTGCAGTAAGTATTCTGACAAGATAAGTACAGGGTTGTGGGGGACAGCATAGAGGAGGGGCATTAGCCAATCAGGAATGCCTTCCTGGAGGAGGTGATAGCTTGGTTGAAACCAAAGAAGTTAGCAGTTAGAAACGATCTCCCTTTACTCTGAACATCCACAGCATTTTTCTTGATCTTTCTTAAGATGCCACTGTCTCCTTTATATTAATAGGGTTTTTTTTTTTTCATCTATTTTATGAACCCTGCTAGACTGAGAGCTCCTGAAGGACAATATCTGTGCTGTTTCACCTTTGAATCTTTTTTTACAAACTAAGTCCTCGATGGTGGGCAGGAACACAGACTTTGGAATGGGCAAATGAGTATTAAAAAGGCAACTCCACCATTTATGAGCCAAGTGACCTTGGTTGGACTAGTTAAACTACCTCTGTAAGACTCCTTTCATTCCCACATGTGGCACACAGCAAAATCTCAGTAAGTGGTAGCTTTGAACTTCTGATACATAGTCAGTGATTATTTACTTATTTTACATACTTCTTAGCACAGTACACAAGAATAGTCCCATGTGAACACATACGAACTTGAATTCTTTTATTCTAGTCCAAATCTATGCATATAAGCATAATCATCATATTAATTAAAACTGTATCACAGATATTTCTTTTGCAAGGCAGATTTTTTTCTGACCCCAAAACTCATAAAGAAACAGTATTTAAGGTTGAAAAAGCTAGTGCTTAATCATATACCACCTTCTTCAGGGTTTATCAATCACTAAACAAGTAAGCCTAGTAAGTGATTCATTGCTGTCAAATGCATGTATGTGTGGCAGGAGAGGGAGATGGTGTGGGATGGAGGAGTCATTTAATCAAAGAAAGAAAAGGAAAAAAATTTAAAGAATCCAAGCCTAGTGAAAAGTTAAAATCACGTTATTCTTTCTAAGCAGCAACTGTGGTTTGTTCTCAGTTTAGATGGTGGTGCTTTTAAATTACCCAAGATACAGGAACACTGATCAAAGAAAGGAAATCCCATTAAATATTCTCAAGTTAACCTCCTTAATTCAGGCTAATAGAGAGGGAAGGGCAGATCATGAATTTGAAGGATTTTCCAAAAAATGCCATTGTATTACCTTCAAGTGCACATGGGGACCTCAGCTACCTCACTACTAATTAAACAGATTCACGCTGAAATTCCCTGGATAGAATATATACTAGATTAGAATATTGAGCACACAATATGTACTATACCATTCTAGGGGGTAGGGGAGAATACACTCATGAAAGAGACCTAGGGTCTTCCCTGGGTGAAGGCATTCAAATACCTAACTTCATTTTAAGATAGAGTGAAGTAACACAAAATGGAGGGAAACTGCAGGCTGTATGAGCTTCCAGAATGGAGCAATTATCGTAGTTGGGACTAACAAATTTCCTTTTTTAGAAGAGATACCATTTTATCTGGGCTTTGAAGATGAAACTCACAGGAAAAGTTAAGGAATTCATCTTTGTTGAGAACTTACTCTGTGCCATGCATTTTATATGCTATACTTCATTTAATTCTTACAGGTCTCTAAAGTAGTTATCCGTATTACACCCTCATTATAAAGAATTATAAGAAGGTGCTTTTCCCAAGCCCACACCACCAGAGAGTAGGCCTCAGGATCCTAACATGGGCCTGGATGATCCCAGAGCCTGTGACTTCACCTCCTCTTTTGCCTTGTAGTTTCTGCAAGTCAGTATGAAGTCAGCTCCACGCAGACAATGGTTAAAACCATAGTACCAGAGTCTCTGTCCTTGTAGGCAAAAAGTGAATGTCTGAAAGCCTTTGTAAGCAGTTCATTCCTGTAAGATTCTGCTCACTGCCAGCGCTGCTTATACTATTCATTACCCAGTATAGATTAACTAATTTACAGCTAGCTTACAGCTAATTTATACAATGAATAAGGATGATTGGAGTGAATTGAATGAATGTCTCTCTCCTCAGAGACAGCGTAAAGGTTAGCTTTAGCCCAGTTCAAGGCTAATCATAATACATTTTACAAAATACTGAGTTCGTCAAAGGTCTAATGAGGTATTCCCAGGGCTTCGATTAGGGCATCAGACCACCAGGTACTAACAGAGCTGATGCCTGTGTGAAAGACCAGGGAAATATAAGAAAGCATCGTTAGAATGTGGGTAGTAGAAATCTTAAAGTGCTTATAGAAATAACAACTCAATGCCTTTCCCCAGTGGAATGGCTAAGTAATTGTATTTCCTCCATACAGTGAAGTGGTAGGTAGCCATTAACTACATCACTGGATACTATTCTTCCGTCTTCTCTACAAGCTCCTCCTCATCTCTCCAAAGAGGAGTCTTTGGTCCTTTTACTAACCTACTCTCACCCATTTAATCTCACGGCTTTTCACACTGTTCAATGCTCAAAACCTCCAAGTTTATATCCCTATACCTCTCTCCCACACACTAGACTTATATATCCAACTTTTGGCTTGACGTCCCCACTCAAAAAGGTCTGATAAACATCTCAAACTTAACATAGTCCCAACTGAATGATTATAGAAGTATTGATTTTGGCCTCTCCTTGCCTCCTCTCTGCATCCCTGATCTATTCCTCCCAAAGTTTTTTCAGCCTCAGTTAACAGAAACATCAGATATTCAGTTGATTTAAGCTGAAGGAACTTGGAGTCAACCCCTGACTACTCACTCTCTCTCATACTCCACATTCAGTCCATCTATCTCTACCATTATCTCATCTACTATCAAATGCTATACTATCCTCTCAACCTATAAAATAGATGCAGAAAAGGAGCACTTCTGGCCACATTTCTGCTACCACCCTGGCCTGAGCCTCCATCATCACTTGCTTATATTTCTGCATTGCCTTCAATGATCTCCCTGCTTCCATTCTGGCCCCCTACATTCTATTCTCACAATAACCTGAGTGGTGATGATGGCTCTCCATCTCAACAAAGTGAAAGCCCAAGTCCTTACTAGTAACTATAAGGCCCTACATGAGCTCATGAACACACACACACACACACACACACACACACACACACTTTCCCTCTGTCCTTATATCCTTGCCATCTCTCCCTTGTCAACTACAGTGTAGCTACACTGATCTTGTTGCTTTTCCTAAAAATGACACACAAGTTCTCACCTGGGTCCACCATCACATAGATTAGTAGGCCTCAATATCTTCATCTACTAAACAAGGTAATTGGACCAGATGATCTCTTGGGTCCCTACACAAAGATGCTATGACTTTGTAACGGTTTTCATCTGCAAAAAGTGAAGACCGTGAAACCCCAAGGCCTAACGATGGGGCAATATTATGAGTTCTGACCAATGGCAAAGAAAAATCTTCATTTCCATACCTCTTCGCCATTGGCTCTGCAAATCAAAATTAGATCTAATAAGCCATCTTTATAGTGAGAAGTGGAAAATTAACAATGGTCTATGGGAATAGTATTTAACTATCAATATTAACTGTTATGGTCATTGTTACTGTATTATAATAATAAGGAAAAATATTCTGTTAAAATGCTAAGGGAAGGGAGGGAAACAGTGTTTTACACATACTATTATAATGAAAATGTGAAAATAGGTAGGAAGATTTGTGGAAGAAAAATCATCAATGTGCTAAGAGTAATGGGGCTAAAGTCATGGAATTAAGGGTGATTCTTTTTTCTTTTCAAAATTTTCAAAATCTTCTACTATATGGTTTCTACTATGCGGTTTATTTTATCACCATTATAAATAATGAAGATGTGAGTGCTATGTGTATTTAATCTTTTAAATATTTAAACCAGGAGATTGTTCTCCAGCTAGAAAAAATACAGTATATTCTTTCAATTACTGGGTCCATACACTGCAGGCAAATTAGACACGGTGTTCTTTGAACAAGAACAAGATAATAAAAAATTAACAGGCAATTTCCCTACATTGGTGTGGGTCAGCCATGAAGTCAACTCAGTTGGCAGCCAAGAGCCGAAAAACATGGACTCGGGTATTTTCTTATCACATAGACAAGGTCAGTGGCATACTCACGGATTCAAATTGATGGACACGATCAGAAGCCCTCGGAGGGATTCTAGATTCTTTTTCTTTTCAGTGATGCCAAGATGCTATTCTTAGGTAAGCCTCATCATTCAAGAATATTCATTGAGTCCCCCAAATTGCAATCCAGTCTATCCAGTACGTTCAATCTATATTATGGATCGAGGAATGTAGAGTCCAAAGTGGTAGATTCAGGGTTTTTCATACAGAAACTGTTTGACTTTGGCCAGGTTACTTAATCATGGGTCTCAGTCTTCTCATCTATAAAATGGGGAAAGTAAGACCTTTGTCACTCTTGAAGAAAGAAAAAAAGGAAGGAACAGGGGAAGGAATGTCTTCGAACTTATGGGGTTGTTTTGTGCATTCAATATTATAACAAGTTAGCATAAGATTGGGTTCACAACACACACTCAGAAATTCAGTCCTTTATCCATTCAACAAGTGTCTATTAAAAACAGGATGTGCCAGGTCTATGCTAGGAGATGTGGATACAACAGTGAACAAAGCTTATTCCTCTGCTCTAAAGACGTGTCTAGGCTGGTAGGAGAATTCAAGGAGAAAAAGACTATTACAATCCTTTAGGATATGCATTAGGTGTGCAGAAAGCATAGTGTTACAGGGGCAGAGGTGAGGACAGGATAGTAGGGTGATAACCTCTAAATACACTAAAAATTGTTTTTCATATCAACAGTAACTTGAGTGTTCATTAAATGCCAGGCACTGTTCAGAGCTTATCAAAACTTTTTACTTGTGTTATCTCATTGATTGTATTCTATTATTAATCCCTATTTTAAGATAACTGAGTCACAGAGGGGTTAGGTAACTTTCTTAGAATCACACAGCTAAGTAATCATTGGAGCCAAGATTTGAAGCCAGGAAGTCTGACTTCCAGTGTGCATTTCTAAGCACCATGTACACTGCCTTCTCCATTGGCTATTGTGTTTATCAAGTGAGGTAACAAATGTAAAGTTTATAGAATACTGCCTGTCACACAGTAAGCGTTCAATAAATGTTAACTAGTGTTAGTAATAGCAGTAGTAGCAAAAGCAGTAAGAATAATAGCAAAAGTAGTAATGAAATAGTAATAGCGGTACTAGTAGTACTAGCAGTGGTCGTGGTAGTAATAATAGTAGTAGCAACAGCAAAATATAAAGCACTCTACAAATGCCAGTAGTTATTATTAGTCTGGACTCAGACGCATTCTAAGAAGGAAGGTGAAAAGTGTTCTTTACTTCTGTGTCATATGGTTCCGCTCTCATGAAACCCACTTCTTGGTACAGAAGAAGGACCCACACACATCACACAGCTGGCAATTTAGAATAAAAACTATTTAAGTTTCAAATCCAAAAGTTGCATTTCCAAGAACCGAGTTATTTGTGAAAATGTCATCTTTCAGGGTCAGTGCGGAAGAAACATAATAGTTAAGTCTTATGAGCACAATTAGAACACCCAAAGCACTATAGCAAGCACATCACAAGGACCAGGTCATTTATTCCCTACAAGTGCTGTGTGAGATAGATACTGATTTATCCCCTTGCCATACATGGGAACACTGGGGTTCAGAAAAGTAAACTGTTTACTCGAGATGACACATCTAGTAAGTAGACAAGCCAGGATTTTAACCCAGAGCTGTTAATTCTGCTCACCTGGCCACTGGGATGAGGGTAAAGTACAACCCAGGTGGAGATGGATGAGACTTGGACGAGGAAGAAGACAAGCCAGGGCACACAGAGAAGAGGTGCTGCTGGGGCAGAAGGTTGGGTGGAGGTGCGCCTGCAGAGATGAGGGCAGGGAGGAGTGAGCTGGGCCAGCTGTCAGGCGGGAGCCTGGCCCTGCCCTCCCAGAGCTCCCCACCCAAGAAAAACCACATGGAGAGACCCACACTTGTTTACAATGTCTTGTTTTGAAGTTGCATTTTGTTTTGTCATCTGTGCCAAGGTGTACAAGATGGAAATCAGAACACCGAGAGAGACAGCTTTTGGTTTTTATTTGGTTTCTTCCAAAGTGCTCCCACATAAATATAACTTTTTTAAATGCTACTTTGTGTTTGGGACAATATTTGGGGCCACAACTATACACCCATTTGCCTCCCCACCCCCGCATTAGTACTCACCTGAAGCAATCACAGAAGCTTTAGAATTACAGTCACTCATTCAATCAACAAACATTTATTGAGCACTTACCCTGTGTCAGACCACATGCCCGGCAATGTAAACATGGCAGTGAACCAGAAGAGGCACAATCCTTGCTCCCCTGGAATTCACATTCTAGTTGGGAGAGATGGGTGATAAATGCAAAACCAATAAATAAGATGATACCAAATTGAGACACATCCTTGGACGGACATAAATAGAGTGACATGAAAGAAAGCTATTTGGGTAGAAGGTGTATAATAGGCTGGGTGGTCAGGGTTGGCCCTGAGAAAGTGATGCTTGACCTGGGAAGGAAGAGCAAGAAGGGGCCCTCAACGTGAAGGTCTGAGGCCAAAGGGAGCTAAGGGGAGGGAACAGCTAGTGCAAAGACCCTAATACTGACGAAAGTGTGGGGTATTTGAGGAACACAGAGGAAACCAGTTTGGCTGGACCACAGTGTGCCAGGGAGAGTACAGTAGGAGATGAACTCCAGGAACCAGATCAGAAAGGAGCTTGTAGACATGGTACGAGGAGCTTGAATTTTACTTGAAGTGCTGTAGAAGCCATTTGAGGTATGAAATAAGCAGTCCAGAGAAGGGGCTTATGTTTACTGGGGAAAGCATCTACTTGATAACTGTGTAGAGAATGGATTATAGGGGGCAAAGGAAGGTGGAAACCAGTTAGGAAGGTATTACAGAGGTTAAGGTGGGTGAGGATGGGGCATGGACCGGGATGTTTGGGTTTATTTGCAGCAAAGCACAAAGGTCTGAAAAATGTTTTCAAGGTAGAGGTAAGAGGTCTCACTGACAGGGTGGATGTGGGGAGGATAAGAGAATTTGTCAGATCCAGGAAGATCCCTAGGTTTGGGCCTAAGGAACTGGATATGTGGTGGTGTCGATCAATAAAATGTGGAAGTTGAGTGAAGAGCCAGTTTGGGGGCTATTGGGAGGGGAAGTGAAGGGTTCCGTTTGGGCATAATAGGTTAGAGATGGTTATTAGACATCTATGTAGGAATGTCAAGTAGGCATTTATATGCAGGAATCAATCCACAGTTCAAAGGAGAGGACAAGGCTGGAAATAAAGATTTTGGCCTTTTCACCATATAGATGGTTAAGTCTGGCATGTGACTGGATAATCACTCTGGGGGGAGAGAGAAGCGGAAATTAGGTTCAAACCATCTCAAGATGGCCACTGTGAGCCTCAGTGTCCTTATTTGTAAAATAGAGGTAATAAGTGACACCCCAAAAGGTAGTTTTACAAATTAAATTCTATTTGTATATAAGGCCCTTATCTGTATGACCCCAAATCCTTGGTCCAGTCCAATGTCATACTAAGGTCCCAGAAAGGCCAATTTCATAAAGGTTAGGCTTTCTCAAGAGACAGGGATAATTAGTTGATTTGCAAAGCCAAGATCCTGTGGTCCTGTGGCCTCCACCTACCCTGCTTTATTTCTTCTTTCTCCTTGACCAACTGCATCTCCAACATGTTTTCACCTAGCACACAAACATGCACACTACATTTGGGCCGGTTCCCCTGGGCTGCTGAATCCCAGGTCCTCAGGAAAGAAAAGACCTTCAAGAGTGCTGACCTAATGGCAGGTGAACCCAGGAAGTTGTAACTGGCATGGGTGAAGCCCCATTACATAATGTCAAGTGGCAGCTAATTCCCCTTGGCTGGCATAAGCAATGGCTTTCCTTAGAGCTCTGGGTTGGTGCCCAGTAGAGTGAGTGTCAGGCGAAGGAGTCTTCAGTCAATGGGGTCCTTGACACCACCATGTGTGCGTCCTGAGCCGCCACATCTCATTGTCCAAAACAAAGAATGACAGTGTCCACAACAATAATAACTAACTTTTATTGAGCACCTATTCTGTATCAGGCACTTGTGCAAGCACTTTCCACATATTACCTTATTTAGTCCTTCCAGCAATCCAGTAAGGTTGATATTATTATAACTCCCAAGTTGCAGATGAGCAAACTGAGACTCAGGGATGATAGGTGATTGTCCAAGGTCAAACAACTAAGAAGTGATGGAGATTTGAACACAGGTCTGCTCTCAACCACTATGCACTATCATCTCTTAGCAGTATACAGTATTTACCCTTTTCAGTTCACGTCAGCAACATTGACCTCCCAGGCATACAGTGAGAAGAGCCCTGGATGAGGAGTCAGGATGAGTTATAGTCTCAGGTCTGTTACTGATGAATTGTGTGGCCTGGAGTAAGTCATTTACCTTCTCTGAGCCTTAGTTCTCCTATCTTCAGAGTGGAGAGAGTAATCTCTCTCTCCTCAGGAGTACTGGGAGCACACAATGTGATAACTGATGTGAAGATCATTTGCAAAGTCTCAGGGGAGGATTGCACATAAAAGATTATGAGGAAATAATGGTAACGGTCAAGATATTGATGCTGATGATAATGATATACGCACACACAAGAATGAACACATCTCAGAAGTCTCAGAAGAAGTTATTAAAACAATTAGAATAGAACCTGGTCCCTAGATAGTGTTCAATAAATATTAAATACGTAAGTAATGAAGAGGAAAGGGAGAGAGTTGATAAAGGAGAATTCAGTAGATTCGATGCTCTTCAAACATTTGGGTTCAGAAATGGATCACCTGAATATGCATAAAGTTGGGGTCAGCATGAAGTTCAAGGTTCAAGGTGTTAAGAGCAAGATAAGGATTCTATACCTCTGTTCAGTTGTAACCTTCTGGGACTTCAGGAAGGCTCCACCACGGCTAAAGTACATCCCCCCATCTAGCAGTTAGTATAGTGTTTAGCACACAATAGTCTCTTTAAAATGGTATCTTTTCATTATCTCCCTTTTCTTCTTTCTCAGTGTCCCTCCCTTCTCATTTCCCTCCCTTTTCCCTCTCTTCTTACCTCTCCCTCTTTTCTTTCTTCCTCCCCTTTTCCCTCTCCTCTCTCTCTTTCTCTCTCCCTCCCTTTCTCTCTCTCTCCCTTTTATATATTTTCAGATTTTCCTTCAGTCATTTCCTCTTGTCTCAAATTTTTTTCTCTTCTTTCAGTCCCTCCATATTCTTTTCTCTCTCCTCTTTCTTCCTAGATCTTCCTTTCTCTTTCATCCTCCTCCAATCATTTTCCTTAACCCACTATGTAATAAACATTGTTCTTTGTCTTTTGGGTATCCACTAATATGTGAATCCAGCAAGCACTTTCCTCCTAGGTTTTGATCACATTAGATAAGAAGTTCAACCTCATGGGCAACGCAGAAAGACTTCATCCAGGCAACCTAGCCATTGTCATCTTTGAACAGCCAAAGTCCAGTTGCAATATCCAATCCGTAGATCCACTCATCACCAAGGGCACCCTAAAAACCACTGACATGATCAGGGTCACTGTCTCCATTAATACAGTAAAGAGAAACTTGTCAGTTCCAGGAAACATGTGTCCTTTTGTGTTGCTATTAGCCTGTCTTTTTAAAGAACAAGCTATGTGGGGTTTTGTCTCCCCCTCTGAATTTTGACCCTCTGGAGGACCCTATTCACATTTATCCTTTCATTTAATTCCCAAAACAACCACATGGGTGGACCCTACCCTGCTCCTGGCTGTGATTTAGAGATAAAGAAACTCAAAAGAAAGAAAAGGGAGGGAAGGAAGAAAGGAAGGAAGGGAGGAAGGAAGGAAGGGGAAAGAAACAAAGAAAGAAAGAAACAAAGAAAGAAAGGAAGGAAGAAAGAAATCTCCAAATCACATATTTATTATTTTGTTATCACATATTTATTAATTTATTATGAAGAGAACATAGAGTTCAAGGCCAGGTCCCCTGACTCCAGTGGTGCTGGGAAGGCACAGCTGAACCCCCAAATCCTTACATAAATTCCTGAAGATTCACCATCAGAGTTATTCAGGATAAAGAGAGTACAGGTTAAGGTTGTAAAATCAGATCGATCTGGGTTTATTTCTTAGCTCTAGAACTCACTAGCTTTGTGACCTTGGGCAAGTTATTTAGGCTCTCTGTGTCTCATTTGTCCCAAGAAAAAAAATTATCTTCCTTGTGGAGTTAAATGTTATAATGCATGTAAAGCCCTTCTCAGAGCTCCTGGGAAATAGTCAAGGGAAGTTAGCTATTGTTACTGTAAAGTTTTGATCCCTGGAAAGAATGGTCCCTTAAGCCACCATCAGAAGAGAGAATATGAGGGGTCAGGATACAGACTGGAGGATGCCCAGAGATGAACTTGAAGCAGAGTATCCTCCCACCAGCTCACGGACAAAAAGAATCAATTGAGGAGAAGCAAGCGCCCATGGTCCTGGTGTCCAGTTTTCTAGAAATCATCACAGTGGCCAATACCTAAAGACATCTTGTCTCCCATAGGTTTTCTAGACCATCTCACTAGAGCTAATGACAATGTGATCCAGGCATCCCTGAGCTCAGAGACAGTCATCTCAGGGGCTCAATGAGACTCAGCCCTGGGGAGGCCTGGGTTGCACCAGGTCTTCCTGCTCCAGGGCCTCGGGGTCTTCAAGACAGTTACATAGTGGGGTGTCAGAGAAGGGATGGCATCACCAGGCCTCATTCTCCTGTTGATTAGGAGGTGGATTGAGTATCTACATTCATTCTCTACAAAGCCCACAGATACAACTGGGGGTTAGATAGGACATCAGCTACCTCAGACACCCTCTGAAAAAAACACAGGCTCTGGATGTTAGAACTAAGGAATGACCTCATACTCTTCACATTTCATATCCCTGACGGTGCTTCCTAGACAGGGACTCAGAAGAACCTCACAGCATTACGTGGTAAGTTAAAGTCAGAGGTTCAAACACAGCACAAAGTTTAAAGTATTCTTGTGGGTTCTTCAACACTATCCATCACACTTAAGCCTTTTATTCCTTTAGATTATTAACACTACTATGAGCAAGACATTATGGTAGGTATTGAAAAAACAGAAATGCATCATCTGTCTTAGTTGGCCAGGAGGATTGTGGACGATAGAAATGGCTTGTTGGCTTGGTTTCTCTTTCATACTATTCTGCGAAGTTAAACTGATCTCCAGAGGGACATGTGTCACCTCTCCTTAGATCTTTCCATGACCCTACTTCTGTGACTCATTCAAAAGCTTATGGAACGGGCCTTTTGGAATATCGGCAGCTGCTTTTTGTGTAATTGTCATTCTGTTCAAGGTCAAGATATAATGTTCCTTCCTTTCCTTAGCCCAGATATCACCATGTTTGGCCATTGTAAGGTTGACCTCCAGCAATCTGTTAGTTTCATTGAAGTCTTTACTCATATTCTTTTTTTTTAAATTTTATTGGAGTGTAGTTGATTTACAATGTTTGTTAGTTTCAGGTGTACAGTAAAGTGATTCAGTTATACATATACATATATTCATTCTTTTTCAGATTCTTTTCTCAAACAGGTTATCACAGAATATTGAGTTCCCTGTGCTATACAGTAGGTCTTTTTTGGTTATCTATCTTATATATAATAGCGTGTATACATTAATCCCAAGCTCCTGATTTATCCCTCCCCTCAACGTTTCCCCTATGGTAACTATAAGTTTGTTTTCAATATCTGTTAAGTCTTTCTGTTTTGTGAATAAGTTCATTTGTATCATTTTTTAAAATTAGATTCCACATATGAGTGACATCATATGATATTTGTCTTTCTCGGTCTGACTTCACTTCACTTAGTATGATAATCTCTGTTTCTTTGTTGTTTACATTGGGAGTCAGGAAAAGGCAAAGAATCTCAGAAAACCCCTATTCTGCCATCTTTGAACCAATCTTCTCATTTTTAAGTTAAGTAAATGGGTCCAGAGATACAGAGTCAAGACGCCCCAAGCAGCGGTGCTGTACCAAATCCTGGTGTCTTGGCTTCAGCTGAGTGCTGGACAGCAATGATTGGGAAGGAGGGCTCCCCGGCTTGACGCCGTGATGAAAACTCAGAGGCAATGCTGAGAGAGCTTTGCCTCCAATGGTCTGCCCCTCACTCTCATGGCTGTCCCGAGACCTCAGCTGGTCTCAAACGCTTGGAAACGTAGTTTGGCCAGTAAGTTCATTACATGTAATTTATGATCTCATTTGGTGTGGAGAATCAAATTTGCTGAGAGAATTGTGGTTCCCAGTCAATTAACATTTATTAAGATCCATACTATAGGTTGATTCATTTATTCATTCAATATAGTTTGTGTCCTTTTCACACGGGAGAGGCAGCAGCATGTGGTAGTCTTAGAACTCCAGATTTAAAGTCAGGCAGCTTTAGTTTGCCTCCTGGACCGGTTATTTACTAGCTATTTGATTTGGGGTAAATCCTTTCATCTTTATGAACTTGACTTTCTGCTGTACAGAACTTTTAAAATAAAATCATGGTTAAATAATTCACAGTACATGGCACATTAATTGTAAATAATAATAATAATGTGTGCTAGATTAGGACTGGATTAGAGTGTTTTGTATGAGCAGGCTATTTCCTATCTTATTTAGGAAAAACATTTGAGAAATCCTTCAGCTGTTTATTTTGCATCTGAAACAATGATCTGTTAGTAAAAGGGCAGTATGTTTGCATGTGTGTCCTACTTGGGCCAACACACATTGACACAGATGAGTTTCACTCTTGAATCTGCTCAGTCTTGTAATTTTCTTCTCACTCACAAAAAGATTTTGACTTGACCATGGTGTTTCCAGGAAATCATTTATAGTAAGGGCCTTTTTGGACATCATCTATGCCTTCATCTCCTTTTTGCCAAATTGGAGTTTACAGTCCATTGGAGTGGACTCTTGTAGTGGTAGTGTTTTTCTGCTATGTACATCCTGCAACGAATTTACATCACACACAGGAAAGATCACCTCTTCCAATCCAACAGCCAGAAGTAAAGAGGAAGTGAAATGAAGTCAATGGATTCTTAATGTGAAAAATCAGGTTATAAAACAAGATGTACAATGTAATTTCACATTCTCTCCCTTTTTAAAACTGTATTCTTACATAGTAAAAACTGTAGAAAAAATATACATTCAACGATTAATAGTGGTAAACTCTAGAAAGTGGGACTATAAATGATTTCTTCTTATTATCTCTTTTTTGGTATTTTCACAAAAGACTCGATATACCTGTGCTTTTTGTATGATAAAGAAAATAGCACGGCAAAAATTAGGTTTAAAAAGCACCTACTTAGCGCAGTACCTGGCAAATTTTAGATAATAGATGTCTAGTGATGTAATGAATGGTCCACAATCTGGGCAATTCCTAATGAGTTGACTGCTCAGCTGCCCTGGCATATCGATCATCTTGGCTCCACCACTGAGTGATCTCTCCAAGACAGCAAGAGAAAGAGGAAGGAGAAAAAAATAGAGAAGAGAATGGAGAAAAAGGATTCAGGAATGAGGTGCAATAAGGGACAGGTTACATCCCTTGATCATAGCATGTTGTACCTGGAAGACATGCTATAGAAAATGGACCCCCATTTCTTGGGCACTGTGCAGGCATTTCATGGAGAACACAGTCTCCCACACTTTTGCAACTCTCATCATGTAGATGGGGAATTACCCTGACCCGCCACAAGTGTAGTTAGTGGCAATGAGTTGAATCAAGGCCTCCTAACTCCAGCTCAGGGCTCCTTCTGATAAAGAAGTACATCTATGAAATATATGAGTATATATGCAAACTTACTTTAACTTAGCGGCTCAGAAGGGTGATGGGAAATCAAAAATATCAAGAAGAATCAGAACACTGAAGAAAAAGAAACTTAAAGACATATTTATGAGCCCCAGTTAAATATATACAACCTCCAGTCAAGAAATATTTATGAAAGGCATGAATGTTTTAGGAGGTACAAGAGAATCAATCCACAAAGATGAAAGAAGTAACTCACCCAGGGCAGAAAGCACCTCATCAGCCCAGACACAACAGAACAAAACAAAAAAAACAACAACAAAAAAACCCAGAGAGCTACTTAGCAACAATCTGTTGCAGAAGAATCTCCATTGTGCATTTAGGATGTCATTCATTGCTCTGCTGAGTTCTTGTGTTCAAAGAAATAAGGCAAGGTCTATTTCTCTTTCTTAAATCCCTGGATCCTTGCCTTCTACCCACCCCAACCAAACCCCTACACTAAAAGACAGAAATTGGTAGCTGACTACATTATTGACTCAAATCCCCAAAATTGTACTCCCAAATGCCAAAGGGATGATTTATACGTACACTGCTGATGCACCTAGAGAACATAGTGTGCAGTCAATGGGAAGGAGAAGAATTGTGCCTCCTACCTGACAATTCTCTACTTAAAGGCAGTCCTTTTTTCAGAATACTTTTTTATTTTTAATTCAGAAACAAGACACTGAATTTTATCCAGGATCTCAATGCACTTCATGGATGTTATCTAGAGGCCAGTATTAGTTTTGTCTGTTCTTTAGACCCTTCTTGTACACAACAGTTTAAATAATAAATAAGAGCTTAACGTGATATGGAGGGTTTACATTTTGACAGAGATAAAGGTCAAAAACAGAGGTGATATTCATTCCTTTCCATTCCAGGCATTAGTTCTCTGGCTGGGGAATGGCTTAGGAAAGGCCATAAGAACTTTGGAAGCCCTTGATCCCACCTTACTGAACCTCCATCTCTTCCCCTGCATGGGCACTGACTGACTCTACAATCTGAGAGACAACTCTAGGCAGTGATTGGAAGAAAATTTTAATCCCCTGGAAATCAACTCATCATAAACATGAGTTAATTGAAATTTAGGTTTCCATCTTCCTTTTATTAATAAGTGATAACATTAATTAAAGTATCATTATCTGCTATTATAAACAAATTTCAAAAATGTGTATTGTCCCAAACAGTAGAAATCTTCACAAATGTAAAAGCCAAAATGGGTGGCATTGATCAGCCATGGTCCTCTTCCTGATTCCAGGAAAGAGGCTCCTCCATCTCATGGCTCCATTATCTTCAACATGGGGCTCCCCAGGTGAATGGCTCATCTGTGTCTGCACCAGGCTGGTCAACAGAGAAGAGCATGGAAGGGACCATGAGAAATCCTTATGTGCTGGACCAGGAAGTGAGACATATCACTTCTGATCACACTCTGTTGGTTAGAGTACAGTCACATGACCACACCTTATACAAGGGAAGTTGGGAAATGTAGGCTGTGTGTCCAGGAAGAAGAGGAAACAGGTGAGATTTGTTGCTAGACAGTCTCCATGACAATAGGAAAATAAGTTAACATCAGCACAATAACAAAAAATTGCAGTTTCCAGAGTATACCCTAGAGGCTACAGAAGTGAGACCTAGTCTCTTAATAACTACATCTTCAGTCCTACACAAGATCCCTGTGTAGAATAAAGATCTTGTAAGGTTTTTTTTTCTCTAAGAAAATTTCATCACCATGATGGGAAAACTCCTAAGAAATGAAAACAAAGAAATGTATTTTAAGGAAAAAAAGAGTTTCAGCATCAAGAGTGGAAGGAGAAAAACTCATTGAAATATCCCTAATTAGTTTGAAATTTTAATTTACCAAAAGTTACATTCCTCATTCAGGCTAGTTAATTGGGGGGTTACCTTAACCTGCTGATAAGCCATGGTTATTAATAGCGATATTGTAGTATTCATTATCCTAATGAATTCCTATTTACATATGGTCCACCTGAGATTAAATAGAAGCTGAGGGAAAGGAAGGAAGGAAGAAATAAAGAAATAAAGGAGGGAAGGAAGGAAGAAAAAGGGAGAGAGAGAGAAAGGAAGTGAGGAGGGAGGAAGGGAGGGAGAGAAAAAAGGAAAGGAAGGGAAAGAAGCAGTTCCCCTCTGTGTCAGTGTTTTCTCCACCATTTGTTCACTGGACAACCACACTTGGCTTTGAAAACCAGTCTCCCCTGCTCTAATTGCAATGACAAAAAGTAGCTCTGAGTGAAGAAACCCAAAAGTATTTGAAACCAGGTTACAACTCCCTTCAGTAATTTGGTTCTATAAGAAAATATACATGCCAACAAATTATCTTTCACTCCTGCAAGAAGAGATCCAGTTCTTTTGGGAATCTGAATTTATTTCAAGAGTGGGATGGGAAGGAAAGCATTCATTTAACCAGTTTTTAAAACAGATTTCATGACTATAAGCCTGAAAAAAGTCTCTGGCAGAAAAACACCTTAACTCTAATCGAGGCTGAACTGATGTTCTTGATGTTGGAGGGGTGCAGAGTGAAAGACGAACGGGTTGTGCTCCAGTGTCATGCGTGTCTGCCAAAACCCAAATACTCATACTAGCTTGTCCCCTTCAATCTGAGCCATCATCCAAGAAATGCAAATACTGAGGCTCAGTTTCCCTATCAGTATCACCTGATATTGATTAGAGTAAATGAAATAAATGCACTCAAACATCACTAATGGAAATACAATTTGGAAGGTAGTTTTTTTGGAAATTTTGTCAAGGTTAGATGCATTCACATTTTTCAAACCAATGATTGAATTTCTAACCTCATTTCAAAGGAAATGCTCTTAATTTCAGGGGGGAAAGTCATATATAAGATGTTTGTTGCAAAGCTATTTATGACAGCAAATGCCAACAATGGGATAGTTTCAATCAATTTGGCATATAGACTATAATGAAGATGTTTGAAATTATGCCGTAGTTTTGGTCCTATGCAACTTATTACCCATCATGAATCAGTAAACTCGTAATTACTGAATATTTAGAGCTCTTAGTGTCAAAGCAATTGAGACCTCAGTCTTTAGCTTTAAGTGAATACTTTAGTTTGTGCTTTCTGAGTGACTAGAATATCGTATTTCTGTTTCTAAGTTTGGGGCATTTTAATGACATTACATTTGGGAATGAATCGAAATTGAATGCCAGGATCACTTTGAAAATGATGTCATTTTGCAAAAACTTGGAGACAGGCTTAAAAGATAATGTTAAGTGAAAAAGCAGGAAAGGAAAATTGTTGGTAGAGTCTGGTAACAAAAAAATGAAATAGGAATGAGCATTTTGAAATAGAAAAAAAATCCTATTTTTTTTTCCACTTTCCTTCATCTTTTCAAAATTTCTTCAAAAAAAATTAACATTTTCTTTGAGAAAAAAGAAAAGATATATTATATGTATAACTTAAAAAAAAATTACCTCTTAGGTCTATACCTTCCCATACCTTGACTGCAACTCTCAAATTGTAACAATCATGTAGGTTACATGAAGCCTGATATTAGCCAGGCGACTGCAATACCTCCTATGAAACTGGGCGGGCCTCATTCCCAGAAGCAGTGTGAGCCCTAGGAAGGACAGATGTCCATGTAGCCAATCGAGTGCCTCAGGTCCACAACCACTTCATACGGAGCAAGGATGATGACACATTTAGAAAGGAACACAAGCAAGAATTCCATTCTTCCTCAATCTGCAGCTCTCCTTTACCCTGGATCTAGAAATGACTTCTCAGGCTGAGGAAGTATAAGGCAGCAAAAGGACCAAAATCTGCCTCTCCCCCTCCTCTTTAATGTGACTGTACCACCGATAGAAAGACAAGCTACTAGAAGGCAAGCTGAGTCAGGTCTCGTAGCCAGCAATCTCCTTAATGCTCTTGCGGGCAGAATGAGGTTTTGTTTCTCTTTCGGTGACAGCGACACTGAGCCTATCTTGGTCAGGGCCCTCTGCATCATCCTAAAATGACTTTTTTTTCTTTCTCTTGTATTTAATCATATTCTCTGCCACTAAACTTTTTAAAAAGCAGTGCTTAGATCCTGTTGAGCTGGGCATGAAAGAGCCCCTTTGCTCCCAAGGTTCTGATGGAGGAGACTTACCTTTAAATTGTGAAGAATCTCAAGGATCCCACTTGCCTGTGATCCCACTTTAGCCTTAAGTCCTGTTTCCTCCCCAGAATTCAGATATAGGGTTGGGCTTGAGGAGGTAACGGTGCAAGTTGACCGTGTCACTTGGTACAATGGTATTTCCTGAGAACCAACTTGGGTGTTCGGTAGCGCGTTAGCTGCTGGATTATGACAGTGGAGACAGGCTTTAAACAAATTATTCCAATAAGTTACTAACTAATTAACCTCAACTGTCCAGAACGCTATAGGAGTGTCTCACAGGGAGACATACCTCAGTCTAAAGCAGTGATTTTTTTCAACCAGGGACAGTTTTACCCTCCAAGGGGACATTAGGCAATGTCTGAAGACATTTTTGGTTGTCACAACTTGCAGGAAGGTGAGGACAGGAACGAGAGTACTACTGGCCTTGAATAGGTAAGAGCTAGCATGCTGCTAAACACCCTACAATGTCAATAGTGTCTAGGTTGAAAAACCCCGGTAATTTTCAAACTTGCCCAGTTTCTGATTCAGGAGGTATGGGGTGAGGCCTGAGACTTTGCATTTCTCATAAGCTCCCATGTGATGCTACTCTCTGCTGGACCAGGAACCACACTTGGAGAACTATTGGTCTGCGTTTTCAAAGAAGGCATCCCCAGAAAGTGACGTGTAAAGGCCTAGCAAGCGTTAGCTGAAGAAAAAGGGAAAGATAAACTTTTGCAGGCAGTTTGTGCAAAAACGCAGAGGTAGGAAGTTTTGTCATGTTCAAGTAGCTGAAATAAACAAACATGGGATTGACTGAAGCTGGAGAGAGAGCCAGAGAGAGATTGTGCAGGGCTATTGTAGAAGTGTGATCTTTATTCCATTGAAAGCAATGGAAATGCACTGAAGAGATTTTTAGCAGGGGGTTGGGGAAACTTGACTGGGCAGTTGGGGTGAAGAGTAAAGTAGAATATGTTGCCTGTAGTTTAATATAATAAAAGAGCATGGCCTTTGGAACCAGACAGTCCTGAATTTCAATTCTAGTTAAGCCTCTTTACTAGTTATATGATCAAGGGCAAATTATTTAACTTTCTATGAGCCTCTGTTTCCTCTCTGTAAAATGGAACCATTCAGACCTACTTCACTAGATTGATGTGAGAATAAATGAGATCATGTTTGTAAAAGTGTCTGGCACACAGGAAGACTCAACAAATGTTAATTCTCTTCCATTAATCATCAACGATGAAAGGATCAGGGGCTCCTCCAGAACCTAATTTGCATCTCAAAGAGCACACAGCAAAGCATGATGTCAACAACACAGGTCTGTCCAAAGAGTGCTTGTATCACCTGCGTGTGCCAAACGTATGTCAGGGCCTGCTGCTGGCAAGTTTAAGGGCAAATTAGGCAACCACCAACCCACGCAAAAATGCTGCAAAGCTAATGCTAGGTTTGCAGATACCATCACAGAACTCAGGCCAAAATTACCTAATTTATTGACATTTGGATACTTCCAGAGGCTCTTTTACCAGGTCCCTTATTGTTTTGTAGCCTGACAATGGGAAGGAGAAACAGTGCTTAAAACCACAATAAATAATAATAATACTTAGCACTTAAATAACCTCCGCCATCTTCAAAGCCATTTACAAACACTCACAAATTAAGACTCACCCAGCCCCAGCCTTGGGAAAGTGTCATTATCTTGGTTTCTTCCATACAGCACAGAGGTTGAGCCAGTAGAGTTGTCCAAATTCCGGCCACTTGGCTTGAGAATCAGCTGCTTTAATTCAATCCAGGCACCCCTAGTGGGCCCATTCTAGAAGAATCTGGGCATTTCTTTGGATCATAGAGTAGTACAGAATGTTTGATGAGAAGAGTAATTCCACTTTACAAGAATCCTTTAAAATAATAAATAAAGAAGGTGGAAGGAAATGTTTGGAGGAGATGTGTAGGTTTATGGCATAGATTGTGGTATGGTTTTACTTCATCAAGTTGTAAACATGTGTAGCTTTTTGTATGTCAATCACACACTCAATGAAGTGATTTTAGATAAAAGAAGACATCCCTTGTGAATCTAATTTTGCACAGAAGTACCCAGCACAATCTGAATTAGACTTAACTGGAAGGTTGGCTTTTTGGCCAACAAAGTGCTGTCTCTGAATCCCCAACTCTCTTACTCTGCCATCTCCCAGAAAACTGAGTGAATGTCAGGATTTTTGCATTTGTTTGATAATTATATAATTAGTAATGATAATATCTCAAAGTTTCCTCATCTGTAAACTAGAGATAATGGACCACAGGGTTCTTGTGAGGACAAAGTATGAAGAATGCCAGGATGGCAATCAACACAAGAAAGCTTTCCTTATCATTGCTGTGGTTGATACCATTGCCATTAGATCTTTATTATTTTATTATTTTCCATGTATTTCCCATATGCTCTGCCTTACAGGGTTCATCACAGTCTTCTTGTAAAGGTAAGCAGGTAATATTACCCTCTGTGGAAATGTGGGCTCAGAGAGAGAAAACAGACTTACCTAAAACCACAGAGCTAATCACTGCCAGAACAGGGAGGAGCCCACGTGTTGTCTTTATATCATCCCTGCTTCATTCATAATTCCTCTCTTCCTTCTTTTGTGCTAAGCACTTCATTCCATTTTCTCCTTCAAATCCTCCACCCACAATATTTAATCTCACTTTTACAGGAAGCTCAGCATCTGAGAAGTTAAGTAAGATGTACAAGGTAGTGCTAATGTGGACCTTAGGATCTGGGTCCAGGTCTATCTGGCCCTAAAGCCTGAGCACTTAATCAGTGCAATAGACTAGAAAACATAATCCACAAAAAAAGACTCCTTTAAGTCTAGCATGTTTGCATTCTCTCCCTCTACACATTCCAGGCAAAGAATGGCATCTCTTGGGCTTCCCTGGTGGCGCAGTGGTTGAGAATCCGCCTGCCAATGCAGGGGACACGGGTTCGAGCCCTGGTCTGGGAAGATCCCACATGCCGCGGAGCAGCTAGGCCCGTGAGCCACGATTACTGAGCCTGTGCGTCTGGAGCCTGTGCTCCGCAACAAGAGAGGCCGCGACAGTGAGAGGCCCGTGCACCGCGATGAAGAGTGGCCCCCGCTTGCCGCAACTAGAGAAAGCCCTCGCACAGAAACGAAGACCCAACACAGCCATAAATAAATAAACAAATAAATAAATAAAATTTAAAAAAAAAAAGAATGGCATCTCTTATTTCTGCTCCCGTAACTCCACAGCAACTCTAGACATTTATTGAGCCCCTATTATGTGCCATATACACTGTACCCAAGGTCTATGGAATATCTTCAAACATCTTGTACTCAAGAAGCTTCATGTCCAGTGGAAAAGATGAGCATCACCTCTTACCACTGCTTCTCAGAACCAAGATTCAGAAAGGATCATTCAGAATGGCCATGGCTACAATTCTGGATCTCGGAAATGCCAGCCATCCCCACCTTCACCCCTACTCCTGTGTTACCAAGGACGTGATGATTTAGAAACAGAATCAGACAACTGTGTAAGACGGTCCTCATTTGTCTCAAGGTATAAGGTATTTGTTCTCAAGGAAGTCCTGTATGCTTATTTCAAAGTGGATTATGTTTTCTAGTCTATTGCACTGATTAAGGGCTCAGGCTTTAGGGCCAGATAGACCTGGACCCAGATCCTAAGGTGCACATTAGCACTACCTTGTACATCTTACTTAACTTCTTAGAGGCTGAGCTTCCTGTAAAAGAGAGATTAAATATTGTGGGTGGAGGATTTGAAGGAGAAAATAGAATGGAGTGCTTAGCACAAAACTAGGCATATGGTAGCTCTCCACAGACAGCAGCTATTGTCATTACTGTTACATTATTATGCTATTGTTGTTATTATTAAACCTCTATTATTTACACAAAAATTGTATTAAATCTGAATGCAAAGTTTGGCAATGATGCTGCTATCTCTTCTATAGATAATCTTAGTGCAAACTCACTGGTTATCAATGAAGTCCTTGAAAATAATAAAACTATCCATGATATAGTTGCAGAGATTACATTTTTTTAATTCTTTGTGCTTTTTGGCAGCAACTGCAAAGCTCAGAAATAAGGAGCCAGCTCAAAGGAATAGTTGTTAGAATGAGAGAGAGTAGAAATCCCAGCTCTGCTCCTTACTAGTTGTGTGATCTTGGGGAACTCAACCCTTTAAAGACTCTGTTTTCTCTTTTATAAAATGGGGACAATAAGATCAACTTCCCTGGGTTATTGAGGAGCTAATAAAATAATGTGTGGCATTTTACAAATCCTAATAAAATACCTACGGTTAGGTTTTTACTGTTCTTAAAATATGGATAGCTTTAGGTAAAAAGACACTGGAAAACAAATTAATAACTATTTTATAAATATAGTTATTTTGTAGATAAACTCTTTTAAAATAGATAGACAATTGCTGATGGAAAAAATAATGGAAGGGCTGCTTGTAGCAAACGGGTGGAAAGGAATGCATCATAATTGTTAAATGCCTTTTGTGTGCCATACAAATAGCATGATATTAATAGCATGATATTAATTGCACTAATTGATTAATAGATCTAGACAGAACTGGGTTCAAATCTTAGTTCTCCTGTTTCTTGGCTGTGCAGCTTTAGATGGTTACTTAATCTCTCTGAGCTTCCTGATCTATAAATGAGATAACCAATATCATCTACCTCATAATGTTTTGGTGAAAACTTAGTGCATGAAAAGTACTTACACTGTACCTGAGAAATATCAGGCACTACATAAATGTCCCCTTTATTTTGACTCTTATACAAAAAAGAGGAAAAACAACTTAGTTAAAGTTCTCTATATCTGTCTTTTAAGGGGTAGAATACATTTGTCTCAGGCAGAGCAGCAGTTACAAGAGTAACAGCTGAAGATGCTACACTAAGTGAGAGAAGCAGAGGCATGGAAGTGAAATCCTCAGTGCCTTTATATCAGAGAACTGCAACAAAGAAAGGAGAATCAAGGCTGGGTCCAGCATGAGGGTAGCAAGACATTATACTGCCTGAAATGTCACTGCAAGTAGGGTGATCTTATATCCCAGTCTGCCCAGGCATTACAGTTATCTTTTGATACATAACCAAGAACCCCAAATTTATGTCTTAAAAGAGCATAATTTTGTTCAAGCATTTGCAATCTTGGCAGGGCTCTGCAAAAAGAGAGGAAGGAAGAGGAAGGAGGGAAGGGAGGAAGGAAGGAAGGGAGGAAGGGAGGGAGGGAGAGAGAGAGGAAGGAAGGAAGGAAATAAGAAAGAAAGAGAGAGAGAGGAAGGGAGGAAGGGAGAGAGAGAGAGAGAAAAAAGAAAAGGGAGGAAGTGACATAGGGAATAGATGATCGATTGAAAGATAGAGATAGATAGATAGATGATAGATAGATGATAGATAAATAGGTAGATAGATAATTGAAAAGTTACAGAAGGGCAGAACTGGCTTGAACTCAAGAAGAAATTCTGAGGACTACCCCAACTTCGGTGGGCTCCAAAGGAAAGAGAATTCCTCTAGGGACCAGAGGTTGAAAAGTGACCTCTGACATCCCTTCCAGCTCTCAGATTCTGTGACCCTCTCCAAAGAACAGACGTGGTGGTGATTAACATTCCCTTTTTCCCAAGATGGGTGGTGCACGCTTTCATCTTTCAATGTTTATAAATGCCTTTGAAAATGGAATGTGCCACATACATACTAAGAGCTATTATTAATATGGTGCCCAAACACCTCTCTCCACATGATAGTCAAAGAACAAAGCATTAGGGGTGCAAGTAAGCATGTGTGTGCACACACTCCAATTGAGGAATGTTCTTTATTCTCACCCTGCCTTGGGAGAGGCAGGATATTTCACAGAGGCCAGAGATGGAGCAGAATCAGGGACATGCAAGGGTTGAAAGAGAGAATTCGATGACAAGCTTGGAACATAATTAATCAATGCAGTTATCAATGCAGTTTTTATTTCTCCTATTTGCTATAAGACATGAGCTAAGCACAATGGAAAATGTAAAAATGTCATGGATACAAGGTCCTGCACTGGAGGACAGATATGACAAAGACATTGAGTCAGTATCTTCTGAAGTCTACTCTCAGAAGATAGACTTAAAGGCCAGTAGACCAAGCCCCAAATGCAGATAACCCACCAGGACTGAGCAAGGAGAGATCTTGTTTATAGAACACCAGGGGTAGGTCATCTAAAATTTTTGCTGCAATTGCAGAGGCCATGTTTCTAAAATATTTTTGTTCATGAATACTTTAATCCCATGAAAGTTATTAACCCCCTTCCCAGAAAATACACATGCAAATAAAATCTTGCATGAAGTATGTGTGGAATTCACAAATTTCCTAAAGCTCTGCCTTCCCTGGGCCCTTTTCTGTAGCTCTTGTGTAGCTATATACTCTAAATTGTGAAATTATCTAACTCTGATCAGATTCAAAGCAGAGAACAGATCTCCAACTCTGGATTCTGGGCATCTAACTCAGTGCCCAGCAAGTCATGCACCTAAAATAAATGCTTGTTTAATAGATAAACACGGAATTAAGGTATTTAAAAGAACAATGAATCCTCCTTTAGCTGTATCTCTAAAGGTCTTTTATATTTGTTTTATTTTTGGGTTCTTTTTAAATTCTTCTCAGGCATTTGACCACCATAGGCTAGCAAGCCAAGAACGAATAAATGAATAAGTGAATCACCCAGAATTATTTCAAGAACAAAGGAAGGTTGAAACATTTGCTCTCTTACCCCCAACACAGGATGCAAACTCTGTCTTTGAAGAGCTCTAAGGAACTACGTGTAAACTGCAAAATTCACACCTAACATGGCAAAATTGAAGAGGTCTGTTTTCAGAAATCCCAGAAAAATAGCAAAGCAGAATGTAAGTCAAGCCCTTGATCTATCTGAGCAGAATCAGCCACGGTACACTTCTTAAACTTTCAAAGGTTCCTCCATCGTGAAGAAATGGGAGTAGGTCGCGCTTAAATATACCGGCTGTAAATGTTGCCAGGATAAACCCTTCAACAAGACAAGCGCCCCCTGGCAACCATTCACTGGAAGAAATGGATCCTATCACTCAAGCAAGGTCCTCATTTACAAAAGTCAAGATGGCCAGAGAAAGGGAGGCAAAGACGAGAGAGAGTAAACGATTGAGGGTAGCAGGGCGGGAGGGACAGAAGGAAGCCTTCAGAAGGTCAAGTCTTCTGGCTTCCTCTCTTTCTAAAGTAGTCATTCCCCTTCAAGAGGTAAATAAAATCACACCATATGGGTATGACATTATGCAAATGAGGAGCCGGAGAGAAGACACCCTAATAGCTACTGAGAGCCAGGCACCCAGATGGAAAGCTGTGCGGTGTCTCATCTCCGGGGGCCCCCACTCCGTGCCCAGCACCTTTGCATGCTGGTCCAGGGCTTCAAGTCTTGAGGGCTTCCAACTTCCGGCCACCTTGAGGGGCTTTTTAGTAAAGTGCCACGAAGATAAAATTAGAAACCGGGCTTCCTTTTTTTCCCCGTCACTCTATTAGTTACACATAGATCAGCATCAACTGAGAAACACGCCCTCTCAATTTTCAATGACAGACACAAGAGTAGGCTGGGTTTTAGCCACTACCTCCACTCTGCCTCTCAGATCCTCTCCACCTGCCACCCCCAAACAAAAGAAAACCATGCCCCTCACCCCAGCATTCTCACCATTTCATCTGTTCCCTCTTCTTTTTAAATGTGTGACCGGTGGAAAATGGCTCAAGTTCTTTGACCCTCATCTGTGAAATGAGAATTAAAAAAATCTGTCCACTACAGGTACACAAAAAAGATGATCAACATCGCTAATCATCAGAGAAATGCAAATCAAAACCACAATGGGATATCGCCTCACACCTGTCAGAATGGCTATCATCAAAAAGAACACAAATAACAAACTGTTGGCGAGGAAGTGGAGGAAAGGGAACCCTTGTACACTGTTGATGGGAATATAAATTGGTGCAGCCACTGTGGAAAACATTATGGAGGTTTCTCAAAAAACTGAAAATAGAACAACCCAGCAATTCCACTCCTGGGTATGTATCTGAAAAAAACAAAAACACTAATTGAAAAGATACATGCACCCCAATATTCATAGCAGCATTATTTACAATTGCCAAGATATGGAAGCAATCTAAGCGTCCATCAACAGAAGAATGGATAAAGAAGATGTAGTGTACATATACAGTGGAATACTACTCAACCATGAAAAGAATGAAAATTTGCCATTTGCAACTTGGATGGACTTGGAGAGTATTATGCTAAGTGAAATAAATCAGAGAAAGACAAATGCTGTATGATATCACTTATAAGTGGAAGTTAAATAATACAACAAACTAGTGAATATCAGAAAAAAGAAGCAGACTCACAGATATAGAGAACAAACTAGTGGTTACCAGTGAGGAGAGGGAAGGGGCGAGGGGCAAGATAGGGGTAGGGGATTAAGAGGTACAAACTATTATGTATAAAATAAGCTACAAGGACATATTGTACAACATGGAGAATATAGTCAATATTTTATAGTGACTATAAATGGTGTATAACCTTTAAAAATTGTGAATCACTGTATTGTACACCTGTAACTTATATAATACTGTATAGCAACTATACTTCAATAAAAGAAAAATATTTTTAAAAAGGCTGTCCACCTGCAGAGTTGCCCTTATAACTGGGTGAGGTTTGGCAGCAAGCTGGTCACCCACTGCTTAGTGAAGATTGTTGTATGCAAATCATCATGAGTCCAGTTGGTTTATAACCCCAAATTCAGCCACAAATATGATCCCCAAGGGCAAGGTCTTGTCACTCACTATAGGGGCTTTCAGTCTTGCAGGTGATCAAAAAATGCTGCAGACGCCAGAGATGGGAATAAAAGATTCATTGATCCTTTTCTTTCCCCAAGGCTGCTTTTTGTGCCATTTATGTTTATTGAGAGAAGAAAATGAGGGCAGAAGTTTCATAAGCGTTGTTTTTTTGTTGGTCATTTTGTTGTTTTTTCATAAGGGTCAAGGCTTGGTTCATTTGTATGTGATTTACATTCGCTTTTTGGAGACCGTAATTTTGTAAGTTAACCTGAGATGGAACATGGTGAATCATGGAACCTGCAGCATCTATGCAAAGCCTGCCTCTGACAGGTGAGGTCTGCAGGAAGTCCTGCTCAGCTTCCTCAAGTGTGACCACACTCAGGAGATGCTTCTTTGTGAATGTTACTAGATGAATGTTATTGTTCTGCTGTAAAGTTTAGAAGTGTATTTTAAATAATTATTGATAAGTATTGATACCTGTTTTCCATTTAAAGTAGTAAGAGTGACTTTTGTTCTGTCATACGTCTATTTAGGATTTTAAAAAGTTACTCTAAAGAAAATATAAAATGAACAGTAATACAGATGGTATCCAACTGAGTCAAACATCTTGAACTGGTTCTCCAATGATAATTTGTATTTGAGAAACCATGGGTGAGTAGAGAAAACTTTGAAGAAAAGACAAGCTATTTGGGCTCCAGTTCTAGCTCTAGTGATTTTTCTGTGAAAATGTAGGCATACCATGTTACATCTCAGTTCACAGATTTTCCAATCAGTGACAGTGAGGATGATGTTACATAGTGGGAGATATCGTCTTCTCTCTCCTTTATTCCACTCATGAAAAGCATCCTTATTCTTTAAGATTTACCCTACCCAACTACTCTCTGTTCAAAAAATGTATTAACTTACTTACTGTGGTAATCATTTTGTAATCTACACATATATCAAACCATTATACCTTAAGTTGTATAACACCTTAAAATTATGCAATGTTATATCTCAATTTTATCTCAGTACAGCTGGAAAAAAATTGTGTAAATATTTTAAAATGTATACACACACACACACATACACAACACACACAGTAAGGGGTTGAATGACGAAATGAAAGACTTGCTTTTCCAAGAAAAGCATGCCATCAAGTTTCCAGAAAAGAGGAATTTGTTGGAAACCCATCACCCTCTGTTGTAACATCAGTCTCGATCAGAACAATATCAGTTTTTATCGAGGAGCTGCCATTTAGAGCAGAGATCTGTAAACTACAGCCCATGGGCCACATCTGGCCAACCACCTGTTTTTGTAAGCAAATTGTTATTGGAACACAGCCACATTTGTTCAGTTACATATTTTCTATGGATGCTTTCAGGCTACAATGGCTGAAGCCTGACTCAACTAATACAATAGACAATATAACTGGCTTGCAAGGCAGGAATCAGTCACCTCCAGCCTGTGAATTCCTCCTAATAAAGAAGAAAGCTGAAGGGTCAGTAATGAGGGGTAGTTTATTCAGTGCAGGCCTCCTCATTTTGCCTGTTTGACATTCATGAACCAATGTGGTCAGAGAGAATATTACAGCTGGTATGGGAGCAAGATATATCATAGGACCTACCCCCATTCATCAGAAAATAAATCCCCACTTGTAAATGTTTTCCTACTTCCATCAAGATCACAAAAGATTACTAATACTACAAGTCAATGTTATTAAAAATGATATTTGAATCAGTAAATTGCATGAATGATCAGTAATGCTGAAAACCAATATCTTAAGCCCTCAAAGGACCTGCAGTTTGACTTCTGAGTCTAAAAGAGGCATTAAGTCTACCCTTAACAGCCAGTGAACCCAGGGAGGGGATGAGAAGATAAGAAAACTGGAGACTGGTGAATAAGACTCTGAGTAGATGAGAAAGAAGACTCTTTGACTCTTCTTAAGTCTTTGAGGTTGCACTCATTGGGAGATTGCATTATTGGTCAGGAGATATTCACTCTCCTTGCTCCAACACCGTGGACAGGGCATAATTCCCAGCCTCCATGACTGGGCTTGGCCATGTGACTTGCTTTGGCCAGTGGGCTGCAGGTGGGAAATGACAGAAGGTCAGTTTCAAGCTTTGTGTATTTCTAATCTATCTCTCCCACTCCTGTATTCTCCGTGAGAAGTGGATGTCCAAGTGTCTGCTGCTGCTTCAGCCTGGGTCCAGGAACGAGAGGCACGTGGAGTACTCCTCAACCTGAAGTGCAGGCAAGACCCAATCCACAGACCAAACCTGACCAGCAGACCCATAAGCAAGAAATGAATCTAGTAGTGAGAGGCCGCTGATATTGGGGGTTATTTGATGCTACAGTAAATCTGACTAACACAGTTCACTTCTTTGCCAATGAGGCTGTGGAAATGGTACGTTTATTATCAGATTTGTAAATTAAACACTTATGAAAGCTTGAACAGTAACTAAATGCCCATTATTTCATTTTGCACATAAGGAAGCTGAGATCGGAGAGTGAGTTGCCCAAAGGCTCTAACAAGTCAGTGGCAGAGCAAAGAGAAGAGGATTCCTGCCTTGTAATACCTAATTCTTACCCTGATTGGTTTGATTCATCATTAAGTCAGTCTTCTTAACCAACTGTGAATTTAGCAGTGTAATCTAATAAACACTCCACACTCCATGCTATGAAAAAGTTCAGAAAGTGTTATCAGGAAAAAACAGCTGAGTTATTTTTAGATAAAAATAGGTACCAATATATCAACATTGCACCAGATCTCCTCAGAAATTCTCCATGAGATCACGGCCAGATGAGTCCTGACACTAAATACAACCACATTTTATTTTTCAGCCTAAGAGTTAACATTCACACACTCCAAATGATGTTCCAGATTATCTTTCCAAGCAATCTAAATGGTCAGCAGTGGTGCTATTCCCCAAATAACTCAGACATATGCTCAGATTAGGCAATAGACTACATGATTCTTATCTGCTAGTCCAACATCAGATGGCTGATTTTTCCTATATTCTTAGAACTTCAAATTAGGAGAAACTTTTGAGGTTATATGGTTCAACGTTCTAACAAACAAAGCTGAAGTTTGCGGATCTGAAAGATCTGGTTTAAAACCCCACCTCTGCAAAGAACTAGTGCATGCCCTTGAGAAAATCATTAAATCTCTCTAAGGCTTGGGTTTTCCATCTGTAATATGGAGATAACACTACTACTACTTCAAAAGATAGCTCTAGAATTAAATTAACACAGATAATCAAAGCACATGGTACAATATGTGGGACAATGTAAGCATGCAATAAATATTAGCCATTAATATCATTATTATTATTACTGGATCCTCAAAAGATGGCCATTTGGCCTACTTTTTGAAAATCAACTTTATTGAGGAAAAATATGCATGCAATAAAATGTACCCCTGTTAAGTACATGGTACAGTTTGGTGAGTTTTAGCAAATTTATACATTCATGCAACCACCATCACAATCACGATATAAAACATGTCCATGACACTAGAAAGTTCCCTTCTAACCGTTTAAAGTCCATCTGTCCCAGCCCCAGTCCCGGGCAACCACTAATCTGCTTTCCACTAATCTGGGATGTCATTATAAATTATTGTTTCCTGCTCTAAACTTTTACATAAATGGAATACTGGTATATGTATTTTGTGTCTGAATTCCTCTCCTCAACGTATTTTGAGATTCTTTCATGTTGTAGAGAATATCAATAGTTTATTCTTTTTTATTGTGAGTAATATTCACCATTGCATGGGTATATTACCATTTCTTTATCCATTCATTTGTTAACAGGCAGTTGGATTGTTGTTCCATTTGGGGGCTAGAATGAATAAAGCTGCTCTGAACATTTGTGTACAAGTCTTTTTGTGGACACATGTTTTAATTTCTCTTGGATAAATACCTAGGAATAGGATGGCTGATTGATGATATGTGAGTGTTGACCTTTATAAGAAATTGTCAAAGACCTCTTCAAAGTGATGATAGTATTTCATGCTTTCACCAGCAATGCGCAATAACTCCAGTTGCTCACACCCTCACTGATACTTGATATTGTCAGTCTTTTTAATTCCAGCCACTTTAATAAGTACATTGGTAACTTATTGAGGTTTAAGTTTGCATTTCTCTGATGACAAATTAGGTAGTGTATCTTTCTGATATTTATTTGCCATCATTATATCTTTTGTGAAGTGTCGGTTCAAAACTTCTACCCATGGAGAGAAAAGGGCAGGTATTTTATTATTATTATTATTATTATTGTTGAGTTGTAAGAGTTCTTTATATATTCTCGCTATATATAGTTCTTTATATATATTCATCTATATATATGGCAAAGGGCTTTTGTTTTATTTTTTATATATATTTTATTTTTATATATATTTATTTTTATGTATATTTATTTTATATATATTTTATTATATAATGTATGCCATATACATATACATATATATATATAAAGAGACAGAGAATATTTTTGTCCAATCTGTACATCCAGCCTATTTTAAACATATTAAGGAAATGTCACTCTCCTCCAAGACAATTCTGAAGTTTTATGGCTCTATGTATTAGGAATCTTGGGCTTACATAGAAAAAAAGACCATTTCTTTAGAGCAACGATTGACAGACTACAGGCAAGGGCCAAACCTGGCCCACAGCTTGTTTTTGTGAATAAAGTTTTATTGGAACACAGCTATACTCATTCGTTTACATATTGACCGTGTCTGCTTTTGTGCTACAAAGGCAGGTTGAATAGTTGCAACAGAGACCACAGGGCTTTAAAGCCTAAAGTATTTACTATCAGTCCCTTTACTGAAAAAGTTGGCCAACTGCTATTTTATAGCATTGGCCTGTTTGTTCTAATGCAGCTTTTGGATAACAGAAAAGAAATCTGTCACCTCCTTCAAGGATTTAAGACAACTTTTCTGTCTCCCCTTCTTTTCTTCAGGCTTAATAAATATCTCTCACCTTTTCCCAAAATAGGTTTTCAAGCACCAACATCATCTTTGCCTTCCTTCAGCTTGTTAGTTCCTATTAAATTGCCAACCGCAAAGCTATCATAGTCTTCCTTGTGATCAAATCACTACAGGAAATGAGAAAACCATTTACTCCTTTAACTTGGACTGCACAGGTTTTTAACAACCTCAACCTATGGCTTCAATTAGAAATGTGGTCAGTTATAACCCCAAGTGTTATTCTACTGAGAGAGATCTCCCCCAAGATTCTTTACTCATTCGCCCATCCGTTCATTCAACAAACATGTGAAGTGACTCTTGTGTTCAATGCATTGTATAAATGGTTATTTAAACCCAGATGCAAGATGCTGGATTCATACCTGTTCAATTCTATGAACTATGACTCGCATTCCAGCACGTCATCTATGGCATGGGCTATTGTTAAGATTATCTGTTATTCTGCAACAAACTGCTCTAAATGCAATGTGTAAATAAAACAGTAACAATTTGCATAGTTCATGAATATGCAATTTGGGCCAAACTCAACAGAGAAGGCTCATCTCTGTTCTGTGTGGCATCGACTAGGGTCCTCAGGCACCTCTCTCTCCACGTGGTCTCTCCAGCATGGCCAGGGTAGCCATCCAAAAGCTCATGTCTTAAGAGACAGCCAGACTGAAGCTGCATCACTGTTTCTAACCTAGTTTTATAAATGACTTAAGCTCGCTTCTCCCACAGTTTATTTGTCAAGGTGGCCATAAATTCCTGCCCCATTTCAAGCCAGAGGGAGAACTAGACTTCACCTCTTGATGGCATGTGAAAGAAGATGTAGACAGGTCTTAAAACTGCCACAGCTACCATCACTCTAATTGGAATGATGGTTCTCAAGCCGGGGCCATGAGGAGCTCTGAGAGTCCAGGAACTGAATTGAGTTTCTCAGTTGAGTTTCTCCACTGTAAGGACAGAACTTTAACATTTATTCTCCTAACCATCTCTCTCAAGAAGTAAATATTTATTTCTGTGTATCTGCGTCCACTTAGGAGGCTCAGAAGCAAAAAAACAAAGCATTCCACTGGCCTGTGTAAAACAGGCTCTTTCAAGTTACTTTTCTCCAGTCTGGAATCTGTGGCCTGGAGCTCAGCCTCAGGAAGACGACCTCGATGTCTTTATGATTAAATTCAAAGAGGAGAATAAATGTTCCTGCTCTCCTTGGGCCTCTGAAAGATGCCATGAAATTTTGCCGATGTAACTGGATAAAAGGAACTCTTTATAATACGTAAATTTTGCCAGCACTGTCTCCTTAAGACATCTTCTCAGGCTGGCAGAGAGGTAATGCATCCTGAGTGCATTTAAAGTGAACTGGGCTTTTCTATTTTTAACTAGCATTATTTTTTTAATTGTTAAATATGAATCCTATTACATTACTCAAGGAAAGGTGGATGGAAGTTTGAAATAGACCCCAGAATTGTTAACTTAGAAGCAGCGAGTGTACTAAGGAATACAGGCACGTGAATTTTGAAATTAATATCCCAGCTCCAATGACATCAGTATGAAACCTGAGGAAATCATGTAACCTCTTCGTGCCTCAGTTTCCTCATTTGTCAAGTAGGAAGAAGCCAATGATAAATACTCACCAATGTTCCGAGTGACTTTCAATAAATGTGGAGGGCAGAAATGGTTCGGGATTAACTTCTACCCTCCGGGCCCCAACAAGGAAAAAGAAAGAGCAAAATAGAGCAAACGTGGGACTTAGAACTAAAAGTTCTGCTTCCAAATAGCTTTATGTAACCTCTCTGAGCCTCTGTTTCCTCATCTATAAACTGCAGGTGGCCATCCTTGTATGGCCCATATCCCAAGGCTACTGGGCTAATCAAATGAGATAATGCATGCAAAAGAGCACCATAAACCATAATAGCCTCTGCATCTGCATCTGTCAATGGCAGTGTTAGAGAAAAAAAAAAAAGTTGTGTGAGTTGATCAGGTTCTAAGGTAATAATATTGAGAAAGTGGGAAGAAAGGGCAGGAGTTGGAACTCAGCTGAGCTCTCGCCTTTTGGTCTGAAGCGATAAAACAAAATATCTGGAGCATGCAATGATGTGATTACTGGACATGTATTCTACGAGACAGCAGAAAGGGGAAAGGAGGAAGGGTAGGGCTAACTCGCTCGGATGGAGGACCAGCTCTATCCATACCAGGCAATGGTATGAATCCCGTTGCCTGGTTCTGATCCTGAATACAGCTCTTCTAAGCTGCAAGACCTTGGCAAGATAATTAAACATTGGGATAATAATAGTGCCCCTCCACGGAGTTGTCGTGAAGATTATATTAGTCACTGCAAGTGCTTAGAACTTGAGTGTTTCCGATAAATACTCAGTATATGTTATATTTATTCATTCATTTATTCCACTCAATTAACACATATTTATTGAGTGTTCAGTCTGTGCCAATCCCTGTTTTAGGAACTGGGCATATAGTCATGAGTAAAACAAAATCCCTGCCCTCAAGTAGCTTGGAGTGTGTTCTAGAGCATTTCCAGAAAGACAATAGACGAATTCTTATACAGGATGTCAGTTCAGGGCTTCCCTGGCGGTCCAGTGGTTAAGACTACACCTTCCAATGCAGTGAGTTCGGGTTTGATCCCTGGTCGGGGAGCTAAGATCCCACATGCCTCGTGACCAAAAAAACCAAAACATAAAACAGAAACAATATTGTAACAAATTCAATAAAGACTTTAAAAATGGTCCAATCAAAAAAATCTTTAAAAAAATGTTATGTCAGTTCATGATAAATACGATGGATAAAAGTAAGATGGGGTACAGGGGATATGAGATTAAGGGGTTGCAATTTCAGGTAGAATGGCCAAGGAGACTTCCTTGATCTCTGATATATTGAACATGTAGGCACAGGTACGGTGGGCTGCCCAGATACACCTCAGGATGTAGGCACTCATTCCGCCTACTACCAGGACCTCTAGCTGCTGCTCCAAGACTCAGTCAAAGAGAGCTTTCATCTCAGACCATTTCTCAGAAGGCAGCCTGCATCTATAACTGGCCAACATGGAAGTACAAAAGCCTAACCATTTGTCCTCAGCTGGGACAACTCTGAAGGGCCATCCCAGCTCCCTGTGGGATTGCTGGAGGTCTCCATTGAAACTGCATCATGGAACAGCTTCTCCCTCTGCCCAGTCCTGCCTCCCTCCCCGTGTTGTTGTTGTTTCTGAGCTCACCCCCCAGTCAGCCTCCTCCACACAACCCTCAGAGACCTAGACTCTCTTTCCCAGGAAATCTGACCTATGATGAAAGCTAAGTAACTTGTACAATATCTTTCAGCGAAAAGCGGTGGAACAAGGATTTGCCCCCGGGGCTGCCTGCCTCTGTGGTTTGGGGCCTCTTCTGTTGTTATCAGCAGTGGTGCATTCCACTCTGTTCCAGCCAGTGAGGCAGCAGGAAACTTGGAATTTCTTGGAATTTCTGAGCAACCCAGAGCAGGAGGGTGGGTGTAGCTGTGGATAAGAAAAGGAGAGGAAGTGTTAATTTCAAGAGCAGAAGACATTAAATTGAAACCCAATGATGATGAAAATGCACCAACACATTTTGAAAAGAAACTTGTGATATTTTAGAATTTGACTCATTTTTTGCTACAGATTCTTAGTCCTTTTGTAATAGATGTACAATGGTTTATTTTATATATTTAAAAAATAAACCTCTTTCCAACTAAGTTCTAGCTTTAGTTTGGTTTTCTATCAAGTCTGTTTTCATACGTTTTAGAATGTCATTTTTATCTTGGGATAAAGGAACTTTGGGGAGCCCCAAAATGTGATCTTCCTCCTAATCTCAACGATGTACTTATTATTTTTTTTTTAAAATTAATTTATTTATTTATTTTTGGCTGTGTTGGGTCTCCGTTTCTGTGCGAGGGCTCTCCCCAGCCGCGGCAAGCGGGGGCCACTCCTCATCGCGGCGCGCGGGCCTCTCACCGTCACGGCCTCTCTCGTTGCGGAGCACAGGCTCCAGACGCGCAGGCTCAGCAATCGTGGCTCACGGGCCCAGTTGCTCCGCGGCACGCGGGATCCTCCCAGACCAGGGCTCGAACCCGTGTCCCCTGCACCGGCAGGCAGATCCTCAACCACTGCGCCACCAGGGAAGCCCAATGTACTTATTTTTATATCTGGATGCCTTGAAGGATACCTGCCTTTGGTTCCGCCTGCATCCCAGATACAACAGGTCCAGAAGCTGGCAATATGGTAAGTAGACATCCCAGACTGGGAAAAGGAACACAGAAATTCTTCAGGTGTTGGGGAAGTCTTCCTGAAGCAGTGTCACAAGCCTCTGGAGAGGAATCTAGGAGACAAAAGAAAATTAGAGTCACTGTAGTAAAATCTAATGGAGAACAAAAACCAATAAAAACATCCAGGACCTGAGGAAAAGAACTAATTCCAAATTTACATAATTTTTTATAAGTACTTTGGACCCACTCCAGATGTATGTTTGCAAACTGCATTCTCACAATACCTCTATACGGAAGGGGATATTAAATCTACCTTAAAGTTGTGTAAACTGAGATTCATGGTAGGTAAGTGACTTCCCAAAGTTTATACTTGTGAGTTGAGAGTGAGTACCTCAACCCTGACTGGCCAATACCCAGTGCCATGCCCAAAAGCAGGAATTCATTTTTATGATCCTTAGAAATACAACTCAGGGGAAAAAATTCCAGTTCTTTCATTGTCCTACTCTTTCCTGCCCTGAGATGCAACATTGTAACCCTTGTTAAACTTGAGCCAGGCAAGTGGATTCTTTGAGTTCATCTGCAAGTATGTGTAAAAGGATCACCCTCTCTGGAGGTACAGTTGTTCCCTTTATCTGTGGTTTTACTTTCTTCCGTTTCAGTTATCCATGGCCAACCTTGATCCAAAAATATTAAATGAAAAATTCCAGAAATAAACAATCGATATTTAACTTGTGTGCCTTTCTGAGTAGCTTAATGAAATCTCGTGCCACTCCACTCCATCCTGCCTGGGATCCGCAGCCATCACCATCATCTGCTCCTGGCATCCAATCATCAACATCATCACAGTTCAATGATCCAGGATCACCCGAAGCAGATGATCCTCCTTCTGAAGTATCATCAGAAGGTCAACAGTATCCTAACACTAGGTCATAATGCCTACATCATTCACCTCACTTCTCATCATAGGCATTTTATCATCTCACAACATCACAAGAAGAAGGGTGAGTACCGTACAATAAGCTATTTTGAGAGAGAAAAAGAAAGAGGCCACATTCACATAACTTTTATTATGGTTCTATTTTATTATTAGTTGTTGTTGTTAATCCCTTACTGTGCCTAATTGATGAATTAAACTTTATCATAGCTATGTGTATAAAGGAAAAAAACATGGTATGGTTCGGTACTATCTGTGGTTTCAGGGCATCCTCTGGGTTTCCTGGAATGTATCCCCCATGGATAAGGGCCAACTACTGTATTTGTAAAGACTAAAATCTCTTTTGCTCTCCCAGAATCTTTTAGACCTCCACTGTGGCACTAACATCAGTGGATGAACTCTACATTATCAGAGCTGACACAGAAAACGTTACAAAAATTTTAGTTGCACAGCCACCTTCAGACAAGTTCCAGCCTCCCCTAGAGCCAATGAAAAGAATGATACATTGGTTCTGAGTAAGAAATGATTAAAAGAGAGGCCTAATGATATCTCTACTAATGACTCTGAATTTTACTTATGCAGTGTTGGCCTCTTTCCATTTCAGAATCTTGGATGAATGTCTAAACCCTGGTAATGCCTCAGAGCAAATGTTACCTAATCTCTAACTGAAGTTTATAAGAATTCAATGGAATCCTATCTGGCAGAAGTATGAATTATGAATTATTTTTATCTTCTGTTTTCCTTGAGTAGTGTGTCCTTGAACATTTAATCTCTCCGAGCCTCAGCTTCCTCATCTGCTAAATGGGGAGATCAATGGTCGTTCACTTATTATGCAGGGCTAATGTGAGCAACAAATGATCTCATATTGTGTGTCGACTGTTTAATGAAAAAAAATTCTAATCATATTCCCTCCCCACTTCCCCATGCTCAACAGCCTTTGGGAGTTGCCAGTTGCCCAGGGCAACCACTTGAGCTTGGTCCTCCAGACTTGTCATGAGCTGGCTTCTACGCCCTGCCTCTTCAGGCTCCACAGTACAACCTTCCTTCTCACCACAGTCAAAGATGCCATTCCTGAGACCCTTTGCTGACTTTCACTTTGCATTGCTCTGTTCAGTCAGCTTCCTCTCTCTGAAAACCCCTTGCCCTTTCCTCTGTCTGCCTGGTGAAATCAAGTTCATAATTTAAAACACCACTCTCAAATGTTCCCCTAGAGAAACTTTCCCTGCCCCTCTCTGGCCAAGCCCTGAGCTCTACGGAACTTTGTCCATACCACCAGCCACGACCAAAAGTGTTCTGGCCATACTCAAGCTTACCCCCTGGGATTAGCAGAATTACGATCCAGCAACTCAGGTCTCCTGGCTCCCCTGCTCTCTTTCCACAGATGCTTCTGTGAAAAAAATACAAAATTATTCTAGGAATTGTGGGAGACTCTGATGAATGCCCAAGACACTTATTCCATGTTTTACAGAGCTAATCTACCCAGTCATTCTAATAAAATTGTGGAAACGCAATTGGCCAGATCCTATGACTCACTCACCGCTGGCTCTGGCTCCTCAGATAAGGCAAAGAGAGCTGGGTACGGAGCTTACCCAGATAATAAACCAGAACAAAAATGAACTCAGGGGCTGTAATTCCATCAAGGGTCTCTGATAGTGACAGAAACCCCCAAAGCAGGTTTCTGTGGTCACAGGAAAGACCACCTCAGTGAAATCATTAGTCCCTGCCATATTTGGCTTTGATTCTGACAGTGACAAGACTCACCAGATAAGTCCACTGGTTGCAGTAACAGATTGGGTTTGGGCAGCAAGGCTGTCCACAAATGAACGATTCACTTTACGTCAATGAAAGCACATGAATCTCCGTTTAGTGGCGCCTTGAGTCCACAACCTCAAAATAGAATTGCATCTCCTCCAACTAGAAAACCTTCCTGTACGCAAAAATTGAAATACATCAGGATGCATATAAGTCACAGGGAGAGAGCTTTTGCTGTTATATCCAACTAGCCATAAATTCTCATCAGGTATTGGATGCCAAGAGAATCTGTAGGCAAAGAGAAAGTGGGAACAAAGTGATGACTCTGCCTTAGAATAATAACATGGAGTCTTTTGCGTAACATTGTACAACAATTATCTTAGTAGATCCTCACAAAATCCATAAACATAGGTGAGTAAGCAGCATAATTGTCCTCATTTCACACATAAGAAAAATGAGGCCCAAAGATTGTGAATGAATTTCCCAAAGTCACGCAGAGGAGAGGCTCAGGGCTAGAAACAGTCCCCAGTCTGACCCTTTTCCACTCCACTAAACAGCTTTCTACCCAGGGGCTTTCATGCACCATCAAATAGAGAAAATCAGAACCACTGAGCTTCTATAAAAGAAAGTGGAAAGTACTACATTCCAAAGGAAACTGGTTGTTTCTGAAGCTATCAGGTGATAATATTTTGTATTATTAATAATAAAGCCGGACTAGGTTTTCTTATCCATACTTTTGGTCTTCACTCTCCACGGAATGTGTTTTACTAGGAAGAGACTATAGTGTATCTGGAAATGCATGGGATTGGGCATCAGACATGGGTCCAAACACCACCTCTGCTATTGACTAGCTGTGTGACTGAGGACACATTAATTGCTTTGAATCTGAATTTCCCTATCATGAAAATAGGGATGATAATAGATTCATCACAGAAATAGGGTAGGAAGTAAGCAAAACAGCATGGGAAAAGTGCTCCACAGGGTGTACCTGGCACATAGTAAGTCCTCAAAACTGTCTGAATCTGGAGAAACAAGTTCCTTCACCACGTCACATCTGCTAATGACGAGCAGAGCACTCACAAGCTCTTCTAAAGACTGGCTTCGTGCAGTGCGGCCCCACCAGGGCACTGCTCCTGGCTCAGCATCTCACACTTTGGAAGCAGGGGCACGTTCACGATTAGGGAATCAAATCATTGTCTTCAGATCTCTGTCATTGGGCGAGGAATTAAATCAGCCTTTTTATCCACCAGCAAAAGGGAAAGTCTTTCTTTTCTTTATTAACGGAGTTGCTGACTTATTAGTTCACGTGAAACATGTCCTAAGCATCTGAAATAAACCCCAATACTGGGAAAGTGCTAGATGTCAGTTAAAATTTTTTGAGCACCTGCTAACTGCCAGTCTCTCTGTAAAGCACTTCCAACCACATTGGCACATTTGAGCCTTGCAAACATCCCTACAAGTAGATTCTCTCCATTTTACGAGTTAGGAAATGGAGGCTCAGAGTCGCCCAAGGTCACATAGCACCTACAGTAGCTGAGCCAGGGTTCCACCTCTAATGTTCTTCCCCTTTCCTTTAGGACGAGGGCTCACGGCCATACGGCTCCCAAGTCTCCATCAAAGTCAGCATCCAACAGAAAGTACCAAGAGTGAGCAGGGACAGATGAGAGTGAGAGAGGCCCCCATCACTGACTCACGACCAGGGGGAATCCGTGTCAGACCTTCATGCACTCTGCCTCTTTACTTGTGAAATGGAACAGTACCTTACTTGGTTTAGATTTAAGTCAGTCTCAAATTACTAAGTAGCCTGATTCATTTCAGAATTTCGCATGTGTAGTATGTTTCCCAGAAAGCCATTTGGAAGACTAGCCTTTCTTTAGGTTTGCTTTTGATTATTTTACTAAGAGAAAAATCTTCTTTTTTTTCACATTCACCCAAAATTTATGGAGTGAATGCTATGTGCCTGGCATTCTAACTAGGTTCTGGGGATAGAGAAACCAACCAGAGAGACTCCATCTCTGCCCTCATGGAGCTGATAGTCTACTGGGAAAGACTGGACTACCAATCACCAAACTGTAAAAGTGATCATAGAATCAAAATTCTGATGAGTGCCCCACAGGAGTTTAGGATGCAACTAGTGCTATCAAGGGACATGCCGCAATCTCGGGGTCAAAGAGGGCTTCCCTGAGAAAATGATGCTTAAAGGGAAAGCAGAAGGATGAGTACAAGTCAGCCAACTGAATGAGGGTAGTGATACCCCAGGCAAAGGAAACAGCACTTGCAAAGTCGTGGAGTCAAGAAGGAGCAGGACTTGTTTGAGGAACTGAAAGGAGATCAGAGTGACTAAAGCATAGAGACCCAAAATGGAAGGAAAAGATATGAAAACCGGGCCAACAGAAGGACGGCATTGCTTTCAAAAGCACTCATCGGTAATGGCTTTAGTCCTTGTGAACATACACGCTCAACCCCACGCACATGCTCTGTAATACAGCTGATATTTACAGATGTTAGACCTCAACAAATGAAGGGTTCAACTGATTAACTTTTTTTCTCCTTCTCTTCCTCTTCCACCTTCTGTTCTTCTTGATCATGATCCTACTTTCTAAGCATGGTAGGAAACATAGAGACAAGGAATTTCCTAAGAAACTGTAGGTGTTCAAAGGGTACAAAGTTCCAGTTGTGAGATGAATAAGTTCTTAGGATGTAATATGCAGTGTGATGACTATAGTTAACAATACCGTGTTGTTTACTTGGAAGTTGGAGGAGAGTAGATCTTGAAAGTTCTCACCACACACACCAAAAAAGGTAACTATTTGAGGTCATCTTATTGTAGTAATCACTTCACAATATACCCACATAGTGAATCATCACGTTGTGCATCTTAAACTTACACAACGTTATATGTCAGCTGTATCTCAGTAAAGCTGAAAAAGAAAACAAAATTCAAAAACAGTGGAAAAAGTCTGCTTTGCACAGCCTCACGGACGTCTCTAAGGGAACACGGTATAACCTTAAGCAAAAGCAATACATTTCAGGGATTTTTCCTTTCTTCTGCACAACTGGAGTGTTTAAACATCTCAGAGCACTTATAGGATTAAAGGGGGTAATGTACATAAATCTATTGAGTGCAGTGACCGGCACAAATAGTTATGTACTAAACGCCCCCTTCTTTCCTACCCAGATGAGGTAGGAAACAGGAAAGGTGCATTGCTTAGGTGGGACTAACTGCTGTAACAAAGAAATTCTATGCACAATGGCTCAAACATGAGAGGAATTTACTTTTTGTTCACTCATGTCTAAAATGGGTGTTCCTGGCTGGCGGCCAGATCTCTTCTGCACACAGTACAGGGACCTTCATTCCCTCTCAAGTCTCCATCAGGTTCTTCTGCCTCAAGTTGGCAGAAAGGATAAAATGTGGAGGAGTACTGCCCAGGCCAGGCCTGAATATCAGGGCCCTGTCGCGTGGCCACACCTAACCGTAGGAAATCAAGTCCCGCAGGATACCTGGGGAGAAGAGGGAACGGGGGTGTAAGTGACTGGCCAGCTGTCTTGGCCACCCCACCAAGATGAGAGGGAGCTCTTTGTTACTAGCCTGAGTAAATTAGCGTACCTACAAGTAGGTACTACACACCTCCTTCCTGCAGCACTCCCTTGAAGTCTAGGGCAGGTGTGGCAATAGCAGTGAGTAGCGCCATCTTCCTCCCAACCTGGAAGCTCCTGAGAGCATATTAGCAGCCTAACTTCTCCCTCTCCTTATCTCCACAAGCATCCAGTCACCGGATTTGTTTGCTTTTCTCTCCTAAAATATGTGAAAACCCTTCCTCTTCCTGTGATGACCTCCTCTGCCCTTTATCTTTACTCCCCTGATTCATGGCAACAGTTTCCTTACGTCATCTCTAGCCAGACTGGCTCCCGTCCATCCCATCGACTTCGGACTCCAGTCCCCCCTCCTAGCCAGGGCCACCAAACGCACTTGCCACTGGCCTGCTTTAATCCTATACTTCGTATCGAAGTTTGCAGGATAACGTCCAAAGCCCCTAATCTGATAGCTGACAGGAAGCAGCCCTGCCTCCCGTAGAGCCTAACCTTTCTCTGAGTCCAGCCTTGTACCTACCTGTCCGGCAAATTCTTTATGGTGCCCTGCATACAGCCGCCAGGCTTTCTCTCCTCCAAGTCCTCTTTGCTCCTGTTGACCTTCTACTGGTATGCATGTATTTAAAGTCCATCCCAGGCATCCCTAACTCCTGCAATCCCCCTGTGACCTTCACCTTGCTCCTGTGTGTTCTCCAGATGCCCTTTGTATATATTTCTTGCTGAACTATCACTGTAGTGATAATGTTTATTGGTATTTCATCCACCCATCGCGCTATCCCTGACACTCCCAGCAAGTCGACAATTTTGAGAGCCTTGAACGTCATTCTAAGGGCTTGGAGGTTAACCCTGGAACGTAAGAGGAATTGCTGAGGATTTTTGATAAAGGGAGTGATACAATGTAGTCAATATTTTAAGAAGATAAATCTAGGGGGAGACCACAGGTAGATTATGGGAAGGACTAAATGTATGCAGGACCACTTGTATGGAACGGAGAAGACCAATTCAACCAGATGCTATCTGTGTGACCTTGAGCACACCACCTCTCAGAGTCTTGTTTTATTTATGAACAAAACGGAAATAATAAATCATGCCGAACCGTCTCACCAGGTCAATGTGAGGTCACTGCGGAATAATGTATACTAAAGTGCTTTATAAAGTCCAGTGAAATTATTAAGGCTAGTAGTTAAAATCCAAATAAATCCAAAGTGAGACACTCCTACCATGTCTTCAGCCTCGAATAGAGTCCCTTCTTGAGGTCAGATGCGTCCCTGGACTGCCCAGTATTCCCCTGTGCGATGCGAGGCTAAGATTATCCCTACTTGCCTGTCGTCTGTGAGCTGACTTCCAGTATCTGAAGGGTTGTCATGCGAAAGAATGGGATTAACTCCACGGAGCTGTGTGACGGTTACCAGGAGACAAATACTGACTCAAGCTAAGGAAAAACTTTCAAACTGTCAGAGCTGCCCAAAGGCTGCCTGGGGCTGGGAGTGCAGGTGGGTGGGCCGTGAAACCCTTGAGATTAGAGATGATGAAAACAAAGCTGGGAGACCATGGTGGCCGAATCCACACATCAGTAAGGTTTGGACTGGTCGGCTTCTAAATGTCCTTCCAATTCTAAAACTTCATTGTCTGCTGCCCCTGGGGACGCCTCTATAACTATGCATGTTACTCACATTGTCAGTTTATGACATGAAACGGTTGATTTAGAGTTTTCTCTCCTCCACTAGACTAGGGTCATCCAAAAGGCAAGGACTGAGTCTCCTCCAACCTGGGATTCTCAGTGCCTGCAGCAGCTTCTGGAGCACAGTAAACCCTCAGTAAGTGCTGGTAGAATGAATGGATGGATGAGTGAATTATGCTGGGTGTGTTGGGATGATGTCTTTAAGTTCGGGCTAAGATGAGTATTTCATAGTGAGGCTTGTGTGTGATCATGTTGGTCTAGATTGATACTTTCCAACTTGGAGTCCTTCAACTCCTAGAAGTCCTATTTTCAGTATTAAGAAAAAAGCTAAGGGCTTCTCTGGTGGCGCAGTGGTTGAGAATCTGCCTGCCAATGCAGGGGACACGGGTTCGAGCCCTGGTCTGGGAAGATCCCACGTGCCATGGAGCAACTGGGCCCGTGAGCCACAATTACTGAGCCTGCGCGTCTGGAGCCTGTGCTCCACAACAAGAGAGGCCGCGACAGTGAGAGGCCCGCGCACCGCGATGAAGAGTGGCCCCTGCTCGCTGCAACTAGGGAAAGCCCTCGTACAGAAACGAAGACCCAACACAGCCAAAAATAAATAAATAAATAAATTAATTAATTAATTAAAAAAAAAAAACAAGAAAAAAGCTAATAAAAGTCGGGTGTTTGCCCATGTTACAGAGTGCCCAAAATTCAAAACCACCCAGTTTCTCTGCATTTAGCTGGGAATTTATCAACTTGGTGTGGTCACTCTTTATCTCCTATAGCAAACCATCACACTGGAACTTCAGACGTATCATCTCATTTAATCTTTATGTGAAACCTGTATGTTAGGGCATGCTGTCTCTAGCTTACAGACAAGAAGATATGGGCTCAGAGGGGTTTTGTGACCTGCTGAGTAATGGAGGTTTAGAGCGTCAGAGGCAGAATTTCGCCCCAGTTCTGCCTGGCCTCTAAACTCACGCTCTCCCTACGTAATACTCGGCTTCATTTCAGAGAAGAAGGCTTCTCTGATGTGTGTGTCTTTCACTGAGATTCTTCAGATGGGGGTCAGTCTTGGCAATTAGCATTTCCTTCCCTTTGATGAGAACAATGGGTTCTCATCTTCCCTTCTGACCACTCAAAAACCCCTGAGTTTAACGAGAAGGCAGACGCACTATCCACCAAAGTATACCTGACCTCATAGACTTCCCAGCCTCAAAAACCCCCCAACACCACAAGCCCCCTCTTCCAGCTGAATCTCCTTCTTACCCTCAGATGTTATTACATAGAAGAACATCAAGAAGTCTCCCAGGCCCTCTATTCCAGACCTTATATTTTTCTAGTGTTGACAACTTAATACATGTCCACACTTCCTTTTATGGGGAAAGATAAGACTCTGATGGTAATCAGAGCACCAGGGTAGGAAATGCCACATTCCTCCATGTAAATATTTGACTAAGCTTTCTCCGGGCCATGCATCATTATGCCGAGCCCCCAGAAAAACTTCAGGTCCACAGATCTGCAGGTGAGATACCTTGGCAATGAATTATGAGAGGGCTTGTTTAAAAACCAAGGCCAGAGCAATGTATTTCTGGAAGGGGTGAGGAGGCCTGCTCTACGTGACCAAAAGCTGTTCTGAGAAAGCCAAGAATAGAGGCTGGGTCTCAGCTGGGCTGGAGTTTCTCCTTCAGTCAACTAATCCCTGAAAAGAGGGACCTGTTTGGATGGTTTTTAAAAGAAGAAATGACTGCAACTATGTAGCTAATGTCCATGCAGGTGAAAAACCAGAAGCAACCTGAAGGTCAATAAAGAATTACTTACATCCACCAATGCAGTGGGCAAACAATAATAAAAGTATTGATAATCATAGCTAACATGTATTGATTGCTGACAACGTGCCATTATAGGTTCTTCTCATTTAATCCTCACAACATTGTCCTAAGGTCTCTTAAATTGTTCATTACGCCATTTTACAATTGAGGCAGAGAGAGGTTGAGTAACTTGGCCAGGGTTGCCCAGTAAGCAAGTGATGGAGCAGAAAACTATGCAGACATCGGAAATTCTATTATAAATGAATATCTGTTGACTTTAAAATATGTTCATGATATTAAAGGGAAAAATGCAGTTTCCCATATTGTGTGATTCCATTTTTTTTAAATTATGAGAAATGGAGAACCATGGCTACTATTAAAACACAAACACACACACACACACACACACACACACACACACACACACACACACCCCAGAAAATAAAAAGTGAGGAAACTGGAAGTGTAGAGAAATTGGAACTGTTGGTGGGAATGTAAAATGGTGCAGCTGCTGTGAGAAACAGTATAGGCATTCCTCAGAAATATAAAAATACGATTATAAATTTTTTGATCTTTACATCTGGAAACTATATATTGTTGCTGCAATAATTTCTTCTTATATTTGAGACCAGATGTGTTGGTCCTAAAGCATGAAAACATTGCCATCAACATGCTGTCCATCTTCATGAAGGCTCTGGACGATAATCTATTTTTGACCTTGTAAAGGTAGACATTACTCATACCCGAATTGTGCCCTGAAGAGCATATTTTGTGCAGCTAGTCATCTGAGGCCAAACTCTTCTATTGCAGGCATTCAAAAAACGGCTTTCCCTATTTTTTCTTTTGTTGCCTGTGCTTTTGATGTCCCACTTTTTTTTCTAATGGCCAACCAATTCTAAAGTTCAGCTTTCATGAACATCATTGAAATAAACACTTCTGTGACAGGCTGTGGTTCATTGCAAAGCTGTTGTGAACAATTCCACTTTTGGGTGTATACCCAAGAGAATTGAAAGCAGGATCTCCAAGAGATATCTGTATATCTCGTAGCAGCACTATTCACAATAGCTAAAAGGTAGAAGCAACCCTAATGTCCATCAGTGGATGAGATGTTCTCTACGTACAATAGAATATTACTCAGCCTTAAGAAAGAAGGAAATTCTGATACAACGTGGATGAACCTTGAGGATATTATGCTAAGTGAAATAAGCCAGTCACAAAAAGACAAATACTTTATGATTCCACTTATATGAGGTATCTAAAGTAGTCAAATTCACAGAAACAGAAAGTAGGATGGTAGTTGTCAGAGCCTAGGAGGAGGGGGCATAGAGAGTTATTGTATAATGGGTTCAGAGTTTCAGTTTTGCAAGATGAAAAGAGTTCTGGAGATTAGTTACACAACAATGTGAATATACTTAACACTAATGAACTATACAGCTAAAAATGTACCTGTAGTTAAGATTCTTTAAAGATACCTCCATAACAAGAGAAAAGCAGTGAGGGAGAGTGGAAGTTGGAATACAGGGAAAGGAATCAGTTGTCTGCAGAGGAACAGCATTCACCATGGCTTCTGCAGGTACCAAACAGGTAGGCTTTGTGCACTCCTCAAATTAGGCCCATATGCTCAGGTGCTCAGCCTTTGTGAGTGAGGGACTTACAAGGAGCCTGAATAACCAGAAACAGGGTGTCTTCCTCCATTAAAGAGCGTGGATGGCAGGAGTAGGGAGTCAGAACTGTAATTCTGAGCAGAAATATGCATTGCGTGAGTGAGCGTCTGCAAAGCAGGTTGAAGGTCTTATAATCCAACTGTAGGCAAAAAAAAGTTTGCCTGCCCCTGCTTTAGGGTATATGTGGTATTTTATCTGCGGATGATTGACGCCTGTCATTTTCCTCCCCAGATCTCCAAGATGAAGTGGTGTAAAATGGCAAGAACAGCTGAAAGAAGGAGGACCTCATATTCTAAGGCAGACCAGGGATCATCTTTTACCAAATTCCTTCCACCTTTCTTTATGCTAGCGAGTGGTGTCAAGTTCTGCAAAACCAGAATAATGTGGTTGTCAAGTGGCAGGCGGTTGGGAAACTTATTGGTTTTCCACTGGTAGATAAATTTGTTGTATCCTAAACAAAGAAAAAACCAACAGTCTAAGAGGCCAATCACGAAGAGTCACAGTGTATCTGAGTGGTTAACCCTGTGATACCGAAATGACTCATCGGGGTCTGTGAATTTACTACTACTGATTTCATGGGTTTAGGTCCCCATTCTATAGTCATAGTACTCTGTTAATTCTACAAATACTGTTGAAAACTTCCATGCCAGAGTTAGCTGCGGAGGCTCTTGATTTGCCCTCACATTTTAAAAAAAATTTTTGGCCATGCCATGGGGCATGCGGGATCTTAGTTTCCTTACCAGAGAGGAACCTGTGACCCCTGCAATGGAAGCGCAGTCTTAACCACTGAACTGCCAGGGAAGTCCCACACTCACATTTTTTTTTTTAACAAAAAAATATTTTTATTTGGTTAACATAAAGAGAGGGAAAAATCTGAATGTCTTTTCTATCATGAATATATATATATATATATTTTAACTTTTTATTTTATATTGGAGTATAGTTGGTTAACAATGCTGTGTTAGTTTCAGGTGTACAGCAAAGTGATTCAGTTATACATATACATGTATCTATTCTTTTACAAGTTCTTTTCCTAATTAGGTTTTTTTTTTTTTTTTTAAGCACCTTTGGCCTGTCTCAGCAGCTGAAGATGCTGTGAAAGTTTCTGCTTTACTCCACAGTCCGTGGACTCAACCTCCGAGCTGTTGATTTGGGCAATAACAGTCAAAGGTGCTAAAGAACTGCCAAGAACAGAGTGCTTAACTTGGTCTGGTGTTTCTAAGTTTGAAATGGAAGATGGGAGACTTTCTGGGTATTTCAAGAAGAAAGGGACTTAATACAGGGAATTAAAAGTTTGAACAGTTGTGGGATGGGTTAGAGTCATGTCAGTAGGGAAATCTTCAAGGGCTGGAATCCAGGAAGCTGCTACCCCTGCAATCCAGGAAGTAGTGCTGAAGTGGTGAATTCTCAAGAAAATTAGTGCGAGGAAGCCTCTGGCAACATCCCACATGTACTGACACCTACTCTTTGACGGCTGCTGCAGCAAATAAGAACTTCTCCTTCTCCTCGGCCTTCAAAACACCATACCAGCACCTCTCCTTAGCAGAATCTAATCCTAACCCCTGTCGGCAAAATTCTAGGGAATGTGCTTCCAGGCTAGTTTCTCCCATGCAGAGGAGAATGTAGAAGCAATCAGGGAACAAGGTGGAGTTGATATTAAATAACCCAGCTATGGGGGAGATTCAGGAAGACTTCCTAGAGAATACAGTACCAGAGACTGGGTTTTGAAAGACCAAGGTTGGCCAAGCCCTGGCCTTGGTCAATGATTCATCAAAGGAGTTTCCCTTTCTAGGCTGCAAGAGCCTGAATTAGGGAAGTACCATCTTCCCAAGAAGTGCTCATCTTTTGCAACCAAAAGAATAGGTAGCTATAAATAGCCTGAGTTTCTCACCATTCTGTGTTCAAAATGGATTAACTGCAAGCAACTTTTCCTTCTAGAGAAAGAGATTTAGGAATGATAGTTACTGAATCCAACAGCAAGACCTTCCTCATTGGAAATGTAAGTGGGGAAGGATTTCTCTCAGAACATGTTTCATAGGCAGTTTGGAGTTGTGTCAAGAGAAAGAAACTGCCAACTACAGTGGCCGTCAGGGCAAGGCACAGAGTGAGATCCTAGCCTCTCCACCTTGACCTTGTCCTCCATCTCCTTGGTAGCCCCCTCCTAACCTTCCCAGAGACACATCAGAACTCTCCAGATAACCAGCCCACTGACCGCTCATCTTTCCCTCAAAGTTTAGGTTGACAGAAATATTGAAGTGCTGGGAAGGTAAAGGTATGCATCAATTAAACACCTACACTTTCTCTTGCTACATTAGATGCTTTATGTACCTAATGTGTTGAAATCCTCTAAGGGACCTTTGAGATAAACCTATTGCCCCCACTTTCCAGATGAGGAAGCAAAGATCAAGAAAGGTAAAAATAATATTTCTGAGGTCATACACCCACTGCTCTCCTCCAGAGAAAATAGTGAGACCCTCATTCTTCTACTATAAGTGAATCCTGAACTCCATGGAGTGTTCCTGGGTCACACGGAGGTTGAAACATCCTTACAGCTTTGCAAGACTATGGAGAAGCTTGAGCTCATCCCTTGTCACTTCCCCTCCTTCCCCCTTCATCCCAGGAAAATGTGGGACAGCCAGATCTCAACATTGTCAGTGACATTAGCCACAGTAGGGTTCCACTTCCACCCTAACCTCTCTCTGTATCATTTTTCCAAAGACATGAATAAAAGAGAGGGCTCCTTTGAGACTAGAGCCCATGTAGATACTCAAAATTTCAGGTCAAATTCGTCTCAGGGAATTTTATTTATTTTTTGTTAGCTCCTTTAGCTTCTACTGTTTCTTTATTAATCAAGTAAATACTTATCTGGGTTAGAAAAAATAGAAAATACATGTACACCTAAAGAAAACTAAAATCTATAAACACATTACAAGGATGAAATTCATAGGCCCTCTGTAAGACAATGAGCTCAGCACTTTATTTTTCTTTTCCACACACCGCCTCATGTACTTCCCAGTCTTTTTTAATAATTCTTTGAAGTTTGGGGATCCAGCTCATAGTTATGACACTATTATTTTATATATTATAAGCATTTTGTATCCTGAATGAATTTCAGGCTTTAATTCCTTTTTATAACCATAATGGTGACATAGAAGTTTATCTCTTCTTTAATTGTTATCACTGCTCCCTGTGAGTCCTTCTATATCGTGACCATCTAATTCTGAGCTCTTGTGTTTCATTACTCAGTTTGCAAATGTGTCTTGAAGAAGTTTTTCAAGGAGGGACTGCAGATAATATATTTTGTCTCCTTTGCATATCCAGGGATATCATCCTGTTCACTGCATACGTGAATGTTCACTGGAACATATATGGAACATTCCTGGATCACATCCTTTTCTTCTTGAGACTCTATAGATGCTACCAAATTATCTTCTGTCATTTAGTGTGCTGGAAAGAAGATGAAGGCTAGGTTAATTTTTATTAATATGAAACAACCCCATTGTTTCACCTCTGCATATTTACGGGATTTTGTATTTATCTCAGGGGGCTAATCTTCTCACCAGGCTACGTAGATTTGAGGCTCTTGTTTTTGGGTTTTCTTGAATCAGGGCTACTTATTCCTGCCTCCCATGAGCCTTCTGTGCCTTTAGCTCAGCAATGCTAACTGGTGTCACACAGCTCTGCATTTTCTGGCCAACATTTCTGAAATCTCACTTATTGTTACTCTCGTCCTTTCAACCCTTTGACTCCTTTTCCCTAAATTCTGAGGGACTTTCTCAGATATGTCCTCCACACCCATGGTAAACCTTCACACAGCAGGAAATAGCAATACTGTCCATTGAGCACATATATTTTTCTTGCTTTCTCCCATCATGATTCCTCCATCTAATTGCTTTGCCTTTTTCCCCTCTAGATCTTTCCTCCAGACATTCTGCTTCCATTTCAGAGAGACCTTCATGCAGTTTGTGGGAGTACCATACAGTTTTCTGAAATGACCACCTGGATTCTGTGATAAATTGTTCTCGGTATTTCTCTGCCTTATTCCTCCCGCCCACCTTTTTTTGGGGGCAAGATTTTGCATTGCCCCCTTCTTTGTATTGATAATGATATTGTTTGTTTTACTCATCCTTGGACAGGACAAGGTTGGTTTGTCAGTGTTTGTTAAAGCCAGGAAGAGTGATTTGCTCCATGCATGCCCTAAGGGTCAAATTCTCTTCTCCAATTCACAAATTATGCTCACAGATTTCAGTCCACTCCTTGCTTAATAGCTGGCTCTCCCCTGGGATGCCATGCATTGAATACGCTTCCTTCTTGCTCAGATCTCAGCCCAGCCTCTGGTTCTCAGAGACAATGCAGGATGGAACCAGCCCAACCCCTGCCAGGCAGAAGCCGCCCGAGACTTCATGCCTTGGCAACTACTTCACGGCTTTGGCAGGGTCACTTGACTCCCCACGCTACTTCAATCTCTCCCTATTTTCTGTTCAGGTTTTCCTGTGATTCCCAGCATCTGGCTGGACTGGGGGAAATGGGAGAAGAGGGGGACATAATACTATTTTCGAGGACAACTCCTGAGGAGGGGAATTTTTTCATGAAGGAAAGCAAGAGCGTGCCATATGCTGGAGTCGAGGTAGCTGATCTTCAATCCAGATCCATCTACCCCATAATACTGTGAACCATTCTAGCTTCTGTCATCAGGCTGTACATTCTGTCTTAGCGTTCCATCGCATCTACGATTTTAACAAGAAGAGCTAAAAGGCTTAGCTTGCGGACCCACCAGACAGCTCCCATTTTGAACCGGAAGTCAGCAGGTAGTTTACTTCAAACTTTTTCAATTTCCAAGCAGCTATTAATTCAAAGGGTCAAAAATATGTATAACCCCGAAACTGAAGTCCATGGTGGCCTGTCCTTGTCTCCTCTACACAGTCTGGGTGAAAACTTGGCAGAGCAAGAGAAAAAAGGTGACAAAGTTTTAGTTCATCTTGGATTAGTTTATTTTATTTTGTAAATTTTCTTCACAGAATCTTTCAAACTGCAAGTTTAGTTTTCACTCAACATCTCAGCCTCTGCAGGCTGTCCCAGTGGAGGGCTCTCCACTACTCTGCTGTGTGCCCCAGGCCGGGTCTGTGAAGTCCCGTTTCTCATAGCCAGTCGTGCAATCTACAGAAGCTCTTTCTCACTTAGAGGCCCACATGCTTCTTCCTGGGCAAGGTGGCTAAACTGGAGCCCCAGAGACAGGGTCTGTTCTTAGAGAAGGGGGAAGGAGTTCCCGGTTACCTGGTGTATAAAAAAGCATCTTTAGGAAAGACCTCATTGAAATCCTGACATCCAAGCCAAGCTTTGAGGAATCTAAGGCGAAGCCATGAGGCTATCTGGGAAAGAGGGTTCTAGGCAGGGAGAACCGCTGCTGGGAGCTTCTTAAGGAAGAAGTGGGCCTGGCACACTTGAAGCTCAGCAAGGAAGCCAGTGTGGCTTAAGCCAAGGGAGCCAAGGGTTGGGATGGTGGTACCAGGGGCCATCACGCTGACGGCCCAGTAAAAACTGGAGGACTATGGCTTTGAGTGAGTGAGATGGGAGCCTTGGGAGGACTTTGAACAGGGGCGTAACACGATATGACAAATAACACTAAACAAGAGTTATCACACTTGCAGTGAAAATACAATACTGGTGAGGCACAGAGGACTCAACAGAAACAGAAAGAGCCACTGGGGACCAGCTTTTTCTGTGGCTTCATGCTGAGATGGTGGGATGAACAGGAGACACATCTAAATGGCCGGTGGTAGGCCCCAGAACAGGATACTTTGTGGGACCCTAGAAGAAAACCCATGTCGGGTCAACCAGAAGCTTCAGCCAAGCTCTCACCCCATGCCCTGTATCCTCAGATTCCAGAAGAGTGTTCAGAAAGAAACGTTCAGCCTGATCAATTTAACTAAAAGTAACAAGACAAGACCACCTGATCAAAGACGAAGCCAAAAAAAGGAACAATAGTGTCTTTCCACATTGGATAAGAGCAAAGAGAAGGTCTGGGCAGAGCTCTCCATGCTAAGCGTGAGAAAAAAAAGGGAGGAAAATGGCATTTCAACTATGCAAGCATTCTAGAACACAAAAGGGAAAGGAAAGACAATCTGCAAAAGAACAATAAAAAACTCAGTATGGAGTCATTTATACAAGACTCAAAAACAAGATGATGAAGCAATATGCTGGGATGAAAAGGCAGATTACCAGGTTAAGGAAACAATTGCAGGTCAAAGCAGCATCCTTACGGATCAAACAAATAAATGTAAACCAGTGGAGAACAGACTAGGCACAACTAAAAATTCAAACAATGACAAAAAGAAAAGGCTTTAGCACCTCACAGTGAATGCAAAGGAAAAGGATAAATGAACAAATCAGTTACAGATGATGATGAATAAAGACTTCAAAGTTGGCCCACATAAAGAATCATTTATATTTCTTAAGAAGAGCAACCAACAAATGGGAGAGTGTTTCAGAGATGTCATTTCATATATATTTGTGATACTAGAAAAATACTAAATCTGCAAATCATAAGAAATTAATATGTTAGAAAAAAAACAGTACAATTTACAAGGAGGCACTGAACTTATCCTGATCAACATTATCTATAGAGGAAGACTTTATCCATACAGATAAAAAGGGAGTGAGGTGGGATCCAGCTGGTCTCAGACTTCACCACAACAACATTCTTCGAGAAGAAATCAGATTTATGTCCCAAAGCCCTGACTAAAGGAAAATGTAACTCAAGAATATTAAAACTGAAGACATTCTGAAACATGAAAGAACTCAGAAACTATATGAGCCTTCTTGCAAAATATACTGGAAGACTAATCCAATCGCAAGAAGAATTTATTAAAACACACACATACACACACCTCTAGAATGAAGAAGTTATAGTTCAAAGAACTAGCTATGGGGATCACATTCATTTAAACAAGGTTAAACAACAGCACAACAGCAAAATTTTTGATTGCTGAACACAATGTGCTATCACTCATTTTAAGTTTAAAATTGTAAAAGTAACAAAACTCAGGACTAAAGAAAGGAGGTGGGAGAAAGTATCAGAGGATGAATCACTTATCTTTTTTTATTTTATTGAAGTATAATTGATGTACAATATTATAGAAGTTACAAGTGTATAATGGAGTGATTCATAATTTTTAAATGTTATACTTCATTTATAGTTACTAGAAAATATTAGCTATATTCCCTGTGTTGTACAACATATCCTTGAAGCTTATTTTATACATAATAGTTTGTACCTTTTAATTCCTTACCCCTCTATTGCCCCACCCCTTTCCCTCTCCCCACTGATAACCACTAGTTTGTTCTCAATATCTGCGAGTCTGCTTCTTTTTTGTTATATTCACTAGTTTGTTGTATTTTTAGATTCCACATATAAGTGATATCATACAGTATTTGTCTTTCTCTGTCTGACTTTTCACTTAGCATAATGCCCTCCAAGTCCATCCATGTTGCTGCAAATGGCAAAATTTCATTCTTTTTTATTGCTGAGTAGTATTCCATTGTGTGTGTGTGTGTGTGTGTGTGTGTGTGTGTGTGTGTGTGTGTGTGTATGTGTGTGAATGTATATCTCACATCTTCTTTATCCATTCATCTGTTATGGACACTTGGGTTGCTTCCATTTCTTGGCAATTGTAAATAGTGTTGTTATGAACATTGGGGTGCATGCATCTTTTTGAATTAGCATTTTTGGGTTTTTTCAAATATATACTCAGGAGTGGAATTGCTGGGTCATATGCTAGTTTTATTTTTAATGGGAGAAAATATTTGCAAATAATATGACTGATAAGGGGTTACTGTCCAAAATACATAAACAGCTCGTACAACTCAACGTCAAAAAAACAAACAACCCAATTAAAAAATGGGCAGAAGACTTGAATAGACATTTTTCCAAAGAGGGAATGCAGATGGCCAATAGGCACATGAAAAAATGCTCAACATCAATAATCATCAGGCAAATGCAAATCGAAACCACAATAAAATGTCACCTCACGCCTGTCAAATGGCTATCATCAAAATGAACACAAATAGCAAATGTTGGTGAGAATGTGGAGAAAAGGAAACCCTCGTACACTGTTAGTGGGAGTGTAAATTAGTGCAGCCACTGTGGAAAACAGTGTGGAGGTTTCTCAAAAAACATTTTATCTTTTATAGTAGGAGGTTATTTTTAATTAGTATTGCCTGAAAAAATTGGAAGATGTATATTCAAAGAGAAAAATGAAACATTTGATTTCATCAAGTTTTTACTTAATCCTTCTTAGAGAGATATTTGAGGAAATACTATCGCTGGCAATGGAGAAAAAAAGAAACATGATCTAAATTTCAGCAATTTCTTCAGTTTCACTTCAGTTTATTTTTCTTTAGTTACAATCAAGTGTAATTACGTAACGTTTTTATTTTAAAAAGCATTATGATCTCTAATTAGTTAGCTAGCTTTTTATCTACCTAACTAGCCTTCCATTCTTCCAACCCATCCGTATATGCACAGGGATGTTTGGAATGATGTCCACCAGAGTTAATGTTGGTTATTTCTTGCTGGTGGAATTTTGAAGTGATTTGCTGATTTCTTCTTCATACTTAAAAAAAATATTCTTTAAAATTATTTTATTATGAGCATTTATCATTTAATAAGAAATAAAGTTGTGATGTTTTAAAATACATATGTTGGGAATTCCCTGGCAGTCCAGTGGTTAGGACTCTGTGTTTCCACTTCAGGGGCACGGGTTCGATCCCTGGTCAGGGAACTAAGATCCTGCATGCTGCACGGTGCAGCCAAAAAATATTATAATAATAAAATAAATATGTTTACTTAAGTCTTATATAGTAATAAATCAATATTTGATGGTATTCTGAAATCAGAATTATTACTCAAGAGTAATTGATGTATTGAGGGTTTGCTATATGCTAAGCACACTGTAAACAGGCCTCATATAGACAATGCTATTTTTTTTAAACCTCATAACTTCAAGAGCATGTTCCCATTTTAAAGATGAGGAAACTAAATCTCATATATGTTAAGTGATGACATCACTCACTTCCAATCAGCTGAGAAGGAGCTCAAATCCATGTTCTTAATTTCAAGTCCATTCATTCCTTTATCAATTTTGTACAGAGGCCCCACTCTGTCCCACATATTATATATGCTCCACTATGGCACAATTCCTAGACTTCTTCCTGAGGACAAAGTTAAGCATTTCCTCTTTAGACAGTTAAAGAAAAGTGTATAAGAAAGATTTTACAAAAGAAAGATTCAGAGACCCTGATTCATAAACCATCCTGAAATGGTACCCTCTATTTAGCTTGCCTTTTATCTTCTCTTTGGAGATGATATCGTGACTGATTTTACATATACCTTGCAGATTTATTTTATTTAAAATATAAAATATACTGAAATTGGGACCAGGGTGTTTGTGTATGATTCTTTCAGGTGCACTTGGATGCCTTGCGTACTTTCTGTATGTGGCTATATTTCACAATTAAAAAATAAAAAAGAATTTTACAGACTGTTAGCAAGGTTTATCAGCTTGTTTCACTCAATAAATTAAATTTTGATCTGTGATAAATAGTAAAACATAGATGATCAACCATATTTAGATAAATGTCTATAGGATTGTGTATTATTTACCTATTGCAATGTATGCAAAATACCCCCCAAATTACTACTTTAAGCCAGCAAACATTTGTTTATCCCACAGCCGCTGGGTCAGGACACCAAGGACAGCTTAGCTGGCTGCCTCTGGCTCACTCTTTCTCACACACAAAGCCAGAATCAGTGTGTTGATGGGGCAGCCATCATCAAGCTCAACAGGAGAGGAGTTGCTTCCAAACTCACCCATCTGGCTATTGGCAGGTCTCAGGTCTTTGCCGGCTATGGATCAGAGCCATCAGTTACTTAACCACATGGATTTCTCGATAGGTCTGCTCACAATACACAGTTTGCTTCTCCCCAAATGAGCCATCTCAGAGAGAAAAAGAAAAGGAGACTCAATATGAAAGCTGCCGTCTTTTTATAACCTCATCTCAGAAGTTATGTTCAATTGCTTCTGCTTTATTCTATTCATTAGAAGTGAGTTACTAAATCTAGCCCTCACTCAACGGCAGGGGAGTACACAAGGGAGTGAATAGCTGGAGGTGGGGGTCAAGCTAGAGGCTGCTTACCATAGGCAGAGACAAAAAAGCCAGGTACCAAAATGGTAGCAGTAGCTGCCTCTAGTAGTGGATCGGAACTATGGGTGTTGTTAATATTAATTTTATTGTTTGTCTTCTTTTCTAAATTATCAATGGTGCAGAGGTAGAAATGGTTGAAAGCATGGGCTCTGTATTTAAATTCTGCTTCTGCCATTCACCACCTGGATAAGACAGAGCCTTACTAAGACTCAGTTTCCCCCGTGCCTACTTCTCATGTTCTTGTGCAGATCAACGTAATCTGTCTGAAAAGCACTCACAAGTAGCACATTTTAAGAGCTCATTAAACGTGGGCATTTATCACTGATGAGTGTATATAATTTTTGAAATATGAAGAAGAAGGTGGGTAGAAGTGATAATAATACAAAAAATTATTATCCCATTTATGCTTACACTTATTTTCATTAGCAGGGGAGGGATACGAACACATAAAACACAGGAAAAGCGAGAGCAAATAATATAAGCAAATGCTAAATTATGTAGATTGAACCACAAGTGAAGTCATTAAAAATAAAGGGAAAATGGAAGATGGAGCAATTGTGAAGAGGAATGCATTTCAGAAGAGGCAGGGCAGGCTGTGGAGAGGCTGATGGGCAGGATTAGAGGATCTGAAATTCTGGTCAGTTCCTCATTTACTGAGTGCCTCCTCCATGCCAGCCACTGAAGATGCAGCGCTGAATAAGGCAGAATGTCTTCAGAAAACTCACAGTCTAGAAGGCAAAGACATCAATCAGAAATCTTTTCAAAGTATTTGGTGACTTCAGAAATAGAAATAAACATTTAATCAATAGCTATTTATTGAGCAACTACTATGTGCAGGCATTATAGGAGATACCAAAACCCACTGCCCCCAAAGAGCTCATTGCATAGTTCAGGAGATGGACAATTAAACAGGCAATCTCAAGGCAATGTAACAAATGCTGAAATGAGTATAGCATCCTTTTTTAAAGAGATTACATGAGATGGAAGAGCAGAGGAGTGGTTTAGGGAGTCAAGGAAGATCACATATAAGCTGAGACTATGTTAGCCAAGCCAAGGGTTTAAAGAGAGAGTTCTAATTGAAGGAACATCCTAAGCGCAGGGTTCTGAGACAGCGCAGAGAAAGATGACATAACTGGGAGACAACAGGCTGGCGGGCTTAGGCAGGTTAATCAAGGCCAGATTATGGAGTATTCAAAACTGCAGACAACAGAAAATAGAGTGCACGCTTAAAATTTGCAGAGAGCAATGACATCGTGGAGGCTCTATTTAAGGAGGAACTTGTGTTTCCCTCAGAGGAAGTGTGGATAAGTGGTGAGCTCAGCGTCTGGAGAGGAGGTGACCTTGACCTCAGAGGTTCATTTCACCTGGAGTCTTCCTCTCAGGATGACTCCCTTAAATTCCGATGACAACTGATCTGGAAGTCCATTGTAACTCCTTCTAAGCTCTGCAGAACCACATGATGCTTGAAGAAACAACTAGTCTCACGTGTCACAGACAGTGCCACAAAGAATGACAGAGAAGAGAGAGCTTTCAAAACAAATAAAAACACACCAGGACTCAATTGGGGTCTTCGTGGAAGGCATATTCAATGGGGGACGTGCCTGCAAAAGCAGAAGCGAGCCAGAAACAGGATGGGAGAAGTTCTTAGTCCCCACCATAGTGGGACAACCATCTGATTTTACTGTTCTGGAGGAGGGTGACTTTGGGCTAATCCCCTCATCTTTTTGACCCAAGTTTCATATCTGTAAAAGATAATCACCTCTATTTCAAAGGACTGCTGGAGGGATAAAATGAGATTATCTCTATGAAAGAACGAAGAACAATCCAACGGTAAGGTAATTTTACTATTATTTTTAGATAGGGAAGAAAGTATAATTCTTAATGCTAGGACTCTGGAGTTTAAGCTTGGGTTCAAATCCCAGTCTTGCAATTACTAACTGTATGATCTTAGGCAAGTTCCTTAACTTCTCTGGGTCTCCAGTTGTTTGCTCATAAAATGGAGAAAATAATAGTAGCCACTTCCTAGGCGTTTTAAGAGGCATAAATGATTAATTCATGTAAAATGCCAAAACAATGTAGATGTATAATGAACTCTCAATAAATATCAGCTAGTAATAGCAGTAGTAGTTGTTGTTATTGTTGCTGTAATAGTAGCGCCAGTTGTAACAGTGTTAGTAGCAGTAGTATTTTTGGATTCTATGACCCTGATTTTTATGATACAGATGGGAATAGAAAAATAAGATATTAATGCAAATGAGATTTAATTAGCACCTCAACGTAAGTTCATGTATTTTGTGTTTTTCAAACCTAATAGCAAGGCTGCAGCATTATTTCCAGATTAAATTTGAGGAAATAGACTTGAAGAAGTTACATTAATTTCTTATGATCACACACCCAGAAAAGGCTATGCAAGGAGTTGGCCTCAATTTTCCTGATGCTAAATTCAGTGTTCTTTCTGATAAGCTGATCTGTCTCTCTGTGCTAGGTATGGCATGCTTTAAAAACAATAATTCTGAGGCATCTCAGCAGGAATTTCCTTTAGGTTGAGCTAAAATCAAACTCTATGGTATTAGCAAGTCTTGCTGTTCTTTTTAAAAAGCTTTTGTCTTTTCTGGTATTGTCTTCCAGCTTTCTCCTCTAAGAAGAAATTTTCAATTAACCATTAGCTTATGTCACAAACATTTGTTCTTAAATGCACATTCATTCTTGTAAGTGATTAAGGATGATGGGTATAGAAATATATAAGTACATAAATGACAAGCCAACCATGTATATATGGTAATTTAATTTTGAGATGACTGCCATGTTTATGCACTTCTATCAGGTCGCCTGCTTTTGATGAATGTGCAATTTCTTTCCCACAATTTTATCACTGCCAGTATTTAAGTAAATATTCTAAGTGCAGGACTAGAGAAAACCGTCTATGCCATCCAGATAACTTGCAGCTGGGAAAAATAAGCAATGGGGTTCTGTTTCGATTCTAAGTCTGGTAAGTTGTTTTTCCCCACTTTACTAATGTTGTGTGTTTAGCGGGTGTCCAGTGATTTGGAACGTGCCACTACTCTATGACCACCCTGAACGCACCTGATCTCATCTGGAATGTGCCACTGAGTGAAATAGCATTGATCTCAGATGGGAGTATAAGATTTAGGATGAAGTTCAATCATTTGTCTGAAAATTCCCGAGAATATTTCAGACATTATCACAGATTACGGAATTTTAGAGTTACTTAAGTAGACAGAGAGGGTACAAAATCTAGCTAAGTGAGATTAACCATGGATAAAAGAAGAGGAAGCACACTCCAGAGAGCAGGAACTGGATGAAAAAAATAGGATGGTTCTGTACAGGAACCCATAGGAAGTTTGGTGTTGCTGAAGACAAAATGGCAGAGATGAGGCAGCGGTGGGCAAATGTCAGGTGGTAGAGGGTCCTGAATGCTACACAAAGGGAGGTGGACTTTACCCTGAGGCCACGGAAGGTTTTAGGGAAGAAGTGGCGCAGCCCATGTGCATTTCAGGTCAATCACACCAGTGGAAATATGAAGAGGATTTGGCAGGATGGCGTCATGTCAACAGCAGGCTGGAACTCCCAGCATTCCTTGCTCTTCACTCACAGTTGAATGTGTTCTGAAGCTTTCTGAGCACCACTCTCCTCCCTCCACAGCAAGGAGGCTTGGAGAGTGATTCCGGGAAGTCAAGAACATTCGGGGTTGTCAAAGTCAAAACTGAAAAACCATTCCTGACCAAGAGCAAAGTTGAAATGTCATTAGGCTTCCTAGAGGCCAATGCTGAGGGATGGGAGCCCTTCAGATATAGTGTGAAACCAGAATTGAGGCTCTGGGTGGCCATTCACTCTCCTAGTGCTTTGTTGCATCCTTCAGGGTGTTGGCTGGAGCTGAGCTACTGCACAACCGTGGGTTTTGCAAACCTGAGCTCCTAAGTTTCTTTTCTCAAGCTGCCTCTTCTCTGTACCTCATGCTGCAACTTCACCCTTCTATGAACCTCTGACATCTCAGGGTTTGAAGTAAAACTGAAAGTTCCAAAAGGACCACAAGAGACCTTTCCTCCCCAAACTTCTCCTGCCCAAGTATACCCTTTCCTTTTTACTGCATGTCTATTTCACAGATGTTGGGTTTACTCTGGGTCTGAACTTGGTAATGAAAGGATGCGATGCTTGGAGTCCAGGCACTTGGTTTTGATTCTGGTTCTGCAGCTTTCTGACCACCTGAACTGCCAATCCATTTAACACATTGAGTCCCAACTTTTCCATCTGCAAAATAGGAAATTAACTAGATGATGCCTGAGGGAGCTTTGAGCTCTAATATTCTGTGATTGTAAGAACATCCTGTTACCCAGCATTGTCCTGGATGCTGAGGAAAAATAAAATGAAACAAGCCCCAAGCCCACGATCACCTTCATAATATAGCCATGACACAGATAATAGGAAGATATGCAAATGATGTTGTAGGCAAATGCTTATGACATGGAAAATTCTTCAGCTCTATTGTCAAGTGAGAAAAAAGGCTACAAGGAAGTACAGTGTGATCTCATTTTTGTAAAAGAAGTAAATACATAGAAAAAAATACCCAAAAGGTGATCTCACAGTCATCTCTGGTCATGAAATTTTCTGTGTTTTTGCTCTTGTTTATTTTTATTTTGTGATTTTTTTTACAAAGAAGGTACATTATTTTTGCAATAATAAAATAAATCTTATAAAATAATAGGAGTATTCTCTGGAGAATCATGGATCTATTGACCATTCTTATGAGGAATTAATGAAGACTTTCCAGATGGCATGACATTTATTCTAGAATGTGATGGTAAAATAAGAGTAATTCATTTCTCAGCAACCCCTCCATCCATCCATTGTCCCTTTCTTTTCTCCTTAATACATGATATGATTTCTCATGAATAAGCATTGACCTCCCCTTCTAAAGTATACACTACTTGAAAGCAAAAGACAATTCTCCTGGTTCTCCAGTATCCTCTCTGGATAAATACCAAGCATTTGTCCCCCAGAATATACAGAGTAAATAAACTTGCACTTAAGATGCGGATTTTGTTGAAGGCAGAGATGTTGATTTATACTCTGCTCATGCTCGTGCAAAAATCCTCCATCTCTGGTTTCTCAGTGGTTGGTGCACCAGTTTCCCGAATCTAAGGTCATGAGTTTACTTCCTGCATCACTTAGCTTCACTGTCTTCTTCTGTGGCTTGGACCAAAATCCCAACAACATGTGGCAGTCACTGCACTGGGAAAGCTGAGTAGAGACAGAAAAATAAACCAGCAAAGTACAAGAGACTTAAGATGTGAATGGATGGTTCTATCCTATGAGGTATCATGGAGTTATTGGGGTAGAGCAGAGGTAGAAGGAATGGAAGGAAGAGAAATTAAGGAAACCCCACTTCTTAGACCTAGGCTAAAACAAGGTGAAATCAATCTTGGGAAAAGAGCAGTTGTCTGCTGCACTGCATCTCTTTAAATACCGTCTATCTACATGCCAGCAATGCCCAAATTTATGTCTCTAGCCCAGACCCAGCTCCCAAACTCCAGATTAAAATTCAGCTCTCTACTTGATATGTCCACTTGGATACCAAACCAACCTCTCAAACTCAACATGTCCTAAACCAAATTCCTGATCTTTCCTATCCAAGCTTTGGCTATTTGCTGCTTCCCCATCTCAGAAGATGGCAATCAGCTCTCCAGTTGCTTAGGTGAAAATCTAGGAATAACATACAGATGGCCAAAAAGCACATGAAAAGATGCTCAACATCACTAATTATTAGAGAAATGCAAATCAAAAATACAATGAGGTATCAGCTCACACCAGTCAGAATGACCATCATCAAAAGTCTACAAACAATAAATGCTGGGGAGGGTGTGGAGAAAACCCTCCTACACTGTCGGTCGGAATGTAAATTGATACAGCCACTATGGAGAACATTATGGAGGTTCCTTAAAAAACTAAAAATAGAGTCACCATATGAACTAGCAACCCCACTCCTGGGCATATATCCGGAGAAAAACCATAATTCAAAAAACACATGCACCCCAATGTTCATTGCAGCACTATTTACAATAGCTAGGACATGGAAGCAACCTAAATGTCCATTGACAGAGGAATGGATAAAGAGGATGTGGTACGTATATACAATGGAATATTACTCAGCCATAAAAAAGAAGGAAATAATACCATTCGCAGCAACATGGATGGACCTAGAGATTGTCATACTGAGTGAAGTAAGTCAGACAGAGAAAGACAAAAATCATATGATATTGTTTATATGTGAAATCTAAAAAAAGAAAAAAAATGGTACAGATGAACTTATTCGCAAAACAGAAATAGAGTCAGAGATGTAGAAAACAAACTTGTGGTTACCAGGAGGGACAGTGGGGGGGAGGGATAAATTAGGAGATTGGGATTGACACATAAACACTACTATATAAAAAATAGATAACTGGTAAGGACCTACTGTATAGCACAGGGAACTCTTCTCAATACTCCATAATGACCTACATGGGAAAAGAATCTTTAAAAAAGTGGATATATGTATATGTATAACTGATTCACTTTGCTGTACACCTGAAACTAACACAACATTGTAAATCAAGTATACTCCAATAAAAAAATTTTTAAATAAATAAAATAAAATCCAGGAATAAGAATTATCTGTGCTGTCTCTCATACCCCCATTTATCAGGAAATACTCTTGGCTCTATATTCAGAAAATATTAAAATTCAGCCATTTCTCACCAACCCACCACTACCACTCTGGTCCAAGCCACCATTATCTTTCACCTGCATTACTGTAATAACCTCCTGACTTTTCCCCTCCTGCCTTAACCCCCTACGGTCTATTCTAAGCACAGCAGCCAAAGTGATCCTCTTAAGACACACGTTATTTTATGCCTTTTATGCCCTGCTCTAAATATTGCACTGGCTCTCCATTTCACTCAAATAAAAGTCAAAGTGTTTTGCAGACAATGGGTCTGCAGACCCGATGTGATATGGCTCCCATTAGTTCTCTTGCCTCATTTCAACCACTCAGCTTTTACCACATGGCTCTCCTTCCCACTCCTACACAATTACCCACTGCTTACTATTCCTGGTTGTTTGTGTACATCTTATCTAACTGTTGAGTAATAGGAATAGCTAATCTTTGAAATCTCATATTTGCATAGCAGTTAACAAATTACTTCCATATATAATATTTCATTAAATCCTCACAATAGTGTTGTAAACTAAGTGTTCCTTTTCCCTTTTTACAGGTAATCAATTTGAGGCTCAGAGAGGCTAAGCAACTCACCAAGCTACACATGGTTAGTAATTGGTACACTTGTATTCAAATATAGGTCTGTTTGACCCTAATCGGTGAAAAGAAGACTTAAAGTTGATTGATTCCTCTTAGATTAAGGTCCTTTACTTAATAATTTTATTTAATCTCCTTAATCTATCATCTTCTGTCCTTCCATTAGGTCCTACTCCGTTATGCAAGGTGTCTTGTACGTAGCAAATGATCATAAAATGTTGATAAGTATCATTGTCGTCCTCCTCCTCCTCCTCCTCCTCATCCTCACATTACAAACTCTATCTTTTGAGTCCTTGCTTCAGTCTTCATGGGTCATGTTCTTTTTATTTCTTCATTCATGCACTAAAGAAAGAGACTTGTGGGCAGCAAGGATGGATAAATTCGGTAGGTAATAATTGTCTGTGTTTCTTTTTCTTCTTTCTGAAAATTGCTACCTCTTTGTTCCCACTGTCTGTCACCATTCCCAAAGAGACGCTTGGTTCATCGAGTTCCTATCTAATTCCCTTCCCACCAGCAATGCAGTTATTCAACTTGCCAATTGTCTGTTTCCAAGTGACCTCACAGTTCCCATTTGTAAAAGTCAATATGGTCTAACTCATCATTATTCCCTAAATGGTTCACTTATATCCTGGGATATAATTCCTTTTCTTCCTTTTCAGAAAGTGTTCAAAGCTTGTTCAGTTATCTAGTCAACAAGTATTTGTTTAGCAACTAACATAGCCCAACCTCTGATTTAGGAATCGGGAATAGACAAAGAGATAGGACCTTGGCCTTCTGATGGTATAACAATGGACAAAGATAGGAACTGAGGTAATTTTAATCTGTACCTAGGATATAAATATCTGAGATTTACCTAGGAGATCAATCAATCTCCACTTTACAGATTTTAAAACTGAATCCCAATTTTTTAAAACAGTTTTCAGTTTTGTATACTAATTATTTTTATCCCAACAGGCTTTAAGTTTTTAAAAGATCATGTACCCATTTTTTAAAATACTATTTTTAAGTGATTTTGATGGTTCACAGTTTTCTTAATTGAAGATGCCAGTTAAGGCTTCTAATTAGCATGAGGCTGTGTTGCTACACTAAATTGATTTCATTCCAGCAAAATTAGAAAAACCTGACATTTTGCTGAGCCTGTGCATTACTAATAAGTTTAAATATATTTTTTCTATTATAATCGCCACAATTTGTGTGTGTGTGGATTCCTGGGGATTCAGGGAGAATAGTTTAAGAAAATCTGCTAAGATAGGAGAATAATGATGCCAACATCAAGACCAGGGCCCTAAGTCTTGTTGTCTACCCATATTTCTCCATTTATCATTCATTCAACAACCATTCCTTGAGCCCCAGCTGTGCTCTGATTTCTCTGATATGTACTGTGATACAAAGAGCTACAGAAGCTCTCAGATAAGAAGGAGGCTGAGAATTGTAGGCTTGTGAGCAGTGAACCCTTCAAAGAAGTCAGACTAAGTGGAGGAATAGTGAACAGAAGTTTGGAAGAACTATGAAGGGACCTGGTTTTAAGAATTTAACTCTATTTCTGCTTTGTTTCAGACCTTTTCTCTTTTGTTGTGTTTCTCCTTTTAATTATTGTTCAAAATTCTTTATACCAGCATGCCATAGTTTATATTCAACTTGCCCCCATCATTAGATATTTGAAATTTTTACACTGTTAAAAATAATATGTATGGCCTTCATTTAGTCCATAAACACTTACTGAGCATCTACTAAGTGTATGACACAATTCTCCCATATGGGGTTAGGAAGTTGATTCAGGCAGACATTCTGCTTGCAATAAGTTTTCAGCCTAGTAGAATATAGCTAGATCATTAGGTAGATATACTCATGCCATAAGAGGAATTGCACGAGTGCTGTAAGACATGCCCAGTTACACTTCTAGAACAAATGGTTCTATAATTCAGGGTTAGTGAATTATAAAAGACAGGAAGATTAAATTAGAATAGTTAGGGCAAATCATGCAATGTCTTGAGCTCCAAGTTAGAGAGCCTGTGCTACTTTTAGAGATCAGTGGGTTACCATCCATTAAGGCATCATAGAATAATGAATGGTTAAAAGAGCACAGATCCAACAATAAAACGTTTAAATAAATCATGATATGTACAAATAAAGGAACACCTTGAAGCCATTAACATAAGTGGTAGAAGAATAACTAGTGGCTTGAAAAGGATTTATCATACTATCTGCATAGAAAAGTCAAATTATAAAGCAATATATCCAGTATGATCCCAATTTTGTATCAGAAACAAAATATAGAAAAAAGCTGGAAAGACAAGCTCAGCAATTTCTTCCTGGTTATTTCAGAGTATAGGGATTATGAGGGATTTCATTTTCTTCTCTGTATTTTGCTTTCTTTTTTCCATTTTTTCAACTGAGCACTTAATACACCCCTAATTGTTCAGTATTTGGATTGTTTCCAATTTCCATTATTGGAAGTAATGGTTTGCTGAACACCCTTGTACATAAATATTTGTATGCGTACCTGTCCATTCATGTTAAGTGGAATTTGGGATCATGAGGTATGCCCACAGGACACATGTTAGTTTGGTATTTAAATTTTTAACTTAAAAAATAAAAAATACATGGACTCTGGAGCCCGATTCCCTATGTTTGAACGTGAACGCCACTGCTTCCTAGACTGTAACCTCCAGAAAGTTACATTAGTTTTCTGTGCCTCATTTCACTCTTTTTAAAATGAGGATATTAACTATACCCTCCTCATGGGGTTGTTGGGAAGATTAGATGCATTAATTCCTATAAGGGCTTACAGCAGTGCCCGGCATATGGTGAGTGCTTAATAAACGCTAGAAATCATGGATTTTTATTGCTGATAATACAATAACAAGTTTTCTTAGTTTGTTTTTCCCTGGTGCTTTTTTTTGGGGGGGTGGGTTCATTTAATCTTTTCTATTAGGACAGTATCTCATACCTGCCAATTAATCTTCTACTCTCATAATTTCTTCCTATAACCACTTTAGAAAATGCTTTTTAAGGAAAATCCCCAGGTCACAGCATACAAACCATTTGTTTTTCTGCTCTTGATATGAAAACTTATTTTTTAAATATTCTTTCAACTATCCAAACACTAGTCACAACATATTTTGGCATGGAAGTTAGTTAGGATGTAGTTCTACAATGTCAAAATCAATTTTGAAAGAACACTGGGGTCCCTAAAGGATTTCAAGCTTCACTTTTCAAGGGAATATTACAGCTCGAATAACCATTTGTTCCCAACATTTCCCTCTGGGGCCTTACTGAGATATCAGATGAAAGCAAGAGAAGGGGTCTTTTTTAAAAAGTAGAAGACGCTCCTGCCAGAAGCAATTACTTAGCACGGAAGAACACATCCTTTAAAATTTGGGGGTTTTGTAGAGCATAATCCTATCACATAAAATGTTCTGTTAAACAAAGCCTTCCTTGCAACGTGAAGCTCCTTTAGAATCCAGACTATTCTATACAGTGGCAAAAGAAATAAGCCCTTTCCAGAATCCTTTGCACTTCCCTCCCTACATATCTGTAGCTGATAGAAAAATAATACGTATGCCTCACAGGAAGGGAGTACTGCAAACAGGATACCTGGTGTTTAGACTCGCTCTGCTGCTAATTACATAGGTGACATTGCACTAACAGTTACAATATAACTTCTCTGAATTTCAATTTTCTATCTGTAGAAATGAGGCATAGAATCAGCTGATTTCCAAGTTCCTTTTGGTCCAACATTCTAACTTGCTTTTCCTTCTTTTGTCATTTCCTTCCAGACTTGGCTCAGAATTAGGAATGCATTAAATATTACAGCAGAATTCCCCTTAGTGCTTGGAGAGTGAGGGTGAAAATTCCTAGGCTAATATTTTCTTCCTTAACACACAACCCATATTTATAAGAACCTATTAGGCGTCAGATACTGTTACGTGGTGGAGACACATTATGTGCAAAATAGAAACAGTCGAAGTCCTTTGAAGTTTACCATAGCTCAGGCAGTTAAGCAAGGGATGACAATTGAATTTGATAGGTGTTCTAACTTCGAGGATAGCCAGCTTTGAGATGCTGTGATTTTAAAGCTGGAGCAACAGGAGAGAAGATTCTAATTGTACTGATGTGTCAGTTTCTTCAGTCAACCCTCCCTGGCCCTTCTCAAAATCTTCAGTCCAGACTAAGGAGATGTTCCTCCTCAGGGCTCCCATGGCACCTGTGCTTACTGCCATCTGATCCTTTAATACATTGCTTTGAAAAGGTCTGTGGATCTGTGTCTACCCCAATAGACTGCAAGGACGTCAAGAAGTAGGATGATTTTAATTTCACTTCATTTCTCCACCTACTTTAGCACATAGCACAGTTCTTGATGCCTAGTTGGGGACCAGAAAGTGTTTGTTGACAAGAATTAAGAAGTAATCCATTTACCATTTGAGATAAGCTGTGATAGGTGGTGGGACTCAGGGTCTAATTAGAGTCTGATCAGCCCAGGACTCAAGGTCCATCTCTGGCCAACATAATACCGTCTTACATAGAAAATGTCCAAATAAAGGTAATTCTTTGATTATCTTCATTCTCATGTACAGTTTTCTTTTACTGCTCACGTATCTGTAATTACCACGTTTAAAAAGCCACCTGGGAGCATGACATTAGCAAAGCTCTATGATTTCTCTGCAAGAGGTGAATACATGTACACACAGAATAACTTGACATTTCTCTGGCTTTTTCTGTTCAATATTGGGGTCTTATCAGCAAGTGGTCCTTAACTCTCATTTCAGGGTGCATGTTTCTAATAAACTCAATAAAAGTCCAAGATTAACAAAAGTATTTTAATACAGCTCTAAAGCATTGGCACCACTGTGCTGATTGTCTAAAAGTGGACAAGCAGCATTCTGATGAAGTTCTGGGGTACCCCTGCCAGGCAACCTCTTTTGCCAGCTTGAATCAGAAGAAAAACTTTCTGAGTGTACAGCTGGCTTGTTGTCTGGGGATCTGTGGGTGAGTTATCAGCTAACACCTTTGCGTCCTCTGTTACCTGGCCCTGATCCATCTTTCCTCCTTTTATTTCTTCAGCTCCTCCTTGCTCTTGCTAAGCTGAGTCTCTTTGTTCTCTCTGAAAGCCCAGCTCTCTTCCACCTCCTTGGCTTTGCATGGAATGAACTTCTGGCATCAACACTCTTCCACTTTCTAAACCATCTTCACTTATTCAAATCTTTCTCGTTTTCAAGGTCCAAATCACATAGCAAATGCTCCAAAATGTCTTTTCTGATTGCTTCAGCTTAATATAGCCTTTCCCTCCTCTGAGCTTTATATGGAACCCTCTATTTATACATATTCTTCTTATAACTTCCTGCCTGGTGTTCTGGGAATTCATGGACTGGCCTTATCTTCCCTGCTAGCTGCAGGATCACTGAAGGATGATTCATTGCTGTATATTCCCAGCACCCAGTCCATAGCGGATGCTCCACACATTTGAGACTGTAGCGTGGATTGGTACTCCCACTCTTGGATTTCTCATTCTTCAAAATAATAGACGAAACTGGTGTTTGAAAGGAGTGAGGGAAAACTGAGAGACTTGGTGGCTATAGAGCTTCCTCAAGTTGCATCCTTTGTTCTCTCTGGTCTGCACTCAAGGTAGGCTGATTCTTGGATGGAAAGCATTCAATTCCAAGGAAACAGTGTGAAAGAAGGCAAAGAGATGTGAGGAAGCATTGACTCCTGTAAACTGTGGAGTGACTTGAATGCAGAGTCCACAGTGGAAAAGGAGATGTAACTGGAAAGGTGGAGAAATCTTCAGATGGAGAGCTGCCCAAGGATGGTAAGCATGTGTGCTTCTGAAAGATGACCCTGAATGTGGTTTGATTAAAGACTAGGAAGGGGCAGGGCAACCAGCTAAGGGAAAGTTCATTGCGATTCATTGACTATACAATTTCTTTTGATTTACCCTGGGGTGGAAGAAGAAGAAATGGTAAGCGTGGAGAGCATGCAAACACCTCTTTTACAATTAAAAAAACTTGCAAAAAACAAATGAGCTAACTGTACACAGAAGCCTTCAGAAAACCAAGGCAACACACAAATGTAAGATATGCATTTCCCCAGGCTAAGGGAAGAAGGCAGCTTCAAATTAAGCTCTGTTTCCAGGCACATCATATTTATTCATTTTATTTGCACAGTGATTTACACCTATTTTTATTTGGAACATCCATTGTTCCCCAGAAAATGAGGAGGACAAGGGTACGACAGAAGCTGGCTGAGCTAAGTAAGAGAGAGGAGCAAAGCACAGACCATTACATTCAAAAATGTACTTTAAACTAACACAACATTGTAAATCAACTATACTCCAATAAAAAAATTTTTAATGTATTTTAAAGTAAAAAAATCCAAAACATATTTTTTTCTTTTAACTCTTCATGCTCATGTGTCTTTGGGTAAATTTTGGTTCATTTCCGTCCTGGGATTAATGGCCGAATTCAAAGTAAATAACTAGTGTTCACTGAAAAAGGTATTTCCCTTCATCTTAGTTCCTTTTTTCTTCTGTTTTGGATATTCTGCTTTCTTGTGGCTGCCATTTTGAGAGTTCTAAAAATAATATGTAAAGAGAGATGCTAAGTGGAGAGAAATTCGAGGGGAGGAAGAAACTCAGAGTCGGTTACCTTGAATTGTGCCCTTCTTCCCTCTTCACTGGGCAGAGCACTTGATGAAGAGCCACAGGACCGACATTCTTGTCCAGGGTCTTTTATGAATTCTCTAAAGTCCATTTTCCTATATGATAAGTGGGATTAACAGTAATAACAGCTAACCTTTAGAACCCGTTGCTCTATAATATATCTCGGGGGCCAGCAGCTATAGTTTGTAGACCAAATCAACAAATCCAGCACACCACTTGCATAGCCAAGAGCTAAGAATGATTTTTACATTTTAAATGATGGGGGGAAATCAAAATAATAATGATGTTTTGTGACATGTGAAAATGATGTGAAATCTAATTTTGGTGTCCATAAATAAAATTGTATTAGCATACAAACATAACCATTCATTTATCTATTGTCTACAATTCGTGCCACATTGTCTTAATTCAGGCTGCTATAACAAAATACCATAGACCAGTGACTTAACAGAAATTTATTTCTCAAGGTTCTGGAGACCAGGAAGTTCAAGATCAAGGTGCTGGCAGATTCAGTGTCTGGCGAGAACCCTCTTCTAGGTTCATTAGTCTTCTTGCTGTGTCCTTACATGGTGAAGAGCAGAGAGAGATTAATTCTTTGTCTTCTTATAGGGGCACTAATTCCATCATGTGGGCCCCATACTCATGACCTCATCTAAACCTAATTACCTCCCAAAGTCCCCACCTCCAAATACCATCACATTGGGCGTTTAGGGTCTCAACATATGAATGTTGGAGAGACACAAATATGCAAGTCATAACACACTGCAATGGGAGAGTTCAGTAGCTACAACAGAGACCACATGGCCTGCAAAACCTAACGCATTGACTGTCTGATCCTTTACAGAAAATGTTTGCTGACACCTGCTCTAGGCTTTCCACAGTCCTACAAGTGAGTTTCCCCCATTTTCCCATTTTACAGGTGAGGAGACTAGGAAACAGAGTGATTTCTCTAGTTAACTATTACACAGGTAGGAAGTGGACTCAGAATCCATACCACTGAGGTAGTCAGACTCCAAAATGTTCATTCTCCTACTCTATATAATGCTGTCTTCCTACTCTTCTGTGTTGTTCCCCAAAGCAATCATTCAAAATCCCTTGAATGAGTTTGAACTTGAAGTCCATGGCCTCTGAGAAGTCTTCCTCCACTACTTCAGCCTCTATGACTCGTTTTCTCTTCCTAAATTTCCATATCACTTTTGGTTCCATTCTTGGTGGCTCTTAGCCACCCACTGCAGTCACTGTGTTCCTCTCCCAGTAGACTGTAAAACCCATTGAGAACAGGTGATGTGCCTTTATTCTTACACCCCTGCCATTAGCACAGTGCTGACTTGTGACAGGAGATCGAAAACTGTGAGTTGATTGAACAAATGTGACTTAATAGGTGAGCGTGACTCTTCTCCCCTCTACTGAAGTAAGATCATTTAGGACAGGGATCAAAACCTCAGCTTCCTATGTTTCTCCCCACAGGGAAGAGAACAATTCTAGTTCCCAGTGGTCCACTATTAGAGAGTCCCTGCACTGACTGAAAATGAAATTAAAGATGTTATAACCCTCGTTTATTGACAAAGGTGTTTGACCCAATCCACTGAGAGGGATTGCCTGCTTTGGGGCCATTTCAGGGTTTTCTTCTCAGTTCATCCTTCCTATTGCTAGCCGGGTCATTTCTCTTCTCTCTTCAAGAGCCTTTATTGACTCACCATTATCTGCAGAATCAAGTCCAATTTCCTCAGCTTGGCATTCAGAATCCTCGTGCGTTTGAGCCCAACCAACTCTCCAGCTACGTCTTTCCCTCTGTTTTCCCACATCCTAGATTCCTCAACATTCCCCAAACCGCTATCCTCATCCTATGACCATGTCTTTTGACCATGCTGTTTCTCACCCACACGTTTCCGTCCACCAATATCTTCAAATGCTAAATGCCATGTTGAAATGCCACCTCCTTGAGGACAAGGAATATGCCTCAGTCATCTCCACTTGTCCTATAGTGTCCTTAACCCAGCAGCTGCACACAGTAAGTGCTCAATATTGGCTTGTTTGCTGCTAGGTTCCAATCCTTTATCCATCTACCTGATCTCACCTGGATCCTTTATGGCTAGATAGGGGTAGGGCCACTGTGTGAGGGCAGGGAAAGGAGCAAAGGCTTCTGTGTCTTCCTCAGGCTCATTCACTCATTTCATCCAGCATTTATTAAGCACCTACAATGTGCCAGGCAACATGCTGAAAAGTTTACATTTATTGTCATTCTATCACTTACATTCCCATGTGATAGGTACTATTATTAGTTTCATTAGGCAGAAAAAGAGAAACCTGGGCTCAGAGAGGTGGTACAATTTGCCCAAGGTCACACAGCAAATTTATGTCTGATCATAAACAAAACCTATGGTCTTTCCATTATATGTCATCACCCTAAGACAAAAACCCTGACAGCAAGGAGCTCATAGACTTAGAGAGGATTCGAGTTTCATAGCCTGTTCATTGATATATTCATCCATTCATTCTACAAATATCGCACCAGGCATCAGGAACACAGCTGTGAAGAGCAAGCAGGGGTCCTGCCATCTTGGACATTACATTAAGTGGGAGAGGTGCAATAAACAAATAAAGAAATAAACAAAATAATTATAGACTTTGATAAGTGCTATGATGAAGGCCACCATTGGCGGTAGACTTAGGGCAAGGTTCTTTGAGGAACAGACGTTAAACTGGAGACCTCAAGAATGAGAATGAGATTCGTAATGGGCCAGGAGGAGAGCTTTCAAAGTAGCGAGAACAGCTAGCGCAAAGGCCCTGAGACTTGCAATACAGTGGGCTTATTCACAAAACAGAAAGGAGGCCAGTGTGGCCGAGCAAGAGAGATGGGGGTGATGCCAGCTGAAGCTGGAGGGCTGGAAAACCGCCATGTGACTCCACGTTGTAGAAAGAAGCCGTCCATCCGATGTGATCATAAACACTTTGTGAATGGTAAACACCCCACAAAGGTAACTGATTAGTATAGTACAGTTCTAAAAACTCGAATCCTGGTGTGTCATTCATCATGTTTTTAGATTTTAGAGAGGTAATGGAGTGAGTATAGAGAAGTTATGAAATACCTTAGCAGGGACTAGAGTATACCCCATAACCAAACACATTAATATTTCTGCAGTGAAGCATGTGAATACCCACACTAAGTGGGATAAATAAAGGGTACAGATAACTTCGTGGCAATTCAAGGCAAGTGTTACTGCCAAATAAGTGTGTCAGCTCAGTTTTTACTCAAAATGGGTTACAAAATTTTGCTTTTCACAGTATATTAGATTTCAAGGTTATACATAAGGGACGGTGAATTGGTGTCTGTCTCATCCCTGCTCTTCTCTTTTCCTCTCTCTGCCAGAAATGCTCCCTACACAGCTGCTTGGGTCCTTACCCACCTTGTTAATCTTCAAAGCCCAGGTCAGGTGTCACCTCTGAGAAGCCACTCCTGCACCCCGTTCCCAGGGAAAGTTAATTTTTCTGGCTCCTAGCTTCTTCTGTACATTGCGCGAATAGCTGTCGCCTTGTCAAGCTGTACCGTAAGCCTGTATCTATAGCACGGAGCCCTTGAGGGCAGCAAACACGTCTCACTCGCCCTTAGTCTCAAGACTTAGCACGATGCTCCACTCAAGATGTCGTTCAAACGTTGCCTGCCGAATTGAGCTCACTGACCTTCCACCAGCTCTCCCTCCCTTGGGCGTAATTCTTCATCAAGAGCGTCCACACACTCTCTGTTTTATCTGGATAAGACAACTGCCTTGACTTACTCAAAAATTCGGCTGCTTCACTCAATAAATCCTTTTTCCCACTCAATTTCCAGCCCAATGTGGGTCAGCAGCGTCTTCTTCTCTTTGTGGTTATTTAGAGACCCTGGCTCCTTTATTCAGTGGCTCTGACATTTTCTAGGACCTTGGAGTTTCCACTGGACCCTCTGTATCCAACCAGCAGGCAAAGGATGGGGAGAGAACATGAGAATTTCCTGGCAGGGACGACAGATCTGAAAGCGGTATTCGCCATTTCTGCCCATTTGCTATTGGCTGTAACTTGATTACACAACCACATCTAACTATAAAGGAGGCAGGAAATTTCATCCAGTGCTATGCTCAGAAGGAAGAGGAAGAGGTTTAGGGAGTGTCTGGCTAGTCTCTGCCACAATCTCCATCAACACAACTTATTTTTCAATGGGAAAAATAACCTATTTTCTGTTGAAAGAAGGCAACCACTGTGCAAACATCTAATAAACAACCATTTTCTTTGACTCTAGAGTGCCAAATCCTAGTGCAGTCCCTCAGTGATCACCCAAGCAGTATCCCATGATGATGACATATTTCAAGAATGCTGTACGTTCAGCAAACCCTACAGACACTTCCAATGCCTCCCTCTCATCATCTGTGGATTACCTCCTTAGAAGTCTTCCTTTCTATCATACATCTTTTTGGATTATCTGCTTCTTGTCCAAACCCTTTGGATAACTGGGTCCATTTGGTCAGACTGGAAGGCAGAGGAGCAAACTGACCTCAATGACCTTTCCCATCTAAAAGAGTGACGGATGTGTAAAGAGGCAGAAAACGTATGAAACCCAAGAGAGTAAATCATAATTCATTGAGGAGGTAAAACAAAGGCAGTTCATGTGACTTATTCACATACAGATTTTTTTTTAATTGTCAAATGAGGAACTCTACAAACCTGGGTGGGGTTTTCAACATGATTGGTCTAGCTGAAACAGAGGAGGAAGTGAAAGTCAAGGGACAGAATGGAACATTGATTTGGGGTACAAACCCTACACTATGACAAATGTTTGGGTTTGTTTTTCAAACTCCTTAAGATCTGTGTTGCAAAGAGAAAACCTCTGACAATCTGGTGGGTGGCCATGAAAATGTACTGCTCAACTCTTCCGCGATGAGAAGCATAGTTGACTAAATGTCCTGTTGCTGGGCCCACTACTGCGTTCGTGCCAAGACCACCCCCCCCCCAAAGGATGCTCCCTGCAAATGACTGAGGATGGCAAGGGGACTAGCCCTAGTCCATTTCTGCAGGACAGAGAACTGCTGTCATGGGCAGTTTGGGCTCAAGAACTCCCACTGGCTAGCCAAATACTAGATTTTAGAAGTGCACTCCGATGTGAGATTCTTTCTCCCCAATTCCTCCTTCCCCTTCTCCTTTCACAGGTGTGAGACCTGCACTGGGGTCTGAAAGCTCTCCCTGCCTCCTTCTACTTCCTCCTCTTTCTTCACAGGTGTTTCCTCCAACAAATCTCTTGGGCATTTCTTCCTGTCCTAGTGTGTGCTTCTCAGAAACCAAACTTCCACATTAGTCCATTCAGACTTCCAGGTGATCCAGTCAGAGAGATCTTTTAATAGCTCCTCTTATATTTAGTGTGAATTTTATCCAGAAAGCTGGAAAGAACTGATCATAGAAAGACAAGTGTTCTCATAGTCCTTGACCCAAGGAATTTCTGGCATCTGAAGAAATTCTCCTCTCAGACCCCACTGAATAACAGTAATAATAGTCACCACAACAAAATCCTCTCACCTTTACTCTGCAATAACCAGCTAAATTATATGAGTGGGTACTAAATTCTCACTTTAGAGGTCAGAGGTCCTAGAATGCTGAGGTGACTTGATAAAGTGACCATGTGTTAGTGGAAAGCATGGTGAAGACCGACATCGTCCAGCCCCTGGTCCTCTATGTCTTCCATGCTGCCACATTACATAACTGCATCTTTCACACCCAACTGCAGGACGGAATCAACTCAGGAAACCTGAAGTGGCCATTTGACTGATATGATTAACCAACTCAGCCTAAAGAAACTCATTTACACAAAACAATAGACATCAATTCCATGGGTATTTTTTAACCACCCTTAGTTGACTGGTCAGAGTCACTTTCAGCAACCTGAAAGGCCCCATCAGGTTCGGAATATAATCCCAGTGCCCAGAACCATGTCAACAATACAGATGTATTCTCTGCCTCACAACTATTGAACTGACATTGGGGTTTCCCAAATAGCAATATCTGTTTTTCAAATATGACAAACTTACAGCTGTCTTTGTAAAAGCTGCTCATTTCAATGGCAGACTGAAGACCATAACATGTTGGCAAAAGCAATTACAGATAGCATTTATTGCACCCGTACTTTGCTGCAAACACTGTGCCAGAACAGCCCTCAATTATTGCCCCATTTTGCAAATGAGAAAATTGAGGCTTGGAGATATTAAGCAACTTACCCGGTGAGTCACAGCTAATAAGTGATAGAGATCAGATTCAACTGAGATTAGACAATCACTCTATCATTCTATCTCCTTCCCAAGAATACTCTAGAATCAAGCATTCAAGCATAAAAGTGCCCATTTTGACCCAATAATGGGGGCAAACAAGACTGAAATCATGAAAAATCCAGGAGAATCACCTACTTAAAAGAAAATATTTTCTACTGCTTCATTCAAACTGGATGAACTAAGTGATACCTAGAGAGGGTGTTTAGACATTTTGAGCTATGAGCTCAGTGGAAGAGGTTTATAATTATCTCATTAAATGCTTAATAAACTAATGCTTCCAAGGTGCTTGGTGACTTCAAACCTTCTCTCTGTAATATTTTCTGCAGATCTCTGTGATTTTGTTGACATTCTAATAGATGAGCTTGAAAAGCCATAGGAAACTGCCCAGAGAGAAGATGAAAGAGAACAAGGTCCCTTGATTTTTCATTTTGCTGAGAATGGTCTTGGTCACGCCCGTGCAAGCAGGCCTTGAACGTATCTTCCAGTCCTCTCCTTGACCGCAGTGATCAACCCACACCAAAGGCTGCAAATGAACACTGTGATAGGTCAGATTCATTTCTTACCATGTTACCAAATTTAGGAAGGCTCATCTTCAGACAGGAGGAATAGCTCCAGGACAGCCAGACTCAGAGAAATGAGGAAACCAGAATAAATGAGAAAAAAGGACAATCTAGTTCAATATATTCATCCATTACTTTATTCATTCCCCAACAAATATATATTGAGTGCCTGTTTTAGGTCAGGCACTGGGTTAGGAACTGTGAACAAAGCAGACATGTTCTCTAGCCATGAGAAGGAAAGAGAGATGCCAAAGGAAGTACTGCCTGCCCCATGGCCATGACCCTTTCCTTGTTCCAGCCCCAGTGGGTGAATCACGATTCTTTACAGCTAATCATAATAACTGCACTCCGCTTGCCGGAGACGGGGTTGGGGCTGGACATGTGACATACTTCTGGTCAATGGCACGTAAGGAGGAGGCCTTCTTGGAAAGATTCCCTCCCTAATACATGAAAGGAGCCCTTTTCGCACACATTCCCTCCTTTCTTATCTGAAACGATGTCTTAAGAAGACATGATGCTTGAAGCTGAGGCAGCCATGTTGCAACCATGAGGAGAGTCATTGTCAAAACTCTAAGGACGGAAGAACAGAAAGATGTGCAGCACATGGGCCCTCGGCGATGTGCATCAGAGTCTAGCAAACATGTGATCAGCTCAGACGGGCTTAATCCTCCTTAGGATGTGTGGCATGTCATGTTTTATACATAATTACAATAAAGAAACATGAAAACCTGTAGCATCCATGTATTCCAGCTCTATTTTGTACCAGGTGATGGATAAGATGCTTTTCACAATATCTTTTTTCATCCGCACAACAGAGATGAGCTGATACTCACAGGAAAGAGGTGAGACCGCCACCTCCTACTTACCCACAGCAGTGGCAATCTTTAATCTCTAGCATCCCTTCCCCCCTTCTTCTGTTAACACACCTCAGTTTTCCTGTGGGGAACCACATTCCATGCAGTTCTGGATGAACCATCAATCATGGTATCCTGATCCCTCTCCCACATACCTGACACTTAGTAAGGCCTAAAAAACTACTAATGGTCTCTCTAAAGCAGACTTGTCTTGTTTTCTTGACCCCATTTTATATATGTTTATACATAAAAAATCTTGGGCTTCCCTGGTGGCGCAGTGGTTGAGAGTCTGCCTGCTAATGCAGGGGACACGGGTTCGAGCCCTGGTCTGGGAAGATCCCACATGCCGCGGAGCAACTAGGCCCATGAGCCCCAACTACTGAGCCTCCGTGTCTGGAGCCTGTGCTCCGCAAGAAGAGAGGCCGCGATAGTGAGAGGCCCGCGCACTGGGATGAAGAGTGGCCCCTGCTTGCCGCAACTAGAGAAAGCCCTCGCACAGAAGCGAAGACCAAACACAGCCAAAAATAAATAAATAAATTTAAAAATTCCCCAATGCAAAAAAAAAAAAAAATCTGTCCTCTTCCAAAGACTTGACTAATTTTTTTTAAAGTGGATCATTTCTTTCCTATCTTTTCTAGGAAACCACTTATTCTAAATAGATTTGCTATATAACAAAGTTTCTACTTGAGAGACAAGTAAAGTTCCAGTCTCCCAAATTCCAAGTTTTCTCGCCACAGACTAGCTCTGGAGGTAGGTAAAGAAGGTACACCATTACCAGGGAAAAACGAGTTAGAGAGGAAATATGTGGGGAGACTCTCACCACTCACACTTGTTAGAGAAATATTGTAAACAAACACAAACTCTGAAAACACAGATTTCCCTGAAAGTACACTGTCACTGCCAGGAAAATATTGCACGTGTTTAACACTGGAAAGAAATGCAGAGATAAGCTTTGCCTAGAAAGTTCACGTATATTTGCAATCTGTTGATGTGGCTTACTACGAACTTTTAGATTCACACTGCTCAGGCTGTATAGTGCAGAGGCTGGCAAACTATAACTCAAGGGCCAATCTGGCCTCTCACCTGTTTTTGCTAATATGGTTTTATTGGACCACAGCCACGCCCACCTGTTTAGATATTGTTTATGGCTGCTTTTACACCACGATGGCAGAGTTGAGTCTTTGTGACAGAGATCATTTGTCCTGCTAAGCCTAAAATATTTACTCTCTGGCCCTTTATAGGAAAAGATTGCCCATCGCTGGTCTAGTTTAACAATATCAGCGATGATGATCAGTTATTGAACATCTGCACTGATCACCACATTTTGGTCTCGGAACCTCTGAAACAGATACCCAGTCTCATTTTCCCAAAAAGGAAGCAAAATGAAGCATAGAGACCTTTAGCAAGCTACAAAAAAGCAACACAGACAAAGCAAGGACTCAAGCCTAGACATGTACATTCATTTACTAATATTTGTTGATCAACTGCTATGTGCTGGGCATGCACCAAGTGCAGAGAACACAGTGGTAAAAAAAAAAAAAACAACACTGCATCACTGCATTGGGAATTCCCTGGTAGTCCAGTGGTTAGGACTCGGTGCTTTCACTGCCTGGGCCTGGGTCAGGGAACTAAGATCCCACAAGCTGCATGGTGCGGACAAAAAAAAGTGCATATTATATATGATTACCAGTTGTATGAGAAAAGCTGTGAGAGAAAAGTATAGGGTAAAGGGTATTAGAGAAAGAAAAGTGGGGGTCAAGTGTAAGTAGGAGGCGGGGGGAGGGGGCGTCCCTTAGGCTGGATTTCCAAGATAGCAGAGCCTGCAGTAAAGCTTACTTGCAAAGGCTTTATTGGGAGGTGGAGTCCAGGCCAGCGAGGCAAGGAATGAGGGAAAGCAGATGCAAGGTGATGTTTACCAAGCTGGCACCAGCCTTGCAAGAAAGTACAGCCAATGGCTCAGACGATGGGCCAGATGGGAAAACTTGGACAGCTTGTCCAGGAGAAGGAAGGGAGAGAGATTTATCTATTGGCTCCTTCCCATCTGCTGCCTTCCCTGAGGAAGGCTGAGACAGCCTGAGGTGTTAGGAGGCCAGGTGATACTCAGGAGGTTGGGCTGACCATCAAGAAAGTCGCCCCAGCACAGAAGATCAGAAGAGGCTTAGAAAATCTAGGAGACCCACGAAGTGGATCAGTCAGGGGCCAAAGACAGGGAGCCTCTCTGAGGAAGTGACGTTTCCACTTGAAACTTGAGAAATGAAGTGAATGAATGGAAGGAAATGTTATAAAGGCTGAGGTGAAAGGAAGTGCAAAGGTCCTGAGGCAGGAGAGAGATGGGCATACTTGGGAAACTGAAAAAGACTTGGGGCTCAGATGTTCCACTCCACAGATCCATATGCCTGCTCTACCATTTACTAGCTGTGTGACCTGGGGAAGTTTCTGAACCTCTCTGAGCTTCTGTTTCCTCACCTGTAAACGGAGATCATACTTGTTCCTATTTCAGAGAGAGATCGTAGGATTAAACTAAACATCATGCGTTTAAGTACTTAACACAGTGTCAGGCTCATAAAAGGCAAAGTGTAACGCTAGCTATTGTTTTTATTATTATTAATACTACTACTGTTATTACTTACTCTGACCTATTGAATTAAAATAGCTGAAGATGGGCCCTGGAATTGGCATGCTTAGAAAACCCCTGTGATGATTTGTATTACAATTCAGTCTTCTGTAAAAGGTTTGTGCATACAAACCCTTGCCACACCTCCCTGCAGGGCCAGTGAATTTCTCAATTCTTTTGTTAGGTTTGGCCCATTGGATTTCTTTGGCCAGTGGACCGTGAGCCACACCCTGCAAAAGTCTAAGGTGACTGCATACCTGAGGTTGCTTTCTGAGACTCTTGCCTTCTGTCAGAACTGCCCATTGTGCTTTGGGACTGTTGCTTCCAATGCAGTCACAGATCAGAAAAGCCTATGGAGGACTTCCCTGGTGGCAAAGTGGTTAAGAATCCGCCTGCCAATGCAGGGGACATGGGTTCGAGCCCTGGTCCGGGAAGATCTCACACGCTGCAGAGCAACTAAGCCTGTGCGCCACAACCACTGAGCCTGCACTCTAGAGCCCGCAAACCACAACTACTGAACCCAAATGACACAACTACTGAAGCCCACACACCTAAAGCCCGTGCTCTGCAACAAGAGAAGCCACTGCAATGAGAAGTATGCGCACAGCAACGAAGAGTAGCCCCCGCTCAGCGCAACTAGGGAAAGCCCACGTGCAACAACGAAGACCCAACGCAGCCAAAAATAATAAATAAATAAATAAATAAATAAAGCAAAAACAAACAAAACCCTATGGAACTGACCCATAGTCAACACACAGCCTGAAGCAGAGGCCCTGCTGACTGTAGGCATCATGTAAAATGAAAGGAAAATAAATTCTAGTGATTATAAGCACTGAGATCTAAGGAGTAGGGGGGTTCTTTGTTATGCAGCAAAACTGATAAATACACTCCCTACTGATTCTTTTACGCATGAAATTATGAAAATATAAAACACTGAGGCTCCGCTCTGGGCTCTTAGGAGAGCTTCTTTTTTGCAGGGACAGATATCTGTGCAGAGACTCAAGGAGATACACATATGTATTGAGATGGAGGCATGGGAAATGATAGTATCAGAGAATTAGCTCTCCTGGCTGACATTCAGAAATACCCAGAGCTAACATGAATGCATTCACTCAAATCTCTCCAGGCTCTTTTGTACAGGGGGCAGCCCCTTCCTAGCTTTGACATACACCCCTCCTTCTGCACATACCACCTGGGTGATTTCTGTCCCCTTCTAGGCATCTTGAGATGGGCATTTTCATTTTCTGCTGACAGCAGAGGGGGTTGGATATGAGTGCCTTTCTAAACTGCCATATGGATGCTATATTTTTTATTGTCATCATTTACACTATCATCATCATCATTATCATCATCGTCAGGCTTGGCCCACAAATGCACCAAGATTTATTTGCTGAGCGTGAATTAGTCTGGGGGATCAGAGTCCTGAGCCCAAGGTCACTGGTGAATCACAACCAAAAGCCCTAGAGAAAAAGAGAACCTGGCAGTGTTTAGGATCTGAAAGGGAACGTCAGGAGAGCTTGCTGACCTGGTATGAACCAAGTATCCTGAATAGGCACCTCACAAAAACCCACAGAGCTTTGCCAGCCTAGAGTCTCCACACTGTCCCACTGACACTCACTGAATGACCACACCCAATGCCTTTCAGTGACTCTGCAGGGCACCATGCCACCACCATAGCTAAGATGATCATTCATTCTTTATCAGCATCACCGCAGTTCTGTTTGGTTTTGTTTTTTAATATTTATTTATTTATTTGGCTGGGCCGGGTCTTAGTTGCGGCACGTGGGATCTAGTTCCCAGACCAGGGATCGAACCTGGGCCCCCTGCACTGGGAGCGCAGAGTCTTAACCACTGGACTGTCAGGGAAGTCCCCTCACTGCAGTTTTACAGTCTCTCTACAGTGTTGTGTTTTCAGGTTTTCTTATCTCCTGAGCCTTTTTCACACAATCCCTGTTCTTTTCATTCTTTCCGCTATGCTGTCCAGGCAACTGGCTTTTCTTGCCTGCTTCCATGCATGTCACAGACTGGCACACTCCACAGCGTTTGCTCCAATTAATTCTTTGTTTTGTTTGACTTCTAGCCAACAGCCAGCAACTCCCTGGGTTTTACTCCAGGTTGCTCAAATAAATAAACTAAATGTTAATGTGTTGCTCATTGATTACGATGAAGTACAGAGATGGGATAACCAGAAATAATGTTTTTCTAGGCGTCCACAGTAGCACAGTAGTGGTATTGGGTTTTGGTTTCGTTTGGTTTAGTGAGGGGGAGTGGGTAAGGATGTCCCTTCTTTAACGTTCATTATCTCATTTGATTCTCTCAACAGCCTGGCAAAGTAGACAGGACAGGAATTATTATCTGTATTTCACAGATGAGGAACCCAAATTCAGAAAAATTACATGACTTACTTGCCCAAAGTGACACAGCTCAAAAAAAGCTAACTGTGGCTAAAACTCAGCCAACCTGATTCCCAGATCAGCCAAACTGTTGTGAGTGGCTCCATTTCCCATCAGGTGGAATAATAATAATACTTCACATAATGTGTTATATACGCGTTGACATTTTCTGGGTTATCCAGAATGCTTTCCATTGACCTGCAGTTGTGTGAGATGCTCTATAAGAAAAAATTTGTGGTCAAATACATCTGGACTATGTTATATACTATGTCCCCCTCTGTATTTCACCATGTTGAATAGTACATGACAGCCCCTGAGAAGTCCTGCTGTACACAGCTTAAACAAATGTATGACCCAGAATTGTCCGAACATATTTGACCACGAGGAGGCAAGAGTGGAAGCAGAGGGACTACATCTCAACAATACAGGCAAGAGGTTGGGGGTATCTGAGCGAAGGGGGATGGTAGCAGAGGTGCTGAGACAAGTAGATTCTGGAATATTTCAGATGCAGAGCCAATCGGGTTCGCTGGTGGTAAAGTGTAAGAAAATGAGAGGGGGCAAGGATGACCTGGAGATGTCAGGTCTGAGCAAATAGATGAATAGAATGGCCACTTCCTTAGAGAAGCTCTCCCAGGACTAATAACCCCGCCTTATCTTACAGCATCAGACCCCTTGCCTTCAGAGATTGCACAGTTTTAGTTTTATCTTTGTGGCTGGGATTTTTACAGTGGTTGAGCTTATAGTTTTTGGCTTACCACTGCACCCCAGTGTCTAGCACATTGTAGTCAATAAATATTTGCTGAATAAATGAATGAACAGAGGCTACCATGTAGCAGCTGCTTAACAAACTGTGGCTACCATATTATTAATCTACCTAGTATGTAGGTCTTATTAACATTACTAGTTGATTTAGTATGAAGTGGGGTGTTGGAGAAAGGTGCAAGAGGAGTGACTGTTAATGGGAAGGAAAAGAGGGTCAGAAGACCCAGTTCTCATGGGACCCCTGTCCCTATATTTCTGTACTTGGGTGAGTCCCCTCCCCTCTCTGAGTCAGTTCTTCCACCCCATTCAACAAGGGGTAGAACAATATGATTTCCATCAACTCTGAGCCTTCCCGCCCATGAGTCTAAGTAGAAGCCATGACCTGTGTCCTCAGGAATGTGCCATGTAGCACCACCCAATACAGACCACGTCTGACCAAATGATCCATCATCTAGTAAAGACTAAGTCCTTTAGTACTGCAGTCACCAAGAGGACTTCCTGGAGGTTTACCTTCTTCCTCCTTCCAAGAGCCTGAAGTAACAAATGAATATGGTGAGATTCAGTGGAGGAAAAAAGAAACCTTTTCCTGTTTTCATTACTCTCAATCCAATTGACAAGCCTGCAGTAGGAGCTTGACCCTTTCCTGTCCCCAAAGAAGGACAATCGAGCAAAATCCATTGCTCCTCTAGACCTCGCTATGCTCTGAACCTTACTTCCTACATCAGAAGTAGTACTTCTCTTCTTTTCTAGATAGGAATACAAAAAAAAAAAAAAAAATTTCCCATCTGAACCTTTTTTGAACCATTCTCCCAAAAGGCTGGTGTTGGGTTCCCAGATCTGGGCAGCTTGCATGACCAGTGGCCTCACCGTGGTACATGCAATGGGTCTACAAGATTTCACTCGCTCTGTGAGAGCTCTTCCAGACAGGGCTACTGGGCAAATGATGTTCAGCTTCAGTTCATTCAATGTTGTTTTTCACTTGGTTGCCCAGAGCAAACATCTACCCTGAGAGATTCTACCCCTGGGGACAATCTACTCTGTCATTGCTTTCCTTGGTGCAGATGTTTTAAGAGTCCCCCAGTGCTAAGGCCTTGCTTGCCTCTTTCTTTCCCCAGAAGAGGTCACTACTTGATTAAGAAAAACAGTAGCTTGACCCCAGCCCTCGGTCCCCCCACTGCTATTTAATGAACAGTTCTTCTCAGTGGTTAATAAGCAAACACCAAAAGCTGCCCAATCCTTCCCAATATTCTCTTCATTGATTTTATTATCATTGTTATTGTGAAAAATATTCATATTGCCACATCAGTCTTGCTTTGAATAGATCCCAGCATGACAGTCATTTTATTTCCTCCTCAAACTGACCCTCGTGGCTACTTAGCCTAGTTTACAGGTGAAAAGACTGAAGAACAAGGAGATGAACTGGCTTACGTAAAGATTATCAACCCACGTCTCCATAACAAGTTCAGGTGTGGAAAGAAAAGGCATCAGAATTTCATTGGCTGAGCCACCCTTCTAAAGGCAGGAGAGAAAGACTGGAGCGTGGCAACAATTCAAGGTGAGAAGTGCCACCCTATGAAGACAGAAGGGAGGTGATCTGAAAGCCGGTGGCTTAGCTGGAGAACAACTCAGCATCCTTTCTGTTTTCAGGATTCCCAGAAAGTAAACAGCAGAAGCCCAGCTACAAAGACAATGGCAGCAGAAGAACCCACCTGGCCATCATGGGGATGGGATCAAAGATCAGGCTGATGAACCGTGGATTCCTTGTCACTGAATGAAGTGCCTGAAATGCATGGTTACATCACTGTCAGTGATGGGTTTCAAGTGACATATAGAGGAAAAATGGGGTAGAGGGGACAGGTAGTGATTTACTAGAGCTGTATCAGAGACTCATAGGAACAAGAGGCTTAGAGAACAAGATCATAGCAGTCTGGATGATTAAAGAAGAGGAAGCTCAACAGTGATCTTAGAGGAGAAAGGAAGAATGCAGCTGAATACCACCGTCAAAGTTGACCTAGTCGTATTTAATTCTAAGTGACCATTTAGCCTCAAAATCTCAGAAAACCCAAAAAAAAAAAAAAAAAAAAAAAATCTCAGAAGCAAGAGTCATACAGCCAGGATTCCAAATCTGAGAAGCAAGGTCCCAGAAGCATCCAATGGGCCAAGCCCTGGACATTTGCTCAGCTCTGGTGACCTAGGGATGAGGGGTGAGTCTATACTCTCTGACATCTGAGGTGGGTGGAGGGCACTTCTCTCCAAGACTACAAAAAAAGAGATTCTGTATCAACAGAGGAGGAGGTTGGATGCTGGACAGCTCCCTAAATGGAAGTCTAAGAGAGCTCACCACATGTAAGGTTGATATGCATCCTTATAGATCCAATGGTCTTTCCAAAGTGCCCTAGAAAATGTGGAGCACTCTAGCATTCATGGTCAATATCGATAGTATCTATAATTTAATGAGCACCTAGTATGGATTGAGCAAAGCAGTAAGTTATTATCCTACACATATTATCATATTTGATTTTCACAACAGCCCTGCAATGGTTTTTATTAATTCTGTTTCACAGAAGAGGGACCTGAGACTCAGAGAGACAAGACAACTTTTCCAGGGTTACACAGTTTACAGTTAGAATTACAACCCAGATCTAGACATCTATGCAAAACTGCAGCTCCTTATACTACCTGATACCATGATCTCCTGGTTAGACCAGGTAACCATGTATTTCCATAGCAAGAGAACTTTGACGGAAGAGGAATGAAGAATCCATGGCAACCAAGTTGGAGAAGACACTGTTGATAAGAGTTTGAACAAAGTGAGCATCTGACATCATCCCCCAAAATGAGAGGGAAGTAATAAACTACTGGGATAGTTCCATCAGTACATTATTTCCAATGTGTATGTTTTATTATTTGATTCAAACAATAAATAGGCAAGTGTGTGTTGAGCAAGACACTGTATTGTTAGATCCTACGGAGGATGAAAGAACGTGTAAGCCAACATGTTTCTCTGTTTTCATTCAAACACCTTGAAATCTCATTCTCTTCCTATATGCTTAACAAGGTAACTAGCAATTTGAATTATATTGGTTCAGATATGAAGTGACAAGGGTCCCAGGGAAGGAGACTCAGGGCAGTTTCACAAAATAATTAACATCTGAGCTCTCCACTGAACATTAGGTTTGAACAAGTGAAATAGAGATAGGACAGCATACCTAGAAGAGATAATGGTAAATGCAAAGGCAGAGAGAGATTGTTCCAGCTAGAGCTGAGAGTTGATAATATTATGGATTGAGAGAATTACAAAGCAGGTTGAAATAGGTATTTGCGGAGATTTTGAATCTGAGGTAAAGGAGCTTGGCATTTATAGTAAAAGCGAAGGGAATCTGAGGGAGGTATTTGAACTAGTCAGGGACATGTCCAGCACCAACTATAGTGCTCGGAACCTATCAGATATTTGATACATGTTTACTAAGTGAGGGAATGAATGGATGCTGTGTATAGGATGTGCTGACAAGGAAAGAGAAAAAAATCAAGGACACCAATTAGGATCCTATCACAATAGCAGCCTAGATAATATAGGTAGAAATAGAAAAGCTCTAGAAAGTTTGGAAGCAATGAAAAAGACATCATAAAAGGAAAAAAGAGTTATTCTAATTCCGGCATTATTTCCTAGCAGAGTTTACACCAAGAACAGAAGGGAAAAAAATCTTCAAATAACCTCCAAATTCAAGACCCCATAATTCTACCAGCAGAGCTAAAGATGTCTATGCATATCTCTGGAAGTCCAGCGATTGAGTCAGGAGAAGAAAAGGAAAAGCAGAATTTTTAGAAACAGAAAGTAAAAATATAAAAACTAACACATGCTAAATTTTAAAGCTAATGTTTCACCTTTTTGTTAACTGGGTAGTTGATATTCAACTTACCTGTGGTGAATAAACAAACACAGAAAGACAGGTCTTATTAGGCCCATTTTGCTGATGGGAAAACTGAGGCTCAGAGACTTGACTCCAGGAAAACTGATTCTAAATCCTGGTTGTTTTCTTTTTTTCTATTTTCCCATATGGAAAAAGAAGAGAGGAGATGAAGAGAAAGAGAAATAGAGAGAAAGAGTCAATCCTAAGAAGTCTCATTGGTAGATGCCTCAGAAAATACATGGTGGGGCTGTACCACAGTGGGGACCCATGTTTGAACCTATGCTAAACTTTTGTCTTTGCCATAGGTATGGATAACCACCTACTTACCTAGGAGAGTTAGCAGTGAGTGATAATCATTTTCTCTCCTGAGAGTTAGTAATTTTGCTTTTTTAATGCAAAGAGACTTCATATATGTAGTTGGTATTTTTTTTAACAAGTCTGTGTTGGGTCAATAAACATCCACCTTCTCCATTTCTCCTCCCTGCATCATTCAGTCATCAAATTCCAGCAGACACCAGGGAGCTGTCACCCAAGCCAATAAGCCCCAGAATGACATAAAGCTACAGTCATTCTCATCAAACAAGATCTTACCACTGGGAACAAGTCCCATAGCTTCAGCAATTTGGTTTCTTGGGAAGAGACAAAAAATGCTAAGTTTCTCTCCCTGGAAGGATCAGAAACCTGGGAGAAGTCATAGATGGTGTATTCTTTATGCTCAGCACCCTTCTTCATGATACAGGACTGACCAAGGGGATGACAGAGATTTCGTAAAAGCTTTACGAGACCCAGTGAAGTACAAAGGCTCTGAGCCACAGTCGCCTTCACAAAGACCAGCTGCTGCCATCACCTCTCTAATAAAGTTTCAATAGAAAGGTTGTCCAGATTCCTTTCTGTGTCTACCAGGTCTTGGGAGGCCCCAACAAGTTATGCATCTTCATTATGATTCATTCAGACTCACCAAGTTCTGCCAACAAGCAAGAAATGATCCAGAGTTAGCCTCCATCATAACTAGTGACTTAGAAATTGTTGCCTGAAAAACGTGCTTGAGTTTAAAGCCACAAACAGCTGCTTACACCCCACTAAAAGCTCACAAATTTGACACCTCTTTACCCGTGGCTTTTCTCCAATTCTCTGCCAACACCACCTCCTAGCCTTGCTCCCTAAGAAAAATGGCTTCTTTCTGAAACCAGAATCCAGCTCTGGGATGTATGTAAACTCTTACAGACAGGAGCTGCCCAAGAGTATGGAACAGTGAACTGATACACAAAAGATGGGTTAAGATTGTGCCGGGACATTGCTCCCCACAGCCCTCTTGGGTAGCTGAAGCCCCCAGGGGAGTCGGTCCCCAGTAGATTCTTCTCTTTGCCCTCTGTCATTTCTTGTGTGCGCCTAAATTATCCTTTCTTATATGTGCCAAAAAGTGGGTTTGTTTTTAGATTGGGAAGGGTTGTAATAGATTATTTGAGGAAGAACTCGGTAAAGTCTTTTTCAAGGACAACTAGGCAGTATTTATCAAAAGCCTCAAAAAGTGCATGCCCCTTAAACCAGAAATGCCACTACTGGATTTATTTTATTATAACAATTAGGCATGAAAATGTACAAGTATAAGGATGTTCATTACAGTGTCATTTATAATGAAGGAGCCTTAGAAACAACCCACATATCTACAAACAGGGGATTTGTTACGAACAATGAGGTATATTCATACTATGTAATATTCAGCAGTCATTCAAAATGGTATAAAAAATCTTTTCATTGATCCGGCAGTATCACCTCCACTTTACCATTGAGGAAACTGATGAAAGGCTACAGAGAGACGAATAGATTTCCCAAGGTCACACAGCTTGTTCATGGTGGGGAATGGGATTCAGATCCAGACAGTATGGCTCTTGAAGCTCTAACTACTAAGCTCTACTCCCAAAGGACAGAAACACGAGAAGGAGGTTTATCCCTATTTGGTCAAAGTGTTGAATCAAGAAACAGAATAACGCTGGAGGGCAACCTGATGGTGGCAGAAGGATTAAAAGGGAAGCTACCCTCTCCAAATGGAAAGTCAAATCTCCCAGGGACATGGATGCTGGCCTGTCCTTCACCACCCTGCCACCCCCAAGACTCTCCAACCAATGCTAACTTTGGGCAATCTGCCTTCCATTTTATTCCTTAGCAACGTCAAGAGGAAGCCTAGATCTCCCTATGAGATGTGTCTATTTGGCCCATCTGATACACATTGCTGACCCAGAAATAGAGAGAGGTGCTAAGGTTACAAGGCTAAGGTGCTCCCAGCCTCCTGGTAAACATACCAAGAGACCAAATTATGGACTGAGGCAGACATGTGAACAAGGGTCTGCAGAGCAGAGAGGAGGGCCACGGCAAACAAAGCCCATGGACACTTACCTCTCTGTCACAGGCCATCAGGCATCAATTCCAGCATGTTTTCAGGCTTCTTGCCACTGATCTGGAAGTGGGAAGTACTTGGTCTTACCACTGAAACAAGCTAAGATGTTTGAGGCAAGAATCTCTTAGGGGATCCCCTGAGACCACAGATAGACATCCCATGTGGTCATCATCAGCTATTCCTCTTTCTCCTCGACAGTCAGAACAGTGACAATAGCCAAAATGGCTGAAAGGAATCAAATAAACCTGAACCACAGACCAAGGCTGCCTTAAGACCCAGTACAACAGAGTTTCCCCCCCTCACTCAATGCATCACCTCTCCTAAAAGCTCTTTCAGCTGGATCTCTATGCCCAAACATACACACACATGACCCACTCACATCCAGTCAAACACATCCACTCATGCATGAGCACAGATTCTCCTGCAGCAAATATTATTTTAAAATATTTGAGGCCAGTGACCTGCAGGTCTGTTGAATTTGAATTACTGCCGCGGTAATTTTCCTTTCAAGCCAAGATCAGATGCTGTGTCACTGAGTAAGAATCACATGTGGATGGTGTCAAATTGAGCCCAGCGTTCAATTGATCCGTAATTGTGTTCGCTAAGAGCATTTAGCCTTCCAGCTCCAGCCTCTCTGATGTCTGTCTCAGAATTGTGTCAGGAGCTAATGGCAGAAAAAGAGCCAGTGTCATTCAGCTTAATTGGGCAATCATTAGGACTTCCTCCAATAAAGGAAGTAAGCAGGGGAGCTGCAGCTGACCTCCCTGGGGCTGTCCAGGGGTCTTGTGCCTTACACAGGATAAATTACCTTACACAGGATAAATACATCTGAAGTTGCCCAACTTCCCAGCCTGATCTAATTAGTAAACACCTTCAAAGGGATCAAGTGCCACACACGGCAAAGGTGGGCAAATAAATATTTAAAGGGCACATCTGTGTAGGTGGAACAGGGAGAGGAAAACAGATTAGAAACAGATATGAGTTAACTTTGGGAGCTAGCTCTGTTGTGTAATTGTGTTTGACCTTGCCCCCACACTGGTCAAACTTGCCCCTTCTCCAGGGTTTCAATGGGACCTGACTCCCCAGATACTCAGTCACCCAGTCTCCAGAAAGAACTATCCCAAAACACGAACTCAACCTGATCTAACCCTGGTCACTCAATACCACCATTGTTTTGGAAGTAAGAATTGAATAAAATCTATTTCAGGGTCCGGAATGGAACAGTGCTATTCAGCAAACTCTTATGAACAAGCAAGTGATTGCTAAAATTGTTGTTGTTAATCCAGCAGTGATTTAAGCTGAAGGACTAACTCTCCAAGGATGGCATTTCAGGTAACACCAGTAGTTATCAACTGCACCTCTGCAGAAGATCAGCCCCGCTACACAATTCCTGACTCTTCATGCTTTTTCAGTGGCTTGTGGCCAATTATCACAGAGCTCCCTACCACACCGTGCTAGAACAGCAACTAATGAGACCTCCCGGGTTACACAAAAGCTTTCAAAGAATCAAAGTACATGGCTCACAAATGAACTATAATCAGCTCCACCTCCACTGTCAACATTGTGGAACACCAGAAACATTTTCATAACTGGATTTAAGCCTAAGAGCCATCCTTGGAATTGAAGTTCAGTTCTCTCGAGTGGATCATCTGGGTAGACCAATATAAGCTTCTTAATACATTTTATTTGCCTTGTCGGAGGGGGAGGGTGGAGAATACCATTCACAGAGTACCTGCTGCATGCCAGGCACGATGCTGGGTGCTGTCCGTTCTTTCTCTCACTTAATCCTCATGACACACCTGCAAACTAGGTGTTATTATCCTCATCTCACAGAGGAAGCTGAGGCTTCAGTACCTCAATGGGCTACATACACTCCAGTCTTTTGTTTTGTCTTTGTTGTTTGTTGGCTTGGTTTTGGTTTTGCTGTGGTGCCGTGTGTACACTGATCATTCATTCAGCAAAATTATAAAATCCTTGAAGGCAAGAACCTCATTGATCCTCTTCCCTCTAGACTTGTGACACACAGCTCAGTGCTGAACCCATATTCATTCATACATTCATACATTCAACACGTATTTATCAGACACTAGGAACAGAGCAGTAAGAATAAAAACAGTACCTATTATTACAAAGGTTATATTTTAGCAGACAGAGACAATCAATCAAGCAATAAGCAACTAAGGAAGGAAGGAAAGAAGGGAGGGAGGGAGGGAAAGAAAGGAAGAAAGAAAAAAGGGAGGAAGTTATTTATCCAAAAGTGGTAAATGTCATGTAGGGAACTGGGATTAAAAGATGTAATGGAGAGAGGCAGGTGGTACCATGGATTGGACACTCAGGACAGGATTCTTGAAGGAGGTGACCTTTAAGCTGAGATCTGAATGACAAGAAAGAGGAAGTCATAGAAGACCAAAGGGTAGAGATTGCAGCCAAAGAGACCTCAAAAGCCCTGAAGTGGATGGGAGATCTAAGGACACAAAGAACTGGGGGAAAGAAAAAAGGCCAGTATGGCTTGAGCAGGTGAATGAGTGAGGGGGAGAGTTACACAAGATGATGTCAAAGAGATGGGTAGGAGCCAGATGAAACAGGGCTTTGTAAGTCAGGGTAAGCCTCATTCATCAAATATTTGTTGAATGAATAAATGCACAGGTCTTGGAGCACTATAGGAATGTACAATAAATACCAACTGCCTTTCAGGAATTTACGGTTTGTCAGAAAGAGAAAGAAATCTACATCCATTCATCCAAGAAGTATTTACTGATGCCCTAGAGTGTGCCAGACACTGTGGCAGACAGAGGGGGTACCAGAATGGATAAGCCATGTTCCTTGCTTTCAACCAGCACATGGCATTAAGGAAAGATACAAGACCACAGTACAGAGCAGCAAGTTCTTTAATTTGAGGAAACGCTACATGAGCACATGGAAATCAACCATCTAACCCCGGGAAAAGTCAAGGAAAAAGCTAAGACAGCATATGAATTACAGCCAAGATGAAGAGTTGAGAGGATGAGTTGGTCGCTGTAGGCTGGAAAGGTCACGGAAAATTCCCAGAGAGAAAACTGGACTTGAGCTGGATCTTTGGGAATGAGTAGAACTTGGATGTAAGCAGGAGGGGCTCCCGGTTGAAGAACAAATGGGCACAGGTTTGAATCAAAGGTCAACACCTTGGTGGGACATTTGAAGTGCCCCACAGCATCTGTTGCTCCTAACCTACACCTCCTCTGCACGCACACACACACACACACACACACACACACACACACACTTACCCCTCCTGCTCATCCGCCCTCCCTGCTGAAACACAGATGAAATGATCTGCTAATCATTCCCCAAACTGCTTAGCATCTTAGTCACTCTGAAATGAAAGTCTGATCCCCGTTCCAACTAAGAAGACCATGTACAGATTCCTGATGGTTGCATATCCCGTGGGTAGGAGACTCCTAATATAACCATGTGTTTCACTTTGGGACAGTTCTTTCTCTCGGCAAAGAGATCCGTCCTTAAATGCAATGGAAGTGTGCTTCCTTGATGCGGCCATTCCTTGATTCTTTTTTTTTTTTTAATTAATTAATTAATTTTTGGCTGCGTTGGGTCTTCGCTGCTGCGCGTGGGCTTTCTCTAGTTGCGGTGAGCCGGGGCTACTCTTCGTTGGCGTGCACGGGCTTCTCATTGTGCTGTCTTCTCCTGTTGTGGAGCATGGGCTATAGGCGCACGGGCTTCAGTAGTTGTGGCACACGGGCTTCAGTAGTTGTGGCTCGTGGGCTCAGTAGTTGTGGCTCACGGGCTTAGTTGCTCCGCGGCATGTGGGATCTTCTCAGACCAGGGATCGAACCCGTGTCCACTACATTGGCAGGTGGATTCTTAATCACTGTGCCACCAGGGAAGTCCTGCATTCCTTGATTCTAATTTTAATCTCAGAAGTATTTTTGGTCACCTAAAAATGCTGGGTAAAAATCAATATTGAAACCATAGGAGCATACAAGAGTAAGCATTAATCTTTCACTTGTGAATATAGGGGTTGCCCAGAAGGGCTGTGTTGCATGCTGCAGGGTGGTGAGGGTGGCTCTGTTCCACATGTTTTTCATCCTCTTCTGGGACCAGTGGGCCAACCGGGATTTTGTTATGGTGGTGATAACAGAAGTACAGAAGAGTGAGTCCTCTAGAGGCACTCTAACTTCTGCCTATGTTTCATTGGTCAAAACAAGTTACGCATCCAAAGCCAAGTACAAAAATAGTGCTCAAGAGAACATACACTCTGCCCACCATAAGGTGATGGCAAGAATAGATGCAATGGGATAAAAGTTGCAATCACAGAAGTTATAAAGAATCCATCCCACTTCTCCCACTAATGTCAATTCTCAGAAGGTATAGCATATGTTCCTACAAATATCCTTACTTTCCACTTGGTACGTCCTCAGAAACCTTCTCCTGATCCCGACCTGTAGACATTCTAGTGTGTTAACATCTCTAGCTAATGTTGATGGTGATCAGATGTGGTCATGGTACTGTCTTCCAGCGTGGATTTGCCAGTGCAGGAGAGTGGGTGCATCTGTAAGGATTTGACGCCTAACAATACACTCCCAAAGCTAGCTCATTCTTGTGGAGGTCAGCGAGGCAATTCTTTCAGTCTGGGCTGGGTGTGGTTGAACTCCTCTGGGCTCACTCATGTATCTGCAATCAGCTGGCAGATTGGCTAGAGGTTGGTTGGTCCAGGATGACTTTGGCTATGACACCTGGGGTCTCTTTTACATTGCCTGCCTTCCTCCCGAAGGATAACCAGGACTTATTCACATGCCCATATCAGAGTTCCAAGAGTTCCAGAATGCAGGCAGCATGCTTGAGGAATCTGTTCCAGATGGCACATTGCTTTTGCCACATTCTATTGGCCAAAGCAAATCACGGGGCCCACACAAAATCAAGAAGTAGGGAAACAGACTTTACCTAATATGGGAAAAGTTGCAAAGTACTTTGGCCATGTTTGCAATCTCCCCTTACAGGGGTCCTCTATACCACATGTCCATGAATGCATTAAGTGTAGCCAAGCTTACCTTAGGTTTTGGTCTACACGGCACTATTGACTTACAGAGTTAGAAGTCAGTTAGCAAGTTCAGACTTTGAGTCATGGACTGTTGTCAAGTAAATTCATATTACATTTGTATTTATGCTGTTGATCTGAACCAAAGTATAATCCTTTGTATTCAATTTCATCTCCTTTGCTTCAGCCAGCTTTGATCCTTCCATAGCCATTCTTGTAACAATCCTCTGTATAACTTTTTAAAGAACTTGCCAAATTCTGAACAATATCGTCATGTATTCCCTTACCATATCTGGCGTAAGCAACAGTTGTTATCTTAACAATTGGTTCTAGCAACAAGTTAAAGACGGGGGTGATCACATTTTCTAATCTTGCTGTATATTCAATGGCAACCATCATACTGGCTGGCCACACAGCTGGTCCTTGGTTACCACATGAAGTCACACAAGGATGAATCAACATTCAATATAACACAATTCCAATGGTTAATCAGTGGCTCTTCAATTATTTTTTCAGTAGAGTCCTTTTTTTAAAAGATGAACTATTATATGAAAATCCAACTTGAAAAACAGATAAACATGGGCTACTTTAGCTAGAAGAGGGCACATTCTTGAAGCTCTTCCTACTCAACTTCTTCACCTCCATCTCCATCTCCCTTAAGGGATCTGAGGCCTCCTTGGAACAAAATTTGAAAACCACTGGATGAAACCAGTGTTTTTGAAATTTGACAAACATGACCCTCAATAAGTAATGTATTTTACACAGTGACCCAGAACACACGCACACATAGATCACTAAGTCAACTGTTTCTCAAGACAACTTCACCCTCAGTGCAATATATTCTCTGTTTTCTATTCCTTTCATTTCACTTTTGGAATATTGATCATCAACTACCGTATTGATTTTACAACCCACTAAACAGATCATGTCCCACAGTTAGAAGCCATTGGACTTAGTGACTTCTTAAAGAGATCTTTCAATGTTGAAACTCTATGGGTCTATTGTTCTAAAGCTTTCATACCCTCAATGTCCACTGTTTTTTTTCTCAGGGATGAGGAGAGGCTGGTGATGGGCACCACCAGAAAGAGCAGAAGTTAAGTTCTAGAGAAGCCATAATAATGCTCCCCAGAGTAAAGGAGACCACGTGCCCTCATGGACACTAATAAAATCAGTAGATGAGCTTGTGAGAAGAGTTTACTCTGGAGTCTGACTTACCGGAGTTAAATCCCCAGTTGTGCCAGCCTGGGTTATTTGGGCTTACTTAATCTCAATGATTACCTCCTCTGATATTTAGGTCTAATAATGCATTTAACACAGCCAGGTACACAGTGAGTGCTCAGAGTTCCCTAGTATTAATAAGGGAGTAGATGGCTATTTTTTTCAAAGGAGTGGGTTCGATAACCAAGACAAAATGTGGATTGATCTCTCTCCCTCCCCCATTTTAATAGTCAGAGGGATCTCTGTTCAAATTTTTGCTCTGCCACGTAAGAGTTGTGGTCTCAACAGTGGTCTTGGTTGACTCACACTTTCTGAGCTTCAAGATCCTCAGCTGTGAAATGGGAATAACAAAACCTATCTGACAGAGTTGCTATGAGGATAGTTGAAATAATGAATGTAAAACAACTGGCACAGTGTAAGAGCTCAATAAAAAGGAAAGAGACACACAGAGACAGAGACAGAGAAACAGAGACAGAGAGAGACATAGAAGGAGAGAGAGAGAGAAACACCCTGACAATATCTGGCCAAAGAAAGGTACTTTGAAAAGCAACTGTTCATATTTTGAAAATGATTGAAGAACATTCCAAGTTGTGTAAGAAACATCCAACCACAACCAAATCATATTGGTTTTCTTAGCTATGATTTAGTGCTCTAAAATGCAGAGTCCTACCAAAAACTGCCAGCAACATGCAGTCATAAAATTCATCACTCTTTGGGGTGTGTGTGAATGTGTGTGTGTGTGTGAGAGAGAGACATCTCTTTGTCTCAGCAAACACAACTGTCTCCTGTGTGCCACGAAATATGTTGGGGTCACATGATAATTAAGGCAAGTCCCTACCATCAGAAAACCTATAATCAATCAATATCTCAACCTCAATTCTTTTTTTACTGAGCACTTTCTATGTAGCAGGCACTGGGCCAGGTACTTTACAGACATCCTTTTACCTAATCCTCAGAGCAACCTGGTCACATAGGATTTGTTATTCTCATGTCACAGTCAAGAATCCCAAGCCCACATAACTATTAAGATGCAGAGAAGAGTGAGTTTCCCTAGATTCCATACATGGTGAAGCAGGAGAAGGTGTAAGCTGCAAACAAACATCTGATGAGATACTTTCGACTCGTAAGCTGTGTTCTGTCTCCAGTGCAATGCTGGAAGAGGAGCATTTCAAAGACAAAGAATGGAAGCATGAAGCAGTTAGCAAGAGTAAATTGTCGGAACTGCTGGCAGCAGATAGGCCACGAGCATCAGGCCCGCAACCCAGGGTGTCTCTGATGTTTCTGGGAATAGAGGTTTATCTTAAATCTAAAAAAAAAAAAAGAGGCAGAGCAAGAATGTGAACCCAGATCTCTCTGACTATTAGAGCCTAAATCCTCTGTAACATCCCAATTCTACTCCTATGGATTCATAGATGTAGATATAAAGATCACGAGATGTAACATAAAATACCAACTGCATGGCACCTCTATATGCCTATCCTAAGTATAGGGTAGTGGTTAAGAATATGAGCTTCAGACTTGGCCAGACCTGGCCTCACATTCTTGCTCTACCACTTAATAACTCTAAAGTTCAAGAGAGAGAGAAAGTCAGATGGATACATCATATAGTAGAAAGTTTATGTAAATGCACACATACACACTCACAATAGATTCAGTGCGGAAGGGTACCTTAGAGAACATCCAATGCAATGTCCTTACTTTGCAGTTGAGAAAGCCAACACTGGGTGGAAGGAAGAGCACCAGGGAGGGAGCACCGGGGGCATCAGACCCCCCACTCCGGTGCTCTTTCCAGAGCCACACCCCAGTCGACCTCCCTCTATAAATGTGCTAAAGTTTTCAAATGGTGACTCCCCAAATCAAAGGAAATGGCCGCCCCAGATAAAGCAGATCTTTGCAGAGAAAGAATGTCCATCGCATTCTGAGATTTTCCTCTATCTGCGCATTTGCAGAGGTCACAAGGAGGGCAGGAGAATGATCTCATGACGTGACTCCTGGGTCTCCACACCCAAGAATGCAGGAAGGTTTAAATACATCAGACTGCAGGCAAGAATGCAGACAGGCTCCCCGACATGTTCTGTGCTTTTTGTTTTTTTCCCTGATGGATACCATCAGCTGTCCTGTTGCTAAGAGACGGGAGTGGGTGGGAAAGGCCAACAGCCATATTTTTCAAATTTATCTACAAAACCGGTTGTGCCTCTGCTCTCTCCAGGGATTCGGCTTTCTTAAGAACAGGATATTACAACCCGACGGACGGAGAGAGTGAGAGGACATTTTTTCGAGAAATGGACGGAGCTTTTCCTGGACCTTCAATGTCATCCAGCAGAGTCCTGGGAGCTGCCAATTACGGGTCTGATGCAATGTTTGGGAAAGAGCCGCAGAGTACACATGACTCAACAAAATATTCTGATTTGCATTCCTGTCTCTTGGGAAGTTGCACTTATCAGCACCAACAAGTGCTGCGGGGTCGGTAAGAGCTCTGGGCTGAGTTTGTCATCGGAGAATTAAAAGGAACTAAAAAGACAAGAAGAGGTTGTGGGGAGGTGAGTATTTGAATCACTCTGGGACTTTCCTTTTTGGTTACATTCCAATCGGACAGACCCAAACCTGGCAGACTTATTCTATTGCTCAATGTCAAAAACATTCGACTGGAATGCAGGACATGTGAACTTGGACACCCCCTGCAGCTTCCCTGTGTGGTCCACTAGGCTGCATCCACTCTAAACACACCGGTCAGGAGAGCAGAGACAGAGCCCAGGGCACATTTCATATAAAAAAGGCAGGGACCCGAAAGGTAAGCTCTCAACAGCATTCCTCCCCCTAGGCCTTTGTACCGACTCACAATACACTCTGATAAGCCCAGCAGAGATGGAAAAGGAGCCCTTGGGAACAGGTTGGCAGATTTTTTGGTCCTTAGAAGAAAGCAAGAATGTGAATTAACTTCCTCCTTCTCTGGGTTTGTACTTGGCCATATGAGCCCGAAAAAAACAAAAAAAGCAAAAACAAAAACAAAACAAAAAAATCTGCTACGATCGCTTATTGCCAAAGAACTCTAAGAGCAACATATAAGGACATCTAATTCCCCATTCTGCCCCCTGCCCGTGGACCCCTCCCACCTTGGCTTAAATAGTCAAGGTAACAATCCTTGTCACACTAGTATAAATGAGAACGTAACTCAATGTACCCAAAAAACCCATTTAGACTTTGCAGCATGTTCCAGAGCTCAGTGCCCCAGCCGCTTGGCAGAACCTTCCGACTAACTATATACAAATCACAGCATCCTCCTTTCCACCTCTAAAACCAGTACAGAAAAAAGGGAAGGCATCACAAGCTATGTGCCATCAGCAACAGAGAACAACGGAGTTGAGTGCAGGGTGCAGTGTGTGAGGGTCAGGGATACACAGGTTCTAAAAAATAAAAACACTTAACCTAAATCAAGTGCTTACTGTGAAAAGGCAGATGGCAAGAACTTGATGGCTGTATTCACAACAACCAATGAGGTATCTACAATACCTTTTCAGATTTGCCACTCCCTAGGACAGACTAGTCAAAATAGCCTTGGAAGTCCCCACTACACAGAAGGTGAAAACTTACTGCTAAAGAGGGGTGATTATCCAGGCCAGCTGTCACAGATGATGCAGTCTTTCACATAGGACAGCAATTAGCTGAAATAAATCCCACACCACTGTTACCCTCAATCCCTAATTGCCCATCTGGGTTTGTGGTTTTTGTCAACCAAAAAGACACTCGGAGTAGCAAGTGAAAGGGCTGTTCAAAGAAGATTTTAGAATGAAGTGAAGCGTCTCTTTTTGGAAGACTGACAGGTGGGCAAGACACCAGGCAGCCAGCCAAGCTGAGTGAGACTAAAGGCAGGATGTCCAGAATTGAGCTGGTTGCCCTTTAACCTCTGGAGCTGGGGAGAAGGAGGTGGAGGTGGGAGGGGTCAGGAGGTTGGACTGCAATAACACTGACCTCGGGACAGATCCCACTGCTGTTTTGGTTATGGACTGACTGACGGTGTGACACGGACACTTTATTTCTGGAGGCATCAGAATGCAGTGGCCTGGGGACCAGCCACCATGTTTCTCCCACACAGTCTGTAAAACTCATTGTGTAAAGTCATTTCCCCCTTGTGGGAAAAAAAAGGGTTGAACCAAATGATGGCATTCAAAGCCATGGTTATAATCTTTATTAAGGCATTCATGAGTTATCTATCACAAGATAAGGTTTGATCATATTGACATATCGTCAATAGATAAAACAATGAGTCACATTGATATCTAGATTTATATTTTGAGAAGGCAATAAAAGAGTGTTTCAAATTCTCCCTTGCTTTGTCCAGAACATAAAAACTAATGCCATTCTCACAATAGATGCCCGTTAGATAGAAAGATGCTTTGTCATGGGCGGAAGAGAATGGTGATCACTGCGAAGTTAAACTTTAATACCGTTTACTGAGGCTTTAGGAAAATGGCCAAAAGGAAGTGGTCAGCATCATATTCCTAGCACCCAGCACAGTGCAAATCACGTAGCAGTTGCTGAGTAAATCTTTGTTGAGTAAATCGGTGGCTCAAAGGAACTCAATTAGATAGAGTAAAAGGAGATCTTTCTCCAATGAATATTTGCGATTTTGTTCATTTAGGACAACTTGAGCCAGTCAATCCGTCCAGGCCATGACTTTCATCCCCACAATCTTGCCCCCTCATCCTATATTTCCTAGGTTGGTTAATGGTGCTTCCCCTCTACGAAATGCTCCTCCCCCACACTGGCCTGGCAAACTCCTATCCCTACTTTGAAAACCTTCTCAAATATTCCCTCTGCTGAAAGCCTGTTCCTGCTGCAGCTCTAAGGACAACTGATGGCTTCCTCTTTTATCTGCACTTTGATACATAGCACAGAGCACAGTGCCTGGCAAACAGAACCACCTCAGTACATTTTGATCAATAAGCAAATGAATAAATAAATGGTCAGCAAGAATACAGACAACTGAAGTAAATCAGTCTACAGCAATTAGATTCCTACCATGTATAAGGCACTGTGCCCCTGCCTTTAGTTGGAATCACATTTCACAGAAAACGTCTTGGAGGAGGCGGGTAGGGGAAAATCTAGAAAATGAAAATCCATGTAGCTTTTGTTGTACTCCCAACAACCCTCAGACTATTTGGATTGAGCCCAATTAATAACATTCTTTAAAACTGAGTATCCAAAAGGGACATTAACGCCAATATCACCCCTTAAATATTAACCATGTTAAAGTACAGTGTCCAACACCATCTCTGAAGGACTTCTACCCACTCTCAAAAGAAAAGACAAAGCAGAAGCAACTGCCTTCCTCCTCTGGAGACAGTATATGTTTTAAAATAATATTGGTCATTTTCACAAGTCCCTTTGACTCATGCAATTTGTCATCCAGACACATATTTCCTCCTGGGCCTGTCCCATTTCCCCTTGGATGGGGAAGGATCATTCTAGCCAAAGGGGCCAAGTCCTTCAGGAGACAGATCTGGTCTAGGGTAGTAACCTCCAGAGCAGAAGCCCAAGGACCAGAGCTAGAAGTGGTAGCCATGCAGCAAAGTCAGAGTATCAAGGGGCTTCCAGCCATTTCCAAATTCAGTGGACATCCACCCCACACAGAAAAGTTGTGGGGAAGCAGTGGAGACAGTGGGACCTCTTCTTCCCTTTGCCAGCATTTTAGTCTCTTCATGAAAGTTTTGTGAACATTCAGGTCACAGAACATTTGTGCTTCTGGTGAGGAAGTATATATGTCTGAATACATACATTTCAAATCCCCAGGAAAATGTCATGAAGGGCACACAAGAAACTTGTCACTGTGCTTTTCTCTGGAGGGATTGATGGGTGACCAAAAGGAATTTTTACTATCTACTCCAGATGCTCCTGCCTAGTTTGATTTTTTTTCAACACAAACACCTATCCATTTTGAAATTTTAAAAAATTAATAAAGTTGTCAAAATGGGGATAAATGATCGGTTTGGGCCAGTTTGACCTCAAAGGCTTTCTTTCTCCCTGGCAGCTCTGAGTTTCTGTTCTGTATGATTTTCCCACCCTGGTCATGCAGCCTCTGGGGGCACAGATTCTCTTGCATTTCAACATTTACCAGATCTCTCAGGAGGGAATGGGGGGCTTACAGGGAAGAGAAGATGTTGGCTAAAACTGGTCCCAGCACCGGGCTGAGTCTTTCATGATCTCATTTTGATCCTCCTAAAACCTCCAGAACCTATGTACTACTGGCTGTGTTCTGAGGATGAAATTCAGAGACTTCATTAACATGCTCCGGCCACACAATGACAGAGCAGGAATCAGAGCTCAGAACCGCCAGGTATCCCAGCGCCTGCTGCTGCAACGTGCTCCTCGCTCAGTTCTAATGACCACTGGCCCTCAGCTTCTCCTAGGGGTCCTGGCCGGCCAACGACATCTTCACTAGACCAGTCCTGGCCTCTCCACTCACCCACTCTCACATCAGAAGTCACTTTTTCCAGATGAGTTGAGAAGGAAAATGCAAAGCTCATGCATTTTACTACCCCTGGGGCTCCGGCGTGTGAAGTCAGTGTGATCAGCAACTTCTCACTACCAAATTACAAGGCTTATTCTTGGACTTCCTCATCGTTCATGGTATGATTTGAATGCCCAGGTTTCTCATCCACCTGTCTGCTCCATAATAAGTTCACTCATGTCCAAAAAAAAAAAAAGAAAAGAAAAAGAACAACTGGAGGACAGAGGAGACATGACCGGTATGAAAATGTTTGGGGGGTTTTAGTCAAAGTTGGTCCAGAATGAGTCAGCAGGGAGATGTGGATGACAGGAGAACAAATTTGAACTTTAGCAACATTAAAAGGACTAAAGTGGCAAGAATGGAGAAAGTAATCAAGCTCCTTTATGTAGCACAAGGGCAAGTTTCTTGAGCCTCAGTTTCCTTGTTTGTGGAACGGAGCTCATGATAAAGAACAAGCAAGTAAATTGCTTAGCAGAGCAAACAGGAACCCCTCCAGAAACAAAGCCATCTTTATCATTTTCTCAACAACACTAAGAGGAGGCATTATTAGTCTATTTTACAAATTAGGAAACAAAGGTGACAAAGCTCTCAAGTGGCAGAAAATGACTAAGACCAGGTCTGCCTGACTCTGAAGTCCGTTTTCATAACCACTAAGCTATACTTCCTCCTCCAATAGAAAATTTAGAACAAAAAGAAAATCCCCATAATCTCATGACCTAAACACTTTTACCCTTTTAAATACTTTTAGATTTTCTTCTGTACATTCATAAATATTATTGTTCAAAGTTGAACAATAATACATTCTATTTTATAACTAGCTTTTTTACATTTGCCAGTACATATTATAACCATACTTCCAGGTCAACAAACATTTATTCCTGTAGTCATTCTTGATGGCTCCTTAGTATTTGTTCATATGAACTGTGAACGTGCTGTAATCTATTCAACCAGTCCTCCATCACCAGTATTTAAGTGGTTACATTAAATTTTTCACAAATGTAACCAATGCTGCAGTGACCATCCTTGTAGCTAAGTCTTTCTTTTAACTATTATTGTTAAGGTTGTATAGAAGCACTGGGGCTGGTTCTAGGTTAGCAATTGGGTGGATAATGAGACTTTATGCCCTGTTCCCTGAGAAAAGTGTGGAGGGACTGACTGGTATCATCCTACCTAGAGAAGTCAGACTCCAGAGGCAAGAGTGGGAACAGGACCGCTGTCCTCAGATGGCTGGGGAGGTGCCTTTGGCACCGCGACTGAGCTTTCTCTAGTGATCTTGAGCAAGTAGGACCACAGGGCAGTAGAATTCTGCTGACTGTGCAAAAGCACTTCTCCACAAACTCAATTGTCAAAGGACGTGTTAATTAATCTGCCTCAAGAAATGACAAGTTCCCCAAGATGTAAGAATCTCAATTTCATGCTGACCTCCCCCATTCTTCAGGGATGTTATAGAAGAAAGTAATCAGCCCTCGTTTTAGGATCGCCTGAATTTGGAAAATCTAAACTCTGTCTCTGACTTACCAACTTACAATTAAAGTTGGGAACCTACTAAAAACCAGGCACTTTACAAACATATCTTGTTTAATTCACATAGTGCTCTAATAAGGAATGGAGTGCAAGGAGATAGACTAACTTACTTCAGTGAACACAACTGGTAAGTCCCGGGAATTCAAAGCTAGATTTTTCTGATACTAAAACCCTTGCAGTCAGATATAGTGATTAAAAGAAGATTCAAAGAATGGCTTTTAGAGGAAAACAGACTTGGGCTCAAGAATATTCCTTCACTTACTAATAAAGTTTGCACACTTTGTTCAGTAAAGTATTCATTCTTCTCTAAAATGAGCCCATCTGTGTTATCCATGAAGACTTTTTTTTTTTTTTTTTTTTTAGTTGTGGCTCACGGGCCCAGTTGCTCCGCGGCATGTGGGATCCTCCCAGAGCAGGGCTCGAACCCGTGTGCCCTGCATTGGCAGGCAGATTCTCAACCACGGCGCCACCAGGGAAGCCCAATCCATGAAGACTTTTGAGCTCCCCAGCTTCCTAAGATGAAGTCTGTAACACACTAATACACTTCATTCATTCATTCATTCATTCACTGCTGGGCCCTGGACTGTAATGAATGACCAAGAGTGCCATGACTGTAATGAATGACCAAGATGGTGGTAGAGCCTGGCCTAATGGAGCTTCCAGCTTCGTGGAGAAGACAGATCCTAACATGTGACAATAGTCAAGGGTGGAGAGACTACTATAGGGAAAAGCAAGATGCTATGGGAACACATTGCAGGCACCTCACTTTGTCAAGGGGAGTGAGGGTAAGTTTCGTAAATGGATGCTATCTAAGTAAGCTGATCCCTACAGGAAGAGGAGGTGGTAACAGAGAACAAGGTACTGGGTGAGCAGAATGACTTAAGGGATAAGCATGAGGGAGTGAGAGGTCATGGTAAGGCTGGAAAGCTCAGCAAGAGCCCCTGTGAGTACAATCAGACTTCCCCTTGAGGGCGATGGGGATCCACAGCGCAGGGTTCGAGCCAAGAAGGAATATAAAGAGCCGGACATTCAGAGAGCTCACTGGGGTACATGAGTGGACTAAGGGGGGCAAGCCTGGAGGCAGAGGCTTCAAGGAGGGCTTCACTCCAGAGCACCCGGGCGAACAGAGATTTTCCTTCTGAATTCTGTGTAGAGATTAACATGTTAGTTTCCACTAGGATGTTAAAAAGCCAAACCAAGAAATATTTTGGTGTCAGACTCCTTTATCCTCCTTTGGTTCCACAATGCTTAAATCATAGCAATTCAGAAGACTCTCTTGGTAAACAGAGCAGAATTTTTCTACTTTCTGGCCCCAAAGGTACACCTCCACGGAGCCTCAGCCTCAAGCCAGTGCAGGGGATGGAGAGGGAGGGAAAGCTGGAAGAATCAGGAAAACCAGTTCTTAATAATAATAGGTCTCCTCCATATAATAACAGCTCTTGGTTTACAGAGCACTTTCACAGACATTCTCACAGTAAATGGGGAGTCCGGGGAGGAGGGAACCGGGCAATTAGCATGAGCCCCACCCTTTCAAATAGGACCACTGGAGATTACAAAACCAGTGAGTAGTGGGGCTGGGAATGCCAGTTTTATGACTCTCACTTCACTGCCTCAGCTCCCTCCCTTAGAGCTATTTTTTGGAAGGTGAGAGTGGTTCTTTGACAGCATCTGTGTGCCCATTACCTCCTAACAATGGGGAAGTCAAGGCTAGGAAAGGATGCCTGAGTGGATGGGGCACAAAACAGGACAGTTCTGAATGCCATGGGCAGGGGGTACTACTAACAAGGAAGCGTGCTCTCAGTGTGTGCCCGGGCTGGGGCCGAGCTGGATGTACCAGAGGCAGGAAAATGCTAGCATGTGTCTATGCCCAATGGGATTGCGTTAGGCTGAGGAATGGGGAAAGGAGAGAAGAGTAGGAACTCCACACAGGAGTCAGGGGCTGCTGGACGGATGAGCCCTTCCGCAGAGTCTGAAAGCCCATCTAGAAGTCAGGAAGCAAAAGCCAATTCCACAAACAGCCCCACCATTTTGGAGCAAGAGCATTCAGGTAAAGGGCGCCCGCTCTGGTGCTTGTTCAGGTCACCAAAGAGTTGATATGAAGAAAGACCTGAGGCTCTGTGTCTGGACAACTTGGTTGAAACCCACAGAGGAGAAACCAGCTCACATGGCCCTACCAGCCCTGGGGTCTGGCAGCTGACCAGGAAGCTGTGAAAGGTTCCTGTTTGGGGAGCACTTGAGCTGTGTCCCTCCCACCCCCAGAGAACCACAGAAAGGAATTTTGCAAGGATGATCCACAAACAGCCACCTAGGAAGGAAGGAGGGAATGGTTTCCCAGGATCCTGCTGGAGACCCACATCAAAATGGCCCTGTGGACAGCGTTCCGAAGTGGGGCAATTCAGGGCACATGCATGTCAAACCACAGGCACCCTTGGCACTTCCTGCAGACCTACCATACCCCAGATCCTACGCAAAACTCTTTATGTTTAACCCCATTCAATCCTTACAACACCCCTGCTCTGTGTTGAGGAAACTGAAGCCCAGAGTGGGTTAGCAATCTGTTCAAGGTCGCATAGGTAATGAACTGCAAAACTGAGATTTTTCCGGGAGGTCTAGAAGCTCAGAACCCATGTCCTTTCCACTCCCCACAAAACCTTGTGAGTTTGTGTGCTTGAAATAGCACAGCAGGGAGAGGAGAGGAGAGGAAGGGGATGTGGAGCAGGGTGGAAATTGTGTCTTAAGCCACCACCCTGACTCACTGCCCTTAATAAGCATCTAATGACAGCTGAAGTGTCTGCCTTGGGGGAGTGGGGTTTCTAGAATAGTACTGTGGAGGGGAATCAGACTGGTTGTGACTGGGGCATGAATCAGCACGGTGACTTCCAGGTTAAAGAGGAAGCCTTAATTAACAGCAGCCCCAGATGCAAAAGGAACAGTGTCAAGGCTTTCTGACAAGCTTAGGACCCAAAGGGACTATATCTTGGTTTCCTGTTTCCAACTCCAGCCTTATTTCAAACCACTTCCTAAGATGCAAACTGTTCTCAACCAAGCCTTCCTACAGTTCACCAATATGAGGACACCCATTCGGCCTCTGCTCTTTGGTCCTGCAATGGTCTCCACTGGGACTGCTCTTGACCTCTTCTCTGCCTCTCTAAATCTGACCCATATTCCCCGGGGTCGGGGTGGGAGATAAACTAAGAGTTTGGGATTACCATATACACACTACTGTATATAAAGTAAGCAACAAGGACCTACTGTATAGCACGGGGAACTCTACTCAACATCTTATAATAACCTAAAATGGAAAAGAATCTGGAAAAGAATATATATGTGTATGTACATATATATACACACATATGTGTGTATGTGTTATATATATATAACTGAATTGCCTTGCTGTACACTTGAAACAAACACAACATTGTAAATTAACTAAACTTCAATTAAAAAAAAAAAAAAAAACTGAACCCAAGTCTTTCTTTCCACAAGATCTAGCAGACCTAGCCTAGTACACAAGAGTGAGTCCTCTAGATGATTCACTGAGTCATTCATTTGGACACATCTGTTAAGCATCTGCAATTCCTGGGCACCATGGAAAATATTAGGATGCAGTGATAGAAGACTGTCCCTGCCCCCTTTGCCTAACAGGAAGGGGAAATACATGGCAACAGAGTGTAATAAGAATAACAATAAGAGCTTGGAGGATGCTTCAATGTTACAAAATGCTTAACTTTTCTGGGTTATGGAGGGTTCAGGAAGCCTTCCAGAAGGAGGCAGCACCCCAAAGATGTTTTGAATGGTGGGTGAGATAAATGAAAAACCTTTTACTCGGATTCAAGAGATCTGTGTTCTAGGTAACGCTCTACTTCTGTCTGTGCTGACCTGGAGCAGGTCATCCCACCTCTGAAACTCATGAGCGGGTCGGACTGGCACAGCAGCCAACACTTCACTTGCTTGAGCTCTGGTCTCCGTATTGACTGACCGCCTCATTATTGCTCATCTCACATCTTGCATCTCCAAGTCTCTATTTCCTTGTATGTAAAATGGAGATGTTAATAACCAAACCTTGGGACTCTAGAAAATTCGACAGAGGAATGTATGGGAAAGTGCTTCGGAACTGTTAATATGCTGCGTACTGGAAGGGATTGTGTGGCTGTAGGTCATTTCTCCACTGGATGAAGCTTCTCTATGTCTTCTTCAGGGGGTCTAGTCCAAGGATGGACACACTATATAAGCATCATAACACCTGCTGAATTGAGCCTTATTTTTCACACACAAACACACACACACACACATTGTTATCCCTGAATCTCAGAATATTTTCCTCCTTCATTCCTATAAAAACTCTGTCCAAACCTCACTCTACCCAAATCCCCAGCAGCATCAATCCCACCACAGGACACTTTAATTCATCCCTTCCCTTTGGTACTAATTACAGTAATTGACTTGCTTCTCTGCTCCTCATCATGACTCAGCCACCTACCTACCACGTGTGAGCACCATTTGGGGGTCCTACCTTCTGAGTGTCCCGTGAGGCATCTTAGACCTCCCGTTCTTGCCGGTGTACACGGCTGGTGAAGCTGCCGTGATCATCACAACCACTTATTGAACACCTGCTCTGTGATCAGACTCTGTGACATCCTCTCACTGACCCTCACAACAGCTCTATGAGGTGGGAATTATGATTCCCACTTTACTGATAGTAATTGCTATCGCAGAATGAACTCTTAGGATGTTCCAGGCACTGTACCAAGTGTCTTATAAGTATAAACTCATTTTAATCTTGGCTACAATATGATGAACAGCTGTTTTTTTAGTTCTATTTTACAGGCAAGGATACCAAGGCACAAGGAGGTTACGTAACCTACTCAAAGTCACAAGTTCAGCAACTGAGGAGCTGGGATTCAAACCTGCGACTATGATGCAAAGTCATTCTGTAACATGGCCAGTTAGACGAGACCTGACAGTGACCTAAAATCAAGGTTCAGAGTAACAAAATAGACATTGCTCCTGTGTCACACTGAAGGCTGCAGCTTACTTGGGGACAGCTATCTCTCTGGGGTCTGATTTTGTCACTTCTTTGCCCTGATGTGGCTTCAAGGCCACCTCACTAAGGAGGCCTTTTGTTCCTTTGTCACAAGCTGCTAATTCCAGATAGTTATAAAAGGTAGGAAGCAGATGTTAACCACATGCGTACCTCTGCAGCCCAGCTGGACACCACTCCGTACTCCACTTGTTCCTTTCCACCTGCCTCTGATTGCAGAAAGGCCATAAGTTAATTTCAAATGCCCGTGACAGCTTCAGCCCCTTATCAAATGCTGAGTAAGAGTCACTGTAACAAATAGCTGTAAAAAAGTATGTATTTTATAAACTTATATTAGAGAGATCCTTAATATGACAGACTCTCTTAGCAGTTTGCCAAAACCTGTTACCTCTTCTTCCTGGGCACACAGGACTACATTTCCCAATCTTCCTGGCAGTTGGTTTTGGTCATGTGACCAGGCTCTAGCCAATAGGAACTGAGAAAATATGATACACAATGCTTCCTTGTCTGGTCCCTAAGAACCTTCCTTGGATGCTCTCCTTCATGCTCTTTTGGTTTCCAGGTGACTGGGATAGGGATCAGCGTGATCTTGGAAGCCATGGGATGTAGATGGCATGTAGATGGATGTAGACTCAGAGTCTCTGAATGACTACATACAGCAGATTTCCCAGCTGTCACTCCTGGGAATCACCCTGACACATACTCAAATCCTATACTTCTTAAAATATATTATGATTACTTGTTCATGAATATCTTCACCCAGTAGAGCATAAACTCATTGAGGACAGGCATATTTAGATCCTCACTGCCTAATAAAGCACCTGGCAAAAAGTGGTACCCAATAAAGGTTTATTGAGTCATCAATGTCAGGTGACTTTATTAAATTCATGAGCTGCTTCTTGTTTTTTGTTTATTCTTCTTGGTTTTGTTTTGTTTTGTTCATAACCCTGATTGGGGAGGTATTCTTGGGAGAATACAAAAACTCTCTCATACCCACAAGCAGATGCCTAAATTTCATCCTTAGAGTATCATCACTTTGATGTAAAAATTTGAACTCTCCCTACATACAAAGTGACCTGAAACAGTAATGCTTTAAGCGATTGAGTCATTGATACCTCTGTGTGAAAGATAAACCAGAGTCACTTTTGTAGAGGACCAGAGAGAATTGAAGACCCTTAAAGAAAGAGAGGTTTCTACCTCCAGCCAAATAGAAGTAACAGCGATAGGATTTGCTTTTCCACCTGAAATAAGCAAAAAGCAGACAATGAAATAATGATTCACAGAACACTGGACATCAGGCAATGGGCATGATACCTGAAAGATGGTGCGGAAATAAAGAATATTGGCCAAGGAGGCAAAAGACCTGGGTTCTAGCTCAACTGAGCCCTGTAATTGCCCCAACCTACTGCCTTGAGAAAATTTCCAGGCCTCAGCACAGGAAGGAGGAACTCAGTCAGAGCCCAGCAACCAGGGTGAGTTGAAGAGATGAAGCTGGAAGTCCAGTAGAACAACGTGGCTAGAGCTCACAGAACCCAGAACCAGACAGGAGAGAGCTGCACAAAAAGACATCTTCAAAAGTCTGCACTATACACTTATTTGAATGGTTAAAATGAAAAAGACTGACCATAGCAAGGGCTGGCAGGGATGCAGAGGAACCGGAACGCTCTTCCATGCTGATGGAAAAGTAAACGGTACGAACACTTTGGAAAACAAAGTGCTTGGCAGCTATTTTAAAAGTTATACATATTCCTACCAGATGACCCAGCCATTCTACTCCTAGATATTTTCACACGAGAAGTGAAAGCCTACGTCCATAAAGACTTGTACAAGAATGTTTGTAGCAGCTTTGTCTGAGATAACCAAACATTGGAAACAGCCCTTATGTCCATCAACAGGTAAATGGATACAGACACTGAGATACAGCCCTATGATGGAATACGATACAGCAGTAAAAAGGGACAAATGATTGATATATGCGACAACGTGGATGAATCTCAAAATAATTACGCTGGTCGAAAGAAGCCACACATACGAAAGGGCATATAATGATTAACTCCATTCACGTGAAATTCTAAGAGATGAAAACTAAAGTACAGCAACAGAAAACAGATCATTTGTTGCCTTAGGGATAGGTGGGGATGGAGGGGCACACAGAGAGGGGCTGGAGGAAGGGATTACAAAGGGACACAAGAAAACTTTTGGGGTGATTGATATGTTCATTATCTTCATTATCTTGATGTAGAGAGGTTTACATGGGTGTAAATACGTATGTCAAAACATAGACTGTATACTTTAAATCTGTCAGTTATACATAGATAAAGTTGGGGTTTTTTTTACAGAAAACAGAGATGTAGATGTCAGTAATACTGAAAGCTCCTCAGTCTTGCATAAAATGAGCTCTAAGAGACACATCTGCCCTATGATTCAGTTATCCCAGGAAAAGTCACATTCAAGCATCTGCTGGGACCTCCCCAGAGGTGGCTGATATAGAAGAAAAGAATATTAGTCAAGAAAAAAAAAAAAAGGCCTGGTTTCTAGCTCAGGCCCTCCTTTTACACACTGTGTGTCTTCGCGTGGAAATGCCGTCATGAGTTGATGGGACAGGAGCCAAGCTTTCATCCTGGGAGGCAGCAAGACATAACAGAAGAGCAGGGGTTTGCAACCTAGATTCATCTGGATTGGTTTTTCTACCTTGTCGTTGAAGAGAGACGACATAAAAGGGTGTACAAAGCCTAAGTGCGCAGTGATGAATTTTCACACCCTGAGCCCCCTCTCCCAAGTGACCCGCATCCAGATCAAAGACCAGAGCGTCATCAGGACCCCAGGAGCCCTCCTCATACTCCCTCTCCATCACTACATCCACCCAACAAACCTCGACTGGATTTCCACTTCCTCCCCATTAGCTGTGTGTCTTCTGGTACATTTTCTCATCTATAAAGTGGAGTTAATAGTGCTAACTTACAAGCTTTATTTGTTAATGAAAGAAGAAAATGAAATAACATGTTTAAATCACCTAGCCCAAGGCCTAACACGTCAGAGGTGTTTCATACCTAGGAGCTCCCTTCCCGAGAAGAAGCTTGGAAGGGCTGGATCCCAAGGGGCAGGGGAGACCGAGTGGGGAATGCCTTAGCAGTGCACCCCTGGGTGAGTCACTTAGCCTTTCTGGGCCTCTGTCTCCTGTCCTGCACAATGAAGGCCCCACAAATGCTGGGCTCAACATCACACCCCTCCAGGGCAGCTTGCTGCGGATGCAAGGATGGGATAAGACACGGCCTTTGCTCCTTAAGAGCTCAGAATCCAGACCTCTCCACTCCTGACAAGCCATGAGTGGGAACCCAGTTTCTGTGCCATGGTGTAAATAGACGTGGACGCACCAACGGGGAGACCAGTGTCCCCTTTATCCGACTGCTCATCACATACACCAGAAAGCTTTCAAAACCAGAGTGTCGCCCCCTCAGCCTCCCAAATCAGAATGTGGATGCGTTGCTAACCCCAGGGGATTCTGGTGCTAACGGTCTGCAGGGTGCACGTGGGAACCGCTAGCAAAGGAGTTCCAGTGAAAGCTGTGCTGAGCCCAGGACATACAAGAAAACCATTGCTTTTTAAAATACATCTCTAAGACCAATTTGCTTCCTCTTCATTTGCCTCTTCCCCCTAACACGTGCCCAAAATGCACTCTCACTAGTTAAGAATGTCCAGGTGTTTGAGCTCCAATCAAGCAATTCATTTCTTCTTTCAAACCAGGGTCTGAGTTCTCCATCTCTACTGAACGTGGGCTATCAGGAATGATTTCCCCGGTTTTTTTTTTTTTTTTTTTTTTTTTTTTTTGGCCGTGCCACGCGCCATGGGGGATCTTAGTTCCCTGACCAGGGATCGAACCTGCGCCCCCTGCGTTGGAAGTGCGGAGTCTTAACCACTGGACCACCAGGGAAATCCCGATGATTTCCCTGGTTTTGACAGTACCTGATCGTGAAGTGACAAGTCAGTCCCAGGGCCTCCTCTGAACAAACAGCCACCCAGCATGGAGAACAAACTGTTCTGTCAACCGGCAACTAGCACGGATGACCCCTACGCCTGTGGGCACAGCGCTGATGGTGAGTGACACCCATCATTGTGGATGTCTATAAGAGCCTTCCCAAAGATCGGACCTCTGCATTCCATTTCCAGCCACAATTTGTGCAAAATAAAGATTAGTGATTAATAATAGTAGTAGCAATAGCCAGCATTCACAAGGCATAGACCATATGCCCAGAAATCCTTGGGCACTTTGCATATGTTATTTCATTTAATCGGTGTTACACATTGAATTATTGGTCCCAATTCTTTATCCCTTTTTTTTGCCCTTATCCACGCCCTTTGCCAGGTGACTTTTTAGTTCTTCTCCCTAAAGATGGAGTGTACTTCCCTACTCCTTCCCCTCAGACAAGTCTAGACTAAGTCAGCCAATCCACAGATACATGGGTAAGAAAAGTGGTTGCGATCTGAAGTCACCAAGTATTGGGGTGATCTGTTACATAGCAACAACTAACCAATTCAGTCCCCTAGAATGGACCAGGATCCAGTTCTGAGTGACTTGGAAGGTTTCCCCCCACCCCACATGCCATTCCATAAAATTTCTGTCCCATTACATCACAGATCAGTGGGGGATTCTGGTCCAGCCTGCAATCTCATCTCATATGCAAACGTAATGATATCTGCAAAAGGAAAACCCCATAAAATACTCACTGCTAAAATGATGTTGGATATAACTGAATCTTGGTTTGATTCAGAGGCGCCTCAGCATTCTGATGGCTCAAGGCCATTCATACAAACAGCAGGTATGGAAATATTCAAGGTATGTCATGGTTCTTACGTATCTAAATTTCTTGTTGAAACCATACGGTATGTGACAGAAAGAGAGATAACCAGGCATCATTTACCTCCTGTCAGGAGTATACACCCCCAATAACATAGTGTTCTTGCCTGAAAATCAAACCTGAATCCAGTCAAGTGCCTAAGTACCATTTACAGAAAATAGAGTAAACCACAGGGATGCAACCTGAAAATCTCAGACAGAACAGACAACTCAGTTTATTCAATAAACAAAGTGTGAGGAAAGGGGGTGCTATGGGCTGAATCGTGTCCCCTCTAAAATTCGTATGTTGAAGTCCTAACACCAAGTACTTCTGAATGTGACTACCTTTGGAGACAGTCTTTAAAGAGGTCATTAAGTTAAAATGAGGTCATTAGGGTTGACCCTAATCCACTACGGCTAGTGTCCTTCGGAGACATTAGGACACACAGGTACAAAGGGAAAACCACGTGAAGATAGGAGATGACGGCCATCTACAAGACATGGTGAAAGACCTCAGAAGAAACCAAACTGCCAACACCTTCATCTTGGACATCTAGTCTCCAGAACTGTGAGAAAATAACCTTCTGCTGTTTAAGCACCTCTCCCACCCCAACTCACCCACCTGTGGTACTTTGTTACGGCAGCCCTGGCTGACTAACACGGAAGAGGAGACTCTATGATTGAAAGAAAACTAAGAGACATATCAACCAACTGCAAAGGATGGATTTCATTTAAATAATGATTCAAACAAATAACTGAATCCCACACACATATCTGTTGAGCACATAGTAGGTTCTCAATAAATATTCAAATGAATGAGTTCATGTTTGTCCCTTATCTCCAGAGCTGGTGCTTGGTGCCTTTTTATGGAACTGAAATCAGCCTCCAGTGATTTCCACGACTGGTCTTTCATCCCAATGTCTGATATCACCCAGAAAAAATCTTACCTCCCTTCCAAATGTGAACCGTTTTCTGTGAGTTGTGTGTCTCGTCTTTCCTACCCTCAACACCCTTGCTCCTTCACCTGTTTCCATCTCTGGCCACCAGACCCTCCCCCATCAACATGCTGGCCACTCACCCCAGACAGCCCAGGTCCTACTCCTTTCTCGGGAACTTGCTGCTCCCTTTGCCAGAGACCATTCTGGCCCCAGGTATCTGCCCAGCCTACGCCTTCGCTTTTTTCGGGTCTCTGCCCAAATGGTGCCTCTTCAAAGTGGTTTTCCTGACCCTCCTTGCTAAAAAGAGCATCCCCAGCCTCTCTAGTCCTTCTCCCTTTAGCCTGTGTCACTGCTTTTTTTTTGGCCACGCCATCCATGCAGCATGTGGGATCTTAGTTCCCCAACCAGGGATTGACCCGTGCCCCCTGCAGTGAAAGTGCAGAGACTTAACCACTGGACCGCCAGGGAAGTCCCACTGCTTTTCTTACAGCACACAGTATACACTTATTTACAGCTTTCCACTAAACCGCAAGCTCCCTGAGAGCAAGGATTCTGTCTGAACCCCCGCTGCATCCCCAGTACTTAGGACAGACTCTGTCGCATGGCAGGGGTTCCATCAATAGTTCTGAATGAATAAGTAAATGACAGCTGTTGTTAAAGTGGGACTTTCTGGTTCCCATGACAAATACCTTTTCTTATTTTCCTTCTTCCCTTTAAAAGGACTCAGCAAGGAGCCTAGCAAAGGAAGCTCTGTCAGCCGGCCACGCTGCCCCTTCAGCACCCCCCTCCCTCCAGACTGCCCAGGCTGCAGCTGGACAAGCCGGCAGCCAGTCTGTGGCCATCTGCAGACCTCCAGGCCTGGGGCAGCTCGGCCATGGAGACAGCAGGGTTCCACGGGGACGCACGATTCAGGCGGACCCACCCCACCAGGACACATGCGACTTCCTCCTGCTGAGACTGCTTCTTTGCATCTGCCCATGTGTGCTGTGGCTTGCAAAGCCTCTGTTTACAAATCTGGGTCAAAGAAGGACAGGAATCCCAACAACAAGCGATTCACAGAAGCCGGCCATTGCCTCCCGTTCCCATTTTTTCCCCATAAGAAGGCAGTGCGTAGAAATGTGGTCATCAGTTTGACTTTGAAGCCACACAGACCCAGTTCATGTCCAGCTGTCGTCTTTATTTACCATCCTTGTGACTTTGGACAAGTCACGTAACCTCTGTGAGCCTCGATTTTTTCCATCTTTTAAAGGAAGGTAATGATGCACACTTGTTATCAGAATTATAACCAATATATTAAAGAGAGTTGTCCATGGAAATCCTTCAAAAAGTTGACTATTATTTACATTTCCAGTATGTTGTTTCAGGCAGAATCCTGGAGTTGTCCTTGACTCCACCCTCTCCCCAAAACAACTGACCACCACTGGAACCATTCTACCTCTTAGTATATCATGAATCCATCTACTCCTCCCTCTCCCTGTGAGGGTCCCCACAGAAGACTGGTGGTTATAAGAACAGACTCAGGAGCTGTCAGCCTGGAATTTTAACCATGTCTCCATCACTCTCTAGCTGGGTGATCTGGAGCAAGTTACTTCTCTTCTATGTGACTCAGTTTCTGAATCTGCCAAATGGGGATGACAGTGCTAGCAGTGGAGCAAACACTGCTGATTGACTGCTTTAAAGCCTCTCCCCACCCCCTTCCCCTCCCGCCTCATTGCCACCCCCATATGGGAACTTGGAACCCAAATCTCAAAGTTCCCAGCCCTCCTTGCAGCCAGGGGTGTGTGTGTCTCATTCTGGCCCAAGAGACACAAGCCAAAGTCGGCCAGTAAGTGCTGACAGAGCTTGAGATTTAAATGATCATATTCCTGTGAATGCTTAGGAAAAGGCCTGGCAAGTAGTGCAAAAATGCTTGGGGTATGAAGGTAGAAAGGCAGAAACTGTGCATGAGTCAGAATTCAGCAAGAGGGATGAGGTGAGGACTGGGGTACTAGGAGAAGGCTTCAGGGCGGTGGATGGTTCTAGAAGAGCGGATAAGATGAGGGTGGACACAAGGACGCAGGCTTTGTCCAGAAAAGGAAGAGCATGTGTTCAGGCATCCTTGAGCGCTGGGCCTGGACACTCCCACCCCAAGCTGCCCCAGGACCATCTCAGAAGAAGCCTGTCCCTCGAGGGAAGCCAATGAAAGGGTCGACTCCAGGGACCCACCATTCATCATCAGACTTTGAGGTGCTGATGGGTGGGTCTCCACATCGCCTGGTTTACAGAGAGAGCATTCCAGTCGCCGTAAGTGTGAACAGTGTCTTTCATCTACACTGCCCGGCAGCCTGCTAGCCAGACAGGGCAAAGCTTTGTGGGTAGCCCCAGGGCAGAGGGCTGCAAACAGCAAGGCCCCCTGGGCTGGCCTGGAAGAGCAATAGTAACCACAGCCCCACTCGGGAGGCGGGAGAGGGGGATGGGAAGCAAACTGCCGTGTCTGAAAGCCCCTCAGGTACCCTGTCCCCAGCGACAACACTGAACCCAGGCCCTCTGATGGCATGGAGGTCATGGGGAGCAAAAAGAGAAGAGGAAAATTCCCCATGAAGGGATCTGCTCTGGCCAAAGAAACCGATCCTCACTTTCCTGATTCTGGGGGGTGCCTCCCACCCACCCAGCCACCCACGGGGTAGAACTACAGATACTGGGGGAGAAGCCAGTGAACAACCAGGGGGGAGCTATTCCCCTGAAAGTGTGGCTCCGAGGTGCTCCACCGGGGTGACTGATCACTGTGTAGAGGGTGTGTCCAGAGGCTGAGGCTGATCCGGGCTGGTGCTTGCCCCAGCTTGGAGAGTTCTCAAATATGTAAAATGTTGTATTATGCTGGGCACTCAGTAGCCCTTCTGAAAACATGCTTTAAATACCTCCAGTGAGAGGGTGTGGAGAAAAGGGAACCCTCTTGCACTGTGGGTGGGAATGTAAATGGATACAGCCACTATGGAGAACAGTATGGAGGGTCCTTAAAAAACTAAAAATAGAACTACCATATGACCCAGCAATCCCACTACTGGGCATATACCCTGAGAAAACCATAGTTCAAAAAGACACGTGCACCCCGATGTTCATTACAGCACTATTTACAATAGCCAGGTCATGGAAGCAACCTAAACAACAGACGAATGGATAAAGAGGATGTGGTACATATATACAATGGAATATTACTCAGCCATAAAAAGGAACGAAATTGGGTCATTTGTAGAGACGTGGATGAATCTAGAGACTGTCATACAGAGTGAAGTAAGTCAGAAAGAGAAAAACAAATATCGTATATTAACGCATATATGTGGAATCTAGAAAAATGGTACAGGTGAACCGGTTTGCAGGGCAGAAATAGAAACACAGATGTAGAGAACAATCGTATGGACACCAAGGGGGGGAAGCGGCAGGGGGGTGGTGGTGGTGGGATGAATTGGGAGATTGGGATTGACATGTATACACAGATGTGCATAAAATAGATAACTAATAAGAACCTGCTGCATAAAAAATAAATAACATAAAATTCAAAAATTCAAAAATAAATAAATAAATACCTCCAGTGTTCAGTTTCTTATGGGCTTAACCTGGAATACGACCATGGGGAATGTTCTTTCCAAAATGCAAACCAAATGAAGTCGCTTTGCTACCCAGAACATTTGGTGGCTCTACTTTTAGGATGAAATTGAAGCTTAGCCTGGCAGATGCACCCCCTGCTTACCTCTGTCTTGTTTTTCTTTCTATGCTGGACATCCCCCACTAATTTCTACCCCCCAAACACGCGACAACGCTCATACTTGATTGTCTCTGTATGTAATTTCATTCATTCATTGAATAAACATTTATTAAGCAGATATTGGATTCGTCTATGTCAGCCTCTATGATACAATGTTGAATGAGAGGGACTTGCTGTCTTCAAAGACCATAGCATCGAGTGCAGGAGTTCCCAAACCCAGCAGCACATCAGAATCACCCACAGGGCTTCTTAAAAGCACAGAGGTATCCTGGGATGGGAAGAGATGGGAAGGAATCAGCAAGCGAAAATGTTACAAAAGGAAGTGGGAGCTGAATTCTAATTTCTTCTGATTACCTTCCTGGGAATCAATAGGATAAGTGGGGAAAACTGGGTTTTCGAGCCAAAAAACTGGTTCAAAACTCAGGCATCTGTATATTCTGTCTAGCTGAGACATTCCAGCTTTACACCTGTTGCCTGGTGAAAGTCCTAAGAGTCTCCCCTTGCACCCTCAAAAGTACCCTGGTTTGGATAATAAATTATATGGTCACCTTATTCTAAACTCAGCTTTATCCTTCCTACTCGTGAGAACTTGGGGAGATTTTTGAAACTCCCTGAGCCTCAGTCTCACGGTCTGTGCCCCAGGGTGCGTGATGGTGTGTTAAAAGGTGTAAGAAGGGGCTTCCCTGGTGGCGCAGTGGTTGAGAATCTGCCTGCCAATGCAGGGGACACGGGTTCGAGCCCTGGTCTGGGCAGATCCCACATGCCATGGAGCAACTAAGCCCGTGAGCCACAACTACTGAGCCTGTGAGTCTGGAGCCTGTGCTCCGCAACAAGAGAGGCCGCAATAGTGAGAGGCCCACGCACCGCGATGAAGAGTGGCCCCTGCTTGCCACAACTAGAGAAAACCCTCGCACAGAAACGAAGACCCAACACAGCCAAATAAATAAATAAATAATAAAAATAAATAAATTAAAAAAAAAAAAAAAAGGGAGAGGTGAGGCTGGGGGAGCTTAGCTGACTGGAGGTCAAACCTTCCAGGGGAATCTTCTAATGATCTTAGGGCGCTTAGCTGGCCTGGTCCCACCCCCTCGCTGCCAGCCCCCTGCACTGCCCATCCTGTTAAAAAAAAAAAAAAAAGGTGTAAGAAGTAAATGAGGTCACGGCTGCCAAGTGCCTGAGAGAGTAGGTGCCTAATTCACAGAAGCTGTTATTATTCTCTGCCTTGTAGGAAGCAGCTCTCATTTGCTCTGCATTGCTTCCTGACAAATGAAATGAGACCTTAAAGACAAGAACACATTCAGATGAAAAATAGAGCATTTATATTTGTGGAGAGAATGGACTTGAGTCAGCAAGACATTGCTCAGATAGTTGCTGGCTGGGATGGCAAAGCTATCTTGAGTATCTCTGTGACAATATTTAACCTTCAGCTCGACCTTCTAGAAAGTATGGCTGTACCACCCTCCTTGTTGGTGGAAATTTCTTATAGTGTTGGATCACATGCCTCCAACGGGCCCAGATGTAGGCTATTCTGGCATCTGGGGCCAAGCAGAGTTGACAGAGAGACTGACACATTATCTGTTCCGGTGACCATCTGCTCAGCCCCACTCATGACTCATCAGATGGTGAGAAGGACCTGTCTGCACAGTGATTCACTGATGCCCACCAGGAAGCCCCCTTTTTAACGTCCTCTTTCTGAGCTCCTCAGTTAGCATTTGAGGCCAAAGGGGACCCAGAGGAGAGGGAGGCAGAAAGATCTGCCAGCTGGATGGTGTGTGGTCTGACTAAGCTGCTGTGGGAGACAGGCAGAGAGAGAAGGAAATTCTGGCACAGCTGGACCCCCTGGGTGGAAACTTACAAACAACCAGAAAAAAGAATGCTAATAAAAGCCCTCCAGAATGGCAAGTATTCATAATATTGCAGAGATCCTCAAAGGTTAAGGATCTCAGCAAGGACAAAAAAGAAAGGCCAGAGCTTCACAGAAATCCAGAAATCTCTTTGGATGAGTTTGCATAAAGGAATAGCCACATAAGCAGATTGTTTAAAAGTCTAAGTATATCCATCGAAGATGAAGTAGATCAACATAGAGATGGTGCGTGGAGAGCCTAGAATAAAAAGCCAAGATGGGAATTACCCAGCCCTGTTCTAGAAAGACAGGTGCTGCGGCTGGTAGCTATTCAAGTCTCTAGAATTATTCTGCATTCTCTGGTGTGGGTCTAAGAGAAGTGATTCCTTTTCCTAAAGTGTGGTGGGCCAAACGATTAAGGCATATACACAGAAAGAAAACTTATTTTAGTGGTTACGTATTCACTTATACCACTCGTAATATGGAATGCATCATATCACATGTTATTTTTCTTTGAACACAATTAAGTCCAAGGATGCAAACTTCTTTCTCCAGACACACCAAGCCTTGGAGCCCTTGCAATTCTCTCTGCCTGAAGTCTCCTCTGGCCAACCTTCACCCATCCAGCTTCTTCTTGCCTTGCAGGCCTCACTCCAATGCCTCTTTCACAGAGAGGGGCCTTCCCTGACCACCGTGTCAAACATGGGTCTCCCCTGCTGGTTCTCACTCTGGTCTGCTGTCTATTTCTTGTAAAGCACTTCCAGGTCTTGTCCATATCTCGGTTTACTTGTTTCTTATATGTCTCTATCTTCTAGAATGTAAGCTTCACAAGGGCAGGAACTCTTCTGATTTATGCTTTCCTCAATGCCCAGCATCTTACCGTGGGACGACCTCCTAAACCATGGTCGAATTTATGACCATGACAGGGCCCTGCCATCTACAAACTGGCACTTGCCATCTACCTCTACAAGGATTAAATTATGAGCCGCCGCTGCTGCTGACTTTCAAAACCCCCTGAAAGGAGTTCAGGGTAGAGATCAGGAATGAGGCGCTCTGTGCTCGGGGAAAAACTGGCAGAACAGGTCTTCAGATAGTTAGATATTTTCAGGAGAAGATTTTATGAGCCCAATTCTTGCATCTCCTCGTATCTAGAAAAGCACTAAAATCCTTCATGATGACGTCTGCTCCTCGTAACTAGCAGCAACGTTCTTCAAAAAATATGTGCTCGATTGCATGTACTCTCCCTTCACCAAAATCACATATATACAGACCTTCCCCCCTACCTCTTTGGAGCAGTTTCTGAGAGCTATCTGAGATGCTGTCTCCTGGGCTACAGTCCTCATGTTGCCCCAAATAAAACTTAACTCACAAAAAAAAAAGAAAAAAAAAATTCCCAGCATCTTGCCCATTGCTTGGCTCACAATATATATTTAATAAATATTTGTTGAGTGAAGAGCCATCGAAATGAACTATGGCCTTAATAGTGACATTCTTGCATAGGAGAAAAAAGTCCAAGTTGTGGCTAGGGCGTGGTGAATTGTGCGCCACCCTGGATATGGCCGTGGGAGGATGTAAAATGTTTGGTGATAATTATACCTCTCTCCTCTCTGGCTGAGCCGCAGAACTGGGAGTTAAGTAGGGACAGACTGTTTGCCTTTTGGTGGTAAATATGGATGGGGGAACATGGCTTAGAACTGAGTCCAGAAGAGGCTAACTGCACTTTCTCCTTCTGATGGGTTCACTCACCCAGCTGCAGCTCTAAAACTTCAGGCCTTCCTCCATCCTTCCCTCCTTCTCTCTCTTCCTCACCCCTCTTACCCCTCCATCACCCTGACTCAGGGTGAGGCCTACTCCAGCGGGCTGACCTTATGGCAAAGGTAGGAGGCAAGACAACACATGTGACTCTGAAGAGAGAGAAACAATGAATAGCAGTCAGTGGCAGCCAGAGTCCCAATCCCAGCCTCACCGGTCAAAAAAGCCATTCTTTCATGGAAAGAAGCAAGCCAGGATAGAAGCTTCCTTTCCAAATTCTTCTGAAACTGTAGAAGTTTCTATGTGGAAATGGGTTAACACAGGAATGGCTGGAAAAGAGAATGGTTCTCTGTAGAATCAATGTCATGGTCATGCGTGTGTCTGGGTGAAAAGGTAAGTCAAGAGCCACCATGAGCAACCATGAGCCTTTGGATGTCATGGATTATGTCTTTAACCATTACTTGGATACCACTGGCCCTGGTATTATCTCTGTGCCTAGAAAACTGTAGTGGTCAGTAAATGTGTGCTTAACAATGTGTGCTGAAAGAATGGACGACTGTATGAATGATTAAATGTACTACGGATTGAGGAAAATATGCATTATACATTGGTCTCTTACGAATCTAGTTAATTTTAATCTAATCTTAATTCCTGATCACCTTAGGATATATACCCCAAAATTGAATTTACAAATATTCAAGGCAGGGAACCAGAACCTAGACAGCAGTGACCCTGCTAATTTCTGGCCACATTGTAAACCCTCTTGGGACAACTTTTAGCTCCAAGCAGGCTGAATTAGAGTGAGTGGTCCACATCATTTGTGATCAATGAATAAGCTATTTCTATCTGCTTCCCACCTCTTGAGCAGGGGTTCTTAACTTGGGTCCATGGATTCTACAAGGGTCAGGGGACATAATTCTGAGAGGGTGGGGGAATTGTGAGTTTGGATGAGAAAAATATACAGCTTTATTTTCACTCACCTCTAACTGAAATTTGACATTTTCATTACTTGTGAATGTAGGCAACAAACCCCAGTGTATAAACAGTATCTGTGATTTTATCAACCACAGAAATCACAGATAATCTCCTATCGTTATGTCAGCTGTTGCAGGTACAGACAGACCTCATTTTATTGCACTTCACAGATACTGCATTTTTTTACAGATTGAAGTTTTGTGACAACCCTGAGTTGTCAGATGATGGTTAGCATTTTTGCAATAAAGTATTGTTTAATTAAGGTCTGTACTTTTTTTTAAAGACATAATGCTATTGCACACTTAATAGACTACAGTATAGTATAAACATAACTTTTATATACACCGGGAAACCAAAAATTCATGTGACTCACTTTATTGTGATATTTGCTTTATTGCAGTTGTCTGGAACCGAACCTGCATTATCTCTGAGGTGTGCCTGTACTCATGTCTACTTCAAAGTCACCTTAGTTATTGGACCTCTCAGATCTTATTTAACACCTTCATAAATAAATGCATACTGTACTTGTGTAGCCAGGCCTCTAGGATGATCCTTTAAGATCCCATCTCCTGGTATTCACGCCCTGGAGAATCCTCTCCCATGAGTGTGAGCTGAACCTAGTTACTTGCTTCTAGTGACCAGAGTATGATGAGAGTGAAGGGATGCCACTTACAAGATGAGGTTATAAAAGATGGTGGCTTCCATCTCAATCCTACTCCTTCTCACTTACTCATTCTCATGAAGCAGCTGCCATGTTGTGAGTTGCTCTACAGAGAGAGGAAGTAAGGGTCACCTCTGGTCAACAGTCAGTGAGGAACTAAAGCCATCAGTTCAACCTCCCATGAGAAACCAAATCCTGCCAACAACCACGTGAGTGAGCTTGGGAAGCAGATCCATCCCCAGTTGATCTTAAGATTACTGCGACCCTGGCCAACACCTGGATTGCAGCCTCTAGAGAGATCCTGAACCAGAAGACCCAGCTAAGCCACGCCCAGATTCCTGACCCACAGAAACTGTGAGAAAATAGATGTCTGTTGTTTTAATATGTGTGTGATGCTCAGTAATGGTAACAAATATAGTTATCTATCCACTGATAACTATATCTCCGTATAACTAGGTTTTTTTGAGGAGGGGTCATAGGCTTCACCAATCTGCCAAGGTGGTTCATGCCACCCAGAGGTTAAGAGCCTCTACCCTAGACTCTGTTTTAGAGAAGACATGGGTCCTGGAAGGGGCATTAGGTTGTAGCTTACTTCTGAAGCCACGTCCTTTTGACCTTGGAGGTAGTGAACGGAAGGAGAAAGGAGAACCAGGGTGGGTGGGGTTTGGTTCAGCTGATAGGGCATCACAGGTTGGAGCAGATGTTCATCAAGACAGCAAGAGATGCCAAAGGGAGACGAGAGAGCAGAGAACCCACATGGCAAGTTTGCGCCCAAAGTCGGAAGGGTGACAGAACAAAGGGCAGAAGGAGAAGCCAGGGGTGGAGCCAGGTGTGTTAGACCTCGCGAAAACAGAGCTGGCCTGACTGTGCAATGCAGGGGTCCCCAGGGAATGCTGTGTCCTGAGGTGCTTTGGTCTGGTGTTTTTAAAAGGCAAGTCCAACCAAGAAAATATAGTCCGATCTCTCATTGAGAGTAGTAATCTCATGCTATGTGATTGGCATTTGTACACTACTCTCCTGCATTGTTACCAAAGCCTGACTTTTTTCTAGATGGTAAACTCCTTGAGGGCAGGACCCCCATGTCCTTGTTTCCTTTGTACCCCAGAGATCGATCACAGTATAACTTTTCATGAATGAAATATCTGCTAAGGGACAGTGCTGGGCCCGGGAACCAGAGATGAATTGGGTTCAGTCTCTGTCTCAAGTTGTTCATAGTTGAAAGAGGAAGCCAGATAAATACAGACATTGATATTAGAAAGCCCTAACTCAAATATGAGCTGCACTTCTGACCGGGTTTGGTGGTTCTCCAGGCCTTGGAAGGGAGTAACACTCATTTCCCTAATTTGTGGAACATTAAATGAGATGATATATTTAAATTGCCCCACACAAGACCTGACATGTCACAGAAACTTCTACCTTGCTTCCTATTCTCATACTGCTTCCAGTCTTCTGGTCTCAAGGTCTCGAGGGTTTGTGTGAGATCTGATTCCTGTGTGGGAGCCGTGGCAGACTTCTGAAGGTGGGCCCCTCTCCCAACAGGCTTCCTTTCTCACTGCCAGATGCTATTAAGCCATGTGCCATGTTCTGTGAGTTCTCGGAGGCAGGGGCCATGTGGAACTCATTTTCGTCACTCCAGCAAGTAAAAGAGCGCTGCCTCCAAACAGGGCCTGTTCAGCACATGTTTGATAGCTGATTAAAAGGATAAATGAGAAATCCTCGAAAACCCTCCAAAATGCTCTGCAAGAAAGGTCATCATGAACTGGAGGAGTAGGGGTTTTGACCTGGATCTTAAAAAATGCAGAGGACTCAGATGAGTGGAAGGAAGCTGGTGGTGGTGGAAGGAAGCTGGCGGTGGTAGAAGGAAGACACGGAAGGCTGCCCACCAGCCTTAGAACAGCGGTCACCTCTGGGCAGGAAGGAGAGGCATGTGATGGGGGGGAGAGGGCCACAAAGGGAGCTTCAGTGGCCTCTGCCAAGTGTCATTTACAAAAACAAAACAAAACATCAGAGGCAACTGTGGCAAAATGCCAACATGTGTTAAATTGGAGTGATAGGTGCAAGGGTGACCGTTCCATTCCCTGTGCTTCTTGCTATGTTAGAAAGATTTCACGATAAGAGAGGAAGGGGAGGAATGGCATGGGCAAATGCAGAGAGATTGGAAGATTGTGACAAGTACCGAATAGGGAAGCCCTGAAGTAGAAGACTTCTTCCACAGACTCTATAGACATGGAGTGTCCCCATAGAGGGGGCAGGGAGCAAGTTGGAGCTGTCCTTGGTCCTGAACCAAAGCCACCCCCTTGGTCACTGCTATTTCTGGTTATCCTAGAACACTGGGGGTTTCTGCCAAATTCCCCCAGTGCTCATAGGTTTCTTTGGTATCCTCCAACTTAATATTTTTAAGTCTGATTTTGCCCCATTGCTGCAAAAACAGAAGTGTAAGAAAAGAACAGGGGTGTTTCTCAGCCTAACAATAGTGTCTACTATTTATCGAGTTCTCATGAGTGCCAGCTTCCATGATAGTGGTTTCTGTATGTTGTCTCATATTGTTTTAATTATCCCCATTTTATAGATGAAGAAACAGACACAGAATGGTTGAGGTCAGGTAGCCCATAAATGGCAGAGTTGAGATTAAAGCAGGTTGCATAAGTATATGTCCCAGGAATTAGCTGATTACTCCTTGTGGCACATGCAAATAAGGCCCTAGCTTGGAGGAAAGCATCCCCAGGAAGTCATTGTCTCAGTACTTTCTAGATTCTTTCCGTCTACAAAAGCAGGATCGTGGATTCCCTAAAAAGACAATGTAGGTGAAAGTATCCCATAAACTATCAAGTCCTCTACAAATGTTGGCAGCTCTCTCTCTGTTTGTTTTTGATAGTAGTGGTGATAGTGAGAATTATAAGCCTTCTGCAGATGTCAACAATGTAAACCATATTCTATTTCTATTGCTCAGGGAAGTAAGCCAAGGCCAAAGGAAAAAAAAAAAAAAAAAAGAAGAAGAGAGAGAGAGAAAGCCCCAAGATGGAGTGGGACCGATCTGGAGGGATGGTCCCATTTTAACATGTATTAGCAGTGTGGTTGTGAGACAGTCATTTGATAGCTTCCCAGTCTCAGTTTTCTCCGCTAAGAAGTTGTTATGTCAATAAGGTTCCCTATTTCCCAGAGTGAAAAGGTAGCCTAGGATAACTATGATGACTCTATGAGGTGAGGGCAGCTATTATTTATTGACTGCCTGCTGCCTCATGCCAGACATTGGGCTAGGCGTTTTATGCATATTAGCTTCAGTCTTCATAATGGCCCTAGGAAATTTATTATTATCTCCATTTCAAAGATGAGAAAACTGAGGTTCAATGAGCCCTTACTAGCCGTCAGCTAAGTCAGATCCAATTTGACTCATCCATTAGCAGATGGCACTTGAGGAGCTGGATGACAGGGACCGGTAGGTGGGAGGTGGCTCCACTCTCTAATCTTTCCAGAATCTAGGCAGACACCCCCATGAGCAGGTCCCACTCATAGCTGGAGCCTAGGGAGAGAAAGCCTCTCAAGACAATGCACAGTTTACCAAAATACCAAATTCCAAATATGGTGGAATCCGATCTGGCTGCCCTGATGCTCAAAGAGCAGCTGCCACTGGCTCTCCTCTGCCTCTCCTTTCCCCTAGTCTCTGGGTCTAAGGAAAACCTGCTCTCCAGGCTGGCGCGAGCCCATGCAAGGGAGCTAGGCTCCCTCCTCCCCGCTCAGGAGCAGGGGAGGGAAAGGGAAGGAATTGTGCCAAAGGTCACAGTGTTCCCGGTCAGTGTGTTCCAGCTTTGAAGTCAGAATGCTGTCAGTGCCCAGGCAAGAAAACCGCTGCAGGCTGCTCCACCTGCCAGACCTCCAAAAAGCTCCAGCTGGGCCCCGGCCTCCACAGCAGCTGCACACTGCAGGGAGGGCTGTGCTCACCAGAAATCCCCTTTCCAGCCCCAGCAGCGTCCTTAGGAAGCTGTGCCTGCAGAGGTGGCCAAGCCATAAAGCACACAACAGCCTCACGGATGTGCCCAGGCACCTTGCTCCCATATCCTCTGAAAGTCAGCCACGCAGGACTCCATCACCAAATTCCACGGGGAGAATAAGCATTTCTACATTCTCCAGCTCTCTCCTCCTTCTCTCCCTTGACTCATAACTTTTGTTTAATTTGTTTAATCCTATACCCCCCAAAAAAGATTTATTGTGTACCCACTATGTACCTGACACGGGTCAGGTAATGGTTTAGGTCTAGTTATGAAACCATAATTTTCCCTGTTCTTGTTAGAGTTTATAGAGGGAAGAAGACAAATGAAGGAATTAATTAACAAATTAAGACAAATGAAGGAATTAAACAACAAATGAAGGAATTAATACCGAATTAAGAGTTGTGATCAGCAACATGAAGGAAGGAGAGGACGGTGCTTTGGGAGGGAAGAGCCCTAGGGCAACCTGAAAACTGGAGGTCAAGGAAGCACTCCTCAAGCAGGAGGGAAATGAAGTTGAGGACTGAAGGATCAGAAGGAGGCAGGCTTGTGAGGCCAGCTTGAGAGTGTGGTGAAGAGTTTACCTAAGTCACAGCATGTGCAAAGGTCCTGAGGCAGGAGAAAGAATGGCATGTTTGAGAAACAATAACAATATAGCATAATGGGTAGATGTGAATCCAAGATTAAACTGTGGGACCCTGAAGGTTATACCTGAATTCTCTATACTCAGTTTTCTCAAGTAGCATCAGGTAGGGATTCAGGGAGGAGACACATTTGAGCTGATTAGTCTGGGCAGATTAGAAGATGAAGAACCAGACGGAAAGTGTTCCAAGTGAGAGGTACTTTAGCAGACATCCAAGGTCTCACAGTTAAAAGGAATGGAGCAGCAACTTGAACCCACACCTATTAACTTAAATGCGCATATTTTTCTAAGTTTCCTCCAGAATCATGGGGCATGGCAGACACTATGTGTGAATGCAGTGGCACTAAACCACAGATACGATACTGTGCCTGTCTCCTCTTATCACTTACATGTTCCATTGCCCTCCACACTTCACTTATAAAATTCAAGATCAAAGATAAAATGATTGAGAATTTCAAGATGGCAATGGCAGAACGTTACACCAAGCATGGAGCTCGGCTGAGCACAGGGCCCTATGTGACATCCCCTGGCTGGATACACATGAAGCCAGCCCTTCAAGAATGATACTCTAGGCAGTAGTCTTGACTATAAACATTTAATATGGCTAACTGTTTGGATTGTATTAAAAGATTTAACCTTTCCAGATGTAATTTTATCTTCCTAGAGATTTTTGCCCTGTGGTTTTTCATATCAAATGGGAGTAATGGGTATAGACTTGAAAGCCAGGGGAAAGTTCTCATTGTAGAGCTCACGCTGGCTTAGGTAGAGCCAGATTCAGAGCCCTCTTTCATCACTGAGTAGCTTAGTAACATTTGGCAAGTGGTTTAGCCTTCCAAAGTCTCAATTCCCCATGTTGTAAAACAGAGGTAATGGCTACCATATCATAGAGGAGCTGCTAGAATTTAAAATAATCTGGGCCACGTCCCTGCATATAGGGACACAAAGTTAATGAGTGCTATTGTTTTTTTTTTATAAAAAAAACAAAAAAACCCCAAAAACTCAGGTCTCTGAACTTCAGATGTCCTGGTTACTCTTAGGACCCCGGACACTCCCCAAGCTCCTTGTCACCTGCAAACACATATCTGGCAGAAGAGGCAGATTTGTCCTATGAAGTAAAGTGAGGGGTTCAGTGGGTCCCTAACACAAGCAAACATGGTTCCAACTCCAACTCCATTCACTGCTTCACCCTGAGTGAATGACTTCACCTCTTAGGGTCTCAAGTTACCTCATGGATAACTAGTAGAAGAGAGATGATACTGGGACCTACTTCGGGGAGCTGCTGGGAGGATTTCGCGGGCTCTATGTGCCCATTAGCATGCTGCTTGGAACAGAGCAGCGCTCAGTCATTTATCCCATGCCGCAGTTTCCTGTCTGCAAAGTGGGGATACTGGTAGTCCCTACTGCATGAGGTTGTTTTCTGGAACAAATGAGAATGTCCATGTAAAGTGAGGGACACGGTGCCTGGCACATAGTTAGGGCACAGTGAATGTGAAATGTGAACAATGGTAACAGTGGGTAGTGATCACATCACCGACGGTAGTGCATAGCTACCACAGCTCTCTCTTCTACTCCTTCCCACTGCACGGGGTATCTCTGACGATACCCAAGAGCATCTGCTGGTCCAGTGTTCATTTTCAACTTTTGCTGATGCCACTTCGGCACCCCTCCCCCACCAGAGAATATAGTTTACCCAAGGACTAAGTCTATTTTTGTTTCTAAAGAAGGAAAACAGATGCACGTGCCAAAGCACAGACTTCTTCAAAACAAGACAGAGCCCGAGACAAGGTCACAGCCCTGGCTTTCAGAATTAGGAGGGAGGTGTACTTTCCAGTAACCTCTTGGTGGAAGATAATAACTGCATCTCTCAACTAGCAGTTATATGTCAAGGTCACTTGTCCTCATGTCTAGCACAGAGGGTCATAGGCTTCCCTAGTTGAAGCCGGAAGATTATCTTGCTTCAAACAACATCAGAACATCAGCCTTTGTCCCTGTAACCTGGCGCCTTCCGCCCTCCTTCTGTAACAAGGAGCCATTATGAACAGTTTGAGTGCCTTATCCAGGCCACAAGGTGACCACTGTCTGTGCACCTTTCAGATAAACCTCTCGTTTCTCCCAACCCAACTCAGGCTCACCTTGGTTAGCTTATTTTTGCATTAAACAGACGCGTCTTATGCACCATGTGCCAACAAGCATAGTGCTAGACACTCAGAGACGGACCGGTTGAGTAAGATGCAATCTGTTTTCTGTAAGCCAGACTTTAAAGAGCGGATTTCAATATAATGTGTTAAATGCACTGAGAAAGAAGAAAAGAGAGCACCATGGAAACCCAGCAGAATAGAAGAGGGGCTTAGCCCTGTGTGGGTTCAGCATAAACTGGAGAAGGGATACCCGATCTAATCAAGAAAGGAAATGGCTATTTTTCACCCGTTACTTTGCTAAGTCATTCACCTTACACACGTGGATGAAGTGAACCTTCCTCCAAACCCACTCATATTCTCTGGCAGCTCTTCCGTCCCTCTCTCATCTTAGCACTCAGCACCTGGTTCCATAGGTACGCATTTTATTGTCTAACTCCTGACTAGAAGCTCTACAGAGGCAGCGACCAGACCTGCCGTGTTCTCTGCTGTGGTCACAGCAATTAACATGGTGCCTGGCACAGAGCGGGCACACAATCAACACTTAGCCCATTGAATAAAACATCTTTTGATGACCTAGGCAATGGTGATACAACTTAGAGGAATATGCCTAAATAAGTAATTAACAATAGAAGTTGACAAATGTAAATACTAAATGAATGACACACACTGTAGAATGTTCAATTTGGTTCAATTAAGCTCAATCCAGCAAATACTGTGTCTTCTATGTGAAAGGAACATTCTATGAACAAGAGAGGATACAAAAATATATCAGAAAAAGGAACCCCTGCACTCAGCTTACTCAATGTTATCCTAGAGGAGAGGATACAAGTGCACAAAATAAAGATCAACATAAATTAGAGGCTGTGAAGATTCAAGCAGAGGGAATATGAGGAAAGATTTTAGAAGATGATCAGAATGCATCTTAAGTAAAGCACTTCTTCCATGAGGGTTCAGAGGAGTGAGAAGAGATCATTCCAGAAAGAGAGTATCAGAAACAAATAAGAAGGAAGCTGGAACATGACTGGTGCTTTTTAGAAAGTCCAGTTTGATTGTCGTGTAAAGACAGTGTTTGGGAGTACCAGGAGCTTGGCCTCAAGTACTCAGTGACCCAACCAACTCTTCCCGGAATGTCCTACATCCACAGTGCTGGAGCCTCATGACCCCAGACCTTGATAGCCGTGCTGAAGCATTGATCCCCTCTTTTTTCTTGCAGCAGGGAAGCGGCACAATCAAAGCTATGTCTTAAGAACACTTATAGGCATCTGTGTAGTGGGTATACGATGCTTTTGTCTGCCCAAGACCTCTGCAACCTTGGAGGACCTTCCCCTCCTCTGTTGCAAATGGTCCTAATATAATTTCAATCAGAGTAGCCCACCCCAATCCCCAGTCTCAGGAGTGGATACAAGGAGCCCCATCACAAAAACCAATCCCACTGCAATAAAGACTTGCCCAGTGGTGGTTGTGTGACTCAATGGGGACCATTAGCATCTTTTCCTGGACTGATGCACAGACATCAGGAAAGAGAAAGACATATAAGTGGGTAGGAAAATAAAAAGGAGTTCCATTGAGGGGAGCCATACAGAGCTGGGAACAGCAATGGAAATGCACCTGAGATGCTTAGAGGAGAGTGAGTGAGCAAATATGGATGGATGCAGCAGAAATTTTAGGTAAAGCACAATGGGCCAGACACTCAAAGGAGGACGATGGATTCCTGCTTTGGTGGACTTGGATGCCAGGCTTAGGGAACGACTCCTTCTCAAGTGGGCAATGAGGAACCATTAAAGGTTTCTGACAAAGGAGAAGAACTTCCACTCTCTGCCTCAGCAGATCATAATTGTATTCTTCAGAAAAGTGTGGTGAAGTGGAAATAAGCATCAGCTGGGATTCAGGCAGTCCATTCCAATCCTGGCTCCACTCTTCCTGTGTAATCTTGGGCAACCACACCAAAAGGGTGAGAGCAAGGAAGAAAATCAGAACTACATCAGGAGGTGCCCCATCTTCCACAGGGGGTATTCTAGAATAGGGGTTGGCAAACTACTTTATCTTTGTAAACAAAGTTGTACACACTGTCCATTTACACATGGTCTTGCACGCAACAGTGGCAAGACCGGTAACAGTGACAGAGACTATACGACTGGCAAAGTCTAAAATAAGTACAATCTGGTCCTTTACAGGAAATGTTTGCTACCCCTGCTCTAGAGTCTTATGGAATAAAACTTGATGTAACAGGATAGGCAATGGTCAGGAGGAGAGAAAAAATAAAAACGACTTCTTGATACACACATAACAACTTAGGAAGGAGGGAAAGCTAATGGGATTGGCAATTCTTCCCAGACTTAGGGGAAAAAATTATTTTCTCCTGACAGATAGACAATGGCAGTTTTATTGAGAGATAAAGAGGACTGAGATAAAAATGGAGAAATGCAGACGAGAGAACTGTGTAAACTGAAGGCACTGCAAGAGCCATGGAGACACGTGAACAGAAACAGAGACATAGAGGAGACAGCCAAGCAGAAGGAAGGCACGAAGGAAAACACCTATGATGAGAGAGATGGGAGCTTTAATATATATACAAATTATACTTAAATATTTAAATATTATAGGTACATTTATCTATATGAATATGTATGTTCATTTATATAATGTAATTTGTATTTATATAATTTATTTATATATTTGTATATGTATGCACATCTGTATCTATATCTCTATATATTCTGATACTTATCTATAGATAAATAAGTATATTTATCTATAAACAGATATAGATATCAGCATAGATAGATACATAGATCAGCATATGTGTGTGTGTGTGTGTGTGTGTGTGTGTGTGTGTGTGTGTGTGTGTCTGTGGAGAGAGAGAGAGAGAGAGAGAGAAAGAGATGCTGGTAGCTCCTCTCTGGGGTTTTGGCAGAGTGTCAAAAAAATTACCTTAACACAAAGAAAACTTCTTGGGTAGAAACATCAGAAACTCATTTCTTCATTCCAAACTATCCTGCAATAGATAATCAGGATGTATTGACCCAAAGGGTAACCATGTTGACAGAGACGGAGACAGAATCAATACAAGGTTTCCATAGCAAAGTTTGCAGAACATTGAGGTAAATAAGAGTGTGTTTTCTGCACGCTTTTATCAGAAATATCTGCTTCAGGTTTACGAGGCTTCCTTCCCAGTCTGTCTCTTTCTGAGCATATAAAATGTGCTTTTAGGGCATGTCTTTACTGATTGCAAATATCACAAATGGGAGTAATGAGATTTCTAAGTTCCCCCGCCCCTCCAAAAAACAAAGCTATTTAATGATTTTAGAGACAGGAAGAGGGGCCTATTATCCTCGAGAAGAAAACTCCAGTCAGCCCCAGAAAGAGTCACAATCCCTTTCAGAGTGCACACCATCACCCAAGACAACAGTCTGATAACTGAACGGTATCAAAAGTCTTGGCAGAGCTAGAGGAGAGGGCTCAGGATAAAGGGAAAGAGGGGGAGATACAGGGGGTCCTTCTGTGCCACTCACTACTCTTGCTCTGGAATGATCCATAGCGCCTGACATGGATGCAGGCCGACCAGGATTTGAATTCCAAACCTGACACACGGGAGCTGTTCGATCATGGGCAGGAGGTTCCTTAAACTCTCCTGGCCTCAGTTTCATTTGCGGAAGGGCAAATAGTTTCCTATAGTTGGAATAAGCAGCACTTGTGGGAACTTCGCAGGAGACAGTGGTGATGCTAATGTAAATACAAAATAATAATAATAACAACAACCATCATTTACTGAGTGTATCATTTGTGTCAAAAGTTGTTTTAAATGCCTTTAAATATAGACTCATTTTATTCTCAAAACAAACTTAAGAAGTGAATTATTACTGTCATTAGCTCCCTTAGAAAACTGAGACTCAGAAAGGTTAAAGTGAAAAGGCCAAAAGCAGAATCCAGAAAGCCCAATTTCAGGGTCTGTACTATTATCTGCTGCCTCTACAATGAGGTTGGAAAAATAAGTAGGAGTTAGATCATTGCATTAATTTCCTAGGGCTGTCATAACAAACTACTACAAATAGAGTGGCTTAAAATAACAGAAATTTATACCATCACAGTCTGGAGTCCAGAAGTCTGAAGTCAAGGTGTTGGCAGGGCCCTGCTCCCTTTGAAGGGTCTAGCGGAGGATCCGTCCTTGCCTCTTCCAAGTTCTGGTGGCTCCTGGCAATCCTTCACTTCCTTGTCTTTATAGGTGTACCACTCCAATCTCTGTTTCCATCTTCGTCTATTCTGTGTCTCTGTGTGTTCTCACCTCTTCTTGTAAGGACAGCAGCCATTGGATTTAGAGACCTCAACTAATTACATCTGCAAAGACCCTATTTCAAAATAAGGTCACATTCTGAGGGTCCAGGCTGACATAAATTTTAAGGGGACACTATTCAACCCACTGTAATCATGAAGCCCATAAGTTCTAATCTTATCTTGTAGAGGTTTAAAGTGACAACAAATTATTATTATTTAGTCAGGGCTCCTTGGGTTATAAGTGACAGAAACTCAACTGAAATTGGCATAAGCATAAAAGGAATTTATGGGCTCAGGTAACTAAAAAGTTTAGGTATAAACTTCAGGTATAAAAAAGGTCAGACATATCTACTTTCAGGAGCCCAAATGAATGCCTTATCTCATCTCTCACGTCTAATTTCTCTTGTGTTGCTTTCTCTGAAGCAGACTCTTCCCAAGAGATGTCAAGGTGGCTTCCATAGCTCCAGAAATAGGATTGAAAGGACAAATGGCCAGGTCCACATTTTTATTTTATTTTTTATTTTTATCTGCAGTTATTAGTAGTGCAAAGTTAGTAAAGATTATATCCTATCTTCTCATCAATTCCAGATGAAGGACATCTTTTTCCCTAAGTTTCTAACAAAAGTCTAGGGAATGAATCACAGTGGACCAACGTGGATCACATTACGTTCTTTAATCATTGTAGTCAGAGGAGGGGATATTCTAATTAGTCTGAATACACGCCCACCCCACTCAGTCACCACTCCGGTGGATGATTCCAGGATGGTCCCCCAAGGAAAAATTGGGATATTGGACCAGAAGGTAGGGTAGGTACTGGATAGGCAAAAACAATACATTCCAATCACAGATTCAAAAGACGAGAGTGACAGAGTTGAATAAACTTGAGTTTGCAAAAGAAAGCATACAGGTGTTTTCTATTACGTTCAAACTTGCATCTCTAAATCAATGTGTTGCAAAGCAAATGGCACCTGAACTTCTATAGCACAATGATGGTCAGCAACATGTTACTCAGCATTGAACTATCAAAGTTCCTCCAGGCTCATCTACACATCGCCCCAGTGAGACTGACTTCTCCTTGTAGGCAAGGATTACGATCATTATTGCCTCTTTGTCTACTCCAGCTCAATTGCATATAGAGCCCTAACCTCCAGAGCTTACATTTTACTTGGGGACATAGCCTCTATGACTTACACAGGAGACAAAGAGAAATGAAATGAGACCAAATTCCAAAGAAGGGACTCAGCTTAGCAAGATGTCTGAACTAGACAAACACTTCACCCCACCCTGCACATCTTAAATTTTTCCCAGAGTCAAATCCAATTAGAAGAAATGGCACAGGAATGGAATGGTCACATGATTCCTCCTGTAGATGACTATTATAAAAACCTGATTTAAAAACAAACAAACAAAAAAACTATTTAAAGGCTTTGGAAAGCATCCAAAAACAGAAGCCAGAGAAGACTTTAATTTTGACAAAACCACAACTGTAAGGGGAAAGAATTGGGAATTTGTGGATTTCTGACTCGTAGGTGCTCCACAACCCTCAGGGCTTCAACTGTGAAAACCCGAAGCCTCTGTGATCCAAGGTGCCAGAGATCAGAATATAGGGCTAGGAAAGCAGGTGAAAAATTAAAGAGGAATTCCTGGCAATGAGAGAACCACAGAAGTAATGAGATGCAAATACTGAGTGTAATCTCTGCCCAAATCCCTGGCTGACACTAAACTCTGCATTTATAGAAGAGATTCAGAGGGGCCAGGAAAAAGCGTGCAGAGATCAGGAGGAAGCCCACTCTTTAAAGGTAGAGCTGCAACGGGTGAGATTTGTGGGTTTTCTGGGGGGTTTTGTTTTGTTCTTTAACTCCGTGTATGCCCAATTTTGCACAGCTTGGGTAGCAGAAAACTAATGTTTTATGGGCTTGACGTGGCAGGAAATAGAACCCGAGATTAGCAGACAAGCCAGAAAGTAGGGGAGAGTCACAGAAGAAAAAAATAACTACTGAAAGTGTGAGTCCCATTGCTGCCCAAATTCTTGGCAAATAACCAACTTACACAGGCACCTGGGAGACCCCCAGAGAGCCACACTAAAAGAGGAGCAGTGGGAAGCCATACGAATAGAGCAAAAATATCAGGTGCTACATACCTTTGAATCCAGGCAGGTCGAGTGCTTACTATAACAAAAATCCAATAATCCTCAGAAGAAGACAACGTAATACAGATTTACTATTATGCATTATCTACAATGTCCAGTTTTCAACCCAAAATTACTACACGTGCAAAGAAACAGAAAAGAGGAATGCATACTCAGGTGAAAAACTCAGGCAATACAAAATGTCATTGTACGGGAAAGGATGTTGTCATTATCAGACAAAATTTCAAAATAAGGTATTAATGAAGGATCAGATAAAGAATGAAGGAAACAACCAGCGAATATGTAATAGAAAGATCAATAGAAACTCTCCAATCCACACAATAGAGATTTAAAATATTGAGGAAAAGTAAACAGAAGCTCAGAGACCTGTGAGACAATGTCAAGCATGATCCAACACGTGTGTAATTAGAATCCAAGAAGAAGTAAAAGATAGAAGGGGGAAGAAACTGATTTGAATAAATTATGGCCCCAAACTTTTCAAACTGGGTACAAATAGGGTAGGGGAGTGAGGCTTCTCTATATAAACTCAGACCTCCATCAGGATGGAATTAGCCTCAGGAACATTTGACTCAAAGGCTCACAGCTAAAGGATAGTCTTATAGGTCATGGCCACTGCTTTCCGAGGGGAAAGCAATCTGGGAGTCAGAAAAATCTAACTTTGAAAGCTCAAGTCATTCCTTTTACCTGTTATGTGACACTGGTTGAGTTAGTTCATGTCTCTAATCCGTAGTTCCCTCATCTGAAATACTGAGATCATACTATGTAGGACATCTTGCCGTACTGTCCTGAAGTAGCATATGTGAAACATATATAGTTTAGTAATTTTTTTACTAATATATTTTATCTCTCCCACCAGAATATAGATTCCAGGAATGTGGAGACTTTTTTGTCTGATTGCTCACTTTTATATCCCCAGAACCTAGAACAGTGGCCAAGGTATGATAGGTACCCAATAAACATTGGTTGGAAAGAGACATGCATGACTTTATCACAATGAATGAATTGCCAACAGAGAGTCTGGTTAGTGTAGACACTCCATGAATGTTATTTTCCTGCCCTGTTTTCCTTTCCTCCCACATTCCAGGAAAGGCATCTGCCAGTTACTGTGAGACTAAGTTCACAGCTCTGGACCCATTCTCATCCCAGTCAAAATAACATGATTATTTGGCTGAGCGAGACAGGAAATGACCAATAGCCACAACTAATGGCACAGTCCCTGGCCAGGGAGACAAAAGAACAGCTTCTGTGTAGCGTAAGCAGCAAGGAGCCACAGGAATGTGAGACAGAAACATTTTTTAATGATTATTTTTACTAAACTGATACAGCTTGCCTTCCCGTTATTCTTTGATAAAACTGACACTCAACTTACACGACTCAAATGTGATTTAGTCAGCCTGAATTCTCCTTGCTTCTACACCCACTTCTTCTGGGGAAAGGGATAAGTCATATTCAACAAAGGAGAGAATTCGAGTTCCTCATCTTTAGGGTGTCACAGAACTTTTCCAGGACCTGATGAATATTATGGATCCTCTACCCAGAAAAAAATATACATACAATGTTTTGCATACATTTTTAGGGGGTTGAAGGACCCCATCCTTCAGATTCGTGAACCATGTGGTCTGAAGCAAAGTGCTCCATTTTACAGATGAAAATACCAGGGTGCAGAGAGGAAAAAAAAATCTAGCCCAAGGTCACGTAATAAGGTCACTTATAAGAAACAGCTACAAACCGACCCCCCGTAGCTTCTAATATCAAGACCAATGTAATTTTCATTACTTAATAACTATTTTGATTTTTCATAAGCAGCCAAAATATCTGATGATCATCTCTGATGAGTCAGGTGTGTGACTCAGCTTGTTAATATCCATTTTGGTGGGGAAAGTATGAGTAGAAAATAATGACATTAGGGTTTGTACCTGAGAAGAATGCAGATTTAAATCTTGACCCTCCTCTTAGCTGTGTGATCTTGACTCATTACTAAGCATTTCTGGGATCGTGTTTCTCTTGTCTGGAAAATGGAAGTTAAGAGAACCTACCTCACAGGGCTGTTGTCAAGATTAAATATGATAATGCTTGTAAAGCATTAGCTGTTATCAGTAGTAGTAGTACTTTTATAATTTTAAAGCAGTTTTCAAAATGGAAGTACAAAATATTTTGAGTGATGACAATATCATAGGGATAAGTGTCCAGTTATCTATAATATAACTAGTCAGTTCATAGGAGCACTAATCTCATAATATTCAATAGGAAGAGAATGTTTCCATCAGGATAGGCTGTTATCTCCTGAACCAAATAATCTTCCAAGGCTCGAAGGCTTGCAACAATAGAGATTTACTTCTTATTCACATGACTTGCCCACCAGAAGTTCCACGGTGCGTCTATTCCAGGGCCCAGTTGTGGAGCAGATTCTATCTAGAACATAGTTCGGCATCAGGTCAGAAGGGAAAGAAATACATGACAAACCACATGCTGTCTTCTGCCTAGTAGCAACATATATTGCTTCCACTCACACGTCACTGGCCAGAGCAAAGCCACATGGTCAGGCTATATATTCATGGGGTATAATCCCACCTCCATTATGGTTTACAAATCCCAATTTGTGAACCATAATGCAATCTACCTTGGTCGATGGGAGCTGCTCTCTGCAGAGACTGTCCTAAGTAATGAAATGTGACTATGGAGCTGAAATACTCAAGTCTAATCAAAATGACCAGGTGAGAAAAAAAAAAAAAAAGAGTCCTCAGAGGACATAGAATAAAAGCCAAAACCAAACCAAAATGGTCCCAACTAGGCAAATCTGAAAGAAGTTGTTTAGTAAAAAGACCATAGTCTGCATGGAGGCTAGAAAAGGGGGGCGGGGTAGGGCAGTGTAAACCATGAATGTCACCATCACTGCTCGGGAGAGAAGGTTCTAATCATTTGGCCAGAGTTATCTTGGTGTGCTTGGCAGGCACGTTTTTGCCGTGGTGGTATCTGTAAATGGGGTCATAATAATACATACCTCTCAGAGTGTTCATGGGAATCATTAAGTGAAATAATGATTGTGAGGTACTTAACACAGTGCTCGGTTCGTGGGCTCACTAAATGCTAGCTGATAGGGATAGAGATAGAGATAGAGACACAGACATAGATATATTTCCCATCATATTTGGGGTCTGGACCCTGCAAGACTGTGAGCCTCTGTCCCCAGCTGACCCTGGTGCTGCCTTCTGTCACAAGGCGGCCTGGCCGGGAGCCCTGACATCTATATTGTGCTTTAACATTTGCAAAGTACATTCCCATCCATTTTTTTTCCCATTTAATCCCTACAAGTCCACACAGCCTGTAAGTGCAAAGTCCCACAGGCTGTAAGTGGCAGAGCCAAACTCCAATGCTGATTTCATCTGAGGCCTTTGGGCTCCAAATTCTGTGCTCTTTCTCCCAGGAAATTCTGCCACATCCTTCGATCTCTGTCTCTCTCTCTCTCTCCTCACCCTCTCTCTCTGCCATAGTTACTTCAAAGGGACAATAGTTGAAAAATAATGATACTCAGCCATCCTAGTTTTCATTCAGGGTGTGCATCTCCCTCTCAACACTCCAGTGTGTCTGACCAAAGATGTGACTGGCTTTGGGTGGTTTGGGTCCCAGTTCTGGGCTCCATATGCCCTGGCACAGAAGGCTGGGCCTGCTTCTCATTGTAACAAGGTTGCACTAATTAGCTGCATTTGATTTTGCATATGGAGAGTAAATGCAAATGAATGCAAAGCAGTATGCAAATCAGCAACATCCTGGCTCCCCCAAAAGAAAGAGCCTGCAATACTGATGTCATGACAATGTATATTAATAGTCCATCCCACCAAGACATGCTGTTTTTTCAAAAGGGGCAGGCATTCGGGTTTTTCTTTTGGGGAGGAACAGTAGTGACTTTATATTGAATTCCAAGTTTATGATCCTTGACAAGAAGCCTATTGGCCACAGTGCTATGTTCTCTATAGAAGATTCTTGTAGGCAATGGGGTTTGTTGGAAAGAGGCACAGGCTTGGGAATTGAGCCATATAGATTGTGATTCAAAGTCCTGTTCTTTGCCTGGTCTGAGACCTGAGTCTCAGTCTCCCCAGCTGTACAGTGGGGTTAACCAACCTACTACCTACAGAGCTGTCGGTGAGGACAAAATGAGACAAGAGGCGCCTGGCACACAGTAGGCGCTCAGTAAGTGCTCATTCCCTTCTTCACACTCACTCCTTCCTCCTTCGGAAGTCTAAATTGGCAAATAGAAGAAGTAAAGAGGGCTTGTCTTCTAATCCTTGCTTGCCCTGCATTGCTTGCCATCCCATTTCATGATCTTTTTAGTACAAAGCTGTATCACAGACCAAGCATTTTTAACAAAGACCCTATGACCTCTTAGAGTCCTCCAAACATGAGTAGATGACTCTGTCCTGTGCCCCAAAGTACCATCTCCTGCAAACAATAGCAGCTATTCTTACAAAGCTGGTGAATTCCTCCACTTTCTAGATCTAGTTCAAGCATCGCTGTATCCTGGAAGCCTTTCATGGGGTCCCTGAGAGACTAGGGGCTCCCATCTGTGCCCCCAGAATGCCCTGTGTCCCTTCCACGGCTATGTTCTGTCACTGCAGCTTGCTTACCTTTTCTCCTAAATACCCTGCTTGTTTCTCACGATGGGGACTATTTCTGAATCATCTTTGCATCCTTAGCCCGTGGAACAGGGCCTGGCAAAGAGAAGACGCACAGTATGTGTGGGAGGGAGAGGGAGAGGGAAGGCGCGGGGGAGGAAGGATAAAAGGAAAGAAGCATCACCACATATTTAGCTGGAGCCAAGCACACACACACATGCGGTTACGCCTAACGAAATCCTGATTAAAATCAGACAAATTCTGGAAATGCATGAACACCTGAGCTTGAGTTCCCTGCCCCCAAGTCCCATCCCAGAGCAAAACGAGGCCACAGGGACACAGATCTGCTCTCAGGCGAAGACCTCACTCCCACGCAGGCAGTGTGGGGATAGAGGGGCTTCTGTTTAGGGCACCGAGCCTCCCAAACCAACCTCATCCACTCAGCTGCACATCTGAACATTCTAACTATACGTTAAGGATTCATATTCTGTAACTGGACCCTCCAGCCGGATGCAAAATAAGTGGTGGCTCTTGATCGGACAGCCTGAGGCCCACCCACGGGGAGAGTGCACGCGCACACACGCACACACCACTGCCACGTGCACACGTAGCGGTGATTATGTGTACACAGACCTGCCTTCACACTATACACGTGTACATGCACGCAGACTCTCGTGCGTATGCACAGACTCACCTTCATACTGTCCGTTCACAGACACATGACACACTCACACAGACACAGGCACATGTAGGTGTGCTCACGCGTGTGCACAGAGCCGCCTTCACACTGTACAAACACCCTCAGAGGCACACATTTAGAGCTCCTTACAGGCAAGAGACACACGCTCGGAGACTAGCTTTATCTTCCTCTTTGGTTCCAAACACACAGGCACCACTCTTGATGGTTACTGGCATTTCCGAAACTCCCCAGAAACTGCAAAGGCAGCCCCAGAGTGCCCCACCTGCCCGAGCCCACGGCTCTCGGCCTCCTAGGGCTCCACTCCCAGGAGGCCCCCATCCCCCTTTGAAGGCTGTTAAGAAATAAACTTCAGGGCCAAAAGGCAGAGGTGTCAGCGGAGTGACCTGGGTGACCAACAGGAAGGAATCTGTTTGCCACCCTCACCAGCATTTTTCCATGGTGAGTCTGGGGAGACTGAGACTCACTTTGCAAGTGAAGAAACTGAGATGAAGGGAGACGCCCGGGGCCCCCAGCAACAGCCTCCCGCGACCTGGGGCCAGCCTTGCTCACCGGCTCCGAGCTCTTTGCAGAATAAGCTCTTAGGAAGACAACAATCCAAAGATCTAGGGTGAAATTTCTCAGCCCCAGAGGCTTCTGAGAACCTCTCCACAGGAGCCTCAGGGAAGGACACGCACTACCCTCCCCTGCGGGGAGAATAAAGGCTATCATTCCGCCCTGCTGCTGGCAGGAAGCTCAGTGGAAGGAGGAGAGGGTAGAGGAAATTGAGGAGCAAATGAAGGAGAAAGAGAAGGAAAGGGAGACATAGAGAGAAAGAGGGAAAGACGGGAGGAAGGGTAGGCAAGCGGGCAATTTACCTTAGAGGGAAGAGTGGGTTCTCCATGGAAACAAAAGTGCCTGTATGTCTTAAGATGCCACTAAAGAGGAAGACTGTAAATTTTCCACCCAGGAGGCAGGGATGATTGCCGGGCTTTGACACCTGAATTCGAAAAACATTCCTATCCATCACCATAGATCCCGGCTCCCACCTAGGCCAGGTGTTGTGGGGACGATTAATGGCAGGCCTCACATACCCTATTTTATCTTAAACATTCCTTTTAGACAAATAATATTCTGGGATCATTTTATCTCTTCCTCCAACTGAAAAGAAAAGAAGGGAAGGGTAAGCTGGGACGAAGTGAGAGAGCGGCATGACATATATACACTACCAAATGTAAAATAGATAGCTAGTGGGAAACAGCCGCATAGCACAGGGAGATCAGCTCGGTGCTCTGTGACCACCTAGAGGGGTGGGATAGGGAGGATGGGAGGGAGGGAGACGCAAGAGGGAGGAGATATGGGGACATATGTATACATATAGCTGATTCACTCTGTTATACAGCAGAAACTAACACAACAGTGTAAAGCAATTATACTCCAATAAAGATGTAAAAAAAAAAAAAAGAAGGGAGAAACGGAAGAAGGAACAGAGAGAGATATGGGCAAAACGTATGTACCTACCACGACACCAGGGAGGGTCTTTCATCCAGACAAAGGTGCTGGAGGTGGACGGACTTAAATCTGAAACTCAACAGCCCTTGTGCCGAGCAACAGGGCCGGGGGTCCCTCCTCACCCTCCGACCCTCTTATCTGGGAAGAAGAGGTAATTTACCCCACACTCTCATGGGGTGGTTCTACACACCTAGTTTATATACGGCTTCTGTGAAAGAGCGTGGTGGAGGGTCAGGTGCAGTGAGCCTGCCTAAAATGCCTTTCCTTCCCTCCCACGTGGAGCATGTACGGAAACATATATATGAAAGCACTCCCTACTTTCTTCAAGGTAGAAATCCCTCTTTCCCCAGAGATAACCTCTCTTCTGACGTGCAGTTTCTCATTCCCTTAAACGAGACCAGCAGTCCTTACAGTCTGCTGTTCGGGAGCAACCACGGCCTGGTATATTCTCCGTTTGCCCCCAGTCCCACCCAGATCCATTCTCTGTGCCCGAGGGGGCTGACCCCCAAAAATGGCATCTCCCGGTCTCCCTTGCTTTCTGGTCTCTGACCAGGCTCAGCCAGCAGGAGGGCCTGGAAGGAGACGGGAGGGAGGAAGAGAGAGAGATTGGAGTACTCACTTCTCCCCAACTCCATCTCTGCTGTAGTTCTGTGGTTCTGGGGTTCTGAGGTGGCCCCCCTGATGAGACTCCAGCCCCCCACTGCATTCCTGTAGCAAACACTGCTGCACTGCTTTGGAAACTCCCACCTTGGTAGTTCCTAGAGGCCTCAGTACTTCTTGGTTCCTTAACTCTTCAAGGTTGATTGTACGCTCATAACAAACCACCCTACAACTTACCGGCTTGAAACATTAACCAGTTCTTTAATTCATAATTCTGTGGGTTGGTGATTTGAGCAGGGCTCAGCTAGGAAGCTTTTCTGCTCACGGTGGTCATGGCTGGAACTCACTGATACATTTGTAACCAACTGATGTTCACCTGGGGGCTGGCTGGTCCCAGATGGTCTCACTCAGGTACCTGGTGGTTGCTGTTGGCTGGTGGTTGGGTCTTTCTCTCCAGGAGGCCTCCAGTAGGCTAGTGTGGGCTTCTTTTCATGATATCTGAAGCATTCCAAAAGGGTGAAGGCAGAAATTGTAAGGCCTCTGGAATTCACTCCAAGTCAGTTTTGCCATAATCTATTCGTTCAAACAAGTCACAAAACCAGCCCAGATTAAAAGGGATGGAAAATAATTCCTTTCACCTGGATGAAAGGAGCAGCAAAGGAAGAATACATAATGGGATGGGAGGAATTTGTGGCCATGAAACAATCTATCACACCTACCACCTCTATAAATGATTCTTTCCTTTCTTTCTCTTTAGAATTCCAAGTGTGCCTTTTGTTTCCTGCTGGGACCCCGACTGGCACAATATATAACATTATTTATGACATCATACTCTACTTTATCCTTCTTCAAAGTGCTTTTTATGCTTAACATTACGTTTTTGAGATTCATCTGTATTTGCCACACGTAGCTCTAGTTTATTTATTTTCACTCCTCCATCATACTCCTTGTAGGAGTTTATTTTGTCCATTCTCCTGTGGATGGACATTTAGTTTAGCAGTTTTTTGCCTTATAAATCCTACCTTACTCCTTTGCACATGAGAGTTCTCTGGGGAGTATAGTTAGGAGTAAATTTGCTATAGTGTAAGACTGCCAAATTACTCTCCAAAGTCAATACGGTCTTTAATAGAACAAATAGAATCTGAGAGCTGGACGAAGTTGAAAAACTGGGTTCATTTTACATTATGCAATTAGCTGTGTTTTGCAGAACCGTAGCAATGGCTGGTTGGAATGAACCTCCCACCCAATATAAGAATCCTTTCAACAGTGTTCCCAGGAGATGGTCAAACAATCCTTGCTTGAACTCTTAAGAATACGCAGGGGAAGCTTGTTACTTTAACTGTGATTCCCTCTGCAGAGCAAGAATAATTTTGGAAAAAGAATAATCCTTTTCTCTTGCAGTACAGCCAAAGCCCAGGGTGTATGGCCTAAAGGAGAAGCAGCAAGAGATGATGAAGTTAGCAGAGGAAGCTGGGGGAGGCCACAGGGGGACCGTTCTGCCCTGGCACGGAGGGCATACTTTATCCTGAGGGCAATGGGGAGTCAATGAAGGAAGCTGGGCAGGAAAGAAGCAGGTTCAGATTTGGTTTTCAAAAACTCAGCCTACCTGCAGTGTCCAAAATGGAGGCAGAGGGACCAAAGAGAGAACAGTTACGGTGACCCTGCCGGGAGATGATGCTCAAATGAAGAGATATTAAGGATGGAGAAAGGAACTGGCTTTCAGTGGTTGAAACTGGGATCTGGCATAAAACTTCCATTTGGTACTCATGTGCCCTGCTCACCTCCTTGAACTTTTGTTTCTTTATCTGTAAAAAAAAGGATAATGATAGTACTTATTTCATAGGGTTGGTATGATGACAAAATGGGATCTTACATTTAAAGAGCTTAGTGTCTGCTTCATATTGTGTGCTCAATTAATGTTGGCTATTCTTCTCATTGAAAAACCATTGTCAAGACTACAGAAGTTAGGGTAGGTTAAATTGCTATCACTGAGAGACCCAGAAATGCATAGGGTTAAAACACTGCAGTTTATTTCTTATTCCCGTGACGGTCCAAAGAGAGCGTCTTTGATGGCTAGACAGCTCTCCCCACGTGGCGATTTAGGGCCCCGGGTGGCTCCGTTGTCACCTGGGACCTTGTTGTTCTCTTCCTCCAACCTGAGGAAGCGGAAGGAGGTCCATCCACTTATTAAAAGCTCTGCACCTGGGTGTGGGCACAGCACTCCTGTTCACACACCATTGGCGAGAACCAGTCACGTGGCCACACCAAGCCTCACAGGAAGCTGGGAAATGTAGTCACTGGCTAAGAAGCCCCTTCTCTCTCCACGTCAGGCTGCTGGCATTGCAGGCTGTAAGAGTCTTTCTTGTGGGGCTGTCTTGTGCATGGTAGGATGCTGGGTGGCATCTTCAACGTCTATCTCCTAGATGCTAGTAACACAGACACACCTAGCTCATGGCAAACAAAACTATCTCCAGACATTGTCAAATATCTTCTGGGGTGCAAACTCACCCCCTAGTTGAGAACCACTGCTCTACAAAAGAAGAGGAAAATTCTGGGGGTGGGGGGGGGAGGGCAGCTGGCCACCTCTGGAGGAGAGAGAAAATTCAAACTAATAGCTTAGCTCAATTCCTTGTTCCCTCTAGAATGTGAGCTCCCCAAGGCAGGGGTCTTCTGTATTTTGTTTACTGCAGAACTCCCACCCCCCATCCTCTGCACCCAGAGCAGCACCTGACCCCTAAAAGGCAATCAAATACATAGTTGTCAACTCCATAGTTGTCAACTGGATGTGCTCTGTAGACTGGACCAACATTCACCATTCAAACATACTTTGGGTGCTTTCCATGAAGCAAGCCCTGTGCTTGTAAAGGATGCCCTCTCTCCTTGTATCAGGAAATATCATTAATAATAATATTAATCATCATTTTAAAAGCCCAGATCCACTGGAAACAGAATGTCACATGGGATCTGCCCACCCCCACCCCACCTCTGGAGATGCTGAGCCCCTGGTACCTAAAGGAAAGAGATTCCAGCTCAGGCTGCTGTTCCACGGCTGCTGATTTCATCTTCCTGAAGGACCTCCCAATGCCCGAGCTTTGCAGATCCCCCTGCTATGCCTGCTGCCAAGTTATTGCATCCTCTGGCATTGGGGCCAGATTTGGAGATGATCAACATTCATATATTCATTCAACAGATATTTATTAAGCTCCTACTACGTGCCACCCATGATATTAGGACCTGGATTCAGAGCAGTTAAATCCAGTGGGGAAAAGGACTTTTTTTTTTCCCCTGCTCTCAAGTTAGTCACAGAGATACAGAAAAAGTAAATAGACTTCGAAACAGGAGTGGTAAATCCAGTGGGACTGGCCAGGAAGGGCTGACAGAGATGAGTTTCCAGTGTGAGTAGTTGGGAGCTCAGCAAAAACTTTGTTAAATGAATGAATGAATAGGTGAGAGACAGGGACATCCAAGCTGAAAAACACCAAGTGCAAAAGCAGAGAGACGTGCAAAATCACCAAAACTGTCAGCAAGGAAGTAAGTTGCTGTGGCTGGTGTGTGCCAAGGTTGAGAGGGTAATACCAAGAGTAATGATGATAACAGAGAGATAGTTGGCATTTCTCAACAGCTTCCCATGCGCTTGGCACTGTTCAAAGGGCTTTAGTCATATTATTTCATGGAATACGCACAACATTATTAGCCCAACTGTACCGATGGGAAAACTGAAGTCCAGCGAAGCTAAGAATTTGCCCAAATTTGCACAAGTGGCAGAGCTGGGATTCCAACCCATGCCAGAGTCTTCACTCTTCACCTCTGGATCTTGGGGAGGGTTTTGCATTTCACAGGAAGTCTTTTGACCTCAGTCTTGCAGGTAATGAAGAAGCCAGGAAAGGAGGCCACGTGGTCTTTGCTCTTAAACACCTCACATTCCGCGAGGAGAAACAGGCACGGGCAAAAGCCTTTAGAGTCTGCACAGGCCATGGCAAGTGCTGGACCACAGGCATAGACAAAGAGGCCTGTCTCCCCCACCTCTGCTCCAAAATGAGGGCAAGTTGAATGTTCATTTGACTAACCGATGACGGCTTCATGGAGCTGGTGTCACTTGAGTTGAGTCTGGAGGGAAGACAGCGCATTCAGGCAGATGTCACCGTGTATCCAAAGGCATGAAAACTGGAACCTGCCGGTGTTGGAGGCGTTTGGAACAGTCTGGAGGAGCAGGGTGGGGAGAGGCAGGAACGGCATATTTTCCACTTGGAGCTTGTCTGTGGCCCTGAGTTCAGGCTTTAGGCCTTGAAGAAGCAGTAGCCAGAGGCCTCCTCCAATGCTGGAGAGGGTGACCCTGCATTGCTTAAGATGGTAGAAATGAAACTCATGCAAGAAACCCCTACAGAAATGCTACAAGCTTTCAAAGTGCTCGGCAGCTGTTCAGCTGAGCACCTGGGCCCCGTAGAAGACAAGGCTGCTGGCAACCGAATGCACTGATGGACCCAAGAAACGTTTCTTTCCTCTTCTCTTTTTTCAGTTTTTACAGGAAAAAAAAGTCCCTTGAATCTGGCTAATATGAGAAAGTCCACTGAGGGCACTTGAAAAAGCAAAAGATGAAGGGGGAAAGAGCCTGAGATCAAGTCCTAGCCTGGCTCTGACCACCCGCATGTTCACCGCACCATCACCGCCTCCTGAGGAAGACTACATTTCCCAGCCTCCCTTGCAGTTGTTTGGGGCCATGTGACTGAGTGTTGGCTAATGGGGTGTGAGCAGAAGGCAGGAAAGTCACTTCCAGACCTCACCCTTTAAAACATCCTACAAGACCCTCTTGCCTTCTTCTTTCTTCCATGGCAACTCTGGGGACCACATGCTCCAAACAGTGCATGGATGGAGGAGAGCCAACTAACCCCAACAGGACTGCAACTTGAGCAAGAAATACATTTTATTTGTTAATTCACTAATATTCCAGGGTTCCCCTGTCCCTGCAACATTGATCCTCCAGTGCTTCTAAAAGTGTGGTCCACAGACCTCCAGCATCAGCTTCACCTGAGAACTTCTCTGAAATGCAAACTCTCCAGCTCCATGCTAGACCTACTACATCAAAAGTTCTGTGCATGGAGCCCAGAAACTCTCTTTGGGGATTTTGATGCAGCTAAAGTCAAGAACCACTGGTTTACTCTATATGCTACGGTGTGGCCTTCATCTTTTGAGCCTCAGTTACCCCCTCTGTCAAATGGGGGTGAGAACGCCTCCCCTTGCTGAATTCAGGTGAGGGTTCAATGTTACTACGTGGTGTGATATGTATAAAGAATCCAGCTCAGGAGCCCACACACGTTCCACGTACAGTCAGGAGCCAGATGACTTGGGAGAGCCACACAAATAGTAGGTGGGAGTCCTGCCTTCTGGCACTGTGAGAGGCATCCTCTACGATGGCCCCCAGTGATCGCGACTCCCAGGATCTAAGCCCTTGAATAATCCCCTCCAGTGTCTGGGCTGGACCTAGTAAGTCGGGTCTGATGAACCTTCCTTCAAGGCCCACAGAGAGAATTCTTTGCCTCTTGCAGTGCCTGGAGGCTCCAGGCATCCCTTGGCTTGTTGCTACACAACTCCAGTCTCTGCTCCATCCTCACATGGCCTTCTCCTCTTCTGTCTTCCCTTCTGTCTCTTGTAAGGACACTTGTCATTGGATTTAGGACCACCCAGATAACCCAGGATGATCTCAAGATCCTTAACTTAATTACCTCTGCCAAACCTATTTTGCCAGATGAGCTCACATTCGTAGATTCTGGGATGTGGACATATCTTCTGGGGGGGCCACCATTCAACTAACCACACGGCCCAAAGACAGGGATGGGTCTTATTCAACATTATATTCCCCTGGTCAAGTCACCCTGTGTAGTGCTTCTTAACCCAAATAGGAATTTGACACAAGTTTGTGAACAGAAAGGCAGCAGAGCATTTAAGTGACTGGGCTTTAGAATTAGCTAAACCTCTATGCAAACCGCAACCGCTTACAAACGATGTGACGTTAGGCAAATTACTCAACCTCCCTGAACCTCAGTTTCCTCCTGTGGGCATTTTAATAATACGTATCTCATGGGGTTATTATGAGCATTAAGCTAGTAAGTGCAAAACACCTACACCATATCTGGCACCTAATGGGGACGCAAAATGCAAACACAGTGCCTGGCACACAGGGGTCCTCAATAAAGGCTCGCTATTCTGACTAGCATGTTGATGACTGGCATGGCTGTGGTTCCCACTCTCACACACCTCCCAGCCTTTTGCTCTGACTACCACAGGGGCCCCTTCCCCGGCTCAGAGTCCCTGGGGTGATCCAGCAGCCCTCCTTGGAGACAGCTGTGGATAAACAACCCAGCCCTGCCCTCCCACCCGCAGGCCCCCTTCCCTTCCCACCGCCTGGCTCGCCTCCTCCAGTGATGTCTCCCAGAGCAGGGCTGGCAGTGAGCTCGCTAGGCCCCTCATTGTTATTCCTGGCACGAGGTAATCCTGCCAGCATCCTCAGAGACCCGTAAAAATACCCGCAGTTTGTCTTTCATCAGAGCAGCTCAAAGCCCCACGGCATCCTCTCGAGAAGACAGTGCTCCCAGCTGAGTTCTGGGAGCCGGCTACTTCCCAGGATGGTCTGGTATTTGCAAGGCAGAGGGAGCGAGTGTGAACTGAAATAACCCAGCCCAGGCACTGGCATACCCAGGCTGCCAGGGAGATACAAGGCTTAGTGTATGGACAGATTCTCCCTGGAATTTTCTGGATGTCAATGCTCTGAGTCACACACAAGTGGGTCTGCATTCCCACTCGGCTACTGAGTAGCTGTGTGACTTTGGGTATTTCACTTAGCCTCTCTGTGCTTCAGTTTTTGCCTCTGTAAAACAAAGTGGAGATGATATCCACTTCCTAGGTTTCCTGGGAAGGTTAAAAGGGATAGTATAGGCACAGATAGAAGAAAATATTTGCAGCACACATATCTGACAAAGGACTTGTATCTAGAACGTGTTAAGAACTCTTCCAACGCGCTAAGACAAACAAGACCCTTCCCCAGGTGCGGGAAAGACATAAACAGACGCTTCGCAAAAGAAGATATATACAATAACTACATGAAAAGGTGTGCAATGTCATTAGTCATCAGGGAAATGCAAATCACAATGATGAGATACCATTTCACACCCACTAGAATGGCCAAAATGAAAAAGACTGTCAATATCAAGTGTTGGTGAGGATGGGGAGCAATTGGAACTCTCATACACTCATGGTGGGAGTAAAAAGCTGACATGACCACTTGGAAAAACAGTTTGGCAGTTGCTTATGAAGTTAAAAATACACTTAGCATATGACCCAATGATTCCACTCCTAGGTATTTCCCCAAGACACATGTCTATAAAAAGGCTTGCATGTGAAAGCACATAGCAGGCTTATTCATAATCACCAAAAAATTGAAAAAATGTCTGTCAATAGATCAAAGGATAAACGGAGTGCGGAATATCCAGGCAACGGAATATTAGATAGTAATAAAAAGGAACAGCTACTGGTATTCCTGGATGAATGCCATAAATACTACACGGAGTAAAAGAAGACAGACATGAAAAAGCAAAACTTCCATTCGTAAGTTCTAGAAGAGAGAAACGAATCTGCGGTGACAGAAATCAGAGCAGTGGCCGCCTTCGTGTACAGGTGGGGAAGGAGGGTGAGTGAAAAAAGGCCCAGGAAACGTTCTGGAGTGATGGAAACATCCTATATTCCTGTATTGGGGTGATGCGTACATGGGCGTATACATTTATCAAAACTCACCAAAATCTATACTTAAAGATCTTTGCATTTTGCTGTATGTAAATCAAATGTCAATACAATTGGAAAGGGACCATGTGTGTAGAAAGCTCAGCAAGGGGGCCAAGTTGAGAGACAGGACTCAGTAAAGGTCAACTACTATCAGAAAACGGTAAAAACAAGTAAAAAGCATATAAATTATTCAACTGTATGTTGGGAGTTCAGCGTGCTCATCTGGATTCTGACCTGAGAACCCCATCTGAGACATGGCAAAACTCACAAAAAGGCACCATGGGCTAAGTCTTTTGTGCCCAGCTCCCCACTCTTCCTTTCTTTCTCCCGTGAACAGAGAAACAGAAAAGGAGTGTTTTGCTGGCTGAAGATGCTCTTCTTAGAAGCAGCGGGGCGGACAGAAAGGGTACCTTTGGGGGAGTGGTGAGAACAGGCTTACTAACAATAAAGATGCACAGATGCCTCAGTGGGTCCACAGCCCACACTGTTACATCCAGGGTTTCAGAGATGCCCAAGGCAGCTGTGGAAACGAGTTTGGCCCAGCTGCTTAGGCAGCGGGCTCTTGAAGACAGAACAGTATCCAAGGTAGGGAAACCGGCTGAGGCCCAGCTGTCCCCCAAACTCCCATCCAATCCCAGGCCAACTTTCCCCCTTACTGGCCTCCCCTAGCAGGATCTTCCTGCATCCCTCACTCTTCCTGGACTGTTCCATCCTCACGATATGGTGGATGTGGGCCTGTACCCAAGCAAGGAGACGTCACTCCCAGCAGAGCACATTGGCTGTTGTACTCTAATCTGAGGCCCCTCACTGGACGCCCATCCGCAGTGGCCCTGGAATCGCCCGGAGTTGCTGCTGGCTCTGCCCCCAGTGGTCCTCATCTGTTAGACATGAGACAGACCAGACCAGGAGCTCTCCCGCCCCATAGCTCGGAGATTCCTCCCTCTTCTAGCGCTGTGGCCTGAGTTGCCTCCCAGGAGTCTCGAGGGTGGCATTGAGAGTTGCCGAGACCGTCGGCAGAGCCTCCATGCCCAGGCCGTGTGGTCCACCTTCCGGACCTCCGAGGCCTGGCTCCAGCCTTGCAAGCCACAGAGGTGCCCATATTTGCTTAAAGTAGCTGCCCACAGCATCTTTTAAAGAGAACACTCTGCATGGGGAATTACAGCAACAGAAGGAGGAAAAAATAAGATTTTCCCATCATCCCCTACCAAACGGGCTGCTGGCTGGAAAACAGCCCATACTCTGGATGCAAATCACACTAAGGGCTTAGGAAGCTTTGGGGAAGCCATCTTTGTGGGAAGCGGCAAAAGTGCCCCCTTTTGAGGCCTTCATGAAAAGACTTTGTCTCTACCTGTGGATCAAAAGTCAGAACAAACTGCCCTGAATTACTGAACCCGGAATACGCATTTGTTGCTACAGTTGTTGTTGTTTTGAAGGGGAAAGGAGCTACCATTTCATTTCCACCCATGACTTGCTACGTACCCAGGGCCGGCTGCGTAACTAGCAAGGTCCACCAGGTGCAAAATGAAAATGCAAGGCCTCTTATTCAAAAAGGAAAAAGAAAAGCTTTTTACTTTATTCTGCGATCTCTGTCTTTATCTGCTGTGGGGTTTTTATTTGCTAGTTCATGTCCTGTGCCCTCAGGCCGGGGGTACTTGCAGGGTAGCGCAGCCCCTCGTAGACGCCCACAGCTCTGCCCGACCACCGGGCCCCTCCCCGTGCCCAGGTCCCCACCAGGAGCAGAGGGCAGCTGCCGGGTTTGGCCAGGGCAAGGGATGGGGCAGCCAGGAACCCATCTTGGGGGGTGAGAAGGTGACTGGGGCAGGACTTCACTTACAAAGCACACATTCGAAGATAAAATTTATTGAGAATTTCAAGATGGCTCTGGCAGACCTTTAAACTCCAAACGTCGACCTCTCTCATCTCTGTGTCAGTATAGCTTAAGATTAAGACCCTGCCAGACAGCATGGGTTCAGGGCTTAGCCAAGTTACTGATCTTCCCTATTTATAAAATGAGGATAACACCAGGACCCCCTACATTAGGCTGATTTGAGAATTAGATGACCTAACAAGAATTGTTAACTCTTGAGACTTCCCTGGTGGCGCAAAGGTTAAGAATCCACCTGCCAATGCAGGGGACACGGGTTTGAGCCCTGATCCGGGAAGATCCCACATGCCGTGGAGCAACTAAGCCCGTGCGCCGCAACTACTGAGCCTGCGAGCCACAACTACTGAACGTGCATGCCACAACTACTGAAGCCCACGCACCTAGAGCCCATGTTCAGCAACAAGAGAAGCCACTGCAATGAGAAGCCCGCGCACTGCAACGAAGAGTAGCCCCCGCTCGCCGCAACGAGAGAAAGCCCGCGCGCAGCAACAAAGACCCAACGTAGCCAAAAATAAATTAAAAATTAAAAAAAAAAAAGGAATTGGTAACTCTTATAACAGCACTTGCCATGCGCTCCACACTATTTTATGTGCTCTACAAGTAGGAACTCATTTCACCCTCATAACAAGCCGATGGGTAGGTTGGTATTGTTCCCACTTTACCAAAGAAGAAGCTGAGGCACAGAGAAGTAAAGCGACTTGCCCAGCTCCACACAGCGGGTAAGTGGGTAAGAGGTGCGGCCAAGATTTGAACACATCCAGAATATGTGCTTCTAGGTCAAGACTCGGCATAGTTCAAGGTCCCTGGAAAGTGAACAAAGGTTATTGTTCCATTTCATGTATGCCTCACAATGAGCCAATGAGGTAGGGGTTTATACTCATTTGAGATCATTTCAGAGAGGACATGGGAGCTCAGAGACGTTAAGACAGTTACCCCAGGGCCCTCAGCAGTACTGACTCCAGGAGAGGAGAGGAGGTGAGCTAAGGAGATGAGGAGAGACGGTGAGAGTTGGGCCTCTGGCAGAAGGGACTTGCACGATGCCTTGGAAGTTTTGGTGTAGGCCATGTGCTCTAGATATAATTGGAAGGCTTGAGTTTGAGGGGTATGAAAGAATTGGGTGTTGTAGCCTCATGATGCTAAAATCCTAGATCATCAGGGCAGGACAGCAGCATAAAGATTATTGAATCTGAGTCCTGATTTTATGATCGGGGACACTGAGGCTGGAGCAGAGATGTGGCTAGCCTGATGTCCCAGAGTCAGAAAGCACAGTCCCAGGAGCAGATAGCGCCTGGCCGGAGTGCTTGCCGGGTCTGTAGGATGTCCTGAGCACATACCAAGGGTCCTGGGTCCATAAATCCAACAGTCAAAACCCCCGCCAACAGGCTACTACTTGATAACCACTGACAAAGCAGTCCCAGGCACAGTGAAATTCTTATAAAATAAAGCCCCTTGCTACTAATAAGGCAATTTCTAGTTAGGGTTGCTTTTTACAGTTGCAAAACTTAGCTTAAAAAACCCCACTACTTTTTAAGTCAGACAGACCTAGATTTGAAAAGGGCTCTACCACTTAGTGGCTGTGTGACCTTAGGCAAATTACTTAACCTCTCTGAGTTTCAGTGCTCTCCTCAGTAAAATGTCGCTGAACTGAGATCACTTCATAGTGAATGAAGATCTCTGGAACAGATTAAACGAAAAAGAAGCTACAGAGGGTAAAACTGCCTAGTTTGAAAGCTGGCACATAGTAGGTGCTCAATAAAGGCCATTCTGTATCTGTCAGAGTCCAAACCTACATACCACGTGACAGACGAGTCTCAGGGGAGATGTCAATTCTAAAAGGACTTAAAAGTCTATCAGCACCATTTTTTCAGCAGCATTTGCTCACTTCATGTCTCTGTGTCACATTTTGGGAATTCTTGCAATATTTCAAACTTCATCGTTATTATTATATTTGTTATGGTGATCTGTGATCAATGATCTTCGATATTACTATTGTAGTTGTTTGGGCATTTCATTTTTTGGCAGTGACGTATTTTTTGAACTAACTTGCATTTTGGAGGAAAATAACGCTACTGCACACTTGGTAAACTACAGTATGGTGTAAACATGACTTTTATATGCACTGGGGAAAAAAATAAATGCATAAATAAAAGGACTTAAAAGCACCCAGCCGACATCTCCATCTAAAAAGCCAAGGAGGGAAAACACAGCAGAATTTGGAGAGGTCCACCATTCGTCCTGACCCAGGAGCCAAGACTGGGAGGTCCTGGTTATAGCAGGTGGGGAGGGGAAGTTGAGGAGGAGAGGGAGTGTGAGAGAACTGACATTTTTGGAGTTTCTTTTCTATTTAAGGTTTTGCTAACCCGTTGGTAAAACTCATTTCTGGTTCATGTTCTTAGCAGGAAAACACATTCAGGCTAAACAGTAAGAATGGACCCTGGCTTGGAAAGTTCTCAAAGGTTCTCACATCTCTCTGGTGTCTACTTCAACTGAGGAGTGACATTGGTTAAGCAACTCAATTTGAATAATTGTACACTGAGGATTTCCAGGGGAAACACCCAGGGCAACTTTCTGACTGGGGATCTTATGACACAGATGGATTTAAATGAAGAAAATCTGTAAGTGTGGAAGATTCTCCCTGGACACAGAGACTAAGGACATGCAGTGAACAACACGGACGCCCCAGAGCATAGACATTCTATCTGGGAGGTTTCTAAAAGAGAATCGCACAGGGTAATAAGCACCGGGTAGAGAAAAAGTAAAAGGTGTTACAAGTATCTAACCAGAGTTGTGGTTGGGAGTCCAGGCAAGCCCTTCAAAAAGGTAGCATCTAGGTTGAGAAGCAAAGGATGAAAGGGCTGGGTATGGGCTTCCCAGGGCTGCCGTCACAAAGTACCACTAACCAAGTGGCTTAAAACAATAGAAATGTAGTCTCCCACAGTTCTAGAGGCGAGAAGTCTGAAATCAAGGGCACAGAAGGGCCATGCTCCCCCTGAAACTTGTAGGGTAAGATCCTTCCTCTCCTCTTCTAGCCTCTGGTGGTCCTGCCAGCAATCTTTGACATTCCAGGGCCTGTAGAAGCATCACTCCAATCTCTGCCTCCATCTTCACATGGCCTTCTCCCCTATGTGTCAGTGCCTTTCTTATCAGGACACTGGTCGTTGGGTGGAGGCCACCCCAACCAGGACGACCTCACCTGAACTGGATCACACCAGCAAAGACCCTGTTTCCCAATAAGGTCACATTCACAGGCTACGACTGGAAACTGTCTCGTGGGGGTGACTCAGCTCTGTGGAACACAGGGAGCAACACAGGTGTGTGAGCAACCACGAGAGCCCTGAGCTGGAGATGGAGCCGGATGGGCAGGAGATGGAGCCGGATGGGCAGGAGATGGCGCCTTTGGGGGCACGAAGAGGCCAGCGTGTCTAGAGCACAGTGAGGGGAGGGAAAGCGGTCCTGGTGAACTGGAAAGTGGGATGGAGCCACATCCTACGGTCCTAGGAGACAGGGAGGAGCTTTTCACTCTCTGAGAAAGGCACACCTTTTCCAGCTCATGCTGGAGGGGGCCTGAAAGCGGCTGACACACCGCAGGCAGGGAGTCACGGCCACTGGTGTTTGCATAGTCTGATGCACCACACCTGTGACTGGCCTGCCACTCTGGAGAACCAGATGTGAGGCAGAAACCTTCTGGCAATGATGTGCTCTCTGCTCTGGAAAACCAGAGGCTAAAATTGTCCCGTTTACTGCACAGTTGCTGCCTGAGTGCATCCTGACAGGCAGCCGGGGAAACCAGAAAATGAGAAAGTGTCCTCCTCTGCAAAAATTACGGCACCTTGGCTATATATAAAAAAATATATTTTGGCCTTTGAGAGAGATATAAGCCATATATATATATATATATATATATATATAAAATGTATATCTTGATATATATGCTATATTTATAGCATTTATTGAAAATTTCAAGCATATATTAATATATAAAACACGTATGTCTTATCACTTTATATATATATATATATATATCATATAGACCAAAAGGTTTATGCTTGAAATCAAGGTTTCTTTTCTGTGCGGGCTGTCTTTGGTATTTATTCCACGAGTATTTACTGAGTGCCTACCATGTCACAGATGCTGTTCCAGGCAGCTGACTTTCTAGTGGGATCGGGGAAACTAATGGATCAACTCAGACAATCGTAAGGCACATTAAAGGCTGCCGAGAGCAACAGAGGAAAATCCAGCTAGGAAAGCGAAGAACGAGCACTGCAGAGCGTGGGGGAGTTTGGGTGTTAAATACAGCGGCCGGGGCAGGCCTCGCGGATGGAGACGTCGGAGCACAGGTGCGGAGGAGGTGAGCATTGAGGACCCGGAGAGAGCAGTGAGGATGGGGAGAGAGACAGCCGCTGCAGAATCCCGAGGCGGAGCTGCTGGGGTGTCTGCGAGACGATGGGACGGGACGGCACGGTGGGATGAGCTAGATGGAAGGAAATAGAATATGACTGGGGCAGGGGCTTCCCTGGCGGCACAGTGGTTAAGAATCCGCCTGCCAATGCAGGGGACACGGGTTCGAACCCCGGCCTGGGAAGATCCCACATGGCTGCGGAGCAACTAAGCCCGTGTGCCACAACTACTGAGCCTGAGCTCTAGAGCCCGCGAGCCACAACTACTGAGCCCACGTGCCACAACTACTGAAGCCTGCGTGCCTAGAGCCCATGCTCTGCAACAAGAGAAACCACAGTGAGACAATGAGAAGCCCACACACTGCAATGAAGAGTAGCCCCCACTCGCCACAACTAGGGAAAGCCCATGCACAGCAGCGAAGACCCAATACAGCCAAAAATAAAAACAAATAAATAAATTAATGAAAAAAAAAACAGAATATGACTGGGGCAGCAGCGCTGGATCACACGGACCTCGTAGACCACTATAAGGACCATGGCTGCTACTCTGAATAGGATGGGACCGGTGGGGGAGGGCGGTGGAAGCAGAGAAGTCTTATGCTCTGGCTTCTATTTCAAAGGGTCACCCTGGGCTGTTTCGAGCATGGATTGTAGAGGGGCAAGGGCAGAGGCAGGGAGGACATCAAGAGCTGTCACAATCATGTGGGCAAGAAATATGATGGCTGGCACCAAGGTAGGGGCAGTGGGGAGTGAGAGGAGGTACTAGTCTGGGTATATTTTACTGACGGCCTGGATATGATGGGGGAGCAAGGGACGTCTAAGGTTGACCGACTCCCAGGTTGTAGCCTGAGCAGCTGAAAAGATGGCATTGCCGTTAATGAAGATGGAGAAGATCACAAATGGGGAGACGGGGGGAGGATGAGAATTTTGCAATGATGGTTAGACACCCAAGTGGAGATGGGCAGGGAAGCAGCTGAATGCCCCAGTCTGGAGGCCGGTGGAGAGGGAACATTTGGAAGATGTCAGTGTAAGGAGGACACAACAACCCTAAGACCAAAGGAGCTTGCCAAGGACTCGTGTGTAGATAGAAAAGAGAAGACAATTAAGAATCAAGGCCTCAAGGCAACAGTTGTGACTCTCTAAAATTTAGATTCAGGGAAAGGATGAGAAACAGGCAAAGGGGCCTAAAAGGAGTAGCCGGGGGGAGAGGAGGCAATCCAGGAGAGTGGAGACCTCGAAGCCAAATGAGGGACACGTTACAAGGGAGGACATATTAACTGTGTCAAAGACAGGTGAAGGTCAAGTCAAAACCAGACTCGGAACAAACCCTGGAGGATTTTGGAAATGAGGACGACGGGTCTCCTGACACACATGGATTTTCTGTTCTTCCCTCTTGCTCCAGACACAATAATTACTAGGTTATCTTAAATCTGAATCTAGTCTTAGTTTCTGTCTGTCCTTCCCACTAGGAGTCCATTCACTCCTAGTGTTATAACGCTCCTGGTGTTATAGGCTGAATTGTGTTCCCTCAAATTCATACATTGAAGTCCTCGCTTCCAGTACCTCTGAATGTGACTGTATTTGGAAATAAGGTCTTTAAAGAGGTAAGTTAAAATGAAGCCAGTTAGGGTAGGGCCCTAATCCATAAGAGAGACACTGGAGATTCTCACAGAGAAAAGGCCACGTGAGGACACAGTGAGAAGGTGGCCATCTGCAAGCCAAGGAGAGAGGCCTCAGGAGAAACCAGATCTGCTGACACCTCTCTTGGACGTCTAGGCTCCAGAACTGTGAGCAAATAAATTTCTTGTTAAGCCACTCAGTCTGTGGCATTTTGTTATGGTGGCCCTAGCAAACTAATCTAACTGAAAAATAGGAAACTATTTTTTTGCTTTACATCTCTGGTACTAACACAAATCATGGCCCCCAAAGCAAATGATCACTGAATAAAAGGGCAACAGGGCTTTTGATTTCCAACATACAGTGATGTGAACAGCTGTATTCCTTAAGATTAGGTTTGGCTGTCAAACAAGATGGAATGTATTTTTCCTTCATGTACATGAAGACAAGAGAGAGGGAGTCCAGGACTAGCAGAGGACTCCTTAGTTTTTGAGATTCTTTAATATCATTATGTTACATTCTACCTCATGTTTCAATGGAGCTGCTTAAGTGCCAACCATCACTTCTCTATTCCAGCTAGCTGAAAAAAAGAAGGGTTGCTCCCTCCTTCCCTCTTATTAAGAAACCTTCAAAACACACATTCAGGACACTTGTGCGTCGGTTCCATTGATGAGAAACTAGTCACATGGCCATACCTAGCAGCAAGGGAGGCTGGGAAATTTAGTCTTTATTCTCGGGAGCCAGGTGCCCAGCTAAAAGCCAGGGATTCTATTATTAAGATGAAAGGAAAATGTAACCCTTCCAGGTACTCTTCCATGAGTTCTCCCAGTAGAGTGTTGTAACCAGCTGTCTCTGGCACAGCAGCCCAACCAACCTTCCCGAGGGGCCTCTCTGCATAGCACCCCAGGGAGCTGGCTGGAAACCACTGGCCTAGACAAGCCAAGTGAGAATTTCCTCCGCAAATGAGACGTGCCACCTCCAGAGGTCCTCACTGGGAGCCAGTGGCAGGAAGGAGGAAACAGTGGAATAAGAACGGTCTTTGCAGCCTGCCTGAGGGGATGCTAGGGGTGCACAAAAAAAAGTATGCGAAGGAGGGGGAACACTGAGAACAAGCCTCTCTTGCACCAGAGATGAGGTGTGATGGGACCTGTCCTGGGGGCAATGGGCCACATCATCACCAGCCAGGATGCAAAAGAGGGAAGAGATGATGAGCGAGGTGGGCGGAAGCCCTCTCCAGCTCTGGACATCTCCCCTGAGAGATCTGCCAGCCTTCTTAAGCGTGTCTAGGTGCCGGCCATCAGAAGGCAGCACTGCTGTATCTCTGCAGGCCCAACGGGGGTTCGGCTGTGACAGCTCTTGGAGCATCAGCTGTGGAGGGCCTGGAAGGCACGCCTCCTCGAGCTTGGATGTGAAGCTGTCGGTGCCACCAGGGAATCGCTATGAAAGCACTCCTGGGGCAGCTGACGACACTGCACAGAAACTGCAGAGCACGCTTCTAACAGGTGAGGTTAAACACAGCATCCAACTAGGACAGCCCAGGGTGGGAACGGGTTTGAGATGAGGCACAAAGAGCTCTGACCCTGGGGGACCTGACTTGTTTCAAGTTCTTGTCCGCCACCTTCCAGCTGGGTGACCTTGGGCAGGTCACCTCCCCTTGCTGAAGCTCAGTCTCCCAAACTAAAAGTGACAAGACTGAATCGCATCACGCCTGGGCTCCCCACTAGCTCTGGGATTCCAACTTCAGCTCCGAGTGATTCTGAGTTACAACCACAGCAGACTGGGAAGGAATTTGGGCAGGAGGCGGGAAGGGGAGGGACACACCTGTGAGTTCTTCCTGGAATCCCCAGCTCTCCATGTTATTATATTTTTCTTTGCCCCATTTTCCAGAGTCCTTGGCCTCATATCTCCTTCAGTGCTCCAAAATAAAGCTTGTCTTCTTTCATTCCCAAGTCCCAGAGGCTTCAACTCTTCCCTCCCCAACCAGAGATCAATCTCCACACAGCAGGCCGAGGGGCCTTAAAATACAAATTACCCACAGAAAGTCCCTTGGTGACTGTCCCCTGCTCATACTGTAAAGCCAGTCTCCCTACTGGAACCTACGAGCCCAGCATCACCTGTCTCCTGCCGACCCCCCGGCCTCCCCACAGGCACCTTGCTCCCTCCTTGTTACCGGTGGCCATGCCTGCCTTCTTCAGTTTCTCAAGATGACAAGGTGTTTCCCATCCCAGGGCCTTTGTCAGAACATCTTCCCCGTTCCCTGCAGCTGCTCCTTTAGGTCTTAGCTTAATGCTCACCTCTGCAGAGAGGGCTTCACTGGACGCCCATCTCAAGTGTGTTCCCCTTTATTATCTCTCTCAGCCCTGTGTTTACTCTTGGTGTATTTATTTATTTACTTATTTATTTATTTTAAAGTCTTTATTGAATTTGTTACAATATTGCTTCTGTTTTACGTTTTGGTTTTTTGGCCGCGAGGCCATGTGGGATCTTAGCTCCCTGACCCGGAATCAAACCTGCACCCCCTGCATTGGCAGGTGAAGTCTTAACCACTGGACCGCCAGGGAAGTCCCTCTTGGTGTATTTAAACACGATTTAGCGATCTATTTATTTTTCATCTGTCGATCTAGTTTGGGTCTGCATCCCCTAATGGAAGCACACGCCAGGGGAGCAGGGATCTGGTCTGCGACTAGGTACAATACTACCTGCTAAGGACCGAGCACAGGATGCACTCACAGGATATTTAAATAAATGCAAATTTGCATAAATATTTAAAACATTTAACAAAGCATTTGTTAAAGAAAGGACAGAAGAGAGGAAGGGAGGGAGGGAGGGAAAGAAGGAGGAAAGGAGGAAGGGAGGAAGGAAGGAAGGAAGGAAAGAAGGAAAGAAAGAAGGAAGGAAGGAAAAATTTGAGGAATTTGCAGACTCAGCACTTAAACCCAGGTCTTTCTACTTCAAATCCCACTTACTTTCCATGCCCCCATATTTCCATCAATCAATGAACAAACCGGTCCTGGGACTGGCATCATGCTGGGAAATATGGATAATTAAGGAGCTTACAATACAATTGAGGAAGTAAAACTAGCACACACGTAACACGACAGTGGACGTGGAAAACAAAAAGAAGCCATTAGCAAAGTTCTTCTGTAGAAGGATATTTAATTATAGAGAATGATGCTTATGACACATTTTAAACTGAAAGCAAATTAGAAAGCTGCATGTTTTCTATGTGTATACCTACACAGGGCGGGGGGGAGGGAGGGAGGTCTGGGCAGATGGCAATAGAGAGAATACCCATAAGGATGTGCCCAGGTAGGAAATTAGGTGCTGCCCGCTTGCTGGTCATAAAGGAAACCTCTCCAGAGAAGGGGTCGGTGGATGAAGGGGAGCCCTGCAGAAAACATTTTCATACTGAGCACCTACTGTGTGCCAGGAACCGTATTCTCTCTAATAAAAGACCCTACTAGGTAGTTATCGTCATCACCATCTGAAAAAAGAGGGAAACGAGGTGTACAGTGCCTAGTAACCTGCCCAAGGTCACACAGCTAGAAAATGGCCTCTCTGCCTTCACTCTGCCCACAGCGACTTCCAGCAGCTGGCGTGAAGGGGCCGCCACCGGAAGGGCGGGTGCTGTCGAAGCGCTGATGGTGCGGTGAGGAGGGAACGAGGTTAGGAATCTGGGAGCCTGTTGTGCTGTCCTTCTGGAGGAAAAGGAAGAAAAAGATCTGCTGACTATGAAAAGGTAGCAGAACAAGGGTGCAGCCAGCATGGCTCAGCTGGCACAGTGGGCAGGAATCCTTTCCAGTGAAAACTGCAGAGTGCTTGATAAATGCCACTCAATCCAGGAAGATCCCCGTCACCACTTCACAAAACCAAGGTCCCGAGAGGCTCCTAACTGTGGGTCCTGACTCTCAAAGGGAAGGACAGACAACATGTAACACAGATCTTTGCATATCTCTCTCCCAAACTGACAGATACATGATTTATGGTATTATAAAAATAGATGACTAGGTACTATGTTTTGGGCACCTGACACATTAGCTGATTTAATCTCCACAACCCCCCAGATTGGTAAGTATCACTGTTGCCATTTTACAGGTTGGAAAATTGAGCCTAAGTGAGGCTAACTACAGCGTCCTAGGTCATTCCATTCATAACAATGGAAGAGTGAATCAGAAACTTAGCATCCTTATATATATTATATATGTAACATTACACGTTATGCCACCAATGAACCGTAAGTGTAGGGCGGTTGCTCTGTACTGCGCTGAGACCACGGCCAGGATTAAACCCAGGCTGTTTGATGCCACAGCCTTTATCCTTCAACACCTCCACGTCCTTACGATACTCCTCTAGTGTCTGAGAAGCACCCTTGGGGGACGGAGTTAGTAGGAGAGAGAGATGAAGGAAAAACATCTGTCTGGGGGACACCAGAGTCCCTGTTACATCCCCAGATGAGGAGACAAAGTGCCTGCAGGGGGAGGGGTGGGTGAATGAGCCTGCTGTGTGACGTGGGGGCTGGAAGATGATTCTAAGTAAAGGTCAAGTTTTTCCAGAGCAAGAAAGCAGGCTGGAGGGTAGTGGCTCTCTCCACAGCGGCACTGGCTTAGCAGGCTGCCAAGGTGAGCGCTGAACTTGGCCTGGCATATGGAGTTGTATAATCATCTCAGCCCTGCCGGGTCACTCCAGAACACCAGGGCAACCTTCGTACCAGAAAACAAGCTCATGAACGCCTGCCACCTGGGCCAGTTAGAGGAGTAAACAGAGGAGTGATCGCACACCAGGGACCCCCTAACATCCTCCCTGTCCCGCTGGGCTGATAATAATCATGTACCAATATTTAATCACGCACAGCCATGTCAGGCATTTGGTCTCAGAAGCTTTACATGCACTAGCTCTTAAATCATCCAGAAAAGTCCTTGAAGAAGGTGCTAAAATCATCCCATTTTACACATGAGGAGCCTGAGGGTCAAGAACTTGCCTCGGATCATCGAGCTAATCCATAGCGGAGCTGGGATTTGAACCCAGGTAACCTGATTCCAAGCGGTGCACCCGTGGCCTCTGTGCTGAAGTGGGGCAGCTGGACATGTGGCAATGGGAAAAAAGATCTCAGATCCGGGGATTATATGGAATCAGATCTTAGCTCTACCACTTCTAGCTGGAGCTGAGTGACCTTGGATTAACTATGCCCAGTGTCTGTGGTCCCATGGGCAGAATGCGGATCCCGGCTCCTAGGGTGGTGATGAGGATGGGGTATGTAAGCGAAGTGGCTGCCGGTAGTTCCTTCGTAACTGGTGCCTGGTCTCATGGGGCGCAGAGCCTCTGCCACCTCCCAGAGTAGAGCGTGGATCTTCTCTGAAACTCAGGCTTCTCTTGAGCCCCCATAAGGAATCACCCCACTCTCCTGGGCTGCACTCTCTGTTCAGTGAACTCCCAACTAGAGTTGCAACAAGTGACCCCAAAGGCCACCCCCAAAAACATGTTGTCTGATCACCCAGCCCCAGGCCTTCCTCCCTCTCCTTCAAAGTCAGCCTTTAATCCCACCCACCCTCTTGCCAGTTGATTATCCCCCTTCCACCCAGGGAACAACCAAGGAAATTTAAAAGGTAGAAAATTCAGCTGAGCCAATGTGGCTAATTTCTAGACGTTTGGGCACACAGTCTGGTGAGAAGAGAAATAGAAACCTTGAGTTCACCACAGGCAGACGAAGACAGTCTTCTATGGAGTTGCCCAAAACTACTTGAAAGCAAAACCTCCCATCGGGCCTGCCTTGGAGGTAATCGATTCCATAAACATAGAATTACCAACCTCAGGAAGGACCCTGTTTCCTTGTCAGCAAAGCATGCTGCCACTCCTCCATTACCGTCCAGGTCCCCCTCTCCCCGGGAGGGGAAGCGGGGGCGGGTGATCCATGCATAGAACTGTGTTTCAACATAACTGCTTTCCTCTGTAGTCCTGAGTGTTCTATTATATGCATTTTGAAAGCATTATTCTAAAAGGGCGTCCATAGCTTCCCCAGTTAGTCAAAAGGGGGTCCATGGCACCAAAAAAACAAAAAACAAAAATCCCAAAGCTCTCTGAACCTGGCACGACCAGACCCTAGGAACTCACGAGTTCCCTGTCCTTCATGAAATAATTCCCTGAAGGTTTCTAACAGGTTTACATATAGTACCATGTTGCCTCACCTTTCAGCATCCCTGTGGAAACCTCCTGTCTTGTCTGCAGATGTGCATAACCGAGAGAGGGGGAGAAACAAAGCAAGGATGACTGTATCCTGATATACACGTCCTTTTCCAGTGACGCCCCCTGCCCCGATAGGCCTGATTGCGTGTATTCCTCACGGCCTGCAGATCTGGGGAGGGCAGGAGCAATGCTGAATCTCATATCCCAGCACCTGAAACAGCAGCTAGGAAGAGCAAGTCTCTGATTAGTGTCTGCTGAGCACACGAGAGAGACCAGCCGGGGAGAGGGAGGGTTTCACTGCACACAGCTTCTTCCCTCGAGTCCATGGGAAAATCTCCCCTCCCTCAGGCAAATCCCTAGATGTTTCCTCGCGGCCTCAGAGGTCTGTTCAGAGTTGGTCGTGGCCTTTTCTTCTCACTTGGGCCACGTGGAGGACAAGTTGGCATAGGCTCTGCCTTCTGGGGTCAGGGGCTGGCCGTGCCTTCTCACCCACATGGACGGTTCCTCTTTCCCCTCCTCTGAGCAGCACACAGAGTGAAGACTCTTCTCTACCAGGCAGAGAACCGGGCCTTGCACAATTGCTATCCAGGAAACACTCCACCCCAGACCCGGAGAGTACGCATTCTTTTCAAGTGCACGTGCAACCTTCTCCAAGACAGACCATGTGCTGGGCCATAAAATAAGTCTCAATACATTTCAAAGGACTGAAATCATACAGAACATCTCTGAGGACGGTGGGGAAAAAATGAGAAGTTAGCAAGTGTAGATACGGAGAAAATCTGATGGAACTATTTGAAGGAACTCTCTCAGTGCTGGACACAGAATAGGTCCTCTGTCATTTCTACCCCGATGTCTTTCTCCACCACGGCTATGATCCTTCTATTGCAGCTTACTGGGAATGTCACCTGCCAGCCAAGGACACGGCTGTGGCCCCGGCATGGCACTCGCTGCCCTCTCTGTGCAGTGCGCTGGGACAGTGTGTTAATTCTGGAGCCCCCTCTGAGCCCCTCGACTTTCACCAGGTCCACACTGAGACAGGAAGATCTCCACCGTGCTGCCAAAATGGGGTCCCCCCACTCTCCACTCTTAGGAGTCCCAACCTTCTCAAGGGGCTGCCCAGGTGTGGGCCGAGAGCTTGACTTGGTGATGGCTTTTGCTCTATTTACTCAGAATGTTCTCTGGCAAATAGAATCCATTTTGTTTAGGGAGTTTAACTAATACCTCTTGAGGAAGAAATGAAGCAGCTTATCAGAAATGCCTGCTTTCCTTTGTCTGCCATTTTAGAGGGTTCCTATGAGATCAGCAATATGGTTTACCAGAAGGAAACTCAACAAGCCAAGTCATTCAAGGTAAATGACGACTGCGGCCCTGGCATCCTTTGGGCTGGGAAATAAAGTGGGATCTGAATTTCAATTAAGGGTTTACTTGAGCTTTTCAAGGCTGATAATCTGATCCATGTTTTTAGTTCATAATATAAATGGGCAATTGCGGTGCTAACAGTCCACCACCCATAGGACCCAGAAGGTGGAGGAACCTCTTATTGGCACAAATGAACAGGGTTTTACTGAAAAAAAGCTGGGTGCAGCATCATTTTTCTACAGATCAAGGTGAAGACCACTGAGACAAAAATGAGTGAAAAATTATGTCCTTAATTAAAGCACACCTGAAGAGGCTGGTGCATGATAAAACCTCCTCAGAACTCAGTCCATGGGAGGTTTCCAGTGGGATTCCATTGAGAGAGGGGAGTTCAAGAAGATAAGAATAAAGTCCAGTTTTGTCATATTCCAGCTGTGGAGATGTGAGCAAACGACTTCACCTCAGTTTCCTCATCTGTAAAATGGGGCTGCTGGTAAAAGCACCTACTTCCCAGGCTGGTTGTGAGGACTAAGCGAGGGGATGCCTAAAGATACTTTCCAAGTGCCTCTCACATAATAACAATACCAAGCCCTTACCATGAGACCTAACCAAACACTCTTCATTTTCAAGACAATCCTGGGAAGTGGATACTCAGGTTATTTCCATTTTGTAGGTAAGAACATTTAAGCCTGGGAAAGCTAAGAAACGTGCCCAAGGACACAAGCTGTAAGTCACAGAGGTGGGATTCAAACTCAGTCTAACGCCAGAGCCTCAAAAAACTTCCAGTCTAATAGGAGTGACCAATAAAAGCCACCAACACCAGGAGGGCCACCAAGCTGCCCCAGGGACAATGCACTGGGATCCAAGGACAGCCAGGAATCACCTTTGTAGGAACAAGGGTTCAGGTGCCCCATCAGAGCTGGGCCTTGAGAGGTGCTTTTGTTCTCACAGGAAGAGGAGAAGACAAGAAGAGCCTTATGGGTGGAAAACTCACAGCGGCAAAGGCAAGGTAGGTATTAAAAGGAATTCCCTGTTTAGGTCAGGCTGGAAAGACAGCTGTGCTCAGAGACCTGGGCTTCCTGGAATCTCATTTGAGCTCATTTCCATGTCTTTGCAAACATTCTGATCATTACAGCACTGTGGGTAAGGGCACAGGCTCTGTGTCTGATGGACTAAGTGGACATTATAAAGCTGTGTGACTCTGAGCAAGAGACTTAACCTCTCTTGTCCTGAAGGGGGCTCACCTTTCAAATGAGGGTCAACATACCAACACTCTGGGCAGCTGTACTTACTCCACGGGGCTCTCTGTGCAAAGGCTTAGCCTCAAGCCTGCTAGCACTCTGATGCTTCTTTGCATTTCTGCTCCACTTGATGCGGCCTGGGTCTCCTCGGCCGGCCTTCCCACTGCTCAGACCCCTTCTGTCACTGGCTGACATCTCTTAAGAAACTACTACTTAAAGTCCTAGAAAAGAAGAGACTCCAAAATCAAAGAGAAATGGGGCTTGGTCTATTACTATTACTAGAGATGAGTTTCCACTAAAAAGAACTTGTCTGCTCACAGCCAGATTTAGGGATCTGACTTCATCCCTCTTAAATAACTGTGATGCAATGTTATTTGAACTGTAACCATTTGACAGCTGCCCAAGGAAGGTACTTTCTGCCTGGACCACAGGTTGACTCTGTTAATTTTTATATTTGAGCATACAGAATGGGAGGGCCGATTAGAAACTTTCCTACAAAGGCACATTTGCTTTAAGCTCTCCTCTCGTTCCTCGTAAACTCAAATTCTGGTGTGTGTGTTGAGGGGGCAGTATCTCGTTCAGTGTCCAGGCTTAACTAGGTGTTTGTGTTATTCACTCTTTGAATCAAAGGTCCTAAGATATACATCTTTTCAAATTTCAGCATCTCCAAATAATGTTATGTGTCCTGCAACCAACGGCATTCGGTAGTTCAATTGGAAGCATTTGCTTCATTCTTCGTGGCACACAAATTAATCATGAGCTGTATAATTGGAAGCATCTTAGATTTGAGGAAATACAGTATGTGCTGGGAACCACGCTAGGAGCAACCACCACATAAACATATTGTCACTCCTAACTTCCATATGAGATATCTGATGCCCGAAATATTTAAGAAAATTTTGCTTATGACTGCCTAGTATGTAGGAGAAAGAGCATGGACTTCTTGTTACTATTGCTGAATACAAATTACTGCAAAACTTAGCCTCGTTAAAACAACATTCGATTTATGTTACTCATGAGTTTTTGAGCAGGAATTTGGGAAGGACCAGGCTGTGTGGTTCTCACTTGGGGTTTCCCATGTCCTCGTAGCCAGATATTGGGCTGTGGTCATTTGAAAGTGCAGATGGTCTAAACATCCAAAATGACAGCTTGCATGGCTACTGGCCAACCCTGGGTGCTGGCTGGGAGCTCAGCTGAGACCACAGACCAGAGCACCTACAGGCAGCTTCTTTAGCAAGGCAGTCTCCGTGCTTCCCCAGAAGCAGTATCCAAGGAAACCTGAGGATGCTGCATGACCATTTGTGACTTGACTGCTTGAACAATTACCAAGACTAAAGGAAATGACATAAATCCCATCTTTCAATGGGAAGAATGTCAAGGACTCAGGCCATTTTGTTTTTAAATCATCACAGATGAAAACGCTGGTCTGACTGATGAAAAGACACCATGTGTGGGATTGCTTGTCTGGTACCCAGAGGCAAAAGAAGGGAGAAAAAGAACTAAATGTGATGAGGAGGATTTTAAAATAAATGCAGGAGGAATCATCCAGTCACCTACATGTTCACTTTTAAAGTATTCACTTTGGGACCTTTAAAACACTGGTCCGGTGTTGTTTCTGTTGTTCAGAACATATCCCGAGCTTTCCAGGAAGTAGAATCAGGGCCAACTTTGTAGGTTCACAAGAGACATCAGTCCTAGAGAATTATGGATAATGACAGAAAATGAGGGGTAGGGGAAGCTAAGTTACACGGGGGCGGTCAGAAAAGGCCTCTGTGGGAGTTGACACCTGAGCAGACACCCGAATGAAATGAGGAAATGAGCCAGGGAGGTATACAGAGAAAAGAGTGCTCCAGAAAAGGAGAACATGCTGTGCAAAGGCCCTGAGGCCAGCCTGTGCTCAGGTATGTTTGGCCTATAGCAAGAAGGCCAGTGTGGAGAGCAGGGTGAGCAAGGGGGAAAGTGGCAGGGAAGGTGTTGTGAAACATATTAGGAACTTTGGATTTTATTCTAAGTGAGATGGGATTCCACTGGAGGATTTTGAGCAGGTGAGTGGCATGATTTGGTTTACCCTTGTAAAGGATCCCCCTGGCTGCTGAGGGAGAAGGAAGGGTAGGTAGGGTAGAAGCAGGAAGGCCATTTAGGAGGCAGGCTCCTGCAGGAATCCGGGCAGAAGGTGGTGGACAGTCACTGGTCTGGACTGTCATTGGTAGAGAGAGTAGAAGGAGTGGGAGGGGTACGTAGACTGAAGGCAGATTCCACAGGATTTGGCAGTGGACACATCTACCAATTGATCCTTAAACTACAGGAACATGATAGGTCTCCAAAAATCGCTTAGTCATTGCCTGAATTCAAATCCAGTCTCTACAGAGGGTGGCAATGTGGGTAGTAGAAAGTGGGAAAGCCCCAGGTGAAACCAGCCCCCTCACGCACTGGCCAGGGGGCTTGCCCCTCCCGGCACAAAAGGGCCGGGACTGCCGGCATCACCCCTTCCTTCCCATCCCCAGCCTCCCAACCGCCGGCAAGGAAGATGTGAGGAGATGCAAAAGAATAAGCCACTGGCTGGAAAGACCCTTTCAAACACAAGTTCAAATATGTCTAGAGTCTTCTAAAAGGGCCGTCAGGGGAGACCCACACCCATTTGCATGGGCGAGTCTGGGTATTTCGGTCTTTCACTCCTTGACATGACTTGGTAGTCACAGCCCCTCCTTCTTTACAAGTCAGTGTTCTCTGAGGAGCCTTTTCCGTCAAAAAGAAACCACCACTGTTGCTGGTTTGAGAGAGCCTTTAGGGGCATTTTCATGCCCCATGAGTCTTGGTGGCGACAGCGTCAGTGTTCTGCTTAAGTACCACAAGTGGCCTGATAGATCAAGGTGCAAAACCAAGACTATGATAGTGGCTATTTTTCTCTCAAAAATTTTTTTAACAAACATGTATGTAGCCACCTACTATGTGCCAGGCAATGTTCTAACCATTTTATAAAACATTTAGTCAGTTAATGCTCCTAACTATCATACAAGGTGCCTATGGCTATTATCCTTCACCCAATACTCAACACACATTTAGTGAGCATTGTATAGATAAGGACGGTGAGTCACAGAGAAGCTAAGTGACTTGCCCAGGTCATACAGCTTGTTAGTGGCAGAGCTGAGATCAGAACCCAGAAACTCCGGCTCTGGAATTTAGGCTCTTTAGCACCATATGAAGCTGTCCAACACTGTGCTTTGGTGGAAATCTGCATATCTATTAGAAATGCTTTCAGCTGCAAATAAAAGACAACTCCACTTAAGAGTGGCATAAACAAGTAGGAATTGTTTCAGTAACAAAGTCTGGAAGTAGTCTTCTGTCTTGGGCTGGTGGAACCACTTAACAATGCTGTCAAAGATCCAGACTCTTTCTATCTTTTCCCCTCCACCATTTTAGTCTGTTGACTTGTCGCCTCATGGTTGCAAGATGGCTGCTGTACCTCCAGGTATCGTGTCCAAGATCCAGGCAGGAAGAAAAGATAAGAATAAGCTCCCCCTGTGGGGGGGCTTTGTCTTTTTATTTGGAAAGAGAACCTCTCCCTAGCATGCTTGCCATAACAAAACTAGATAACATACCTGCCATTACTATATTTGGTTTAAACCAGTCTTGAGTCATCTCATGAGGCTGGGATTGGGGCTTGTCTTCCCTGAGATCTGGGGCCTCCTTCCTCCCACCTGAACCTATCAAGGTTCTGTGCAGTGAGGAGGCAGTGGCTACTGAGGAGACAGCAGAAAGCATTTGCCACAGGTAGGTATTACTATCCCCATTTTACAGACGGACTCATTGAAGTCCGGGTCCATCTGATTCTAAATCTCGTGCTCTTGACTATGGCCAGGTACATTGCTGAGTGGACTCAAGACCGGATGGATGCACATTTGGCTTTCCACTAAGAGTTGTGGAGCCTTGGGAAGCTACTCAACTTCCTTGAGCCTCAATCTTCTTATCTCTAAACTGCAGCTAACAGTGGTACCTAACAAGAGAGTGGCTGTGGCGGTGAAATGAAATAATACATGTAAAGAGCCTGACAACACTAAGCAATCAATAATTTTTGGCTATTTTTATTGTTGTCACTATTATTGCTGTTGTTGTTGCTTTTGTATGCTGTGAGACTTTGTAGCCACAATGTACTCTATCCAGATGAACACACCACTTTGAGCATCTCTGGGTGACATGGTAGCGGGTGGGCTCGAAAGTGAGGAGAGGGTGTTCATTATAACAGTAAGTATAGATTCCTGAGTCCTGAAACTTGTTTTGCTTGAATTTAGTGATCCAGGGTCTGGTCACTCAAAATGTTGGTCCACCAATCTACAAAGCATAAGAGTTAGCTTTTAGCATTCTTTCTGCCAACAGTAAAATGCTGTTTGGCCAGAAGCACTTTGCTTTCCATCTTTGGACCTCCATGTTTTTATCTGTGCAGTGAGGTGGTTTTTCAATGTGTCATGGACATTAATTGAACACCTATTGCATGCACGGTGCCATGGAGGCCTTGGAGGCGCAGTGATACCAGAGACAGATGTTGCTCTCAGGAAGCTTAGAGATTTAAAGACCTTCAGAGTTCCTTTCAGCAATAAAACTTGATGACATTAATCCGAACGACATTAATTATTTTGAGGATTAACTGTGCTAGTGGTACGGTAACTAAAATCGCTGAACAAATGCTCAAAACATAAAGCTCTGGCAGTTTCTTACAAAGTGAAAATAGTCTTACCACGTGATCCAGCAATCTTGCTCCTTGGTATTTACCCAAATGAGCTGAAAACTTATGTCCACTCAAAAACCTGCACACGAATGTTTATAGCAGCTTTATTTATAATTGCCAAAACTCGGAAACAACAAAGATGTCCTTCAGTAGGTGAACTGATAATTAAACTGCGGTATAGCCAGACAATGGAAATTATTCAGCACTAAAAAGAAATGAGCTATCAAGCCATGAAAAGACATGGAGGATCTTAAATGCATATTACTAAGTGAAAGAAGCCACTCAAAAAAGGCTACATGCCCTATGATTCTAACTGTGTGACATTCTGGAAAAAGCAAAACTATAAAGAAAGTAAAAGATCAGTGGTTGCCATGGGTTTGGGAGGACGGAGGGAAAGATTAATAGGTGAAGCACAGGGGATTTTTAGGGCAGTGAAAATATTCTGTAATGGTGGACACATAAAATAATGCATTTGTCAAAACTGTAATGGTGGACACATAAAATTAGGCATTTGTCAAAAACCCAGAACCACACAACACAAAGAGTGAACCCCAAATGTAAACCATAGTCTTTAGTCAATTGTAATATATCAATATTGGTTCATAAATTGTAACAAATGTACCACACTAATGCAAAATGTTAAGAATATGGGGAATGGTGGCGGGGGTGGGGGGTGGGGAATATATGGGAGCTCTCTGCAGTTTCTCCTCAATTTTTTGTAAACCTAAAATTTCTCTAACAAATAGTCTATTTATTTAAATATAGATATAGATAGATTTTAACAACATTCATATCTTTGATCCAGTGATTTCACTTCTGAGAGTCTCCTGAGATGCAGGATATAGGAGAAGGAAAGCTTCATTTACAGAAGGAAAAAAGTAAGTAACCTATGGTTCATCACCAACAACCACATGGACAAAAGCGAATTAAAAAGAAGTAGTTGAAAACGTTTTGAAATAACGTGAACAATGCTTGCCAAAAAAGGCAAATGGAAGAAAAATGCAACGCTCCTTAAGATAACCACTATGGAAAAACTTTGCATTGAAACAACACCAATGGTTTATAGTACACTGATAATGAAAATTTCTATGATGCTCCCAAAGGTCATGATGGTACGTTTAGCTTAGCTTTTTTAGTCTTTTCCCAATTTCTTATAAGATTTTGATATTATTTTTTTTTTTTAAAAGAAAGGTCTATGAATCCGCTACCTGGGAAAGAAAAGACAAAAACAGGCGGCAAAGCCAGCCAGCTAATAACAATAGCACCACATCCACCTCCACCACCATTTCTTAGGAGCTTACTGCATCATGGAAGCCAGGGTTCTTGGTACTCTGATACATTGTTAACTCATTTGGGTAACTCACTGAAAGTCACAGAGCTGCATGGCCCTTCCGGGACATGCAACCAAAGCAACTGCCATCTGAAGCTCTGGCTTATTAGTCAAAAGATACTATTGAGAACAAGAGCCAGTAGTTACCCTAGGCATACAAAGACAGATGGGAAATAGAAGTTCAGAGACCAAGAGAGGCGTTTAAGAACTCATTCACTCACTCACCCACCCAGCAAGCCTTTATCTACTGCTTCCTAGAGGCCGGGCACTGGGGATGGACTTACAAATAAAATGAAACCTCTGACCTTTAAGAGCCCGCAGTCTAGTCTCCCCACAACCCTGTATTTCCAAACTGTGATACTTCTGTTAGTGGAAAGGCCCACTACCTGTATAAAAGGCTGGATGGAATAACAGGCTTGAACTGGAACTGTTTCAGCAATCCTGGGTATGTGGTCACCCTAAGTCCCCCCAACAAAGTGCAGCTCCCGGAGGGCAGGAAGCATCCCCACAAACCACAAGATGATATCTCCCCCCTGCTCACACCACCCATGTTACCTCACTTAAGCTGAATTTGGGGGTCAGGGAATTTATTTCTGACTCTCCCTCCCACCCTACCTCCAGGACATCAAGCATTTCAGTTCAAGGATCTGTGAATCATAGGTCAGGTTGACTCACTTCTTAAAGTTTCCAGGTTGTGAATTACAACCTCACTGACCTGTTGAAGGAGGATCAAATTAGGGAGAGACAACACAACCTGCTCTGCATTTATCTGCAACAATGTAAACCAGATTCACAAGTAGCTTATTGAAAGGGGGGGTGGGGCAGGGTCCGGGGGGTGGGCGGGGTGGGCAGCTGCTGAAAAATTTGCAGCCAGTGAGGGTTGGTAAATGGAAACCACCCATCATTCCTTTGTATTTTTTTCCCTAATTTAAGATACGTATGGTGTTAATGATATTCTTTCATTGTGCTTTTTGTTTTCTTTTGGCTCACGTGGAAAATGTTTATGTTAGGCTTCTGGAAGCTCAGTTACAGATTCAGAGCCTATAAGATTATGTTCTTCCATTTAAGAAAGGGAAAGGGAAGGAAGGTAACAAGGGCTGAGCACCTACGCAGAGTCTTCTCATAAAAGACCCAGCAGCGCAGGAAGCAGAGGCTGGAGAGGTGGAGTCACCTGCCCCAGGAGCTCTCAGGAGAAGAGTATCACAGACTGCCTCATTCCCATACAGACCTGCTCAACCAGGGAACGCTTAGCCCAAGGGGTGTTCAGAAACAGAAGCTCACAGTAGAGGTGCAAAACCATGTTGGGAACAGGAAAACCAAACCCCCAGAGACCTTGTGGGCTAGGGCTCCCACGCAGCTTTCACACCCATTCACCCTGACCTTTCACCTGCAGAACCCCTGCTCTCTCCAGACTGATGTGTAATGCCAAGATAAGGGGCCAGAACTCTCGCCCCACGTGGGAAAGCCTTCCTGCGACCCCCAGGGAAACCCACTGGGGTGTGATTCAGCCCCTGTGACCCCTGTGGTCCTGCCTCTCCAAGCAGGGGAATACGCGATCAACCCAGCCTTGGGGCTCAGGGGGGAAACTCTACTGATGAATCATGGCAGTGCAGAACCTTCTCTGGGCCTCCCTGGGAACCCACTGAAAGACTTGGTGTGTGTCACCAGGGGCCAAGGCAGCTGCACAATTCTCATGTGAAATGAGACCATTTCATGGGTTTTGGTGGTCTCTTAAGATGCCTCATCAATTCAAGAGATGATCTATTCGCAGGTGACAGGGCTCAGAAATGTCAAGTGAGACATTCACAAGTGAGTGTGTTTTTTTAACTTTTTTATAAAGTGGATACTTGGCTAATTTGGAATCATAATATTAATAGATGGAAACTCAGAGAAGGTTTGGGACTTGCCTAAGGACACAGAGCTGGAACTAGACAAACCTGCAGGTAGAACTCAGGGGTCCATAACCCCCTTCCCCAACACCACCCTGCCTTGCTTAGAATGAGAAGACCACACAAAGCAAAGGAAAAAATATATACATTTTAATTGGATAATAAAGTAATAAGAAAGAAGAGTAAGACCCGAAGTCAATACGTTCCTGGCAATCGTGGATTGTTCATGACATCTAAGAGCTCTGGGCCAAATCTCTATTTTAAAATTTTAAAATATATTTTAATTAAAATATAATAAAATATATTTAATTAATTAAAATGAAAATTTAAATATAGTTTTAAATATCTTCTTTCCCATTCCGACACAAAGTGGCATGTAAACTAATATATTCTGTAGGTCAATCTGGTGGTACTGTCTAAACCCTATTATTCCGACTTTAAGAGCTGAAAGAGGTTCACTGAGCCCACTGTACAGATGAGAAAAGTAAGGTATAGGGAGAGGAGATGACCTGTCCAATGAAACCCAGTCAGCTAGGGGCAGAGCCGACACCGGCTCTAACATCACTCCCATATCCAGACCTGTGGAATCCCCAGGGCCGAGCGCACTTCCCGGGCTTCTGCAGACAAGGGCGTTCAGGTGCCTCCGGCAATCCTGAGCGTCTCACGTGATTCTGTCCACAGGTTTGGCATAATCTCCAAGGCAGGTGGCTGATTTTCATGAAATGTATTGTAGCTACCAAAAGACAGCAGTGGACATGGTTAGTCTGTCAACGTGTACAGGAGAAGGGATCCTGAACTATAATGAGCATGGAAGCAGCTAAAGAGTGGATTCATTTGGTCCAAATAAAAGGTATTCTATCCACACAATGTAATAAAACTATGTAGCAGTTACAAAGGGTAAGGCAGCTGAAACGGATAGCACTCCTTGATATATGGCTGAGTTTGAGAAGGCAAGTTGAAAAAAAATCTGTTTATCAAAAACAGCACTCTGTGTGTGTGTGTGTGTGTGTGTGTGTGTGTGTGTGTGTGTGTGAATGCACTGGAAAGGTCTGCAAGGATGTGTTCCAAAGTGATAACCTAAGCAGAGGGGATGAGGAAACAAGAATTGGGGGCGGTGATCAAAAAGGACATTAGCCTTATTTGGAAAGATTTTTTTTTCCCAAGGTGAAAACATTTAGTTACTAGTTATGTAATAAGTGATTGATTTTTGAAAAAGAGAAAAATAGAAATAGGATATTATTCATTCATCTGTCTATTCACTCAACTATCTGAGCACCAACTACGCACCAGGAATAAAACAAGATGAAAAATACAGCCCCTACCCACAAGGAGCTTATACTCTAACGGGTGAGCAGGGAGGTTTGCTCGCTTGGTGTGCACAATCAGGTATGTTACATGTGCTCTGGTGAAAGAAGAAGACAGCACAGAGTGGGGAAAATAAAGTGATTTCCATGTTTCATGGCAGATCCAGCAGCGAAACAGAATCATCAGTAAATTCTGCCGAGACCCGCCATCTTGAAACAAAAGGACCACGACACCACTTTGCAAATGGACAAACCTCCAGTAATTTCAAAAGAATCTCAACTGTCTTTGACTTCGGTTAGAGTTCACAGAGGAATATGATAGTACCAGGAATAGTTTGTAGGTCCCCAAAATTGAACCTTCTTCACAGAGGGAGATGGTTTTGCTGCTTTTTAAAGGCACCGACTCTTTGGCTGTTTTTATCAGTACATATGGTTTACTCTGCTAGGCTAGAGCATCCACTCATTCTCCCATCCGCCAAAATTGCTGTTTTGATTTGAAATTCCAAAAATAACTCATGAGAAGCCTGCAGTGTGAGAGGAAGATGGTCGCACACAGCTCCAGGGAGGAAAAGAGAAAGCATTTGATTTGAATTACCGAAGAGCTGAAATTGGGTGCAAATATCTCCTTGTAACAACTGCTATATAATTAGCCAACCTAGCGGAATCCTTTCAAAACCAAGGCAGTTCAACAAGGAAGTTTAATTGAAAAGAAAATTTCCAGACCAACTATTCTGTCAAAACCACATTAAATGAAGATAGCTCAGCACTGACCAAATCACCAGTAAAAGGTATTATGTGTTTTGGGGGAGGGGGTGAAAGGGAGGGGTGTGCGCTCCTATACGAGGGAAATGCGGTGATGTTCTAGGCTCCCTTTTCCAGTTTCATGTGTCTTCTAGTCAGCGGGCAAAAGGATTCACTTCTCTCTAGGTCAGTGTTACTGCTGGGACCACCCCCTTTTTGAAGTGTTTCCCAGTCTCCTGAAAAGAAGAAGCCAGGATCAAAATCTCGGAGATAAAGAGGGGGAGAGAAGAGAAGATGACACTCATCATCCAAACGTGCTCATTAAGAGCAGACCCAGCCCATTCCAGGAGGACCACACTCATCCATGGGCTCGTGGGGAACCACAGTGACCGGAAATGACCTTCACCCTTGGACTTTCACCTTTGTCACTTACTAGCTGTGTAACATCTGCCAAGTTGTTTAACGTCTCTGAGTAGCAGTTTCCTCATTTAAAAAATTAAAAAAAGGATTACCCTTGCGCACCTCAGTGGATGGTGAGGAAGACGAACTGTGACGATGTACGTTAAGCTGCTGCCTGGGGTCGGAGCTGGAATCTGTGTGTGAGAGACCTAGCGCTCCGTGGATGGGGGTCTGGTACCGCGTGCTGAGGGGTGGGGAGGGGTGGGAAGGACCAGCAGGTGCTTCCTTGGTGCTCAGAATGGGCTGGCCACAGGCCAGCAGCACCAGCATCGCCTGGGAGCTCAGCACTAGTGCAGAATCTCAGCCCCACGCGGATGAACTGACACAGAATCTGCATTTAATAAGGGCTCCTGGAAGTTTATGTGTGGCTCAAATTTGATGGCCTCAGCCATCGCTCGGGTGTGTGATTCTGCACCTGGTGACCCGAATCAAGAGAAAGTGTTCTTAAGGCTGCCCTTCAAGGAGGAGAAGCGGGTTCCCCAGAGGGCCACCTGTGGTGTGAACCATTTCTGGACTCTGCCCCTCAGCCTTCCTGCCTGCAGGGGGGGACATCAAGGCAGAGCCCAGGGCCTCCTGAAACCAAGGCATTCTCCACTGACCAGGCTGGACTACTCTGGGGTCCAAAGGCATGTTATCATGGGTGTCCCATGTCATCACACACGCCCGGGGAATAGGCCCTGTGTGCGAAGAGGACAATGGCAGTAGCTGGTAACAAGCGAATGGGAGTGGAGGCCTCAGGAGGGTGGGAAAGAATGACAGATCATGGAGCTCTAAGACACAGATGCATCCAGTAAAAAAGGCGACACTAGACACACACGGATTGTCTTGTATATGCATAGACCATCTCTAGAACGACAGACAAGACTCTTCTGACACTGACTGCCTCCTGCAAGGAAGACCTGTTGGCTGGGGAAGTGGAAGTTGAGGGGGACATTTTACTTTCACTGCATATCTTTCTGGACCTTTTGACTTTTTTCAGTGGTGTGACTGTATGCCAAGGAAGGAAGGGAGGGAGGGAAGGAAGGGAGGGAGGGAAGGAAAGAGAGAAGGAAAGAAGGAAAGTAAAGGGAGGGAGGGACGTTCAATTAAAAAAAAAAAAAAAAAGAAAAAACATAGTTGAGTCACTTGTTACACAGGGTTAGGTTTAAAAGTCCTCCCAGGAAATTCAGGCCATCAAGCCATCTTTTTTGCTTAAAGCCGCACCACTTAGCCTGTGACCCTTTCTTCAGGCTGACCACACACCCAGCACGCCTATGTCTGAAAATGCTCAGAAATGTGGAGGAATTCAGCGAGGGGACCTCCTGTGTGGCAGACCTGCTCGCCCCTGACTCCACCTCTCCAGCCCTCGGGCTTCTCTGCAGACCGGGCTGTTCACCTTGTCTATTTGCCTCACACCAACAGACACTAGAGATACCCCACTCTCTAAAAATCCCAGCAGCTCCTGATTCCAGCTCACTTAGTTAGGCAAGGAAAAATCTCTTCCAGAAGGTTCTTAAGCCCTGGTTTCCAGAGATTTCCAGTGACTAAAATGGTGTCGGGGGACATAACGCTTATACTTTGTGTGAATGTGTAAGTGCAAATTGAGATAAGAAACAAAATGTCAGGTAATGTGGAAAACCCTAAGCATGGAATAAGCAGCACTGGCTGTGCTCAGTTTATAAGGCATTTCCTACATCCTTACTGGGAGGAATGATCGTAGAAACCTGATGTTAAAGATGAGGATTGAGGCCCAGCAAGGTTAGTGGTGAAATCAGCAGTGAAATGCTGTACCTTTGCTGTCCCCGGGCACACCCTTCCTTTCATGCTCCAGCCACCTTCAGAAACGATCCACACATTTACTGATGCTGGAAACACTATGCTATGTTTTTATGGCTGGTGGCTGGAAGCTATTTCTTTACCAAAAGTATCACTGGGTCTTCAGCTGAAACTTTATTCTACTGATTAGGAGAGTAATGATGGTGTTCCCTTGAGCCACGTGGCTACTGATGATGTCTAGCTGGATGGATAAGGGGCCAGCTCTCGAATCAGAAACTCTTGGGTTGTGTCCCTGCTACTCGTAGCTGTCTGACATTTGGTAAGTGGATCTCTCTGAGCCTCTGGTTTCTTCGTTTTTTAAAATGGCAACAACAACTAATACTTATCAAGTGTGAACTGTGTGTGTACTCTAAGCCAGTGTTATTCTAAGCATTTTATCAACTCATTGAGTACTTGTGACATACCATTGTTGTTCTTGGTGTACAAATGAGAAAGTTGAGGCACAGAAAGGTTAAGTATCTTGCCCAAGGTCACACAGCTAATAAATGTCATCACTGGGATTCCATAGGTGGTTTGACTGGAGCCCGTGCTTTAACCATCACAAAAAAACGCTCTCACGAGGCTGTCGGGGGGTTGTGTGTGTGTTACAAGATCATAAAAATAAAATGCTTACCGGGCTACCTGACACTGAGTAAGTGCTCAATAAATTACAGAAGTTAACCATTACAAGTTAATTTCTTTGGTTAAGCACAAACACAAGGGTTACTATAGCACACACGTGGCTGACGATGAGGAGGCTGCTGCCTGCGATGGTACTATTCCTGGACTGGTGTCCTTCCCCACCTGTCCTCAGCCGGCATTCTGCCTTGGAATCACGGCACAGGCAGGAACAGTGGTGCTCTGCCCTTGAGTCTCTATACTGACCTCTTCCGTGGGGAGCTCGTACAGAAATCTAAGTAGGGGCAGCTGTGGGGGACCAGGTCTGATGTGCACTTGCCAAGAAGAACGACAGATTCCGAAACGAGGTGCCCAGTTCTAACTCCAAGGCTATAGACATGTGCTTCTGAAATTCTCCACAAATGGTTCATCACACAGAACTGGGGGGGAAGATCCCTCATACAGAAGAGGCAGCGTGCACTCAAAAAACTGGCACAATCAGAGATCTGGCGTGGAAGACTCTACGGGTGGCGGAGTAACTGTCCAATGCGCTCTTCATCCTCACGCAGACGGTCCGTGTTCTGTTCGGGTCCCGAGCAGGCAGCAATATCCACGAAGAGGCATTCCTATTACCTCTGTCAGAGGCTGGCTTAGGAGGACATCTGGCCCCATCTGGCCAATGAGACATAAGGGGAAGTCAACTGGAGATTTCTGGGGAAATTTTCTTCCCTGAGAGAAGATAGAGAGTTGCAGTGAAAGACCCCCTTTTCCTGCCTGACATTCTTCCTGCTCAAAATGCTCTTATGAGATAAGGTGACGACTGCAGCAGAAAAGGGCGTCTCAGAGAAGCGCATCCCGTGTCCGGATGTGCCTGAGCCATCAAAGGCATCCTTCTGATACACCTGACAACACCAGGTGCTGGGAGGGACATGGGGAAACAGAAACCCCTGAGCACCACTGGTGGAAAGGCAAACAGGTACAGTCATTCTGGAAAACAATCTGGCAGTACTTGTGAAATGAAGTCTGAGTGGCACAATGACTCACCCATCCCAGCCCTGGATCTGTACCAGAGAAACTCTCCCACAGGCCACCCAGGGACAGATGTGAGGTGTTCATCACCGAACTTGGCTGGGCTTCCCTAACGTCTGTCAGCAGGGGACGAAGGAAATAAACAAGGCAGGGCCTACAGCAAGGGGAGGGTAGACGCAGCCCCTCACATGAGCTAGGTGCACACAGACCAACAAGAGTGGATCTAAAAAAAGACAGTACTGAGTAAAAAGAAAAACAGAGGGAGATCTGTAACAGGATCCTGTTTGTCAAAATGAAAAACAGATACCTAATCAGAACAGAACAGTAGGTACCATCTGGGGCACGGAGCAAACGCGCTGGAAGTAGTAGGAAGGAGTCTGACAGTTTCTTCCCAATGGAGAGCTGATCTCTCTCTATAACTTCCCATAATCCCAGGAAGGATACAATGCCGTATGTGACTGTCACATCGCAGATTGTCACTGCTGTCCTTAAGGTGGCCCCCTCTTCTCCACCATGATCCCCCAGAAGTCTGGGCAAGATTTGGTGGCCCAGAAATACCATGTGTCCCTGAGCGCCATTTTCTTTCCAGTTTTGCCCCTAAATGCATCAGGTTCTAAAAAAACCCCTTCCCCGCACACCACCCCCTTCTCTCCTCCTGGAACATGTCTTTGAAATACATTCCCCAAATAGGGACACAAGGTCAAAGTGATGCTTTGATAACTCCTGGCAAATAGTTTTGCCCAAAGAACGATATATGCCGCCACTAGCCATGGAGGCGCGTGCCAGGCTCCTTACCAATTCTTAGAATAAATTCCAAATCCTATTATTCTAGCTCTTAGTGACTTGTGGGGAATGGTCGCCACAGTCACACTGTTCTGGTGAGCGTTACTTTCCCCCCCACCCCCCGACTTCCCTGATGCTCTGTTTTCCTCTTATGAGATCTGTCTGCACGCAGAGGGACCGCTCTCACACAGGCAGTTCTGAAGAGTGCAGGGGGATAATGGGAAAGTTGGGGCGGGAGGAGTAATAGCCTAAGCCCACCTGGGAAAGAAGGAAAAACAGAGGAATAACAATGGAAACGTTTGCATGAAAAACTGCAGTTTAAAAGTCCTACATCCACTGAGAAAGTAACTCTATAAAATGTCTGCACATACCTGAGGGATGGAAGGGAACATGCAGGAGTGAAAATCAGAGCTGGAATGTGGTGGATGACGGCTCTGGGGTTCCGGGCATTCTTTAGAATTTTTCTTTAACTTCCCTGGTGGCTCCTGCTCGCCCCTGACTCCATCTCCCCAGCCCTCAGGCTTCTCTGCAGACCGGGGTGTTCACCGACCACTCCTCTGCCCTCAGTCAGGCTAATTCCTACACCTCCCTCCCGGCTCAACTTCAACATCAGTATCCCTGGGAAGCATCCCCCTGCCTCCGAGAGCTGATTCGCTGCCTGCTCTCACCCTACCCAGACATCCTGTGCTTCTCTGGTCCCAGGGTCTGTAACAGCGATGGCTTGAGCTGGGCTGCTTCAACACTGACCTTTTGATTAGAAGCTTAGCATTTCATTTCAGGGAGTGGACAGAAACACCTGGACGGTACCAGCCGTGGCAGGACAGTCTGGCCTGGGAGAGGGGAGAGCCAGGGCGGACAATGAAGAGAGGGAGAGATCCTTAGCTGATCTCGCTCTGGTTTCTCCCCTTCTACTCCCTACCCCTGCCTGCACCACCGATCCAACCAATTCTTTAAAAACTTGTTTCTCAAGTGCCTGTTATCGCCAAGACACTGTGATGCGGAATTGCAACACCAAGGCCATTCTTTGAGTGTCAAACTTAGGTAGGGAGTCAAAGCTTTGACATGAGGAATGTCAGATAACTGTGGAGGAATGGAGTGAAAGATAACGAGACAAGACAGTGGAAGATGGATGGCGTGTGGGCCCTGTATGGGATGGGGGCAGGAGGGCAGGTCCCTGCGGGCTGCAAAGGGAAGTCCTCTGAGAACCCAGATGTGAAGGATGGCCGTAGGGTAGGCGAGTGGGTGAGGGGCGGCAGCACTTAGGAGGCGACGGGCTGGATGCGGGGAGGGGTATCGCATGCTAACGTCAGCTGAGGAGCCCCTGGAGTCTAGAACAGAAAGAAAACATCTGGGAGTCCTAGGAGGGTGTGGTAGGGCCAGAATTTTGAGGACCTTGAAAGCAAGGCAGAGGAATCAGTGCTGGGAAGGACAGAGTGGGGACTGCAGACAGTCCTGTGGCCGATGAGAGAAGTTTATGGGGAGACGGGTCTGGGGGCAGCCCTCAGGGCGGACTAGAGAGAGAACCCAGTTAGTAAACCCCTCTGAAGGCACAGCAGGGAGGGAGGCACAGGGTACCGGACCTTCACATCCCATCACGGCTGCCGTCACCCACCCATCAGAGCACACTTCCCCGTGACCCCAGGTAGGACCTCAGAATTTTTTGCCACTTGGGGATCCTGGCAGCCCCTACCAATCCACCCAGGGTGACAGGTCAAATCTCTTTGCCTCGCAGGTCCTATCAGTCAGGTGATGTTTCGGTGCACTAACTCACAGCCTCAAATTCCAGGGTCTTAAAACGGTGAGGGTTCATGGCTGGCTCATTCAGGCTCTGTGCCCATCAGAGTCAGAGACGGACGTCAGTGCCAGCACCGCCCAGACCAGGTTGACAGGGCAGCCCTTACGCTGCTGGGTGCCAGGGCCGGATGGGGGGGGAGGGGAGAGAGAGAGGGAGAGAGAGGCACCTGGAAAGTCTCTCACTAGCGTTTCACGTGAAGGCCAGAAAAGGCAAGTCCGTCTGCTTGCTACTCGTTGGCCAGAACTGGTCACAGCAGGCCAGGCAGTGGAATCCTAATCTCCAAAAGGCAGAGAGTCAGAAAAAAACGAATGGCCTGAGCAGGTCCCCTTTCAGAGAACGTGGAATTTACTGTCCATTCATTCAACCAGCAAGAATTTATTTTAACATGTTTAAAAACACTTATGAAGTGCCAAACACCCTCAAATACTGCCATTTCCGTGGGTCCTTTTAACAACCTCGCGAGGTAGAAATCCTTATTCTCAGTTTATAAGTGAGAGAGATGTGGGGCTCAAAGAGGTTGAGGTGCTCAGATGGTACGGCCTGGACCTGGCTCCACTGTCCAGGCTCTCCTCCCAGCACCACGGTGATTCCGTACGGTTCCCAGGGGAAGAAGGGAGTGATTCCAGAAGCCTTAAGGCAGAGTGGGTAAGACAAGGGTTCTAGAGGCAAGACATCTGGGGGTACATCCTGGCTCCACTCCTCCACTCCTTAGCCGTGAACAAGCTACTTATCGTCCCGCGCCTCAGTTTCCTTTTCTGCAAACTGGCCCAATACTCATAGTACCCGTCATCACGGTGCTGGGACCACTAAGGGGGATATTGCGCGTGAAGGCCCTGAAGGCGTTTCTAGCACAGAATCAGTAGCCAACCAAGGCCAGTTATGATACTAACATGCCCACCTTACTACAAGGACATGGAACACAGCTCAGGGAAATACCCAGCACGTAGTACCGCACAAGGAGCTACAGAGAAGTCTGCCGGCTCTTCCCGCCTCAGCTTCAGGGAGTGATGCAGCCCTCTTTTCCCTGCTGGGGACTAAGCTGAAGACTGGCCTTGCCATGTGCAAAGTCTATTTATTGTTAGCAGTTTTGACCCCGAGACCCTCGTTCCCTTCCTTCCCTCCCCTCAGGGCTTGGGACTGGATATCCGACGGGCCTGAGGACAAGACCAAATGGAAGAGAAGCCAGAATGAAAGAGAGATGAGGGAGAGACCGCTGGGGGGATATCACAAACCCGCGCACACGCGCATGAGTTGTGAATGCTGGCTCTAGTCTGGATGCTTCAAGGAACTTGCCGTGTGACCATGGGTGAGTCATTCTCCCTCCGGGCCTCAGCCTCCCTGGTGGTAAAACCTGACCATCGGAGAAGAACATTTTTCAGCGTGCTTCCAGACTGAAAATGCTAGGAACAAGAAATCACCTAGGGCTGTACTTCTGAGAGCAGGGACCATGGGATTGGAGTTTTTTCATGGCTTCTGTAGGCCTAGCATACAGCATATCAAATATATTAAACCTACCCAGATTCCACTAAAAAAAAAAAATTCCCCTGTAACTGCAAAAGTTGAGTAGAACTTGATAAGCTGCTATAAAGTTACATACAAACAGGTAACGCTGTTTCAGTTTTGCAGCTTCCTTTTTATATTTTGATACTAATAATTGTATCTGTTAGTTTTCTACCTTGTTTGTAGGAGCCTGAAATACTGACAGGTCCCAGGCACTCTGCTTTTAGTGCTTTCCTAGTCAAATGGACCTATCTGAGATGTACGGTGAAAATGCCTTTTTCCCGGCATCACCACTCCCCAACCCCCAACGCCCCCTGCCAAGACGCTGAATCAGAAAATCGGGTGGAGGAGCCTAGGAACCTGCACTTTAGCAAGATTCCCAGGTGATCATTTGCAAACGAAAGTTTGAAAACCACTGCCATAAAAAGAAGCTGAGAAAAGGACCTAGGGTAGGTAATTCTGGAGGACAAAGGAAGGTTGTGAAGGGGACCGAAGAAGGGGAGGCGAAACAGAGATGACAGTGCAGTGGCTCCTGTTTTGCATGCGTGCACATCGCTTCTGCCCACGTGCGCCCTGCGTGTTCCGCCAGTGTAAACACGCTTTGCAAAACCCTGACTCACCCTCTACGGAGCCCCTCCCCTAGTCCTGGAAAAACTGATACTCCCACTCAGGCGGCCTGGGTCTGCATCCGCTTTCGTGATTTGCGGGAAGAGAGCGTTTCCAGCACGTTGACTACAAGGCTTGAAGACCGAAACCACCGCTACAAAGCACTGGTACTGCAGAAGGATATATAAATAGTGCTGTCACCCAGATGTTTGCTGCCATTGGTTCTACCTTTGGTTAGTGACAGACTCTGGCTCCAGCAGTCCTAACTCACTCATGGGGAGGGAGGTTTTGTTTAATGTCGAGCCACACGCACAAGTGCTACACAGGTGCTTGTGGGTGTGCGTGAACACACACACACACCCCAAACATTATTTGCAGGTGTCTTTTAAGTTTCTGCAATGATTCGAGATGTAGCCCAGTCGGCAGAAGTCATCTGGACTGTAATGCTGAATGCTAGTTTCCGAAGTATTGGGAAGATGCCAGGCTAAAAGGGGTTGGCAAAGGAGTGAACTGATACGAAGGACCAAGTACTGTGCTGGGGTTTTCCCAGCTACGTTTCATATCAATTGATCTGGGAGAGGATTATCAGTTCCATTCTTCTGATGAGGAAACCAAGACACAGAAAAGATCTGTGACTTGCCCACCATCCTGTAAGATTGAACTCTGATCTGGCTAACCCCAAAGTTCATGTTCAATGCGTTATGCAGTGCTGCCTTAAAATTCATAAGCCGCAAGCATGGCAGGGAGGGAAAAGGAGGGTCTGTTTTAGAGAGAGGGCAGGCAAAGGAAACTGATCTCTCCACAATCAGTGAGAAAACCAAAATAATTCCTTAAAAATTTAATTCACAAACAATAAATGGTCATTGGGAAAAATAAATCACAGATAAGCAGTAAGAAAAAAAAACGCAAATAATCACATCCTCCCCAAAATAATGGTGGTGTTTATATTGTTTATATTAGTTTCTTCTTCCCACCAAATAACATATTTTTTCTAGCCTACAAATAAAATGATACAATTTTTGCAATTTTATCAACAATTTTATAATACTGATGTTTTTTTAAAACATGGGTAATTAGTGATGCCTATCCAATCCTAATCTTCTGTGAATTTATGTCAATCCGTATTTCTTCCCAGATTCTAAGAGGGAGAGATAAAAACCTTTCACTTCTTTGTTGTTTGTTTCCTGTTGTCTGTTCATCAGCCACTAATGCATTTCAGAAGGATTAAAGAGTGTTCTGTCTAAGTCCTTTGTTCTGCTGGATGATGCAGCCTTAGAAAACGTACCAAAAAAAAAAAAATCAGGTTGGTCTCTTCCTCCCCGTAGATGAAAATGGAGCATAGGTTTTTGCACCAACTGAGAAAATGATCCAAAAAAAAAAAAGTGTCTTAATACCAAGGGGAAATGCAGCTGTAGTATGCAGAAGGGTCTGAGTTAGGATCTCCCACTGCCGCCTTCCCCCACTTCAGGGAACAGCCCTCCAAATGCACCCCAGGCCCCCCTTCCAGCC